>NC_081303.1:14395000-15020000 GCF_030435805.1 Mustela lutreola | reverse complement strand
AGCTTCTGAGGACAGTGGTCCTCTCTGAGCCGGGACATTGCCCAAGGGCACACTCTGTTTCTCTGCATCTGCTGGGTTGAGGATGTACTCGGGTTGGATTTTTGTTGAGTCCCAGACCTGTGGGGTGAGCCTCGCTCTGAAGAGCTTTGTCCTCTCTGCTAGCAGAATGCCAGACTATCTGGCCTGTTTGCGATCCACCCCACCAAACTGTTGAGTTTAGAAAACGGAGTGTTTCCAGAGTGGTTTTAGGAACGCACAGCTGTTGGATGCAGGTTTGGCAGCTGTGCTGCCCTGGGTGTCCAGGTGTGGAAGAGCATTTCCTTCCCGGTCTCTGTTAGGAAGAACTGGTCCTTATCGGGTGTTTTATCCAGGGGACTTACAATGAGATGATTGGATGAGAACGCTCTCGAACCGAGAATGCCCGGGCTGTGGCACCTGCCACATCAAACGAAGATAAACACAGCAGAGGACGCTTCCCGTCTTTTATGGAGCTGACCTTTCTCGGCATCACCTGTGTGTCCTGCTGTGTACACAGAGTTTTACATCTAGACACATTGATCTTGTGGGAACATATTCCACGTATGTGTTTTTAAGGTTATTTGTCTCTCTGTTCCCATGGACAGATATCAGTATTACCTGCAAGTCAAAAAAGACGTGCTGGAAGGGCGGCTGCGGTGTACGTTGGAACAGGTGATCCGGCTGGCCGGCTTGGCTGTGCAAGGTAAGGAGGGTGACGGGCGCCATGGGGAATCCCATTTTCTCTCTGACTGCGGTGTTGCTGGCCTCTCAGAGGAAAAAACGGAGTTTACTTAAATGATCCCTTAGTAACTCTACTTTTCATTCCAAGATACGTTAAAAATGCAAAAATAGGGAAAAAAAAAAGCCAAAATAGTGATTTTTTTTTTTTTTTTTTTTTTTTTTGGTGGCAGGCTGGTGGCTTTCTGAAAGCTGTTTGCAAATCGTTCATGCTTGTATAATTTTGGTTTTATTTGGAGAAATAGCAGCTTTCATCCTGCCTTTAATTAAAGCTGCATTCAGGGTTTGTGGAACATTTTCTCAGAATTATTGCACTGCCCATGTGGTCATATTTTGTGGCTTCCTGGTATGACTGTGACTTTCCCATCAGTTTTCAAGTGTGATAGCTTTAAACATTGTAGTATAATTTATTCTCACACAGTTAAAGAGAAAAGTTTAAAATGCATCGTTGTAGGGGTACCAGGGCGGCTCAATCGGTTAAGCGTCTGATTCTTAATCTCAGGGTCATGAGTTCGAGACCCGTGTTGGGCTCCATGCGGGCTTGGAGAGTACTTTAAAAAATGAATAAATAAAAATAAAATGCACGATTGTGATATGAAGCAACAAATAAAAGAGTTGAGTTCATTTGCCTTTCAGTCTGTCCTGCTTAGATTTATCAGACAGCAATTTTTAAAATCTTTCTAAATTGTTACATGTACTTTTACATAGTTTTATGTAACATACGTGATTTTTACATAGATGTATACATTACTCTTTATTGAGTGGTGGCTTAATGGCCTTTAATCAGTATTGAAAAGAAGATCAAAATGTAATTTTTTCAATAGTCATTCTTTTTCCTTAAAATCAGTTCCCGTCCAAACGGAATGCCAGCCGCCAAGTCCTTACTGTGTGGACTGTTGTTGTAGAAGCTGTGAGCTGAACTTCCCATCCCAGACTCTGAACTGAAGTTGAACCTTTTGGGTTCTGGAATGTCTATAGAGGCAGGCTTCCCTTGATCTCTTTCATCCCAGGGTATTAGCAGTTTAGCAATTTTTGTTGGACGTACGATTCTATACGAGTGGCTGCTGTTGTTACCTTGTGGATGAAAATACACGAAGTATGTTGGATCCCATCTGTTCACTTACAGACTGTAAGGGAAAGGAAGAGTGCCCCAAACGATTAAATCATCAGAGCAGAAAAATCATCAAAATAACAGAGAAGGCACCTTTAATACGAAAAAGAGAAGATCCCCTCTGTCCAGTGGATCTTCGGCCTTTCGAAAAGCTTTCTCTTCTGTTCACTTTATTACTGTCTTTTTACCCCTCTCACTTTTCAGTCATGGGGCTTATTACTGAAATCCTGGATATCGGAAGACCCTGGCGATAGCTTTCAGGCTGAGGGAAGTTGGTGTACGTAGCCTGGCTTCCCTTTTCACTGGGTCCTTGACGCTAGCTGTTCGATCTGAGGGAATCTCCCCCAGCTACAGTGTTTGTAAAATGGTTTTCCCGGGAACACTTATGGGATAGTTAGACCCAGCAGGAGAATTGTAACTTGAGATAAAATATAGATAACTGATGAGTGAACTTGAAATCAAGCTGCACATGTGCTCTCTGCTGTCTTTGTGTGTGTGTGTTTACTTATTTTTATTAACATATAATGTAGTATTTGCCCCGGGGCACAGGTCTGTGAATCATCAGGCTTACACAATTCACAGCACTCACCATAGCACATTCCTTCCCCAATGCCCATCCCCCAGCCACCCTCTCCCTCCACCCCACCAACCTGTCTTGAATGTTAATGTTAATGTGATGAGTTTAGTAGGTACGGCCTTGTCTTCTCAGCAACATCTCTTCACTGGCCTTCCGTGTAGACTCCTGCATGCCATCTCTCCTGTTAGATGCCAGATCTTTTACATGAAATTAAGTTTGTATGCTGTTTTGATTTTTTTTTTTCCTTCTTGAGAGCCAGTGGGATGAGAAGCAAGACATTTCCAGATCGACGATATGGACTCACTGTGTTTTTTGCTTGTGCTCAGACATACCGTCGTGAGACGAAAACAGGATAAAACAGAATTTCTGGCATCTTGCAATATGGGAACTTGTTTGGGAGGTGTAAAAATTTGCAAGGTTGCTTGCCAAGGGTGATTTACAGTGGGAATTTCCAGCTGCAAATATATGAAAAGATGCAGATGGGTTTGGCTCTTCAGTTCTCTTAATTAACCTTGAGTTAAAAAGTCCCCTTGGCAGATATTCTTAAGATATGTGTTGATGCATATTTAACAAAAACATAAGTATAGGTTTGTTTCAAATTTTTAAAATAGCTTAGGGATCACTTTCAAATTTCCCCGTTTTTTTTTCCCCCTAGACAATTGTGTAACTGCGCTTACATGCTGATATTTACAGTATTGCTAAGTAAAAGTGGTAACGATATCAAACGCATTATGGCACTGTTTTTATTTACTAGTGTGGAAAAAGGATGAAGTAGGATACTAAATGTGGCAGTAATTTTACTCTTATTTTATTCCATCTTTAATTTCACTCACTCCATCTCCTCCCCTCCCCCTTTCTTCTCAGCTGATTTTGGAGACTACAATCAGTTTGATTCTCAAGATTTCCTCAGAGAATATGTGCTATTTCCTATGGTAAGTGCAATTTCCTTTTTCTTAATTAATTTTCTACCTTCTTTGGTTGTGTAAGTTTTGCCTTTGAAAATCTCAGAGGATTTTCCATACACATAGTCCCTGGAGAAGCAAGTCCATGCATTCATAAAGTAGGGACACATTTTGTAAAAACACTGGAAAAGTAAATGTGCTTTTTCTCACCTCCTCAAGACACTTCCCCATCCCTTCAACACCCCCCACCCCCGATCCCCAGTTTCACTACTTTCCAGAGCCCTGGTGCTCTTCCTTTCTGAACACATCAAGCTTGCTCCTATCCCAGAGCCTTCGTCTTGGTTTTCCTGTACCTTCAGTGCTCTGCCCCAGATCTTTCAGAGACTTGACGTTGAGGTCTTGATTTAAATATCACCTCCTCCAAGAGGCATTCCTGTTCTTCAACCACCTGAGTGATAGACGACAGCCATCCACGACTTCCTGCTAAATCACCTTTCATGTGCATATACTTCAGGATTCTTTTCGTATCTAAACATGTTCAGTATTGATTGTCAGCTAGAATGTCAGCTGTAAAGTCGTGAAGCAGGGGACCCTCTCTGTCTTGTCACTGTTGTCCGGCATGAAGTCTACCTGCATAAAAATTCACTGAATGAGTCCATGAAGTCAAATGTCCAATCTTGGGTTAAATTAGGAATGAGGCTAAATTTTAATCCCTGGGGAATGTGTGTGTATATGTATGTGTATATATATATATATATATATATATATATGTGTGTGTGTGTGTGTGTGTGTTTGGTAGCTTTGGGGTAAATGAGAAGAGTTATGAGGAAGGATTAAAATGTTTGAAAAGCATCTGCAGCATCCTGGCTCTGATTTTAGAAACCCTGATCATTCACCCCTCGTTTGTTTGTTTTTTTAATCGACTGTTTTGCTCAAAGCACTAACTTGGGTAACTAACTCCCAGAGGGTGAAGTTATTTAAGAAACGGTGCGCAGGCCGCAAAGTAGTTGAGTAAATAGGAAGTTTGCGGAACAGAAGGCCAGGCCGAGTGTAATGAAGGGCAGTCGGGATTCTACGTGGGGCGAAGTTACATCTGCTTGGGGGGCGGGTCGGGAAGGTTTAAAGAGGAATGGTGTGTGAGTCGGAGCTCAAAGAGTGGCCAGGATTGCAGCAGGCGGACAAGAGGGAGCCAAGCATGATCTAGACGGAGAGAGAGAGCAGGGCTAAGGTGGCATGAGTGATTGCAAAAGTCAGCGATGAGTCTGACTGCCCCTCCGGAGTGGCAGAGGGGAGGGGCCGCAGCGAGGATGAAACATCTCAGGCCTGAGAACACCTGGGCTCTGTCAGTGGATGTGCAGACCCCACACTTTGAGAACAGCTGGATTAGAGCATTAAGATCATTTGGGAAAGTAGGTCAGATGAGAATCTGCGTGGTGCTCTTGGCAAAGAGGTAATTTAGGTGTTAAGAGTGACAGTACAAATAAGATGGCAATGCAAGAGATATTTGGAAGTAAAATGGGAGGAACTTGGCATCCAGGAGGCTGTGGCATATGGGAGCCAGTAGAGTGGCGACAACGGGTCAGGCCTGCAAGCCTAGCATGAGCGGAGCTGCATTTACTGTTCCCCATCAGAGTGCGCAATGATCTTAAGTGGCTGCAGACTTATCTCAATTCTTATTGCTTGGGGAAATACTGTAAGAGCTCTGGGTTTTTCATGAATAACTCTGTCCTTACTCTTCTTCCCTTCAAGAAAATGGCAGTATTACCTGATTGGTCTGTCGTTTTCATACCTTGTTAATTCTACCCAGCAGATCGACCTTCATTCAAAGAGATCAACATATTATTTAGCAGAGAAGCTCTTCGTAGGGTTTGGTGCCCACAGGCTTGACAGAGATGGTCTCAGAGGCTCACCTCCGTCATTGGGAGGTTTCCCGCTGGGCTTAGTGGGAGGAAAGTGAAGCTCATACCTTAGAATTTTAGAAAGTGTATATTTTTTGTCAGTGGAGGCAATGAATTGGGTTGATAATTTTCTACCTTTCCCCCTACTTTCTCTCCGTAAAGGTCTTAATCACATAGCCTTTAGGCAGAGGCCAGGCATGGGTGCTGTTTACAATTTTTTGTGAGTTTGTAGATGTTACAATGCTTTGACCGGTCCAAGTGCCATCTGAAGGCTGGAAGGAGTTATTTTATATGTCGTGCCTTTTTCAGAATGAGACTGTTCTCCACTGGGCTCTGAGCAAGGAATCTGCTTGAGGATTTTCTTCTCCCCCTCTATCCCTCTCCCTCTCTCAAATAAGTCTTTAAAAAAATAAATAAAAATTTTTAAAAATACCCTCTTTGGGACCTCAGCTACTTATATTGACAGGTGGCTATTTACATTCAAATTTAAGTGAATTAAAGTTGAAATTAAAAATTGAGTTCCTCAGTTGCATTAGATACATTTAAAACAATGGTCAGTAGCCACATGTGGCTAGTAGCTACTGTACCGGAAAACTCAGATACAGAACATGTCTATCATTGCAGAAAGTCCTGTTGGATAGCAGTGTTGTCAGCGTGTATGTCTGAATCTGGAATGTTCCCAGCCTTCTGCCACGTCACTCCACCCCGTGCCGTAGCCTGGATACACTGTGGCCTGCGGTCACGGGGTTCAGGCTCCAGGAGCCAAGCATTCTGTGTCCATGTCCTGGCGGGGCCACTTAACAGCTGTGCAAACTCAGGCTATTATTTAATTCCATTTGTTTTAAAATTTAATTCATTAGTTATCCGAAGTGTCCATTTTTTCATCTAAGAATGGGGATAGCAGCAAGCCTATTCCAGTTGTGAACGGAGAGGGTGCAAGTGACATAACTGGGCACATGGCAAATTCTCAGTATTTATTCTTTGTGTTGGTCCTTGGCTTCCTTCTCATCCTACTATTAGTGTGACGGTCCCGTCTCTGGTATACAATCTCAAGGATGCCCAAGACCGTGTTTTTCAGGCACCAAGGGTGCATGCATTTTGAAATGTAAGCAGAGGACAGGCAGAGGGTAAAAACGATCATTAACCAGCTCTGCACCAGGGGAAACTCCAGTCTGATCATGGGAAACTTACACGTCGCTTATGGGGTTCAGTTCAGGGAGCGTTTCTGGATCACTTCCTGTGGAGGAGCACGTGTCAGCCCGCATTGTGTAAGAGCCCCTGGACGGGCCAGCCGTGATGTGGAGAAGAGCGGCTTGCCCTTAAGTGCCTGTCATGGGGTTGAGGGAGGGTGACAAGGGTACAGGATGGGATGAGCATCCAGACAAGTGTGTGAGACAGACCGTAGGCAGACTTGGGGAGGGCCGTAGGAGCCCCACCCACAGTGGAAGGGCATCGGCTTCCATCCCGCTTGGGGGGAGTGTGAGAGCCCTGTCATGGGAACGGGAGCTGGGATGGCACTGAAGGACGGGGTGACCTTTCACTCCATGTGATGGGCCTTGGGTGCAGGGGGTTCTTCAGGAAGGGTCGCTGTGAGTGTGTCAGGAGACGTACAAGCATTCTGTTAGGAGGAGGCGTTTGCCCGAAGCCTTGAACCCTGGAGATCAGAGGTCTGGAAGGGGGGAGGCTGGGTCACCCTGAAGAATGGTCTAAATACCCCGCGCAGGTGTTGACCTAATTGAGCAGGCAGTGGGGAGCCATGGAAGGTTGTAAACTTTCTGCTTGGTTCCACTAGAGCTTTCAAAGAGAAGAATGCATTCCTTTGGTGGGGGAGGGAAGATGGGATGAATGGCCTCATTTGATCTTATAAAGCAACCGAATTTGTCAAATGGCATTTCTGCAGCAGAGAAAAGAACAAAGTTAAGTACCCAGGGCCCTCCACAGGTGTGCGGCTGTGTGCAGGCACGCACTCGGCCGTTCCTGCGCGCGTCCTCTGCGGCGAGGGCACATACCTCACGGGGGCCCCGGGGCGCAGACGGAGGCACTCGCATCGTGTACACACCAGAGGGGCACTTTGGGACTTTCTCTTCTCTAAAAGTGGGAAGCTGAGGTTTCATGGAACACTTTCCAATCTTCGCTTACCTGTTTTTATTTTCTTCTATGGCCACATATCTTTCATTAGCTTTTCAAAATTGGTAGCGGGTTATCACCTCCGCTCCATAGCTAGGGGTGCTGCGCACAGGACTCCATTTCTAGGCTACGCGGTCCTTGTTGTTCCCTGACATAGAACTGAGCGTGTCCCCTCCCACGGGCTTGAGTCCTGTCAGCAGATGGCTGAACAGGAAGCAGCACATTCATCCGTTAATGCATGGAGACTCAGAGCGGCCAGGAGTTCCTGCACCTTCTCTGAGGTTGCTCGGGACCACCTGTAGGATTTCCAGCATATAGTCACACCCTCGTTTCCCAGCTTTAGGAGAACCTGATTTTTCATGTTTTCCTGATTTGTGATGGGCTCTTTATTGCAGTTTTGAGGTAGACTTTTTTGGGGGTACTGTCCCCCAGCCCCCCACCCCCAAAGTTTACGATGAGCCTCAGAAGGCTTCAGCAGGACACATTGCTGAGCCCCTTCTGACCGCCTGTCTGGAGCTCAGAGGGAAATGGTGCATATCGGTGTCCTCCGCAGTGCTTATCCGCCTGGGGCAGGGCGCATGAAAGCTGCTTCCCCAGAGGATCCGAGGCAGCTGGCCCTTGGCTTGAGCCCCCCCAAGTTACCACCAGCGGTGCGAGGAGCTCTGTCAGGGTCCCAGGGCCTGTTTGCTCTGGTCTCCCTGTCTTGGATTTTGCCTTCAGATCATCTCTCCATCCTAGACAGTGTTATGTTTAACAATCCCTGATGTGCTCCCGCTGTCACTGAAGGGGTGTGGGGGAGAGGCGTAGGTGGTTGGCTCTCAGCGCTTGGGAGCCAGCACACCAGGGGTCCCAGAGGCCTGGAGTCAGGTGGCTGAGAAAGCAGCTGCTCAGCTACGCACTGTGACCTTACAGAACTCCCTAGTTTCAGCCCGCATGGCCTCCTCTGCTCCCAAGGCTGTCGAGTAACATCCAAATGAGCCTTCTCTGCCTTCAGGTAGCTCTGAATTATGAATTAGCTCACGGATGCTAAGGTGGTAGTCAGAAAAGGCGGGACACAGGCCCCTTCTAGACTCAGCTTTTGAAAGGGTAATGGGGCTGGAAATTCATGTGCCTGTACCCTGATTGTTAAAATGCAAGTACTGGGGTGCCTGAGTGGCTCAGTTGAGTGTCTGACTATTGATTTCAGTTCAGGTCATAATCTTGGGGTCCTTGGATCAAGGCCTATGTCAGGCTCCACGCTTAGCGGGGAGTCTGCTTGAGATTCTCTCTCTCCCTCTGCCCCTCCCCCTGCTCTCTCTCTCTCTCTCTCTCTAATAAATAAATTTTTTAAAAAACCACATGAGTACTGACAAAGCAATATTAATAAAAGTGAGTCTGAGGGGCAGACAGGGCAGAAGGTAAATGAAAAAAGCACTCCTCTCGGACCCTGCAGAATGTAGGCAGCGACAGAAACCGTGCCTTGAAATAGGCATGTTAGTCATAAGCCGAGAGCCTAGGTTGCTGTGGAGAGCCCTGTTACAGAAATAACTGTGGACCCTCGTCCTACAGTGGACAGCCTTGGACTTGAAGGAGCACAGGGGAGATGGAGGAAGGGAGGCTACTCAGGAACGTGTTCTGGAGGAGAGAGCGCCTAAGGTTTATACGCACAATAGTAAATAGCCCTAACTGCTTCTGTGTCGATAGGATTTGGCCCTGGAAGAGGCGGTTCTGGAGGAGCTCACACAGAAGGTAGCCCAGGAACACAAAGCCCACAGGTAAGGCCAGCCGAGGCAATGGCTCCCAGCATGGCCCCTGGCTGAGTCAGCGCCCCCCGCCCCGCCCCGTATCTCCCCGACGCCGGTAGATCCAAAAACTCTGCCGGTTGCCCTTCCGCCCCTTTCTCCTGTTCTCTTTTTTTCTTCCTCTTTTTTCCTTTTTTTCCTTTTCTGCTTGACCACGAGCAAGCTCACGCACACGTGGAGAATTCGCCTCTCTGACCTTCCTGAAGCTCTGTTGCCATAGCTGGGGAGCCGCTTGAGCTGTGTGAAGACCTGAAGAGGGGCTTTGGGTGGGAAAGTCAAGGTCAAGAGGGAGAGCATCGTTCTGGGACCAATGGAGAACAAACAGGCCCCCTTCAGACCGCAGAGGACCTATGCAGGTGTCTCAGGCTCTCTCATCTTGACCACTGAGCTCCCCAAATAGCATCCTCCTAAACTTTTTCCTTTTAACCCCTTTTTTTCTTAACAGTGGAGGTTTTTTCCCCCCAGGTGGGAGAAAAATAACTTTTTTTTTAAATTATTTTTTTAAAGCACGCAGCTTTATTCACGGAGATGTCAGGAATAATTAGTGTTTATAGGGCTGTGGCTCTTAATTAAACACTTTACCTTCCTCTGATTATTCCCCGTTGAGTAAAGGCCAGTGGGGATTATGTTAATGAATTACTGAGTAATGCAGCGTGTCCTCACAGTTGGGTGATGCTTGCTCTTCCCGGAACTGGAGCTAAACCACAGCTCTGGAATTCGCCATCAGGAGGGTAGGACCTTCTCCTGCCTTTGTTGGCCCTAACCGTTTCCTTCTTTGATGCTGTTGTGGTTTTAGCGGAATCCTGCCTGCAGAAGCTGAGCTCATGTACATCAACGAAGTGGAACGTTTGGATGGATTTGGACAGGAGATCTTCTCTGTGAAGGTAGCAGACCCAGCAGACCCTGGCTCATTCGTTCTTCAGCTTTCTCACAATGGTGCAGCGGTCAGAGAGCCGGCAATGACAGGCAGCAGGCCAGAACGACCTGGCTGCCTGGTCACTACGTGGCATTAGTTGGCAAATCCAAATTACTTTAGAATGCAAACAATTTTTCTTTCTTTTTTTCTAAGACTTTTTTTGTCTCCGAGAGAGAGAGCATAAGCAGGGGGAGTAGGAGGCAGAGGGAGAAGCAGCCTCTCTGCCGAGCAAGGAGCCTGATGCAGGGCTCGATCTCAGGACCCTGGGATTGTGACCTGAGCCCAAGGCAAAGCCTTTAACAACTGAGCCACCCAGGTGTCCCACAAACACTTTTTCTTAACTAAGAGATTTTGAAGTTTTCCATGGTCTTGGGCAGAATAGCTTGTTGGTGAAACACCATCTGAGTGAGTCCCAAACACCAGCCCATCCAGCACTGTGAATTTATACAGTCACCGGCAGTTTTGCAACAGGACAAGCAAATGCCTTAATATAAAGACCCTGACCCCTGGTTTTACCTGCTTATTCTCTTTTCTCTCGTTTGAGCTGATACGGGGATAATTGCTTGTGAGGCAGAAAGAAACAATTTCTTATATGCAGTCACACTTTATTTCTCAAGCTCCATAGAGCCTGCCTTGTGGAATCTTCTGGAATCCCCTTCAGAATCTTCTGGAAACTGTGCCTAGGAAACTGTTACAGCACAGTACATCTTTTGCAACAAATCCACCTCCTGAAGTGGGTGTGGTTGGGGGTGGGGGTCATGGTGCTTGGTCATTTATAGAGCTGAGCCCATAATCTAAACTCATTTTCTTCTCTCTACTGACCAACTTCACAAAAGCCAGAGTTTTATCAGAAACCTAAAGCAACTGGCACATTTCAGCCATTTGGGTGATGGTGCGATTTTAGCACAAACATTTCCCTCCAAAGTGGCTCCGCTGGCTGTTTTATAAGTGTTCTGTTCCCCCTCTGCTGCACGTTTGCAATTTGCCTTGATGAGAGCTGCCCATGTGCATCAAGTAGAACGAGCAGGGTGGCCGCAGCTTGCGGAAAGGGCTAAATGACTCTCTTTTAGATTTGTTTAATTTTCTTTTGCTTCTCTAATGGCTGCCCTTCATAGGGTTGTAATCCATTTTCATTGCAGTAATGCCTTATGAAGCCATCTGCATCCCACTTCCATTTCAGCAGCCCATATATAGTCATGATATTTTGGGTCATTGAAAAATCAGGGTAAACTTTTCTTCACTTCCAGAAAACCCATCCCAAGGTTCCTTGTCCATCCCAGGAAGTTGGGGGTTTAGTTGTTGGGCTCATTTACTTGTGCTGTTTTCAGGATTTCTGTGCTGTGGGAAGTTGGGGCAGTGGAAGTAGTGTCGAAACCCACTGTGCTTGTTTCTGATGCACTTTCTGGTATGTTCTTCAGTGGGAAGAGCACAAGGGGGATACTGTACCTTGGTCTGACAGGCACTGCTGACTCACTGCCAGGGAGTGTGACGTAGCCAGCGTTGTCTTTTTGCCCACGTATGTGTTCACGACTCAGGGGACCGCCTCCAGACCACGTGACTCCCAGAGACCCGAGGATGGTGGGCGGGGCAGCAGGGCCAGTTGGGGCGGGACCGTGGTCAGCTCTGAGATCTGTGCTCCTGCAGGCAGGGAGGGTTGAGGGGCAGACTGAGGAGTGATGGAGCCCCTCTGGGTTAGTGCGGGTCCTTCTTGACCAACATAATGAAGCAAAGGAGCTTGCTGTGGATGTGTCATAAGGAAGAACATTCCCACGTAGCGTGGGCTTTTCCCTGAATGGTTCTTCAGAATTTTTCAAGGTGAAAGGAGGACCAGTCCACTCCCTGGCAGGCCTGCCCCTCCCCCTCCGCACCGAGGAGGGCAGTCGCCTCAGTCGCTCCTATGTTGTCCGAGCCCAGGGACACTGGGAGGCTGCTTGTGTTTGGAGCCTCCATCCTTCGCTGAGTTTGACTCAGAGCCTTTAAGTTCTGACAGACACAGTGCCTGAGCATCCGTCCTGTGCTTTTGCCATTGCCTGGCCCTGGGGAACTCCTCCCGCGGTCCCATCACCAGCAGACTGCTGCACCCAGCCATCTAAGGGCAAAGTGCCCCGGAAGGATTTCCACAGAATTTTCTTTCCCATCTCCACTTTACCTGGCTTCTTTATATATGTGTGTGTGTGTATGTGTGTGTATAATCATATATTATATAATGCATATTATATACATATATGTGTAATAATATACATACACATAATAATATGCATATATATAATTATATATATATATATATACAATTTTAAATATTTTATTTATTTGTTTGACAGAGACAGAGACAGCAAGAGAAGAGCGGGAGAGTGGGAGAGGGAGAAGCAGGCTCTCTGCTGAGCAAGGAGCCTGATGCAGGGCTCGATCCCAGGTCCCTTGGATCACAACCTGAGCTGAAGGCAAATGCTTAACAACTGAGCCACCCAGGCGCCCCCTCGCACATATTTTTCTACAGTATGATTTACTTGTAACTTCTCCTGACTCCCAAGGCACTTGTTTTCCTTCACACGTCTTGTCTCCTGACCCTCTCTCTGCTTTGCCTCCAGCAGTGGTTCAGCCCTCTCTCTGTCCCTGTTCGCACAGCCCTGTTCTAATGCGCACTTTGCTGAGTGGGTTGAGAAGAGGTCCCTGCAGAGGGACACTGCCGTCTTTGTGTCTCGCATGGGATCAGGTGTTCTGGGGAACACAGACATCCTTCTTTTCCATCTTGGGCCCAGTTGTGCACGCCCCTCTGCTCACTCCACAAAGAGGATGTCCCCGGTAAAAGCGGGGGGCCGAGGGACAGTTTACTCCCTGGATGGTGAGCCTTGTCCCCGCTCTCCTCGCAGGCACACTGGCAGCAGGCTGTGCTCCCCCAGGCAGGAGGTGGAAACACCTGACTGGACCAGGACACCAGAGTGAAGACGAGTCATCTGGGCTTCCTCAGCCTAGGGCCCAGCAGACTGCCCCGCAGCTCTGCTGTCCTCACGCCCCTCCTGTGCACAGGGAGCTCCCAGCCAGTGCTGAGCGTCCCGATCCGTAGCATGAATAGAGGGCTGAGCGTCACCCTTCAGGCCCCCAAGGAATGACAGAGACCAGGGCAAAGGGAGCGAAGCAGCGTAGAAGGTGCAGAGACTCTGCAAGGTGGAGAACTCCCGTGCCTGAAATATCGTCCTCGGAGTCTCCCAGATAAAAAGACAAAAATATCTCTCCTCCTTAAAGGAATAGATTGCTTTTAAAAAGGAACATTCAGGGGCGCCTGGGTGGCTCAGTGGGTTAAAGCCTTTGCCTTTGGCTCAGGTCATGATCTCAGGGTCGCATCGGGCTGTCTGCTCAGCAGGGAGCCTGCTTCCCCCTCTCTCTCTGCCTACTTGTGATCTCTCTTTCTATGTCAAATAAATAAATCAAATCTTTAAAAAAAAAAAAAAAAAAAAAAAAAGAACATTCAGGGGCACCTGGGTGGCTCAGTCAGTTAACTCTCTGCCTTTGGCTAAGGTCATGATCCCAGGATCCTGGGTTCGAGTCCCGCATTGGGCTCTCTTCTCAGCAGGGAACCTGCTTCTCCTTCTTCCTCTGCCCCTCCTGCTGCTTGTGCTCTCTCTCTCTCTCTGACAAAAAAATAAACAAAATCTTAAAAAAAAAAAAAAAAGATCTCTCAGAAATTAAAAATATGATATCAGAAATGGGAGAGGTAATAGGTTACAAGATAAAATCTCACCAAAAAACAAAGTTAGGGAATGTGGGAGGTGGGAGATAAGATTAGAAGCTGGGCCCAGATGTCCAACATCTGAATAATGGGTGTTCCAAAAGAAGAAGAGAGGAAATTCGAGAAAGGATCCCAGGACTGAGGACCATGAGGTTGTAAATTAAAAGACCAAGCAGGGGCGCCTAGGTGGTTCAGTGGGTTAAGCCTCTGCCTTTGACTCAGGTCATGGTCTCAGGGTCCTGGGATCGAGCCCCACATCAGGCTCTCTGCTCAGCAGGGAGCCTGCTTCTTCTTTCTCTGCCTGCCTCTCTGGCTGCTTGTGATCTCTCTCTCTTTCTCTCTGTCGAATAAATAAATAAAATTTTTAAGAAAAAAAAAGAAACACCAAGCACCGTGGATGCAAATAGACACCCACAAGGGCGTTAAGCAGTGGAAGTCGGTGTCTCTGGGGAGAGGAAATGATGGGGCTGGGTCTGCTGTTGGCTTCTTTTAACAGGCTCCAAAGGATCCACTGGGTCCCGCAAACCGAGGGCACATGTAATCACATGCATGTGATGTGCATACATATTCAAACTATGGACGTGTGCCATTTTGATTTAAAAAAACCAAAGTGAAAAAGGTATTCATAGATGTTCATGAAAGAGAAACTCTTAACTGCCAACAGATCTGAGAAAATCCTGAAATTCTCTCTTGGACAGGAAAAATGTGGCAATTTGAGGTAAAAGAAAACAATATATATGTGTGTGTATGGCGCGCTGGGCTGTGCAGCAGGCTGAGTCACTTCAGGGCTGAGTTGCCCGTTGACCTGGTGCTGTCTGGTTCATTCGTCCACGGGCAGGAAAACGGGGTGTGGTGCCCCCCCGGCGGAGAGGTGCTGCAGCCCAGGGGCTTGGCTTTGCGGGACCCCTGGTCATCTATTTGGTCATACCGCTCTTCTGTTGATCTGTTGCAGGACAATCATGGAAACAGTGTGCACCTCGGCATTTTCTTCATGGGGATTTTTGTGAGAAACAGAATCGGAAGACAAGCAGTAATATACAGGTAGTCTCTTATTTGTCTCTTTTTCCTTTTTCCCCTTGAGGGACTCTAGAAAAGTCCACCGAAGATCACAGGGATCCCAGTGAGTTAAGAGCTAGACTATGGGTCAGAGTTGAGCTTTTCTCAACTCAGATAAGATCAGCCTTCTGTGAGATTTGAGCAGTTTACCGAGAAATGCATCTCACTTTTCCTAGAGGCCTATTTGGGGGTTGGGGGATGGAGGAAGCTCTTTCTTCCCACTTGACTCCAGGAAAGGTGCTACTGAACCCTGCTGAGCCAGAAGAATGGCACAAAACTGTGAGTCTGGTTGGAAGCCTGCTGTCTAGTCAGTCCTGCTGGTTACCTTTGTCCGTGTTATCCATGCCCAGTCATTAAATCCCGACTGGCTTCTTTGCATTTTCCATCACCCTCTGCCTAACCACACGTGCTAGAGGAGTGAAGACTCATTTTATATCAAAAATAGAATATTTTATATTTGTGAAAATACATTTTAAAAGCAATGAATTTGTTATCACAAATTAAAGGGCTGATACTTTTATTTTGTATTTTACTTTTCCATTCATTCATTCGTGGGAAGGGATAATTGGGTGATGGGCCTTATTTCACATTTTAAACCCTCTTCTCCGCTGAAGAGGCAAGAACCGGTATAGGGATTTGGCAGAGTGTCTCCTCTCTTATGTGTCAATGAGCTTGCTTGGATGGGTGCCCATAGTTGTCACCGTGGTGTCAACGATCTCAAAAACTGTGTGCTTGCTTTCATTTACAAGGGCAGTATGGCCGACTGTTTAGTAGAAGAATAGCTTTCTTGTGTGTGCATCTGATAGGCAGAGCTGTGCACCTAGTGCAGATAATCAAAGACAGCTCTTAGAGGCAAAGCCAAATCCACCTTCTGGAAGTGGATCTTGCCCAGCTGTGTACCCTCTGGATAAATAGTTGATGCAGGTTATTTTGCAAACGCCCCCCCCCCCCCAAAAAGCTTCCTAATTGGTTCTTTCCCCTGCTAGGTCTCCACCCTGATACTATTTTTGTCCACTGATTTTCTCTTACTCTTTGCATGGAGACCTTATTAAGGCAGGAGTGGGGAGAGAGAGCTTTGTGGCTGCAGAGTAAACTTACTTTCTTTTGGACATACTCCCTCAGGATCATATACCTACAACAAATTATAAAGTAATCAAATGAAATACATAAATTGCATAGAGTTGTAACTTCACATTTTTATGCCCACTTCAAGCTGTCCAGGCATTTTGTCTCACGTGGTTCTCAGTCAATGCTTCATTTTCTCCTTGAGGCTGGAAAAGTAGACAAGTCTTGCCTTCCAGCTACAGGGGTTAAATAGAAGAAAATAGCTCTCTGAAACTTTGCTGTCGATAAACCACTCATGGTTTGGTTCAGTTCCTTAAGAACTGCTTCCAGACCTCTTTAGCGCTTATCTTAAAAACCCCTACAGGATGGGAATTTATTTCTACCATAGTGTCATGGTAAGAAGGCCCCCAGGTAGAGTCACGCTGTGGAGTGAGGAGTGGATCCAGAGTTTTGGCAGGTGATTTGAAGGAACGGAGCCTGAGGAAAACGACTATCTCTTGTCTCTAGAGACCTTCACTGAGGAACATAGCTATGAGTCCGTGTAGATGTAATCTGACGGAATTGTAAGTCAGCAGACAGCTGTGTTGAGCCCCTGTAGAGAGTATGGCCCCGGCAGATGTCTGTGAACACAGTTGGTACTGGAGTAATGGAAGGACTGGAGGAAAGCCTAGAAGCCCCAGGTGTAGAACTCCTGTATCCCCGATGTGCAGGGTGAACATGGCTAAGTCCTGTCCTCATTTGTGCCTAAATTGTCCTCTCTCTGAAGTAGAAACAAGCTGCCTTGTCTACCTTAGAGAGTTCATGAAGAACCCATACTCTGTACAGATGGGAGGCAGTATTATGACTTCTGGTTCTTTCAGCAAACATTTACTGCATGCAGCATGCCAGGTACGTGGCTCAGTGCGTGGAGGCCAGAGATGAAGAAAGCAAACTCTCTAGGCAGGGAGCCTCTGGTCTGGTTTGCCTTTGTTGGGGATCCAGTCACAGAAGTAAACAATCATTATACCATGCAGTACTCCAGAGAGGACTACACCAGATTCTTTCCTCCCATGTGGGTGGTTGGGGATGAGGAAGAGGGAGAAGATGACTTCTGAGATGAGTCTTAAAGGAGGAAGATAGGGAAGTGTAATGTTGACATGAAGAGGCAGTGGACAGGGAATTGTAGACTGGGGCGCAGAGAGAGGGTAGGCAGTAGTAAGAGATGGTTGAAGATTGGCTCCAAGTGGGATGGGAAAAAATAGCTTACCTTCCCTTGTCTGGTGGTTATTTCATGTGTCTCATTTTAGCGAAGGTCTTCCTGAGGAAAGAGAAGGAAGTGTGTGTGTGTGTGTGTGTGTGTGTGTGACCCATCACAAAAATGGAGACACATTAAACATTCCCTGGGCACTTTTTCTTGGTGGCATAATCCATCTGTAGCATATGCTGCAACACAGAATCTGTGTGGATTCTTTGGCCTGATTCCTGGAAACACATGACTTTAAAATAATATGCTCCTCTGTTATTAAAAACGGGGATCATGGGAAATCCTTTGCAGTTTGGAAATGTGAAAAACAAGGCAGAGGATCTTCGAATATTTTCCTCATCATTAGTCATGAAGGAAACCATACCTAAGAACAGCAATACCTAGATGGATGTTTTATAGCATTTTTAGGTAGTTAAGTCAATGCATGGTGTGATTTCCTCTTTTGCTTGGAGAGAAAGATTGTTAAGCTTTCAAAACTGTGGTGAAATCATAATTTGTCAAATGAGACTCCCCACTAGCAGACAACCCTCCTACGCTATTTCATAGCTGCATGGAACATCGTTGGCAAACCCAGTTGCCTATCTTTTGACCAGGTGGAATGATATCGGGAACATCACTCACAACAAATCTACTATTCTAGTGGAGCTCATCAACAAGGAAGAGACTGCCCTCTTTCACACGGTGAGCAAAATGGAAATATGGGCCAGGGTCGGACAGGCAGCTTGCTGTTTGATTTCTCACCTCACAATATTCTTTCCTTGCTCTCCGTATCATGAGAGGATAAATATTCTCTCGAACTGGTAACTGCCTAGCCCTCGCCCAGTGCTATCATTACTCATTTCCGGGTAGTGGTGGTAATTTCCTGTTCAAAATGCGAGGTTTCCAAGCTGAGTTTGGACTCTGGGGTTTGGGTTCCTCCACCTGCTGTGTTTGTGGTGGATCACATGTCTGGTGTGCCACGCTCCTCAGCGCTCAAGTTACAAACCTGCATCCAGGAACCCCCTGGATGATGTTGCCCGGCATTTTCTTTAGCCGGCTGACCTGGATTTCCTTCCCCACCGCCGCCCAACCGGGCCTGACATAGCTCAACCTTCTGTTGAGCGCCCCCTTGAGAACCAAGACTGTTCATGCACCTCAGGGCCGTCCAGAGAAGCTCCGTGTTCCTTCCAGGCTCTGTCTTCATCCATTTCTTTCTTTTTAAAGCAGTTGGTTTGAAACTCTGTGATGACACGGCAGCTCATCCGCGTAAGCCCAGTGTCTTGAGCCTAGATGATTCTGTAACTGACAGACTGTCTGCACCCTTGGGTGGGCTTCCTAGCCACATGCGCCGTAGGATTTCGCCATGTGGGTTTACAGCTCAGGGTGCTGTTTTGCGCTTGGCCTCATGGGAGAAAGGGATGTGGCCCTGTTCAGGAGAATCTTAGGGAAACGCATCTACAGTCAAACAAATATTTACTTTTTCCCCATCTCTTCTTTCCCAAGGACGATATTGAAAATGCCAAGTACATTTCTCGGTTGTTTGCGACACGGCACAAGTTTTACAAACAAAACAAAATCTGCACTGAGTAAGTAAGCGTGGAGTCCGGCACCTCCCCGGGTGGCTTGCTCGCGTTCAGTTCACGGGCTTTAGGAATGTCGTCGATGGCTTAGATCGCTTTTTCCGTTCGCCCTCCTCCCTCCCTCCTCGCCGAAGCTAAAGGAATAAGCTGAATCCAGGCAGGAGCGAAAGATCTTTAATGATGAAGACTGTCTGGCGTAGTGCATGTGCCTGGAGAGAAAATAATTCACAAATTGACTGTGAGAGCTTGACTACCTGGATGGGTCGGCCCGCATTAGTGCCTTTCCGTCCTCCAGCTCGGAGTTCGGAGGAGCCGAGCCGTTCCCAATTTGCCGGGGTGCCCCTTCGTGTCAGATGCAGAGTAGGTTCAGAAGTGTGTAACAGAGTGGCAAGCCAACTTGAAAGAAAAGAAGCCTCTGTCATCCTCAGCCCTGTTTCTCTTACACAGTTGGCTAACCCGGCGTGTGCTCCTGGGTCATGTCATCTGCCTGTAAATGAGAGGCCAGGGTAATTACAGGAAGCCTTGGAAGACACTAATAGATGTCACGAGTCCATGTGTGTTTTTTAAATCTAATTTGGAAATAAAGACGGGAAAGGGAGTCTGATACGGGAACTTCAACGTGACCTGACCTTGGACGTGGCGTCGCTGGGCCTCACGCTATCATTGCCTTCATTTTGGTTGCCTTCAAAAGACGTTCCTCAGCAGAGAACATTCGGCAGTTGGGGCACCCAAGGTGCTTAATTGTGTTTCAAAGAGTTCGGGGATATGAATGCGAGCGAGGAACTGCTTTTCCATGCCCCCAGTGGACACATCCAAGAGCGCGCGAGTATTGTCCCAGAGCAGTTCCTGCTGAAAACCGCCGCTGCTTTAGAGCCGGAGCCTCACGTCCTGACAGACTTTCTTCTCCACACGATGGAGGCTCTTTCAAGGCAGTCGTTGCAACTGGTCACTGTTGGAGGCTGAAAGGAGAGGCGATAGTTATCAGGTCTGCCGGCGAAGTTTGCAAATGTAAATTGAGACGGGCAGCGACCCGGGAGTGGCAAATAAAGGGCCCTGACTGGGGACTGTAGCGCGTGCGCATAAACGTACACACGCGCATGCGCACTCGCCCTTCTTTCAACCAGATTCCCTCTAGATCACTTCCGTGTGGGTCTGCCCTGCTCTGGCCTTTCTTTTGTCGGGGTGTCTTTGACACGAGCAGGAATTCTGGGGTTGACTTCTGGAGGGTGCATTGAAATAAAACTGTTCCGAGAAGTGGATTTTCTTGTGGTCTTCCGGTTTGACCATTTCTTAGCAAGTGGATTTATCATAAAATATTCTGAGTATTTTTATCTTGTGGTCTTCCAGTATTAGTGAACATCCTATATTAGGGTGAAAACTGAGGAAATTGTGTTTTCTTTTCTAGTTCTGCAATAACCATTCTTCTCCTATTCCTATCCGGCATTGAGAGGTTCCTAACCTCTTATATGATAAGAACCAGGACTCTTTTATATATGTACACACATACACACACACACACACACACACACATACACCATATACAGAATAAATTCAGAATCTCAGTGCAGGCTGCTTTAAGGTCTGGGATAACCCCCTGGAGTTACCAGCCTCTTCGTCTAGAGGTCTCCACACCCTGACCTCAAAAAGACTGCCACTGATTTTTATTTTTATTTTTTGCTCACAGAGCTGCTACTGCTTGTCATCTTCGCATATAGCTCCAGGGAGCGGTTCCCATATTTCTTGACTTGAGAAGAAAAAATTCAGGTCTTACAATAATATATAAAACCTATGATCTAGGTCTTATAATATTGTATTTGGCCAGTTGTTAAAAAACATATGACATTATTCTACTGCTTCCATCACTTCATAAAAGAAAAGATACAAAAGTGTAGGAAAGGTGAACTATCAGACTAAGGAGAGTGCTTTAAATTGAAGAATTCTAGCTTTATGGAAAACTCTACAGGTCCTGTTTTGTTTGTTTTTGTCCTTTTATGATTTCACTGAGCACTAGGGAAAGTGTTGCTCTGAAATTTGGGACCATTTCTCAAAGGCTCCTTTGATTTCAGTGCTCCAGAATTTGATAATACTCTTAGTCCCCACAGATTTTTATCTCTACATTAAAAAATTCATTCTCAATCTGGAAAGGATCTGATGAGATAAATATTTGTAGTTGATGTTATCTTAATCTAAGAAGAACATTATATGGTCTTACTCAAACATATTTAACCTATTTTTTATTTCATTTGACTGGCAGCATTTCAAAAAGTATTTTTTCTACTTGTTGTTTTTCATTATGAAAGATTTTACATGTACATAAAGATACAAAGAATACAATTTTTAAAAAATCCATGTAATACTGGTGATATTTTTCGGTCTTGCTTATTTCTCTCATAATCTTTGGAAATAAGCCTTATTCTTTGGTAAAATGTATTATCTAAGGGTCATATGCTCTAAACATTTTGAAAATAAAATCATAAAAAAGGAAATCAAAACTTTTCATTCAGAAAATCAATGTTTACATTTTGCTATAAATTACGTTCTCGTCCTGTTTTCCTCCTTTTCTCCCTCTCTTGTCTGTGTCTTATAAATATAATGACCATTCTCATTTTTTTAACTTTCTATTTAGACAATCAAATTCTCCACCCCCCATCAGACGCCAGCCCACCTGGAGCCGATCCTCTCTGGTACGTATAAAGTCTTCAGCAATCAAATGGTCTGACTGTTGGGAATGGAGTGGCCTTTTGTTGCTAATTTGAGAGGAGACATGCCTAGGGCGCCATGACCAGGTGAGATCTGATGAGAACCCAAAAGAGCATCAATTTGCCCAGCAGGTGTGGTGGACATCCTTTGCCCCCATTCATGTCCCATCATGTGGAACATCCACGTGCCCATCTATGGCCATCCTTCTTGAAGTGTGGCTCAAGGTTCACAAGGTTCACCGCTTAAGAGTAAGTCTCAGGGCTGATGAGATCATGTTTCTTTAATGAGTGACCTATTACATGTGTTTTCGTCCACTTGTTCATCTGTGGTTTTATCACTCACTGTTCCTGATTGTCTCATACAGATGTGTCTTCAGTTACAAGCTCCACGATTTTTTTGTATTCACTGCCCATAGATAGAGCTTAATAAACTAGACAGAAAATGCTTTTTAAGGACACCGGGGTGGCTCAGTTGGTTAAGCGTCCAACTCTTGATTTGGGCTCTTATAATGATCTCAGGGTTGTGAGATCGAGCCCCACATCCGGCTCTGTGCTGGGCATGGAACCTGCTTAAGATTGTTTCTCTTCCTCTCCCCCCTCTCCCTTCCCCTCTCTTAAGAAAGGAAGAAAGAAAGGGAGGGAAAATGGTTTTCAAATGAACCCACATTGAATGAGTTTACTGCCCATGGTCTCAGGTAGGGTTTTCAGTAGAAAAGATTAATTCCACATCTTCCAATTTTAAAGTCAACAAAATTGATTGACTGAATTGATCTGCTTTTCTAACTAACATAGTTTTTGTTTTGTTTTGTTTTTTTTAAACTGCTCCTCTTCTGAATAAGGAAACACAACTCTCATTTCAATACATGTGTTCTATCTTAGGCTGTGCTTTATTCTGAGGATGAGTTAAGGATAATATCATAAAAAAATGCAGGAGAGTTGGTTCCCTTTAAAGTATCTACGTGTTTTAAGTCATAATTCTTGTATTTTAGGTTGTGATATCTGATACAATATCAAAATAAATATGTGACCTTTAACATTTTCTAGTTGAGGATTTTCTTTGCAATGATAGAATAAAATTGATTTTTTTCTCATACACAGTGTATACCCTATAGGACATCTTTAACTTGTCTTTTAAAAGGAAAGTTTGGGGGATTTTTTTTTTCTGGAAAATGCATAGACAATGAACTCTTAGAATTCTAAAACTGCACCATATGTCATCACATTCCTGAGTCCCCACATGAATATTATTAATCTTGATATCATGCATAGCATCTCACAAGTGGCCCTTTCCTTGGAGATCTCAAGGGTCACATTGGGCTTTTCCCTTGTGGCATTAATAGATTTGTTCATGGCACTGGCTTCTTTATACGTCTCCTTTGTGAATATTATTTTAATTTTTTCTGTAGAGTTCACATGTCTTCATTAGGGAAATAATTTTTCACTTATGTCCTTAAAACACCATAGAGGCAAAGCACTGTAAGGCTGTCTTGTGATTGGATCTCATCTTACTTATCTAGAGAAGATAAAGAGGCTTTCCTATTTTATCTGGATGAAGACAGTTTGCAGGAAGCCAAATTCAAGGCTTCCCCCCTTCCTGTATCCTTTGGCTTAAACCATTTCACCACGAGTTCACTGGGATGAGTGGCATTGTCTCTTTTTGGCTTCCTTGCTGATGCCCAGGACTGCTACTTTTCTCTTGCTCTTTGGCTGCCCATGTTATAGCATCTCACTTGTTTCTGTATTAACAGGTCTGGAAAGAAATAGAATGATATACATTATATATATGGAATATATACATATATACTACTATATGGAATAAATAATATCCTGAAATGGTATTTGGAGCGTTTGCTATTTTGTTCTTTGCTCTACATTTAATGCCAGTTCATAAACAATCACTTAATTATTGGATTTTTAAAAAAATAAGTGCGAGAGAAGGCAGCAAGCCAACCGTGCCTTACTATGTGTTTCTCCTACCTTGTATGAATCCCTTCCCGCTGTTTTTGTTACAAGCCTCAAAACTGGCTGTCCCACTCTGGAAAAACTGAGGTGAATGATGTATTACCAAGAAGAGGAAAAATATTTTAAAATTATAATTCAAAAACCAGCCAAAGGGAGATTTGGGAATATTGAGAAAAGCCGATAGTGATTCAGCACCTTTTCTTTGGTACCATGAACTAATTTCTTAGATTAGTTTCAATTCTTCATTTCTTCTCTCCTGACTCTTTTTCATTTTCGGATCCCCTGTCTTCATCGCCTTCTTTATTTGCCCTTTAGATGCTTAAGCATCGTTTGTGGCAGAGGAAGTGGTAGATGAGTCATGATTCTGGAGAGTGCTCTTCTTTAACGGAGCGGAGCGACACTGAGAAAGTGTGACCCCTGCTGGCTCTGGTTTTTTTTTTTTTTTTTGGCTTGATCTCAACTTTCTTCCTAGAGCAGTAACAGTTAAACCAGTATCTATAAGGCTAATTTCAAAATAATCAAATAACAATATAAGATATTTTGCTTGGTGGTTTACAGGCCCAGCGTCTTAAAAAGATTTTTTTTGTTAGTATCAAAGCTTTTTCTTCAAGGAAGTTCTTATCTGGAATCCCAATATATAAATAAAATGGTTATTGTTTCTCATGGGGGGAAGAGGCATGATTTATGATTGACAAGAAGCTGAGACCCACTCAGGTTCAATGTCTTGCTCTAGATCTCCTTAGCAACTTACTGTATTTCCTTTGTTGGCTCACCAAATATTGAACCTGTCTAAGCATTTTTTTCCCCTCTGAGTTCACCCTTACCTATTGCAGGAAGTTAATCAGATTGAGGCTAAATGGCCATCTTTAAGAATCTCTTGGAAAAGATTCTTCACCAAAGGGGGTGTGTGTAGGCGGGGGGAGATGGTTGAACTGGAATCCCTGCCAGGCCCTTCCATATTGGGTTCTCCATAAGTGGTATTGAGAACTACACACTAACTGTTGTGGGTCACCCTTCAGATTTTTGCATGAGTTTGCAAGTGGACCCAGCTCAGCACTCCCTTGTCCCTGTTGGAAGTTGATGTACTGTGAACAAGGGTTATAGGTACAGCCAATTTTTAATAGAGTGAAAAAGAGTTCCCCCATAGTCATGTTATTTCTTGGGTAGAACAGAATACTATACATGTTCTGACTTATTCCTTAAAAAGGCATTGGGAGGGGCACCCGGGTGGCTCAATGGGTTAAGCCTCTACCTTGGACTCAGGTCATGATCTCAGGGTCCTGGGATCGAGCCCCACGTTGGGCTCTCTGCTCAGCAGGAAGTCTGCTTCCCTCTCTCTCTGCCTGCCTCTCTCCTACTTGTGATTTCTCTATCAAATAAATAAATAAAATATTTTTTTAAAAAGGCATTGGGAGTCTTGCAAGTGTATCAGGAAATGGACGATATGTTCATTGTAGCCTCTTAACTTTCCCACCTTGAACCAGCCTCCCTACTCCTCCCTTCCCCGTTTCTCCAGTCCTAAACGTAGGAGTCAGGAGTACCGAGGAGCGAGAACGAGGTATGGGTCAAGGGCAGACAGGCCGAGCAGCCACGCTGTGCTTCCCCGCAGGTGTGGGCGAGTGATGGGTGGGTTCCCTGTGAGCGATCGCCCATGGCCCCTTGTGCCGCGGCCTTCCCAGCTTTGCCGTGTTCTCTCTTTCAGCCCCGACAGCAGCCGTACATCTTGCCTCCCATGCACGTCCAGTGTGGGGAACACTACTCGGAAACGCACACTTCACAAGGTAACTGGGGCTTGCCATTTTCCCTTCTTAAGACGAAAAATTGAGTACCTGTGAGCAGGAAAGACAATTTTTTTTTTAGACGACGGTCATACTTTTGTCTTGACTTTGTCATTGTCTGAATGACAGCAGGCAGCAGTTTTGATGTATGAAAGGCATAGAATGTCATGGGCCTCGGAGAAGAAAATTTTTCCAGAATTGGCTGCCAGGGGAGTTGGGAGAAGGAAGGGGGCAAGTTCCTTTTTTCTTCTGCTCTGGTAAGTGGGCTTGGAGAAGAGGGAGGGCCAGTACCCCAATTGAATACTCTTCACCCTCACTGCCCTTATCGGAAAGCTTGTAACAGTGCACTGGGCTCTCAGGTGACAGAATACAGACGTCCAGAATACTTAGAACAAAGACACAAATGCTCCCAACTCTTTTTCACTACCGTCTGCCAGTTGTCTGTGCACTTGTTCTTGCCTCCGAGTAAATCTCTTTTCTTCCTCTTTTTCTCCCCCAAAACATCATCGTGCAAAATGTGTGAGAAAAATCCAATCCAGTAATAATGATTCTAATAATCACAATTAACATTTATAGAGCAATTCCACTCCCTAAGCACTGTGCTAAGCCCTTGCAATGTATTGTTTCATTTAATCCTCAAAATAAATCCACGCCATAGATACCATTATTCCATTTTGCAGATACAGAAAGTGGGATACAGAAGGGGAGTTGGAGGAGCTCGGACAGGAAAATTGGCGTCAAGAGCCAGAGCTCTTCATCATTACGCTAACGGCATCTCAGAAAAGGAATGAAATTAAATGGGGAGGCTGACAATATGTTAAATGTATCATTAGTTTCTGTGTTATCCTATGCCAGCGATTTTGAATTTCTCTGTGCTGTCGGAGTGTGCGATTGGAAACTTAGATAATGAAGACTATTTAATAAAACACTTTTTATAAGAAGACTAGCAAAGTTTCCCTGCTTCTGTGGGAAAACACCAAACCCCACTAGAGCTAGAAGGGGAACATTTTTGTCTCCGTGTTTGGCTGGGTTTTCTTACCCAGCAACTCTCCTGTAGTCTGGAACCACACTCCTCTTCGGGCAGCTGAGTGTTTTCAGTCACCTTTTCTGGTTAGTTGGGAGTGTTTTGTTTTTTTGTTTTGTTTTGTTTGTCTTTCTGCCTTGTCTTCCTTTACTTTGCTTAAATCCATAGCGTGAACGTGAATGTACTTTGCTCACTGAAAAATGTCTCAGCAAGAGGTTGCCTTCCTAGAGGCAGGTGTGTGTGTGTGTGTGTTTTAAAGGAACCCCGGACACCTAGAATGGGCCTGACTTTAGAAATGTACTTTTTATCTCTTTCAATACCTCCTTGGATTCTTATTAATTTGAATGTGAATTGACCTCAGTGAGGAAACTGATTTTAGAGGAGAGTTGTAGGCAGTGGCTGAACTCTTGATTCTGCTTTTGCTCTCCTCTGGGAGCTCATCACAGCAAGCTAGCCATGCACACGGACATCTTGACTGCATCCCTGTCATGTGTCTTAACGCTCAGGTGAGCGTTAAGACACCCCTCACCTCAGTTGAGGGGACCTTTGCTGACACAGTCAGGAACCTAAGCCACAGGTGCTCGGTAATATCAAATCTGTTGCCCTGTTGAAGTTCTTGACTTCCTGGCCCAAATATCCAGTCCTCTGTTGCTGGACCTTGAACAAGAAGACAGATTCACCCAGCATGAAGGCCATTGTTGGTGCCTGACTTCAAAGCTGATGGCAAAATCGAGAACTGACCCAGGTAGTAACTATTCCAAATGGGCATGGCTTGCTTTGATTAGATTCCCTTTTTCTTTTTAGTATGCTTTCAAGGGTTCCTTCTGTATGTTGGCACCTCACCCAAAATTCCTGGTTTTCCTTTAGAACGTTTGGGTGGAGACCCCAGGGTTTCACTTTTCATGACTTCTAAAAAATCACGCCCATGAGTGTGAGGGGGAACTCAGTCGAAGCAGGGCGATGTGGGGGCTCACATGCCTTTGTTTGACTCCTTGTAGACAGCATTGTCCATGGGAACGAGGAAGCCTTATACCGCAACTCCCACAACAGCCTGGACTTGAACTATTTAAATGGCACCGTCACCAACGGCAGCGTGTGTAGTGCGCACAGCATCAACTCGCTCAGCTGCTCACAGACGTTCGTCCAGGCCTCTCCCGTGTCCTCCAACCTCAGCATCCCGGGGAGCGACATCATGCGGGCGGACTACATCCCGAGCCACCGGCACAGTGCCATCATTGTGCCGTCTTACCGGCCGACCCCCGATTACGAGACAGTCATGCGACAGCTGAAGAGGGGGGTCCTGCCCACGGACAGCCAGAGCCAGTCTCTGCGAAACCTCAACATCATCAACACACATGCCTACAACCAGCCGGAGGATCTGGTGTACAGCCAGCCTGAGATGCGGGAGCGGCACCCCTACACTGTCCCCTACGGGCCCCAGGGCGGCTACGGTAACAAGCTCGTCGGTCCGTGCGACCCGATGAACCCAAAGAACTGCACGGTGCCGAGCAAGCCGGGGGCCAGCGCCATCTCCCACACGGTGAGCACCCCCGAGCTGGCCAACACGCAGCTCCAGGGCGCGCAGAGCTACAGCGCGGCCCACATGCTCAAAAACTATCTCTTCAGGCCGCCGCCCCCCTACCCACGGCCGCGCCCTGCCACCAGCACCCCGGACCTTGCCAGCCACCGCCACAAGTACGTCAGCGGCAGCAGCCCTGACCTGGTGACCCGCAAAGTGCAGCTCTCGGTGAAGACCTTCCAAGAGGACAGCTCCCCGGTGGTGCACCAGTCTCTGCAGGAGGTGAGCGAGCCCCTCACAGCCAAGCACCATGGCCCTGTGAATAAGCGCCACAGCCTGGAGGTGATGAGCAGCATGGTGCGGGGCATGGAAGCCATGACCTTGAAGTCCCTCAACATCCCCATGGCTCGCCGGAACACCCTCCGGGAGCAGGGGCCCCCCGAGGAGGTGCCCGGGAGCCACGAGGCTCACCAGCTTCCCCATTACCACCACAAGAAGACTTTCTCCGACGCCACCATGCTGATCCACAGCAGTGAGAGCGAGGACGAGGAGGACGAGGAGGTCCCGGGCTCGGTGCCGCAGATCCCCGTGCTCCGGGAGAAGATGGGGTACAGTGCCCAGCTACAGGCAGCCTTGGCCCGGATCCCAAACAAACCCCCACCCGAGTACCCCGGCCCAAGGAAGAGTGTCAGCAACGGGGCGCTGAGGCAAGACCAGGTCGGCCTGCCTCCTGCCGTGGCCAGGGCCAGAGTCCTGAGACACGGGCCGGCCAAGGCCATCAGCGTCTCCCGAGCCGACCAGCTGGCCGTGGCCGGGCCTTCCCTCGGTCCGTCCATCTCTGAACCCGACCTGACGAGTGTGAAGGAGCGGGTCAAAAAAGAGCCTGTGAAGGAGAGACCCGTGTCCGAGATGTTCTCGCTGGAAGACAGCATTATAGAGAGAGAGATGGCGCTCAGGGTAAGTGTCCTGCTCTCCCGGGGCGGGGTCTGCGTCCCCTGCAGTGTCCTCTGCCTCTTTGCCGTGACTCTGAGTACGGAAGCATCCAGACGTTGGGGAGTTGGCAGATCAGTGAGCATTTCAACAGGCTGTTCTCTTTCACAGAACTTTGTGTTTCACCCTTTCGGTTCCATCTTCCATTTTCACTCAGGGCCCCGACTGGTGTACTTGGCACCACGCGCCGTCGTGGACTTAGGATGCTGCGCGCAGGCTGGTTGTCGGGCCGGGGTCCGGGGCCGGCGTCGTGCCCTCTGTTTAGGGTCAGACATCCCGTTGTGTGAGCTGCTCGGAGCTCTCCTTCCTGCGTCTCCTGTTGGTTCTTTCGGGGGAAAGCTTGTTTCCCCCGATTAGATCGTGTGAGAGAGCGACCCCCCCCTTTCTAAGTGCAGCTCCGTGTGGCGATCTGTGCGTCAGGATAGCTCACCGGTGTTGACCACACCGGGACGTGTCCAGCCTTCCTTTCAGATTTTCTTTCAATGGATGTTCAACACAACCCAAGAACACGACAGTATACTCACGAATTCACCACTAAGCTTTAGTTCCCCGTTGAGCTCATTCTGTCAGAATGCACACATGTGCGTGTGAGTACACGCGTTCATCTACACACACGTACAACGTTTGAAGATGCCTGATATTAGACATGACTCACTGTCTTTCAGGACATGTGCCAGCTGGAGGGCCAGGTATGGTCCGAGCAAGAGTGTGTAGGTAACAGGTGCACACACAGACCAACAAAGTGAATTATGTCCTAATGAGAAAATTGCTAGATTGTAGTTGCGACTTTAAAATTTTATTTATTTATTTTATTTGAGAGCAAGAGAGTGAGCGAGGGGAGGGGTAGAGAGAGAGGGACAGATTCTCAGGCAGACTTCAAGTCAAGTGCAAAGCCTGACCCGGGGCTCCATCCCATGACCCTGAGATCATGACTTGAGCTGAAACCAAGAGTCAGACGTTTCGCTGACTGAGCCCCCACCCCTCCAAGGTATCCCTGTAGTTGCTACTTAAAAAAAATAATTCAGATGACTGTTGCTGCTTGTTCTGGAAATTTTCACTCCCTTAAAAAATGAAAAATCGCGTCCTTAGTAATGAGACCGCTCTTGACTTCTCCTCTGCAGGTACCACATCTCTACATAAGGTAGCTGGCACGCGGGAACTCCGGGCCAGCGGCCAAGTTAAATTTGCTTTGAGGGGGCTTCTTAGACTCCCTTCCTTTTACAAGTCTCCTTGCGCCCCAGTGGGTAATCAAGCTGAAGAGAACAGCTAAGGGCCAGAGTTTTAAGGAAGCCACGTTTTGGGGTTCAGGAATCTAACCGCAGCAACTTCATTACTTTAGACAAATTTTCAGAACATTCCCAGCAGCCCAGATTTGGCCCCAAGTAGAGAAGCACTAAGAATTTGGTACAGGCATAACTTTTTCCACTTTTTGCAAACCTAGAGGGAAATTGTGAAAGATGTGCTTTTGCCTCTGGCCAATAAAACCATTTGGCTGGGGGATGGAATGAAACACGGGGGTGGCGCCCTGGGGAGAGCTTTCGCAGCTTGGAAAAAGTCATGCTTTGGTGGAGATGGATTTTCAGTGTGTTTTGGCCCCGGAGGCTCCTTTACCACAACTCAGGAACCTGTCAGAGCATTCAGCTCTGCTATTTCCCCTGCTGATTTGAGGTTTATTGATACCTTCATGGTCCCCTAAACTCATGGTGGTCATCTTATCCGCTCCTCCTGTTACCTGTGTTAAACAAAACCCTGGATCCAAACCCATGGCCCTAACTCCCTACATAGAGCTTCTTGTGCCATCACAGAGAAGGAAGGGCGTTTCCACCATTTTTCCCATGGGCTCACCCACCCCATCCATATGGATAATAGTGAGTAACTGAGTTCATCCCTTAATTGTGGCTCAGGAACATCGGTATCCCATTCCTATTTCATTTCCCATTGATTTTTTTTCCAGATTATATATACTCAGGAGCTCAGGGATTGCTGCCCTTGGCTGATGTCTTGACCTTAGAGAAGGACTAGGAGATTCTTCAGTGAGCCACTGTGCCAGCGAGATGGTGACAGTGCCAGTGGCCCTGAAGGTTGGGGTAGTTCTCCATCTGCTGTTTTTGATGAAACAGTGAGAAAATCTAACCAAAGGGGAACTGGGCAGAAGGGGTGGGGGGGCATCGCAGGTATGGTGGGAATGTCCCCTGTGGCAACTCTCCATAATTTTGGAGCCACTTGTCTGTTTGATGGGTGATTCAGGTCTGCTGCTGTGGTAGCTCCGCCTTCCGGCTGCTACTGCTGCCTCGAGGACATTTCACTGTCTAGCTTCTGAGCCCCAAGTCGGGTGCCAGGAAGAGAAAAAGCCAAATCAGATTTCTGAGTTTTTTGTTTTTTTTTTTTTTAATCTCTGGTAACAAGTGTATAGGGTAAGTGAGAAGGAACTAAGAAAAAACGTTTATCACTGGGGTTTCAGTTTTCACTAGGTAACTAGTAATCCTTTTCCGAGAAAGACAAGATAGTCACTTTTTGCCTTAGGCCTCATTAGTGTCCCCTTATGGTACAGATGGAAGGAAGCAGAAAGACTGTTTGGAGGACCTTAGGGACTTTTTTTTCCCCCCAAAATGATTGCTTTTCTCAGAATTTCACAGAGGAAGTGAAATGTTCCCAATTAAAAGAGATAACGGGAAAATTATTTCTCACAAACATTAATAAGCAAGCAAACAAACAAAAGCCCCCAAATTGAAATCCAGAATCTTCAAACTCTTCGTGGGATGGAGAAGCCGGGGCCATTCTTTTGGCCGAAGGTGAACCTCGGCACTTTTCTCACTCCCCCAGTTAGTCTTCCACTGAGATGTTCCTTCAGTTTGTCTGCTGGGCTGGTCCTGACAGTGGATGAAGCCTCGCATTGGTGGCCTTCCCTCAGAAAGGCCAGAGCTCCATTCTGACTCTGGGTGACATGGAGAGGCTGACTGTGTGGGGTTGTAATGCCCGCCTGTGCCCCCACACTTGGGATAGTCTGCTCACTCCTTGTCCTCTGCCAGCACCATGGCTCCCTCACCACCAACCTCTCAGGGGGAGTAAATTTATAAATAATAAACTCAAGGGGTAAAAAAGGACCTTAAGCCTTGAAGAGAAACCAGGGATAAGATGACCCCTTCCCATGTGGCATCCAAAGGGACCTATAGAGTAGTTTTGTTTCTGTCAGGAGCAAAATCTTAAATGCTGTTTAACTCCTCTGCTCATATGCTTTAGGAAGTCCCACTATTCTTCTGTCTTCTAAGACAAAATTATTTTTGGGAAATGCTCTCACTGGATTGCCCGAGTAAAACGGGTGCCTTTTCTACCTTAGTCGTTTAGGGGGCACTAGGGAGTGTAGCCTTAGAAGTAACAGCCAGAACCTTGACTGAACCTGTCTCAGAATGTTGGTGCAGGTGAGGTTGGAGAGGAAATCAAAAATGCCACCAACAAGACCTCCAACCCTCTCCCGGAATGGGCTGCTCAGTCCCCAAATCCATATTCTCCCATACCTGTGTCCCATTCAGTAATGTCCCACCGTGACCATTGGGAACCATGGGGCCCATTCCTTGGGGCCTTACAGATGCAGCAGGAAGGGTAATGCCTCACGGATCACGTTGGATGACTGGAGACGTTGGTGTTGGCAAGTCTGCTCACCCGCATCTCCCTCGTACTGCAGACGGTCCCGGGGACCAGAGCTCCGATATAGGATTGACTCTCTCCATCTCTGCTCCTCAGAGTGGAAACTTGGGAAGGTTTTTTTTTTATGGTTTGTGAATCTGCATTTAACAATGCAACAAACCATGTTTATGGTTTTTTTGTTTTTGTTTTTGTTTTTAAATCATTTGATCTGAATAAAAGGTCCATCACTGTGACTGGATTGGCTGTTTCTCTCTCCCTCACTCTGTCTTCCTTCAGCCCTTACCTTCTAGAAGCATCTTGCTAGTACACAGTTTTGCTTTTTTTCTTTTTCTTTTTCTTTTTCCTTTGGAGTGAGCCCCGTGGCAGAGGGATATTTCCATGGCGTCTTTGCTCTGACTTATTGTTAGTTCATTCACTCATCCATTTTTAGATAAAAGCTCAGGAGTCCCAGAGGACCTGGCTTCCGCAGACACAGTGGGAAGAATGGGAAGGCTGTGTTTGAATCTGCCCCACTAATGGTGATTGTCTGCATTCCTTGGCTGGGGAGTTACAGATTTGGGGAGATTAAATAAAACACATTCCAGCATTCTACCCATATAATAAACAATGAGAACATGCCTTTTCTTGCCGCAAGAATCTAGAGAAGCAGAAGATGGCCACTCTGGAAGCACAGAAGCGGCCGCTCATGTTGGCAGCATTGAATGGACTCTCCGTTGCCCGGGTCTCGGGGCGGGAAGACAGTCGAGCTGATGCCACCCGAGTTCCCATGGACGAGAGGGTAAGCACTGGGCTTGTCAAGTGTGTGATTCATTCTCTGTGATCTTGGGGTTCCAGAGCTCTCTCCTTGCCCAAACATGCCAGCCCTGAGGTTTGTTTGATGAATTAATTCCCCAGTTTGAGATTAGCAAGACCCGGTGTGTGCACTGTATTAAATTGATGCTTTCCAGCATCTCAAGTTTCTTCATCGAGTTGAAGCAGTGATGCCTGCCTAACAAGGCAGGGGCATTGCCTTGGGACCTGCCACTAGCCAGCCACGTAGCCTTGGTCCAGTCACTCCATTTCTTTGGACCTGTTATGTTTTTTTTTTTTTTTTTTGGCAAGATAAGGAAGTTCACCTGTTGCTGTAGCTCTCAGCCTCTATGAATTTAGTGAACCATTATCCTTTCTTAGGGAGTGACTGTCTTACCCAGATATTCATAGAATTCTTTTAATAGACCATCCCCCTATTTGGCTGTAAAACGTGGCTGATTTATCATTTTTAGGATAATGCATTGTGAGAACTTTGGTTTTGAAAAGCGGGAAGCAGCTGCATGCTAGTGTTTTAGAGGTGAAGAGGGGTGTTCCTTTAGTTCCTGAAATTACTCTCTGGTTAAGAAACACGTGTAAATTTAATAGAATGCTAGTAGCATTCCTGTTTAGAATTTCTGCCAGTATATATGAAGTATTAGAAAGGCCTGGTGATGGGTATTAAGGAGGGCACGGATTGCATGGAGCGCTGGGTGTTAGATGCAAGCAACGAGTCATGGGACCCTCCATCAGACCCTGAAATACTAATGATGTGCTGTGTAGTGACTAACATAACAACAACAACAACAAAGGTTTAAAGGCAGAAGGGACTTTAGAGGAATCATTTAATCCAGTGAATACCATGTGTTTGTAATGAGTGGTTTGGCAGTGGGAAAAATAAAAGACAAGATCTCATCTTCAGAACGAGGGAACTATAGATCAGTATCATCTTAAATTTATCGAAAACAAAACAAAACACTGCTCTGGAAGTGGAGAAAAAGGATGTTTGGGTAATTGAGAAGAACAGTCTTCTCATCCCTGGGACTTTAAACAGAGGTGTTAATAACAAAAACACTGATTTTGAATTTGGGTTCTTGCCTGGCCTTGCTGACCACTTCTGTTTCAAGCGTGAGTGAGAAGGAGATTGGTTATTGGGCCAGAGACACTAGCACTCTGGTGAACAAGGAGACCAGATAATTCGGCGTCCATCGTACCCCCAAAAGTACCGATTAACGCGATCACTGTGAAATATTTCAAGGCCTCTGACCCGTTGGAGTTTTTGAATAAGGTAATCTGGGGAGCTGAGGATTAATTTCTGTTGCAGTTCAGAACCCTGAAGAAAAAGCTAGAGGAGGGAATGGTGTTCACAGAATACGAGCAGATTCCCAAGAAGAAGGCGAACGGCATCTTCAGCACGGCCGCGCTGCCGGAGAACGCCGAGCGAAGCCGCATCCGCGAAGTCGTCCCGTACGAGGAGAACAGAGTGGAGCTGGTCCCGACCAAAGAGAATAACACGGGTTACATCAACGCCTCCCACATCAAGGTGAGTGGGGGGGCGGCTTGCGGAAGATTGCGGGGTTCCAGGCAAAAATGCAGGGAGAAAAAAAAAACAACAAAAAAAAAACTATCGGGCTCCGACTGAGCCTCTTGGCTCGTCCCCAGCCCCCGAGGGAGTGTTTTTGAATTCCGTGCAGCTTAGTCAACCGGACGGGCGGGCATGTCCGTCACCGCGGAGAGAAGGGAGCCGCACGGCGTCCGGGAGAACCTCGGGTCGCGATTGGCCGCAGGGGAATTCGCTTGTTCCTCTCCGCGACTTACAGCAATCCCCGGGGCGCGCTCGGGAAGCTCGGGGTGTCCTCTTCGGCTCGTGATTCGCACACGGTGGAGACTTTGGAAGTCGCACGCGTTGTGTTTGTCCTGTCAGGGACGTCTTTAGGGGGTTGGGGAGCGGCAGAAACTGCCCGGTTCTCCCCGGTGCTGGTGCGGGTCGTGCGCCGTCCCGCCGACGTCCCCGGGGTGCGCGGTGTCCCGAAGAGCGGACCCCGACGTCCCCGGGGTGCGCCGTGTCCCGAAGAGCGGACCCTGCGGCGCAGGCCGTGAAGGTGCCGGTGGGTGATGCGGCTCTTGCAAGGCTGGCCGCGTTCGTCCGCGCGGGACTATCCTCCGTTCTTTGTTAGTACCTCAGATACCTCAGATCTTCACGTCTCAGTACTTCACCAACTTGAAAAGTAGCGTCGCTCGACGCCAGCTAGAATTGAGAGTTCTAGATGCGTGGCTCCATGGTTAAATGTCTCCTACATGGCTTACCGTCCTCTGCCCTCCCAGTAACAGAATGTAGTTGCTTGGAATGTCACTGCAGGCTCTGACCTCCAAAGTGGGAGAATTTATTCATATACTAATGGTACAGCAGGATGTTTTTAAATCATCCACAGTTCATGTTAATAGTCGTGTATGATCATAACCTCAGAAATCTGTTTCTGGCCTTGTTTGGCGTTATTTCCTTTCCTCGTTGGACTTTCCAACTGTAGCTGAATTTTTGGTAGGTTCCTCTGAGTCTCTAAAATACAGCCATCACTATATTAAAAAAATATATATATATATAAAAAATTAAAAATAAATAAATAAAATACAGCCAGATGTCTGGTGCCTGTGTCCGTTACAATAGTTGTAGGACAGAATAGGAAAAGAACACTGTGGTTGGATGTAGGGGTTTTGTACACAGAGCATAGATAACCACGTGTATATTTTTAAGTACCAGAAAGTACTGTGCAAAAATACGAAGGGGATACTCTTGTGGACCATACTGGGTATTTTGGTTTTAGGTTTTGAGAGTGAGAACTAAAACAATACAGAATGAACCCCAGGAAACTCTTGAGTAAACGCCGCCAGTTTCCTGGGCTTAATTTAGATTAGGAAATAATAGCCAAAGTAATGAATCAGACGAAGATACAAATCGCAGAAATGCTCCTTGGTAGGATATCTTTGGACTCTGACACAGCTATGCCATGCTGTCTTCTTCTTTTGGCCAAATATCCTTCATCGTTTTCCATCTGCGTTCTGGAAAAGCTGTCAATCTACATCAGCTTTGCCCACCGGGTATTGTTAACAGAAGCTTCCCTTTCCTCTGTATTCTCCAAGGCCTGCATTTCATCCTGTGGATCCGGGTTAGACATGGGTGCATTTAATAGACCCGTAGAGCTTGTAAGAACTTGTCCTTGTGTTTTTCGAATAGAGCTGTAGATCTTGCCAATGTTTGCTCCCTGGGTTCCAAGCAGCTATTAACGTAGAGCCAAGATTGATTTGCTCCAGAGGTAGAATCATGACATCTGTGAAATCTACCTCAGTAGCATTGGTTGTTGTGTTTTAATGCAGTTTCTAATGCCCTCCTGTCAATACTTGGAATTTGCTGATAGGCCCCAGGCAGCCACATACTTTGGAAGTATTTATGGTTCCTATATGTTGGGTGCCAGAGAGGCTAATGTTTAAAATCACAATTCCACAGATAAACGAAACTCCTCGCCAGCCAGCCAATATATGAATGTTATCTCCCACCAGTACTTGGAAAATGGATTTCGCTTGCCAGCTTTGACCTAAACATGTCTTGTGTAATGAGACAATAACAGACATTGTTTTTGTTGGAATCCAGTTAGTATATAGTTTCATAAAATAAATGAGGGAAAAAAGTTTCAAACAAGGATCACTTCGTGCTCCAAGAACTCTCTAGAGATTTGCACTGGTGGACGTCGAAGGAGGCCCGACTTTGCACAGGAATGGAAAGGAACACAGAAAGAATGCCGCCAAAGGGCACGATTTCACCCTGACAGCATGACCTTCAACACCTCAGGCACAATTTACTCCTGATTCTCTGCCACTAGTACTTCTAGCTACAGAATTAGTCTCCCAAGGTCACCCTGAGCTGCATGGGGTAATACTTCTATTATCCAAAATCATCTCATGACTCTGAAGTTCGTTTGGATACTGTGGTACCGCATGAGCGAGGAGTCAACAGTCCGGTAGCACGCGTGGTTGCTAGAGGTGCGTCTGTAACACCTGTACGTGACACACGGAGTCGCGAGAACAGTGGAGGGTGACAACACAGTACATAGCATGTCATCAGTACAAAGACCTCACTTCCATAGGGATGATATTCCGTGTTACACTTCTTTTTTTAATTGTGCAAAAGGATGGTAGAGAGTACTGTGCCTCAAACTAGGGGACACAGTATAATAGTGGGGGTATGAAATCAATTTCTTGATCAGGACCACTTTGAGGTTGTGTGTGTGTGTGTGTGTGTGTGTGTGTGTGTGTGTGTTTTAAACGAAACAGACTAGACTAGAGAGGAGGAAAGAATAGAAATAATCAGTACCTTGTGCGTACTAAGCACAAGTATTATTTCTGTAACAAATTCTGTTAGGTTATACACACCCTTAGGGTCATGCAATTTGAGTGCATGTGTGTGTGTGTGCGTATGTGTATGTTTTTAACTCTCACGGGTTTGTATATAATTACTATAAGTTACAGACCAAAAAAGAAAAAGTATTTTAATAGGCTTGAGTGACAAAATGTATTTTCATGTAAGAATGTGTTACCAGACTTTTTTGATAATATCACTAACCCATTTGGCCTAAAATATTATCCACGGTTTTCAGGTAGAGACAGATGGAGCCATGGTCAGCAGGTAATGCTGTTCTAGATTTGGGGTTCATTTACCCTTGCTTTCCTTGGTTTCCAGGTGGTGGTTGGTGGGGCACAATGGCACTACATAGCCACTCAGGGACCCCTACCACACACGTGTCATGACTTCTGGCAGATGGTGTGGGAGCAGGGAGCGAACGTGATTGCCATGGTCACTGCGGAAGAGGTAAGGGTGCTGGGGGTACAGCCATCTGTCCCCGGGGGTGGTGGTGGGGGGGCGGGAGATCAGCTCTGCATCTGGTGACCTCGCTGTCGCATCCTGCTTCCTCCACCACCGTTTCTCTGCAAATGCTTTTTCTCTCTGGCACGCATTTCTTTTCTCTCCTCCCACATAGATTTGTTTTATTTCCCAAAGATAATTTATTGTCGTATCCCGTTTTCATCCAGCTTATTAGCGCTTTTCCTTAGACTGCCATAAACTAGAATCCATCAGACAAACAAATAAGAACCAAACTTCAGTTCAGCCAGCTCACTTGTGTGTGCCAAACAGCGCGATCATCGCTCCCCTGGAATTTGAGCGAGAACTTAGGGCTGCTGTGGGTAGATCGGCGCGTATTCCCAGCCGCGGGCATGGCCAATCCCACACGCTTCTGTGCTTAGCAGCTGAAGAGAGACCAGAAACTGGTGTTCCTGTAGAGGTCTCTCTCTTCTTTGGGGAGAGGAGAAAAAAAAAAAAAACACGTTACCTTTCTTTGCCAAGTCAAATGTAGTTTTTCTGTTGAAACTGGAGAATTCTGCGCGGTGTTCTAAAAACTGGTGCTCGCCGCTGGTCAACCGAGCAGTTTGCTCGGACTTTGCTGCCTTTAAGGGAAGAAGTTTTATATTTCTTCTCTTGTCACGTTCTCAGTTTTTTTTATTTTAACCACTTTCTTTTCTTCCTTTCATGAGATTTTAACTTCCGTTTTGAAGTCATTTAGGGGACCAGCTAGCTTCATCTGTCTTTCACCAGTATCTGCAGCAAGGAATACCCCCTTCCTGGTGCCTGGGTGGCTCAGTTGGTTAAGCAACTTCCTTCAACTCAGGTCATGGTCCTGGAATTCCGGAATCAAGTCCCAAATCGGGCTCCCTGCTTGGCTGGGAGTCTGCTTCTCCCTCCAACCTCTTCCCTCTCATGCTCTCTCTCTTTCTGTCTCTCTTCCTCTCAAATAAATAAAATCTTTAAAAAAAAAAAAAAAAAAAAAAAAGGAAAAGAAATACCCCTTTCCTACAAATTTTTAAAGGGTGGGGAGCAGCGAACTGAAAACAGAACTCATATTTCCTTCATGGACTGTTCTGAGTAGTTGCTTCCCAGAACAACCCCTTAAGAAGGTAGTGATGAAAGTCAGTTCAAGCCCTTTAAAACCTGTAGTACTTCTCTCGGCTGACTTGAGACCTTCCCACGAAGAGTTAATGCTCTGTAAAATGTGTAGAATCGCTTTTTAGTCTTATAAAATCATACTACCGGAAGGGATTCATTCAACTCCAAACAGTGTGTCATCTGTGCTGACCGGGGGCCTGGTGGCCGACTAGATAGGTGTGATCCCTGTCCCCAGGGAGCTCCCGTCTTGGTGGGAGGGACCAGACAAATAAAGGAAACTTGGGGGGGTCCCAGCCACAAAGGAAGCAGAATGGAGGATGGCATTGAGAGTGGTGGCGTGCAGCTTTTAGTCAGACGTGCGGCCGTGGGCCCTGCGGGGAGGTTGCAGTTGGGCTGAAACCTGGGTGTCCAGAAGGGGCTGGCCTGACAGGCGTGAAGCCTGGTGGTCTGTGTGGCAGCCAGAGGCTTACAGTCTCTTGGAATTTGTCGTCCGCTTGGACACTCAGGAGTGACAGAAGGTAAGGGAGGTTTTACTGATCTCCCTTGGTCAGTAAAAGAGGCAGGTGTCCTTCAAACGTAAGATTCCGTTCGAGCAGATGAATTGGGACAGGAGCCTTTGTAGCCTCCCACAGGTGTAAGCAGGGGGCCATCGGGGCTCCTCGGAAGAGCAGCCGCAGCGCCCACGCTCAGTGCCCCAGCTCTGCCTGCTGCTTAGCCTTCCTCTGCCGCCTCCTGCTTCGTGCTCGGGGTTTCCTTCTAGGTCACCATGTGATCCACTCCCCACTACAGTGACTTAACCGTGCAAACCTCAGAAACAGAGATCCCATGTTGTTCCTGCCCTTGGCCCTCTCCACTGGCTCTTCTCCTTCACGTTCAACTGCCGCACAGTTGTCTGTCTTCTGAGTGTCTCTGTGCTGTAACTACGGCTACAAAGGTCTTGGTGTCGGTGCCTGGGATCTCCCCCATGATGGAGACTGCCCAGTGCCCCGAGTTAGTGACCTAGACGCTGCTCGCGTTTCGTCTGTCCTCAGAGTTTACGAAGAAGGGGATAAGAGCTTCCCCTGACTGTATTTCTGGTTTTGCTTTTGTGTCTGATTCAGGAAGGTGGACGAACCAAGAGCCACCGATACTGGCCCAAACTGGGTTCCAAGCACAGCTCGGCCACCTATGGCAAGTTCAAGGTCACCACAAAGTTCCGAACAGATTCCGGTTGCTATGCAACCACAGGCTTGAAGGTCAAGCACCTTTTGTCTGGGCAGGAAAGGACAGTGTGGCATTTGCAGTATACGGACTGGCCGGATCACGGCTGCCCAGAGGACGTCCAAGGATTTTTATGTAAGTTTTTTCTTCCCAGTCAGAATTTTACCAACTGCATCCATGGTCTGAGAGTTGGAAATGAAATGATAAGAGATGTTTTCTCTTAAGTGGCAAATGTGTTATATCACTGAAGTGTACGTCCCTCCGTATGGTATGAAAGAGAAGAATAATACATGTCCTCTGTCACAGTCCCCTTACCTTTTACCCAAATAAGCTGAAACTGTGGCAAACTAGTTCATTCCATCTTGATGCAATAGGCTTTTAGGTACTCAGTAACAAACCTGACAGATGTCACATATCTGAGCCTTGAAAATATTATGCTAAGTAGCAGAAACCAGACACAAGTGGACAGACATTGTATGATTCCATTTTAATGAAGTATCCAGAATAGAAAACTTCACAGAGATAGAAAGGGTAGATGTTACCAGGGACCAGGGGAAAGGGGAAATAGGGAATAGGAAGTTATTGTTTGAAACAAAATTTCTGTTTGGGGTAATGAAAATGTTCTAGGAATGTGTCCCGGTGATAGTTAAACAACCCTGTGAAAAACACTTACTTTTTAATTTTTCATGGGGGTTTGTATCTCATAAGTCCTGCATCCCTTCCTTATAACAAGAATCTCAATGAGTACTTTCCGGTTACCTCTGATTAAGATACTGGGAATTATTGAAATCGAATTGTTGTTTTTAGAACTATCATTTTTTAATTTGTCAATTTTTGATAGTATGGTTTTCTTAGAAGCTCGTTGACCTAAAATATATGCGGTATTTTATTTGAAAAGCTGAGTGTGTGCCCACTGCATTTCAGGCTCTGGATCAGGCTCTTAGAATCAGGGAACCATTTCTGTTTGGAAGGCACTCGAAGTCTCATGTGAAAGGCAGGCCAGTGAGGCGGGTCCGGGGGTGAGATGGGACACTGGTGAGGGCTACCGTGCTCCCCCTTCCTTTTCCGCAGTCTCACTTACCTGTCCTGCACTTGTGGGGACACCCCATTCCTTGCTCACCCAGTGAGGCCTCGGGCTCTCGGCAGATTTATTACCCGTGTGTCGTTGACTTTCCAGCAGACAGAAGACGACTATGGGAACATCATCTGGATGTTGCGTGATGTCAAACCCTTGATTTTATTTTGATACTCACTTAGAACCTGCGGTATGCGCAGAGAATGGAGGGAAGAACAGGTCTTCAAGAACCGAAAAGGAACATTTCAAAAGTTCCAGCGGGAAACTTCCGATGCATACCTGTTCCCCGCTGCGAGTACTTGCTTTCCCACTGGGGCAGTGAAGGTGGGACTTGAGGGGGTGTCACTGACAGACAACGGAAGAGAGCAAGTCTAGAGAGGGTTAGTGCCTCAACTGAGGTCAGTTATCTGTAGCTCAAAACATTCATAAGGAGGGCGGGGACCTTTGTAGAACTTTCTTTCCTCCTGACAGTGCTCTTTTTTTTTTTTTTTCTGGTAAGCCTTTGCTTACCAAGCCTTTGACTTACCAGAATTATTTCCAAGATGCAGAAAAGGAAACAATAAAAGTAGATCAGTTTGATGACCGGCAAACAGCTCTGACAGAAGTTTGAGTCTGTAAGGTGATGAAAATCATAGTCTGATCTTTTCAATTCGAACCAAGGAAGGCCCATCTAAATTACTGAAAAACAGAGAAAAATTTTTTTTCAAAGATTTATTAATTTATTATTTTAGAGAGAGTGGGGGGGGGGATGGGTGGGAAGGGGCATTGGGAGGGACAGAGAGAAAGAGAATCTCAAGCAGACTCCCTGCTGGGCACAGAGCCTGATGTGGGGCTCGATCTCAGGACCCTGAGATCATGATCTGAGCCAAAACCAAGAGTCACATGCGTAACAGATTGAGCCACCTAGGCACTGCCATGGAAGAATATTTTTAAACAATGTAAATTTATTGATGCTTCTAAGAAACTCAGTGTGCTAGGGGCCGAGGAGTGGTGTCTTTGAAATGTTGGCTCTTCCAGGTTTTTAGGAATTTTAAAAAGATTCTTGCCTGTGTTTAAATTCAACTCCCTGGAGACAGGGGCTTAGGGCACATGGCTTCCAGCCTGGAGAAGTCTTCGCTGAGTTACAGCTTAAGGAACTTGATTCATGTGACTGCTAGAGAGCACATCCGTTTTAATCCAGTTTCTCTGTGTTTTATGAAATTCTATGTAGTGGTAGCATCTGCTTTATGGACCAGTATTCCTTTCTCTTCTCCTCTTAAACCTAGCACGAGAGGAAGACCTGTCTCATGTGCGGGAACGTTGCCTTTTCTGTCCGAGAGTGCCCGGTCACTGAATTTCTCAGCCCTCTCACAGAAAAACTGAGAATTCCATGCACCGTGTGTAGCTCACGTTGGTCCCGGGTGGTAACTGCTGTGTCTGGTCATCTCAGAGTTTGCCTTCCCTCTGTTCTTTTTTTGTTTCCCCTTATGATTTTTATTTATTTATTTATTTGACAAAGAGAGATCACAAGTAGGTAGAGCAGCAGGCAGAGAGAGAGGGAAACAGGTTCCCTGCTGAGCAGAGAGCCCGATGCGAGGCTCGATCCCAGGACCCTGAGATCATGACCTGAGCTGAAGGCAGAGGCTTAACCCACTGAGCCACCCAGGTGCCCTGCCTTCCCTCTGTTCTGTTTTGTCCGAGCTCATTGTACATTATTGGTGGTGGTCATTGACTTTGGTAAACTACTTCAGACGACTTTGTAATTGCATTAATGTCATAAAGGCAAGTAGGAGTTGGTAGTACTTGTATGTAAACAGATGCCTCTAAGTCACTAGATGGGTTTGGGCTCCCTTTTGTTCTCTCCAACAATTTGAGCGCTTCCCCAGTCTTGTCTACAATGCTTCATGGGGATGAGATTTTCTGAGTATCGAGAACATTTTGGTCAGTTTGTCCCCTGAGCTAGCTACTATAGAATCTCTATTACGAATGGACTTCTTCCGTTTCTTGGACTGTTTGAGGTTAACGTTTTATAGAATTTTCCTTTTTTTTCATGCCCATGAACAGGAAAAGTTGTTAAGGCTTGTACGGCTATAATTTGTCATTTGTGCCCAACTGGAATAGGGAACAGACCCCGGTGCAGCCCTGCTGAGCCAGGCAGATGTCAGGAGGGATGCAGAGGTGACAGGACCCGTACACACACACACACACACACACACACACACACTCACACACACACACGTTGCCTCCGGAGCAGGGGAGGGCTCCTCTTCAGCTACTGACATAACCCCGTGGAATCTGAGCTGTAAAGCAGGACCCCCTGCACCCCCCCCATCTATTTTTACATCTAAAAACGAAGTCAAGCCTCAGTTGACATTCAGTCATTCTGTGAGGGGAAGGAGGAAGGGGCAGATGGACGCTCTTCCCACCAGAAATTGGCTCTGACAGGCGGGCGTTTCAAGGGGACCTCGCTGGTGCTCTGATCCCAGTCTGTTAATAGTAGGAATTGCTGTAAGTAATGTCGAGAATCATCTGCTTGGGGGACTTTGGGATTTGCAGAGGGGAAAACAGAATTTAATTTTTAAAAAAGAACTATTTAATTTAAAGAACAAATTCTCCCGTGGACTAATTGACTCCCAGCTGGTCCTTTCTGGATCCAGGACTGTACTGCGGGTACCAGCCAAATAATTAGTGTCTTGTAAGAACTGTAAATTATTGTCGCTTGAAATAAAAAAAGAAAGAAAAAACGAGAAATATTCACCTTCCTACGCAAAGCCAGGTAGGACTTTGGTGACGGGATCTGTATTTTGTCTTGCAGCCTACCTGGAGGAGATCCAGTCGGTGCGTCGCCACACCAACAGCATGCTGGAAGGCCCCAGGAGCCTGCACCCCCCCATCGTGGTCCACTGCAGCGCGGGGGTGGGGCGGACCGGCGTGGTCATTCTTTCTGAGCTGATGATCTACTGCCTGGAGCATAACGAAGTGAGTCATTGGCAGCTTTCCTGAATACTCCACCTTGGGGACAAATGTACTCTGCCCCCAGACCTTCCCCGGGGCCCTTTGCGTTTCCAGGGCTTCATTTCCCGTCTTGTGACAAGACTTTTCCAGATCCACAATTCCTAGTTGGCCTTGACATTTACAGCCTTTATCTTCCGCCTTTCCCTTGCTCAGTGTAGACTCGAAGATAACACAGAAGAAAGAGATGAAAGTGTGAGATAGGAAACATTGAGAAAGACTGATGTGCTTAGTGTCAGGCTTCCAGAAGGCTGTGGGGTGTTTTGCAGCTGGTCTGGTTCTATTGTGGGTCACCTTCCACGGTGGGTTATCTGGTCACAGGTCATCTAGCTGTGACTTGCATTTCTGGAGTATGTTTCAGGCGAAATCCTCTGTGAAAAAAATGTGTTTACTGGATGATGGGGAGGTTGTGGGCCCTCTAGACAGGCCCTGGGGTAGCACACGGACCTGGTCTGCCCCCGCAACGGTGCATGCCTAGCTCTTCTCCCCACAGAGGTGGGCTGTGCTGAGCTGGTGCCCACGCGGTGTGTGGCCTCTCCTGCAGCTCGAGGCCAGGGAGTGGGACGGAGGGGCTTCTGATTTCACAGAGGTGAGATCAGATCAAATCCAAGGCTTAAGAACCATTCTTCTGCTTTCTGTTCACATGGGTCTTTGGGGGTTTTAAATGGCTCTCACTTATTTTGTTAATGCTCTTAGTTGGGGTCTTCAGAGCAGCCGTGTAGAGGAGCTGGGCACCTGTCCTGTTGTACAGACGAGGAAACTCAGGTCCAGAAACAACTTAGGGACTTGTCTAGTGCTAAGGTGAGAATGAGGTCCAGTTCTTTCCTGTCTTCACTCTGCTGGCAGATGCCAAGTGCCCTTGGTTCTTGTTCCATCCTCAAATTATACAGGGGCACCTGACTGGCTCAGGTAAACATCTGCTTTGGCTCACGTCGTGGTTCCAGGACCCTGGGATCGAGCCCCATGTCGGGTTCCTGGCTCAGCAAGGAGCCTGCTTCTTCCTCTTCTCCCCACTCATGCTCTCTTTCACTCTCTCACAAATAAATAAATGAAATATTTTTTAAAATAGTAATAAATTATATAGCTTGGAGAATCCAAGGAAGCTTTTGAAGTGGTTCCTTAGTTGTTAAATTAGGGAATGTGACAATGCATGTTCTGTGAAAGAACTGATATAATATATGGATTTACTCAGTAGTAGCAGTCGTTTGAAAATCAGATTAAATATTGCCCCACGAAATTTGTTATACTGAAACTTGAAGAAAAATGATAAATACACAAGTTCAAACATGTTTAAAGGATTTTTAAACTCTGCCCATATAAAGTTCATTTTGGAAATTTTGAATCCATATGTATGAATGTGCTGCTGAAAAGTAGAATCTGTGGGGCGTGTGGATGGCTCAGTCAGTTGGGTGTCCCAACTCTTGGTTTTGGCTCAGGTCACGATCTCCACATCATAGAATCAAGCTCCATGCTCAGCGGGGTGTCTGCTTCTCTCTCTCTCTCCTTCTTCCCCACAATGCTCTCATGTGCTCTCTCTCTAAAATAAGTAAATCTAAAAAAAAAAAAAAAAAAAAAAAAAAGTAAAATTGGGCTTATACCAAAAGTAGACTACTTTTAAAAACAGACATTCTGCTGATGAGCAAAATGCCCATCGCAGAATCAGCTGAGACTACCTAACAGGAATTTTGTCATCTTCCGTGAGTTTTTATCCTTTTGTCTCACATCATGAGATTTCTTGATTACTTGCTCCTCTGTCACTTCTAGAAGTCTCTAGAAGGATCTAGTAAACTGAATAGCTTGCCATTGAGTCCCAAAGCGAATCGGTGCTAGGGAGATGGAAAAAGATGGAAGTAGAAGTGTAGTATATATGGCGTGAGTATATCCAAGCTCCACTGGAGACACAGTGGGCTCCAGAGGAGGAAGAAAGCCTCATCATCGTCCCCTCCCCTAGCTATCTTACCACTCTCTTGTGTCACTGTCTTCCCCACAGTGTCCCTCTGTCTACCATTCCCTGTGAACTCTTCCTCCGCGCCCCACTGCTCCTTTTGTCCATCTTGTCTGACATGGAAGGTGGTTCTGTTCTGAGCTTTTTAGAGACCCACCGAAAGCTGAGCCTTAGTAATGTGAGGACACGAAGGCTCATTGGCCCCCAGATGTTACTGACCCAATACGACATATGGCACATGTCCGAGCCAGTGTGGTGCCGAGTGAGGATTTGGCCATTAGGGCCTCGCATGGACTTGGTGAGGGCTCAGGGTGATTGAATTCTCTACAGTGTGTCCAAACATAGTGGATTTCCTCAATGCCCAGTTGCCTGCCAGAACATTCTTTGCTGGAACATGGTCAGTCCAAAAAGGACTTCTGTTCCCATTGATATTCAAAGATAGCAAGATGACTCATATTGTTCCCTTCCCTTCCCCTAGCACAAATATAGCCAGCCTTATCTGTCCCATTTCCCATCACTGCTATTGGTAGATGGTTAGGGAGAGACAAGTTCTCTACTTTGTTCTGCTTCAGGCCTGGCTAGTAAAAGTCAAACCCTCATTTCAAAAGAAGAGTGGAGCATATTTAGCTCTTTTATTTGTTTTTTAAGCAAAGATTTTGACAAATAAATATAAAGTTGCGCATCCTGTTTTTCTCCTCTCTAAACTTCCCTGCCTCCCGTCCATTGCTTCTGGATTTAGTGTACTTTATATTTTAGTCTGTAAACCATACAGTGTTAGTTTTGTCAGCGAAATGCCTTTTCTTTTTCCTGGAATAAAGATGCTTTTTACAGTCAGGTCAGGGAGCTGTGACGTGGGGAGGGGAGGGAACGCTCCTAGGCTGCTCTGACAGGTGTCTTCGTGGCCCACTGCTTTGGGTCACTAAATGTTGGCTTGACATTTTAATGCCTATACTTCCCCCCCCCGCCCCAGAAAGCACTAGTTTTATGGTTTGCAGTCCTCTACCTTGTCCCCCTGGGATTTAGCGCTCTGCCCTAGATCAGCTCATAATAAAAGGTTGGGTTTTCAGTACCCAAATAATGAGATATCTTCTCTGGCTGCTTTTCTGAATAAGTTATCCCTTCCTCATGGAGTAGAGAGGAGAAAATGCCTTCTGGACAAAACTGAGCACACAACAACTGCGGCATGATTCCTTGGAGTTAGGGACAGTGGAGAGCAGAGACTCTGGGAGTGAATCTTCAGGGCAACTAGGACTCTCGTTGATTTTGGGGGAACTTTCTTTGTCTTGTCTCGCAGCTGTCCCTTATCAACATGCTGTCTTTAGAGCTGATTCTTACAGGCTATTGAGATGGTAATGACCATGATGGTGGATGGAGCTCGAGATGGTGGAGGTGGCCAAGGTAGGGGACGTAGGTGTGACGATGGTGGTGCAGGAGATGATAGTGATGGAGGTGGTGGAGGTGGAAGGGGTGATGACAACAGTGACAATGACAATATCAGAGTAACAACCACCAACCTATATTGAATGTGCCACCACCATTCTGGGAGCCTTACAACTCAAGGAGCCTTTACAGTAACCCTATAAGAGAGATCCTGCTAATGCCCTGTGTGACAGAGATTCTGAGGCACAAGTAGATGAGGGGATGTGTCCCTGTCCCACAGCCAGGAAGTGTGAAGGCTGGGGTTTGGCAGATGAAGCCTGACCTGAGCCCGTGCTCTTAACTGGTGTGTGACCCTGCCTCCCCGTCAAAACCTTGATGGGAATGGGGGAGTAGCAGCTCTACTCTCTCCTTACATCTTCAGCACCCAGCTCAGTAATGCTCACCAAGCAGTGTGTGCTGGTGTAAGTTCATCGTTGGGTGCCCATGGGTTGTACATCGCGCTGTCGGTTACTTGGAAGTATCGTGTGGGCAAACATCCACTAGTTCAAAGCTTACAGCATAGGCTGTAGGTTTTGACTAATAGTTTGAGGATTCACATGCCTTTTTCTCTTTCCTTCTTACTGAGGACTTGCCTCTGTCTCTTTTAAATCTGTGGTGTGCATTATGGGTTTTTGGAGAAGAGAGACCAAGAAGGCTGGCATGTGCTGCATCGTAGCTACACGAAGTTCGAAGTGGCTGAAGTGGCTTGTAAAAGTCAAGTAAGAAAAGACCTACCGCTGGGGGTGCGTTGCCTTGCCTCCTGCGGTTGCTCTGCGCTTGCAGACCTCAAGCGCAGAGGAGGAGCTCCCAGTGCAGGGGCCGTGTGCTGCGGCCATGCTGGCTTTGCGGACTCCCTGAGACTTCTGCCCTGGCTGGTCCAGGAGGATGCAAAGGACTCGACTGAGCCTCTGGTCTGTGTTAATTCCTTTCTGTTGAAGCTGGTTCTGTATTCCCAAAGAATTGACACACGGGCAATCTCATTTTATATAGAAGATATTTTTAGTGAAAGGTTTTCACTCTAATTATGGCTGTTGTGATGAGCACTGGGTGTTGGATGGAAAAGGGTTGATTTCTGTATTGTACACCTGAAACTAACATTACACTTTATGTTGACTAACTGGAATTTAAATAAAAACTTAAAAAAAGAAAAGAAAAGAAAAAAGAAAAGGCAAAAGCTGAGAAGCAGCCTAGTTATCCTGGAGAAGACCCCAAACACGAATTGATAGAATTTCTGAAAATGGGTGTGAGGCATAGAGACAAAAAGAGAAGGACCAACTAAAAAAAAAAAAATCAACCAACCAACCAACCAATCAACAGGACTGTGTTCAGAGATTGTAACTTGATGTTTTCCAGGTTTACCCATAAATTATCTCACTTGATAATGACCACGATTCTGTGAGGTAGCGGGATCAGTATGATTTTTCTCAGCTCATTGATAGTAATAATAAAGGTTGGTCTTTATTAAGAACTCAGTGTGTGCCGGACACTGTGCCAAATGCCTTACGTGCATGTCACTGCTGGATCCCATCAGGCGGGTACGGCCCAGTCACCCACTGTTCTGGCTGAGGAAGTGTTGTTAACCGCGGCAAAGCCACGCTGTCGTCAAAGGAAAGCGTCATTTTTTTTTTTCTCGTACAAATAAGAAACTAAGACCCAGCGAGGTCTTGAATCCTGCCACTGATTCCAGCCGGAGTGGGGAGTACCAGTCCAGTATGAGCGACTGCAGCCTCTGGGTTTTCTCGAACCGTCTGGTGCATGTTTCACATCTCACACCAGTGCCAGTGGCATGTGACAGCCAGATTCTCCAGGTGCTGGTAGAAGGTCTTTGAATGGGCAACCCTAGAGGGGCCAGGCCCTTGGCTTTCTCATGTACCTAGAGATGGGCAGTGAGCCAAAGCTTCCCGGAGGAGGGAATGAGGAGGGGCCCAAGGGCAGCTTCTCATCTCAGGGTGTGGTGCTTGTTTTCTTGTCTTGCAGAAGGTGGACGTGCCTGTGATGCTGCGGCTGCTCAGGGAGCAGAGGATGTTCATGATCCAGACCATCGCCCAGTACAAGTTTGTCTACCAAGTGCTCGTCCAGTTCCTCCAAAACTCCAGACTCATTTAACCCCTCGACCCAGCTCCTGCAAGAGGACCCAGCTCCGGTGTGCAGACGGGGAGGCACCCCAGACAGCATCTCCCCCCGAGGGGTGTGGATGGCCAGAGCAGGCAGGTCATGGGCTCCTGAGGACAGGAGCCGAGAGCATTCACAAAACATCATAGATTATTTTATATAAGATAATTTATTTTTTTCCCCTTTGGGATAACTTTTGTGAATCATTGTAATTCAGTTTTCACAATAATATAGTACCTTTCATTTGAACGATATTTTGACTGATCTGCATTGTAATATGTCAGTAGGAAGGGCTGTCTGGTAGATCATCTGGAGGACAGAGGCATAAAGGGAAGACATCTCTAGTGAAGTTGCGGCCAGATTAGTAACTGACCCTGAAATTCATCAGCCTCATCTTCCATCCAAATCCAACATGGCAAGAAAATTAATTTGTTCTAAAATTAATAGATAGGGGCCAAGGCCCTTCCCTGAAGGGAAACAACAACAACAAAGAAAACCCCACTATTCTCTTACATTTGGGGGCTCATGAGCCTTGCTGGCCAGCGGCCTCCCTTCTTCCTTTCTGCCTCCATGCTCAGCAGCTCAAGTTAAAGACAGGAACAGCCATCACCCAGGCTGAGCAAGGAGCTCTGTTTTGTACCTTTCTCAGCACTCCCTTCTGTTGGAGTTCGGAGCCTGTGCTCCCTGCCAGGGAAGCACCCGTCTCCACTACTGCTCCCCGTGTGCTCGGCGGGCCCCCGTCCGGTGGTCTTTGAGGCTCTGGGCCAGGCCATCTGTGCAGCTAGGTCTCCTGCCTGATTGAGAGAAGATAATGGACCCGAGTGGGAAGAGAAAGGAGACGGGTAGGCTCTTGATATCATTTTTTATTTAAATAGGCTTTGTGTGCTGGACAGAGGCGTGAAGGTCGAGGTGCTGGGGACATTCTGTCTTTCCATCAGTCACCAAGTCATTGGAAATGCCGTAAAGGGAACAGTTGGAAAAGCTGATTGATGGGGGCTGTTTGGCACTCAGGTGGCGGGGCCCTGGCCAAGAAGCGCACTGGGAGGCCCCTCCCAGCTGTGCAGCTCTTGCTGCAGGCTTTGGCCTGCAGGAGCAGCGCTAAGCCCACTCGGGACCCTGTCCTCCACCTTTTGGCCACTGGATGCAAGATGCAGAGATCTGTCTCACACGAAGCCCTTTACTGCTTCCTTGTTCTCCGTGCACCCGCCCCCCCCCCCCTCCGGACACTTCATGGCTCCCCTATGTGTGTCTCCTCCTGAGCCTACGCTGGTCATTGTCCTGAATTTCTTAGGTCAGTACCCGGCAAATCGTGCCACACCTTTTCCCTCGAGCTGGATTTTAGGACTTTGCTTCTCTCCTGTCTTAGTTCTTTCTTGAATGCAACTTTCAAACCGTGGCTTTGTTCTTAGAATTGGCATTTGTGGGTGTCCCTTACATAAGCTTTCCTCCGCTGCCGCCTTTTTGTTTTGATTGTCCTGAGCTGAACATGTTCAGAAAGAATGGCATCAGGTCAGCCAGGAAGAGCGACCCCGTGTGACCTCCAGTTACCCGTGGCCCCAGAGAGCGTGGAAGGGGAGTCCCGATGAACTGCTTTGGAGCAGAAGTCCGCTCCGTTTCACACTGGGCCAGGGGCTGTGTGGCGGTGGTTCTCTCACTTAGACTCCAAGTACCTGGTGATGGAAGGGCCTCCTCTCTTCTACTCCAAAGTCTGAAGTATCAGTCAAGGAGGGTAACTTCAACTAAGCTCTTGAGATTGTAAAATTTACGTGTGCGTTCTAGAAAAGGAAACCATGAGTATGCCCTACACTTTCAATGGCACAGAGCTCCTCACCCTCACCAGGGGACACCTGGAGCTTGGATCATCGACAGGCAAAGAGGTGTCTGTTTCCCTTCCTTGGACACTTTTCCATCCTCAGGATAAGTCTGCCGTTTGGGATGTTTTCACAGTTGGTCTGCAGCTCTTGGCTTCCCTGAGGATCGTCAGTATTCCTGTTCCGTCTCTCCGGCCCCAGCGCGAGCACTGTGAGATTGAGTCTCGCGTGGGCAGCACGTAGAGCCGCTGTCACTCTGTGCTACGGGAGTCGTCGTTAATGCACACGATGCAGGGGAGGGGTAGGTTTGCAGTCCAGGCCCCTTGCCGAAGTTTCTGTCGAAACCCAAAGGAAACCACTTAAAACTTACTCCACATATTTCATTTTTAAAAACAAATGTTTTTGGGTCTGTCGCACATTCTGCATTCATTTTCCCCATCTCCAGCGAATGCCAGCACAGCTCCTGTGAAATTAGCAGCAGGCAGCGAAAGTCCTTCTAGTGGCATCTGCATAATAATTGCACAGAGATGCTTTATATCTGGGAAGGAAGCCAAGGAATAAACCTTGAAGCAAAGTGTATTAAATTAGTTATCTAGTTAGAGCTTTTGGACAGAGTTCCTGATGATGGATCAAGTCTGAAGCTGGAGCTGTCGGGGTCTATTTTTTTCTGTTTGGATTTGAAGAGAGAAAATTAAAAAGGAGGGGGGAGATATCCTCTTGCAGCAAAGCCATTCACCACTTTGGGGCCTCTGGTTTTTAAGTTTTCCAGTTGAAATATTTCATTTCTGTGACCCGCAATCATTCGGGCACAGCATTTGTCTTTGTTTGCTGTGGTCCCTGGATGGCGGAGGCTGAGTCTGATGTCTTCATCCTTGAGCGGAGCTTAGCTGAGCCTACTGGTTCGCTTGGGCTCTAAGGAGACACCACCTTTCGTAGGATTTACATTTAATACACCTCTTTCCTTGGCTAGGAGGTAAAAGAGGAATTGGCTGCATTCGAGAGCGATGCCAAATGTTGATTTCTTTATAGGAGAGGAAAGAGGAGTGAGCTCCTCTTGCAACAGCAAGATTGGGAAAGGGGAAAGGGGAAAACCTCTCAACATGGAATATTTTGAGCACTGTGCTTCCAGGGGGCTTAAATGGAGAGAATTTTACTTATACAAACTTTATGATCCTAGATTTAGATTAAGAAGAGGAACCATGATTTATCTGTGATTTGATTTTTCCTGTGATTTACATCTCATTGCTTGTCTTGGAGACTCACGTGGCTGTCTCCGGCCCCTTCTTCCCCCAGTCTGGTCGGAGGGGCTCTGTGGGCCCCGCCAAAAGGGTTCCTGTGGGACCTGGCCACCGGCTTTCCCAGGACTCTCTCTTTTTTTTTTTTTAAAGATTTTATTTATTTATTTGACAGAGAGAGATAGAGATCACAAGTAGGCAGAGAGGCAGGCAGAGAGAGAAGGGGAAGCAGGCTCCCTGCTGAGCAGAGAGCCTGATGCGGGGCTCGATCCTAGGAACCTGAGATCATGACCTGAGCCAAAGGCAGAGGCTTAACCCCCTGAGCCACACAGGCACCCCTCCCAGGACTCTCTTATCCTTTATCTTGTCTACTCTTAGCTTTTGAGGTTCAGTTTTGGACTCCAGGGCGTGCAGGAGGTCAGCATTATTACCAACTGCCTACTTCTCTCATCTTTTCAGCTTAATTACAGGTTGACCATAGGAAATTGACAGGAGCTGGACCATTTTTTGCAGTGACAGAAAACCCACATGAATCAACCTAATCTATTCAACATTTTTCTTCCCTGATGTAGTAAGGTCCCAGCATACCGTATGTCATTTCTCCACACAAGTGCACATGAACAGGAAAGCATATGAAATGGGCAGCTTGGCCTTGCTGTGGTGAGCTTTGCCCTCAGTGCAGAGGTCACCTCCTGGGGCTGGGAAGTTGCTCTTTGCCGAGATGTTAGTACACCTAGATGTTAGAATGTTTTCATAGGCAGCGCTGGCCATCAGGCACATCACTGTGGGGTTCAGCTGCCCTCTTTGACATACAGTTTGTGTCAGCCCAGTGGTCACAGCACATGGTGTGTGGGCCTGAAGGTGTCCTTAGCCAGAAAGTAGAATGTGCTTTCGAATCTCATTCCTCCACTTCTCGTGATGTGTCTGATGGGGAAAGCAGGTATAACTATTGACTTCCTTTCTGGGGAGATGTGTCCACCATTTTGAGATGGGGGGAGTGCCAGGGAGCTGAGACACAAAGGACTGGGTCAGACCCACGTGACTGTTACTCTGGGTCAGACCCACGTGACTGTTACTCTGTTCCTCCTCCTCCATCCATTTTGGCAAAAGCTCTTGGGGGTCCTAGAGGAGGAAATTTCCAGAAGTACCAAGTAATCACTGTTGAGGTCCTTAGGTGGCCCTGTGTGGGCAAATCTGCTTCCTCACGTTTTACCAAAGACTCTTCTGCTTCTCTGTTTTGCTTTATTCCTATTATTTTATCAGCTCTATTCCTATGATTTTTCAGGCTTTTAGTGATTTCTTTTTGTGAACATATTTGCCACTCAGCTACTTTTTCTACTGCTTCCAGGAGAAATTTGGGTTTTCCATGGACACTGCACAAGTTTCCCAGTGGCCTACAGCATTCCGGATGACAAATTACTTGGCCCTGTAGGATGGAAATAATCTTAGTTGGCCCTATAGGGGCCAAATGTTCAATTACATTTGAAACTTCTCTTGGATGCTGTGCAGGAAAACAGAATGGTTCTTGTCTCTGCCTCGGCTCCCCAGACATCTGGGGGCAAAAGATCTTAGTGATCCCTTCTTTGAAAGTAACAGCAACGTGCCTGGGAGAGAAGTGAGGGTACAGCCAATCAAATCTGCCCATCCAAAAGTGTTGCCCCAAAAGTCACTGTTACTCATGGGATTCCATAAAACTCCACAGCCAGCTTGTCTAATGTGTAACCCTTTTCCTGCCTGTGCTCACGTTCTGCGTTTGGGTGATAAACTCAGGTGGCTGAGCGTTTGTGTTCTGCCTACCTTTCTGATCTCTTAGCTGAATAGGCCTGCATCATCTGCAAGGTCAGACGAAAAATGTTCCCTGTGGATATGTCCTTGAGCCTGACATATGAAGTGTCTGGCCTCCGTCGACTGCATGAAACCAGACAGCTTGTTGCTGGGGGCAGTGACGTAGGAGGGCATGCATCAGTTCCTACTGTGCAGAGTTTAAATATAAGTTCAGGGACCTTTTGTGACGAGGCAGGAGGGCGAGAGCTGGTGTGCGGCCTGGCCATGACGAGCATCTGCGTCCAAAGTCCCTGTTTCTTCTGTGGTGCTTGGGCTGCCAGGATCATTTCTTCCCAAAGATGCCATAGGCTTGCCCAGGGAAGTTATACACGGGAAGAGGAAGAGGGAGCGCATCTCAGAGCAGCCCTGAAGTTGCTATCCAAAAAAAATGTACCGGTTCACAAATAATTTTCTGAACTTTAGAATGTCTCCTGCTTTCTACTTCCTTCTCCGTGAGGCCAGAGGGATGGAAAGCGCGTGGTGGAGGCCCGAAGAAAGACAGGGCTGCGGGTTTGGGGTCTGTTCCACCCTTGCTTGCGGCTTCAAGCAGCCCTTGCCACAGTGGTGGAGCTCGCTGAAGGTCAGAGGTTCAGGCATGGGCCTGGGGGTGCCATCGCCCCTCACCCGCTGGCAGCTTTGCCTTTCTGTGCGGCCTCATAGCGGAGGGTCCTGCTTCCCTAGCCCCTGGTGTCCACAGCTGCAGCCCCTGTGCGCTGCCATCCTCTCCTGCCCTCCGGGGGACAGTCGCCAACCTTGTTCCCGTTGGTAGCATAGCGTGTTTATGGTCAGGGCACAAAAATGGGGAGGAGGTCAGTACAGCAACCGCAGTGGCCCGTCCCACTGGGGGGCATGGGCAGGACTGGTTTGTGACCTCGCCTTCATTCCAAGGGCACCTGGCTTGCTTAGGGCTCTGCTGACCTCTCCTTTTGCTTTATGGGTCCACTTTCACTTGGCTTTCCTTTCCCTACCCTTTTGGCACAAACCCTACAAAATAGTTCAGTCTTGTAGAGAATCACTCTTAAGCTGCTCTAAATTACATAATTAGGAAATCTAAATTTAAGTTTTAAAAGCTTACTAAATTTGAAGGAACAAGATCTGGTGAACGGAAAGAACCAGAACGAATGAAAAATGGGCACCCGGGTGGCTCAGTCGGTTAAAACTGTCTGCCTTTGGCTCAGATCATGATCCCAGGGACCTGGGATTGAGCCCCAAGTTAGGTTCCCTACTCAGTGGGGAGCCTGCTTCTCCCTCCACCCCTCACCCCACTCGTGCTCTCCTCTGGCTCTTTCTCAAATAAAATCTTTAGAAAATTGTCATCAACCAAGAAGTTGCTTTGGTGGTAGACGCTGACACTCCTCGGTACCTGGGCAGGGGGAGGATGGATTCGATCATCTGTCCTGTCTGGAACAAGGAGTGTAGCAGTGGTGCTTTCTGTGTCTTTCGAGGTGAACTTCCGTGCATTCCCAGGGGCTGCCGTTGGCAGTGACGTGTGTGGTCAGATTCATTTGTGTCCGGCTTCCTCCCTGACCCCCGCTCCGTGGGGCGTGGCCCCTTCACCGGGAGGGGCCGACGTGGCACAGCCGGGAAAGGGTGGGGCGCGCCAGGAGTGGGACCCGTTGTTTGGTGACCAGTTCTCCACTGGCCTCAGAGGGGCCACTCTGTGCCCTGTCCTGTTGTCTCTCCCCAGCCTCATCCTCCCCGGAAACCCAGATGCCTTCTCACCGGACCGCAGGTTTCCAGGAGAAAGCTGAAAAGAGGGGGTGGGGGGCTTTTCGTGCCTTTGCGGGGGGGGGTAGAACCATTTTGCTAAAATCTCAGGAATCCTGTTTGGAGTCAGCGTAGCTCTCAGCGCAGGGAAGCCTGGCACCCTCCGCGTTCCTCAGGGCCCCCCCACCCCCCTACCCCCCCACCCCCCCACCCCCCGCCAACTATAGTGTTAGCTACTAACTCCCGGCAGCTGGCATTCAGAGCCTTTGTGTTTTTTTCCAGCATGAACACTGTAAAACGTTACTGCCACTTCCCTTAACTAAACTTTCTTGCCAGTTTGGAATCTTAAAAATCTATTAACCACATACCCTTTCAAAAGTAAGGTTACTCTTCACCAGAGATGATTTCCTGTTTGTCCTGTGTTCCTTCATATCATCAGCTGCCACGCTCGAGGATTCTTAAATGGGAAAAATGAAAACCGTTTACATATGCAGATGACTATTTAAACATATAACCTTGTATTATTCGTGTTACATCAAACACCAGGCCAACATAGTTTATTCCACTGGACTTCTTGTTCTGTTACTTAACTCAGTATTTTGACGCTTTTCCTTGTCTGTGTTTTATAAGATGTTGTGAATTGTTGTATCATTCAAAACAATTGGCATTTCATAGGTTTCCTTTTGAAACTGTGTGTGGACAACTCCCCAGCTTCAACATCAGTTTTTTCTGAAGGCCTAGAAGCCTTCGGGACTTCTAGGGGAGGGTCAGCCCAGCGGGGCTAGCTGCTGTGAGCTGACCTGGAAATGCAGCCGTCTTGGATTGCTGTTGCAGGGAGCACGCATTCCAGCCTGGGACTGGGGATCCCCACACCACCTGTGCTCTCCCCTCTGTGGCCACTGGCTACCTCGCAAGATACCAGTCCAGTCTCTCTATGACAAATGGGCTGTAAGGGGAGAAGGGGCGTGAAAAACTTATAGGACATTCCCTTAGTCAGGGAGTGATTTATTAATATTCGTGACAACTTTAATTTGGTATAGTCTCTCTCTCAATTTAATAATATTGAAAGCCTTAAACTATGCATGCTATTCTATGTGCTTTTTTATATCAGTAAATAAGCTTATGCTTGCCAGTTTTGTACACAATTATGAGGTGTGTAAAACTGACTTTTGACAGTATTTTTTGCACTGTTATCTGTTTTTATAAAGTCTTTCGATAGTGGTCCTAGTTGGATATTGTCTGTTCTCACGACCCTTGTCATTGCTGTAAAATGTTTCATATGTGCCTTTACAAATGTGAGATCTTTATTCTAACTTTTTTTTTGTAAAAGATATCTATTGACTTCCATATGCAATAAACTTTTTTTTTTCTCCAGAGAAAATACTTGAATCTTCTTTCTTCTGTGTCATACATGTTTGCATTAGATGAAAGCACCTACATCCTTTACGTTGAGGATTGTTTTCAGAGGCAAAAGTACCTGGTAAAATCTGCTTTTTTACTGTTTTAAAACCTTTTTATCTCTACCCACTTTTCATTCCTGTATAACTCAGTCATACCGAAGAATTCGTTTGAGATTCCAAAGTTGTCACAGTTACTTAGAAAAAACAAAAAACAAACAAAAAACACCTGCCCAGGGTGACCTCTTGGAATGGCAAATACACAGAAAGGGATCTTTCCCCCCAGCGCCATGACAGCCCCAACCAAGCACCAAGTCCCCTCCCCCTGCTGTCACCTCCTCAGACCCCAGACTGTCCACATGGAAACGGCAGGCCCCCAGCTGCTCTGGGACACCCATATTCTTAGTTTGTCCTTCAATAGCTCCTGTCTAGGTTTTAAAAAGGGTGCCCTGCCCATATTTTTACCCCGTCAACTGCCGGAGACATCCACAGTGAAGCCCTGCTTAGGACGATGGCCACTCGGTGTCCCTTGAGGAGAAACAGGACAATACACTCGCTTCTGTGTTAACCCATTTTCCCCTCATCACTCCACAAGGAGCTCACTCACTGAGGCCCCAGCGTATTTCAGGCCGCGTAAGTGAGAATACCGTGAGCCACTCTGGGTGTCGCCTCCTCAAACACAGAAATAGTTCTGTGTGTATGTTGACGGGGGCAACAAAGCAATTACCAGTTCTTGAAAGAAAAACTCCATGACGTTAGAAAAAAATGATAACAGACAAAGTGCTGGTGGAAATGGAGAGCAGCAGAACGAAAAGAGGTACAGACACTAGTTTGTTTTCTCTTTCACGGACTGAGTACACGGACTCAGTTTATTTTCTTTGGATAACAACAGAAAGAGTCTTATCATATTTTGAGATAAACAGGTCTACTGGTGGTTCCTGTTTTATCTCCAGACTGTTAGCAGAGCTGAGGAAGGAAACTTTTTAAGAAAGAAGAAAACCCAGAGAGCAAAAGTTAAGTGTAAGGAAAACATTCACAGACATTCAATGAAATGACAAAAGCAGGGTCAAATATGTCGATTTTGTGATTTTACATCTTGATAAAAACAAATGGGAAAACATTATCTGACTTAACAGTTAAGCATGATGGAAGAAAAGAGTTCATTCCTAACAGCTGTGGAAAACACAGTATCCAGGAATGAAGATCCGTGGGCAGGACCTATATAAACAAAGCCTAACCATTTTGAGGCAAAACAGACAAACTGATAAACTCACCGCATTCTTGGATATAAAGACTCACGTTTCGGAGAAGTCCGCGCCTGCGTGTTACTCACACTCAGTGCAGTTCTATACACCGAACCGCACTTTCTTGGGGTAGGAGGGGAAGGCCCAGGGCAGCTTGGCCAAATGATGCTCAAGGACTTGGGAGGGCTACACATGGGAGAACGGTCAGAACAAGTCAAGAGAACACGAGAGACAAGCCCTACTAGATACTAAAAGTTTCTCAGTGCCGCGATAATTGAGACTACAGAAACAAACCTAAATCTTCAGGGCCGATAATGGGACTGTTTCAGATCAGCAGAGGAAAATCAGTCTGTCAATGCTGCTGCCGTAAGTGGCTAGCAATTCTGAAAATTTAAAAATTTTAGAGAGTATGACTGGATCTCTACCTATTAAGTTCCCAGGCAAAGCAAAGACTTTAAAAATTGTCATTTCCTTTTTTCATTTACAGATGAAAACATTTTCTTTTCTTCACTTTACGATGAAAACTTTCTACAGCAAGTGTCATGAAAAATAAAGTAATGGCCAACCAGGGAAAAAACATTTTCAGGACATGGCAAAGAGCTAATATCCCAAAATACACTGAGCGCTCATAAGTTAGTATGACAGGGGAGGCTGGGTGGCTCAGTCGGTTAAGCACCAGACTCTTGATTTTGATCTCAGGGCCGTGAGATCAAGCCCTGTGCTCAGTGGGGAGTCTGCTTCAGAGTCTCCCTCTGCCCCTCCCCCGACTAAGAAAAATCTTTAAGAATAAAATATTAGGAGAGACATGATTAGCAAGATAGGCAATGACTGTGAATATCGACTTGCGGAAGAAAAACAGGAATTCCTAAGTATAGGAGGCGGTGTCCCGTCTCATCAGTACATGCGTAGCAAACAGTAATTCACACCGCAGACTGGCAAAACCACTTCAAACAGTGCATTGTTATGACAGTAGAGGAAAACAAATACTGCAAACATTGTATCTTCTTGGTACCCGATGCAGTTTTTTTAAAAAGGATTAAAAATCAGATTTTAATAGTTTTCACAACCGGATCCTGAAGTTTGGGGCTAGGAATCTAGCCCCCAAACGCTACCACCTGAGAGCAAAGCTCTGCGGTGACGACTGTGCCTGTGGCACTGTTCCTAATAACAGCAACCTGGAAAAACCACGTGTCCGTAAACAGGAGGAGTAAATTATGACCCAGTCAGTGTCATGTTCTGACTCTGGTTAATCTGCAAATGCTGCAGTGAGAAGAGGTCCATCTGGTTAAGTCGGAGACAGAGATCACAAAACAATAGGTCAGCACCATTCTGCCTTTTTCGAATCTCTTTGCATACACACCTTACGTGAGCGCGGGAAAAACTGGGACCGCATCAGCACACGGTTGCCAGGGGTCACCTCTGGAGAGCTGGACTGGAGAAGAAAGAAAGAACAGCTTATTTTCTCCAGTATTTCCATTTTTGAGAAAGTATTACTTTCCTAACATTTACAAAACCTATGGGGGTGGGGGTGGGTGGTGGCTAAACTTATTTTGGGCTTCCTCCAGAGTCAGTTAGCATTCTCCAAACACTAAGCTCCCTGGAGCCAGGCCTCACTCCTCTCTCTCCGCACCTGGAGTGTTCTGCAGACAATAGGTGTTCAGTAAGCACCTGACTGCACTTCACTGAACAAGAGAATGCATTCTGCCTGCTGAATCCCCGCTGTGTGCAGTTAGCCCCGTGTGTGTGACACACGTTCATGTGTTCGACACACGTTCATGTGTTCTCATGTGTGCATGTGGGTATCGATGCGGCCAGAAGGGTAAGGTGCAGGATTACAGCCATTGCAGCTGCTTGTGGCTCATGAATATGGGGGAAAACTCAAGTGCGGACTCCATCAGGTTTTAATTATTACCAGTGGGGAAGTGCCACTCTTTGGACTGCCGGAGCCTCCTCCAGGAAACAGCGCGGCCTAGGGGGTGTGGGCGGTCAGGTCAGGCCTTTGGAGGCATTGCTAGCAAACAGCACCCAGGTTGCTGCCCTCCAGGCTGTGGGAAGCTGGATTCCTGCTGGCCACACAGGGACAGATCAGTGTTTGCTCAATAACACAGAGTTGGTAAGGAATTTTTTTTTTCCTTCTCCAGCTTACCCTGGAGGGCCTCCAAACGAGGAGAGTCCTGCATGAGAACAATCAGAATGAGGAATGGGAAGTCTGCTTTCAGATAGAGGAGGGGGGAAAAAAACCGCCAAGAAAGTGAAGGAAGGCACCTTTATACGTTAAAGGGATTCCAGATACTGCACCGAAGCCTCAGAACGGATGCTGTCCCCCGCCAGGGTGGGGCACTTGGGTGACTTCATTGCACCTTCTTTCTTCCTCCAAGGTCACCGAGCCCTGAGAGCCAGTACAGGCTGAACCGCGATGCAGAACGGTGGTGACTGCCCCTCCCGGACCCGGCTCCCACCGCTGCCGTGAGCTCCTCCCCGCAGACAGAAGAAAAGACAAACTTCAAATACCGTTACCTTTTTTATTCTCCCTCATCATTCCGGTGTGTTCAGAACATCATAATAGGCATGAAGGGAAAAATAATCATATTTTTTTTAAACTCAGTCTGTCCAGAATCTAAGATAACATACAAAACCATGCCATTATCTCTTAGGGCAACAAAAGCATTCCAAGATGACTTTGGTACTAAGAGTAAAGGTGAAGACCAACTTCCAGGTAAGCCATGTGTGAGGCTTAAGCGCGAGTAGCGTTTTCATTCCAGCGATTGTACGGAAATGCAGGAGTTGTGTATAGGACTGGAAATATTCAAATCCTGGAAGGCTTCTGCATTAGCATTTAAATAAAAACGACCAAGTTGGCGTGTTTTCAGTGGCTTTCAATCTCCTGTTTGATCTCAGAAATGTACGGGTGATCTTTGCCGTGGGCCACTTCCATGATGGCGATGGCCTAGGAGAGGCAGAGACAAGCGACTGGCTGAGAGCCTGGAAGCAGCCCCCTCTCGCCCACACCCTGCCCCGCGGGGCCCCGCAACCCCAGCCAGACTGCTCTGCGTCAAGACCCAGGACACACACGGGCTCCTAGAGCCCCCTTCTCCTCCAGAACCCGGCCTCCTCCTCTTCCTCCTTTCTTTTTAAATGGACGAGATTATCTGATGACCAACTAGTCACCCAGTCTGTACCACTGGCTGAAGAAAGGATACAGAGAAACCCATTTCGTGATATTCTAGATACTGCAGTGAGCAATGCTTTAGGGACAGAATGACTTGGCTGTGCTCAACGAAGTCAACAGGCTGGAACAGAGAAGTCCACAGTGAACCTCACGTCGAACCTATCCCGGTTTTAGTTGACACGACGAATCCGTAAGACATGAGGCGACTGTCCTTCCCTTTCAAACAGCACGTTTCCTTGTAATACATATTCTTAAAAAAAATCTTAAAAGTAGTTGCGGGTCTCATTTGAGGAAGCTGGAGAGAACATATTTATGACAAGGCTTCTTCATAGTGGGGCGTTGCTGGGGGGCTCCATCACATCCTCGCTCTGTGACCTTGGGCAATTTGCTTAACTGCTCTGTGCCTCATTTTCCTCATCTGCAGAATAGGAACGATGCCTACCTCTCAGTTGTTAGTACACGTGAAGTGCTTAGAATAGGGTCCGGGATATAGGAAGCAGAGCCCAAATGTTATCTCTACGAATTTATTTTGCTTTTTTGTATTCAACTATATTACTCACATATAGAACTTGCACTCTCCAGACAGAATTTCTGATGGCCTATGACTCTAATGGACAAACCTCTCATTTATACCATTCACTTCATAGATCTCAAACCAACAGGAGGCAGGCCAAGAACAGTGTGAGCCTTCAGGAATGTCCTGTATCAAATGCCTCCCCTGCTCCCTCTCTTCTGTGGTCAGTTCAGGACTCATGCTTCTTGCTCAGATCTCCTGTGTCCTTCACTGATGTCGTACCTCGTTACCTACCAGCACCTTGCCCCTGTGACTCAACTAGTCAATTTTCCCTCAATTCACCAAGACAATAAATCTGTTACCTTACAAGGTAATTCTATGGTTTAAAAAGGGAAAAGTATTTAAAAAGGGGGGGGGGAGGAAAAGTTTATACTTAGCTCACACTTCTAGCCTAGTTGGGCCCAGACCCTTCTGTTTGAGATATGGGACCTTACACCACCTTCCCAAGTAGTCTACTGGGGAGATACAGGGAATTTGGCCCCAACATTCACAGACATTTTCTTACAGGACTCAACAGACTGTCTCAAAGATTACACTTCATCACCTGTTAACTTCTACGCAAAGAACAAGAATCAAATAGGACGGTGATTGTGAGCTCCGGTCAGGTAACAGGTCAGGGTCCTGCCCTGTCGATCACACGGGACAGCTGTGGACCCTGAGGGAGGCAAATACTGCCCACAGGCCTGGTCTGCCCACGTGTGGGTCGCAGCCTCAGTAAGTGGAGTGGACACTTCCAACTCAGAAAGACCCCAGTCTGAAGGAAGGCCTCAGCCTGTTTGGATCTCAATTTTTCCATCAGTAAAGTCTCATTTTTGTGAGAATTAAAAGAAAAAAAAAAAAACCATAGGAGGGTCCTCCCATGTAGCTGGTATTGGATGAACAGTTATGTACATTTTAGAAACTGCAAGTGCATAATTATAAACCGAAGGACAAATGGAAGATTCCCTCAGCACAGTCTCCCGACCCACCCCGTGGCCTCTGTCCACTTCCAGGGCTTCCCGCAGGATGGAGACGGTCCCCCCTTCTCTCCAGTCACAGGCTGTGCCCAGAACGGCAGCCAGTCCCCCTCAGTGGGCGCATCCCTTTCCTACGGGAGGGCCCGGGTGCAGGCCAGGCAAACGCTCAATCACTTACCCTATTCTGACCTACCCAGCCCACCTCCCCCACCTCTCTGGCTGGAGGTGACTCAAGAGTGGGTCAAATCTCTAGGGCCTGAGTCACTCAGTCTCCCTGAGTCTCCTATCAGGCAGGAGAGCAGGAGACGAAGGGGCACCGGGACCCCCCAGCCCCAGGCTGTCGACGTACCTTCTTCAGGGCTTTCTCCCCAGCAGCTTTGTCTTCCAGGCCCATGTATAGCCTCCCCAGCTTCAGCCACATGGAGGCCACGTTGAGCGAGTACAGAGGGTAGTGCTTGCTGCAGGAAGAGGAAAAGGTAAAAGGCCACTTGTCAAAGGTCCGGGAGCAGCCCGTAGACCAGGCACAGCGAGACCACGGCTGTCCAGCCCGCGGCCTGCTCCCCGTGGCGGCTAGGCTCCTCCAAGCCCTGGCAGGTGCTAGGGGACAGTGTGGACGGCTCGATCCTGTCTAAGCACCCCAGAGGCGCTTCCTTTCACGCAATTCGTGTGTTTCTGAAAAGCTACAGAAAAACCGCAGGGGAAATCCTACACAAAAAAATATTGATAAACACAACATTCAATCCTAATCCCAGATTTTTGTTTTGGGTGCACCCAGAGCAGGGCACAGGGAAAAACATCTTTTAAAGTGAATCCCCTATTTATGAAGACACTAGGCCTATCCTCTCATATTAAAAAGACAGTACATCTAAACACACACACACCCCGTGTGTCTCAGGACCTCGGCTTTCTGTCACACTCTACGGCATCAGTTGGTTTAACAAGGCGGCCAGCACTCCGCAGTCAGGACACCTACTTCTAGGTAAGTGTTCTCTGTGGTCCGGTAGGGGCCTTGTATATAGCCGGCATTCCCTCTCTGCATTTTACAAGGCCGACAGGTAGGGCCTGCCAGGGAAAGAGACCAAGAGGCCGCTCATGGGTGAGAGCGGATGGGCGGAGAAAGCGTGTGTGTGTGCAGGTGTTGATTTATAGACCGGTCTGTATGGCGCTACCCTCAAGAGCCACCCAAAAGAGGCACATCCCAGCTGTATTCCTGGGCAGGCGGCATCATCTGCCCAGGGGAAGCTGTTGCACCAGAGCCCGCTTCCAGGAGGAGCTCACTAAGCTAAGGAAGGGTCCAGGGGAGCAAGGCCCTGCTGGGAGACGGACCACAAGGCGAAGATGATCTCGTATCTTTCTCTCTCCCTCATCCCCTCTCTCCGGATCTCACAGAGGACAGTGGGCATAAGACCGGAGGCCTTTCTCACCAAGCCTAGGAAGATGACAGGTTTCGAGAGCCTCTGTGGTGTAGCAAATAGTTTCTAAGAGCAGATTTTAGGAGCTGGCTTCCCTTGAGCTCCCCCTGATGGCTTCTCTGCGCAAGGCAGGGTTAAGTGGAAGGCCCTGGAAATCCAGCCTGGACACAAACTTTATAGTCCCCAACCCCAGAACTGGAGGGAGTGCTGAGTGCTTCTCAAATCCATGAGAGACACCGGGGGTGCTTCTGGGGGCACAGGGATCTCAGGTCTAATGCCCAGGGATGCTGAGCCACTTGGGTCTCAGGGAGGCCCAAATAAATGTACAATGTGAATGCGTTTAACAAGGGCCCCACTGATAAGATCTAGGCCTTCCCAGCCCTGAAACGGCTACTCAGAGGCGGAGGACACTGCCTCAAACCTCCATCAGTCACACACTTTGAGGTTTAAAAACCTTCTCAATAGGAAACTTCCCCGGGGCTGAAATCCACTATTCCTGGAAGCTAAAATCCAGCTTGCCTTATTCAGAACGAGGGGTGGGGGTGGGGAGCTTTGGCAGGGGGGAATGGATAACAAAAACCAACACAATGGTCCTAGCATGTCCCCACTTGCAAACTGGGCTGCAATTTCAAAAAGCACAAGAAGAGGGTGGTGTGACTAACGAGGGAAAAGCAGGGATGTGAGACCCCCGCTTACCAATGAGCACGTCTGTTTACCTTGGAAGGCGTGGGAGGGAAAAGAAACAAGCTGGTGGCTTCTTAATACTGATAGGAATTAACTACTTTGGACACAGCACACTGGACAGGTCTCGGCAGGGCTCTTGCCCGGTGCCCCCTTCCTAACCCCAACCTGTCTCCACAGGCATCTCTTGCAGAAGGCCGACCCAACAGGCCAGGCCCGACGCAGCAGCAGCCTGCCCCTGGGCCTCCAGGTGTGGGTGCAGAAAGAGAAAGCTGTTCGAGGCATGTCCCGACACAGGACAGTCAGAAAACCAACGCAGCATTCCAAATCACCCAATTCCAGTCCCTGCTAAGAGGACGAGGACAGCCATCGCAATCACCTGTAGGGCTTAATGATTTTCTGTCCGTATCGGAGGGCTCCTTCCCAATCCTGCATGTACAGGCAGACGCCCATGGCCTGGTACATCATGTGCAGCATGTACACGTTGCTGTCCTCAAACACGGAGCCCATCTTCTCCTGGCTGAGCTCGCAGATCTCCAGCAGCTCACTAGGGGGTGCTCTGGAGTCAAGGAAACCATTGGCTGGGGCCTTTCTGTTTGGACACTGCCCAAGGCTGGGTTCAAGGAGTTACTCCCTCCACCTTGCCCCTTCCCTCACCCTCTGAAAAAGTAAATTAGGGAAAGCCAAGCAAAAGGGAAAGGAAAATATTTTTTTCTGCAAGTAACATGCTTTTTTAAAGAAAGAAACTTTGGGAATAACTAATGACCTCAACTATTAAACACAATTGAAAAATTTGAGCCATGGGGAACAGACCCTCGGTTCAGCTATAAACAACGTTTAAAACTACAAACCTTCAACCTCCATCACCCAACATCAGCACTTTAGTAGAAGCATTTTTAAGGAAGAAGTCCCCACTATAGGAAAGTTCTTTTTTAGACTGAGGAAAAAAAAAAAAATTGTGCCTCTAACTTCCTCCACTGCTTTTAGCTCTTCCCCCCATGTGTAAATGTGATGCCTTTTTACCTAAGAAAATGCTGTAATGTAGGGGTTAAGAATATGGATTATGGTAGTCAGCAGACCTGGAGCAAAAATCCTGGTGAGCTCTGTCCCTTGGGTAAATTACTTCCAATCTAGGAGTCCCATCTGCTACATGGGGATGGCAAAACTGTGTGTCCCTGTGTGGATTAGGTACAGTGCTGTAATAAGCAAAGCCCACGGTACTGTGCTTGCCTGGAGTACAACACCCAAGCGATGAGGGCCTGCAAGGAACTCTCTCCTTCACAGCTTTGACCATAAACTCTTCTACCACATCCAGCTCCTGACCACACTAGTGAAACGAAGAGAAGAAAGATGACATCAACACCCTAGAACTAGGTGCGGGTGACGCCAAGTCACAGGCAGTCCGTTATTCTGCCCACATCTGCCAGGACACACTCCTCCTTGCACGTTCAGAATCTTACACTCACGCTTCGTCCGCTCCCTCCCCCCCAGCTCACCCAGCACCTCTGGCAGGTGAGGGGCAGTAGACTTCTGGACAGGTGCAAAGGATATATTTGTAGTGCTTGGCCCTCCGGAACTCCTCGATGACGTTGCGCGCATATCGGACCATCTCACGGATGGTTTCTGCCTTTGGGGGATCGCTGAGCTTCCGAATTTCCACCTTGGCCTTATCCTGTGGGAAATGTCCACACGTGCAAGACATTACCTCGTACAGAAACTGCACCAAGGGGAAACCTCTCAAATAGTCTATTTTTCCATGTAGAGATAGGGGTTCACCCATTCTAAAGTTGCAAGGAAACTGGGCACTGGATCCAAGAAATTGAGTACTCTAATACCTTTTTACAACAAACAAATAAAAATACGAATTTTCTAGACAATCCTTATCAAGGCAGGACACTTAGAACATGTTTGCTATGGGCAGATCTGTGGGCTCACACATCTATGAATGAAGAGAACAGAATGAGGAGCGGGGGGCACGGACGGAAGAGCATGGGCAATGCATACCCCAAGGCAGAGAGGGCAGTGTATGGCACCTGAGGTCCTGAGCTGCAGGGTGGCGTCGGCACCTTCACCTGATCAGGGCCCTACCTTGTCTTTGGTGGTGCACTCCTGGCACTGGCAGGTAAAGAAGTAAGAATCTCTTAACCGGTCATTCCTATCTTCTGTTGGGTACAGGAGGTCAATGTAGCTGGTGAACACCTAAGGGGGTAAAAGGAGTGGACAAGGCTGTCTGTCGCAGGTGCACTCGCTCCTTCCCCTTCCTGGGGCACCTGCGGCTCTGCAAACACTCACGGGGGTGGGCCCCAAGGAGGGCCACAGCTGGGGGGATGCTCTTCCTTTAAAAACCCTGAATTCTCTAAAGTCAGCAATCCCCTAGTTTTGTCCACATCCTTGCTATGGAAAGAAAGAGCCTTTCTTTCCGCCTTCTAGAGAATCAAGGAGTCCCCAGAACAGTCAACGGGGAGTGCTGAAAGCATGCCCACCCCCTTCCTCCCCAAAGACAGCCAACAGTGGATGTGTCCCAGCAAGGACGGGGCCCCGTCACATGCGGAGACGCACAGACCCTACTCGTGCTTGAGACTGGCCCGGGTTCGTGTCTGCCCGGCCTTCGTTCAGCCCCTTTCTTTCCCAGATTGGGCCAGCTTGGATGCCTTGCCGGATGGAGGGGAAGCAGGAACACATCTGCGATCTGCTGGCAAGGGAGCAGGAGGCTGGGCCAGGCAGAGGGAGGACACAGCTTCTAGGACAGCAGCAGGCTGCTGCCTTACCCCGCTGGGCCAGAGAACTTGGAGACATCTTGCCTTTGCGCTCCTCGGGTCCTCCCGTCCTTGCTGTTTTCTAACGGGGTCTTTAACTGGGACTTGGAGCATATGGAGGAGCCCGGCATTTAACTGCCCATTATCTACTCACTGGGACGGCACTCGCTGCTCATCCCACACCATCAGGCAAATGTCTGACCGAACAGATGGATGTCACAAAGCCGTCAGCGTGCCAGTAACCTCAGGCTGGCAGGCGGGGGGACCTGCACCGGGCTGGGTGCTTGCAGGCACCGCCAAGCCAGGCTCTTCCCAACCCAAAGGGCAGTCAGGGAAACCTCGTGGCTCATCTGACACCCTCTTTAAAGGGCAAGTCGCCCCAAAGCACTGAACCCCAAAGTGAGGTCACCGCATTTCCGATCGCGGGAGGGCGAAGGCACAGGAGCTAGCTCTGCAGGCCTCCCTCACCACAGCAAGAGCTGCCACGTTCCCTTGACAGGATGGACAGAGACATCGCGCAACAAACACAAGGGCCCAGAAGATGGCGACAGAGGCCGCTCAGTGTCGCTGTGCGGGCCCAGGCAGAGCCCGGCCAGGTGACAGACTGTGGAGTCTCCACAAGCAGCCCCAGGGGAGCACTGGAGCCTGGTGACTTACATTCTGACCCACTGAGACTGTGCCTCCTACGGAGGCATCGGCGTAGTCGCAAGAGGCCCCAACTGAAAACAGGGTACCCTCGTCATGATGAATTAAGCAAAGGGCAGAAAGTCTCATCTGTGCCCTGGACTTCCCGCCCCAAGTTCGGCTCTGGGTTGGTCAACAGCTTCTGGAGAAGCCAAGGCCTTGATCGCTTAGCACACTAATCACTGTGTCTAAAATTTAAAATATCCAAAGACCTTAAAAAAGCACTGAAGATGATTAAACTGAAATGGACTCTGAAGTGTGCGGTTACGGTCCTAACCAATCCATGTGTCCTTGCTAGGGAATCTCTTACTTACTTAAGAGCACACAGCATTCCTCTCCCAATTGGCCAATCAGCCGCTCGGGGCCAGCACATGGGAAAGGGACAGGGAATCACTGAGCAGGGGAGAGAACACCTGGTTTTCTCCACGTCCCTAAGTTTAGGACGGTGCCTCTTGGCCACAGACGGCCTCCCCTGGCCCCATTGGTGTGTTCGGCCACCACCTGAACTGCGTTCCTAAACAACGATCTCTCGGGAGCTCAGATGTGGAGAGACAGCATGTGCGAGGGTCATGTGGGCATCTGGTGTCCAACGCGTTAGCTACCACTGGGTTGCTTTTCTCTCTTTCATGTAACAGTGGGATTGACCTTCTTTGGGGGTGTGGGGAGGACAGGCCAAAATTCACTAAGAAAAAGCAAAAGCTCAAACTCAATTGTTCAGCAGGAGAAATACAGAGACGCTCAAGAGCTTCCAAAATCTTGCTGAGCTCATTTGGGCAGTGTCCTTTCTCTGCAAATCTCTATCAGTCTTTGCAAGGGATTGAGCTCAAATTTATTCTTTCCTGTTTTTTCTTGGCCATTGACGGAAATGGGGAGCACTGAATGGAAGGCAAAAGCGTAGGGCTCGAAGTCATGAGCCATGAAGCTGATCACTGACTTGCAGGGCCTGAGACCAGAAACTGGTCAGCTGCTGGGATCACTCCCAGACCACCTTGCCCAGTGCGGCCACAGAGAATCTTCCAGATCGCCCTGTAAAACCACAGCTGGAAACCCACGGCCACAGCTGCCGCCAGCCTCACACTCACCTCCTCTCCCGGGCTGATCTCCTGTACAGCTCTTACTTCTGCCAGGGTCCCCTTGTAGGTCACAATGACATTGGGGCAACAGCTGTGATTCATCAGTGCAACGCTGTCAATCAGAAAAGAAAACCCAGTTTTCTCCCCGGAAGGCAGACTGATCAGGCGATCCTGGGCTATGTACTTACTAGGTTGCAAGACTGGGATCTTGGTAGGACGTTTGAAAAAACAATCTAACAGTTGGCCATCGTAGTCTAAGAGATCGTCCTGCCTGTGTCTGTATCATATCTAATGCCTCTAGCAATACGGAAAAGTAAAATTCACAATTCAAAATGGTGACATGTGGGCCAAACAAACACACACACACAGAGACACACACACATACACACACACAACAATAAAAACAGTGGTGACAATGAATCCCACCAACGCTCCTTCCCGCGAGATGAAGGACTCAAAGCCCAGCGGCCGTGGCAGACGGCTCCCCCACTGGACCCTGCGCGGGACAGATGGGGTGCCGGCTCCAAGCAGCTTTTTCTGTTTGTGGATCATTTCTGGCGTCTTTTCTTCAGCTGTTGGGAAACTGCCACCAAGGAGAGGCCAGCTTCCTCAGGCAGGGCTTGGGGTACCCGGAGAGGCCCCGAGGAGCCCAGCTGCCCCTCTCTCCACACCCTGATTTCCTCATCTGGAAAATTGGGACATTACTGCTCCTGCTGCTCACTGTCTGCTTTTCAGGGACGGAGAGGACAGAGAGACTCGCCTATGCGAGGGGCTTTGAGCTTTCTGATTATATCAAGGTCAAAGTTCTGAGAACAGAAATTTCTAAACTACAGGGAAACAGTGCTTGATCTCTGAAAATGCTGCCTTTGAAATCACAATGCCGATATGATTTCTGCCCAAAGGGATTTTTCCCCCAATTAAAACTGCCTGGAAACTGGGGCTCATATGGGCACTCACATCCATATGGAACATGGCTCTGGAAGCCAGTGTCACTTGCCTGAGCCCTCAGCTACCAGAACCCCGGTCCTGTCTGCCCCAGCACAAAAGAGCAGAGAGCACTGGGGCCCGATGAGGACGGGCTGCCCTCGCTCTGCCGAACACAACAGAGAGATGACCGCTCATCTCCCAGCTCCCAGGTGCTAAGGCCACAGTAAGCGAGCCATGTGACTGGCCTTGAGCCTGGGAGAACACGGAGCAAGTCCCCTGTCTCGTCCTTTGGAAGGGTCGCCTCTGCCATGCAGCACAGCCCACCTGGCTTAACAACAGGCCACCAGGCCCCAGGAAACCTGATAAACAAGTGCACTGAGAGTTGTCACTCAGGGAAAAGCCGCTTTCTAGAATCTTTCATTGATGAACTATTAATTCATTTCAAGACAGACCCCTGGATATCTGGGAGAAATTCCCCAAGGCAAAGAACCCAGAAGAGTTCACGCCCTTGGTATCATCATTCTCCCGTGATCACGGCGCCCGGTAAAATGCCAGACAACACCACTGACCCTCGCTCTCCGTCTGGAAAACACTGAGAGCAGCTACGTTCTTTCAGGTCTGAAGTTGTCAGGAAGAGCCTTCTAAAGAGGGTCTGATGGCCTCTCCCAGTTTCTCCTTCCTTTTTTCAAGGCCTTCTCCCCAAGACACTTCTTTCCTCACTATCGGAATTCGAACGGCCAAGGCCACCATTCTGGCCACGGGGACAATATCACGTGAAGAAACTCCCGGCTGCAGTGGCTGGGAAGGCCCGTGGCAGGTGCTGCCAAGACACAGGCCTGTCCACGTGCTTCTCTATCTTTCAGACCCGTGTGACGCCCAGATCCAGGCGGCCACACACACACACACACACACGCACACGCGTGCCCCAGGAGCTCACGCATCATCCACGGCAAACACATGGGTGTCCCCTTTTCTCTGCTTCAGCCCGAAGCTAAAGGCTTGGGGGTGTGTGTTAAGAGCCTCGCCGATCTACACTGTGGATTCAGACGGGGGACGCAGGGAGGGCTTCTTCGCTCCATCTCTGCAGGGAGGACTGATTTCAGGGAACCAAAGCATCTGAAAACACCCATTCCAGCAGACCCCACAGCAAAGCCATTTTTGGCAAATCCATGAAAGTCGGAGCTATAAACACCTGCATTTGCCAGCGGGCCAGCCTTTCTTAAATTACTTGAGTTTTCCTGAAGTAAAGAAAAATCCTGTCGTTCTTTGAAATCCTCCTAGTTGGCTACTTGAGCAGAGTGTCCCACCCCAGCTGTGCTGTTTTTATACTCGTATTTTTCGAGAAGAACAAACAGCTGTAGAAGCTCATATCGTCTCTGCATTAGCCTACGGCCAATTCTTGGTTGGCAATTAGTGTTTTGCTTTGAGTATAAGAAACCCAAAGATTTCCAGAACCAAAGACATGCAAAAAGCAAATTTCTCAGCAGGGCACAGACTGTTCCTTCTATGCGCACTATAAAACATTCTTTAATAATAGCTCCGTACCTCGCAGGACTTAACAAGCCACTGTTCTCTTAACTACTACCTTTGGATCCTTAAATGGATGGGAAATATTTTGAAATCTGGCAGAATTAAAAAGGTGTCTTAATTCACTTGGAGTTTCATGCCTGCCACATGCAGTTAGGTAGGTTATTTAAAAATCAAAAAAAAAAAAAAATCTAATTAGTGTTAAGTTAAGTAGAAAGGAAAAGAAGTGAAGTCAAACTCAGCCTACTCGGGAAATATTGCTGATCCCAAATGAGAAAGCTCTTCATCTTCAATTGTGAAGCCATTACAGTTAACCTGCAGTGAGAGAGGAGGAGAAAGAAACAGGTGAGAGGAAGCTTCTCTTCGGATAGAAATCATTCTTTAATTTTGACCTTTCACAAATTAACTAGGACGACATTCCAGTTGAGTGATGTAAAAACCTGTCTTTTGGCCAACGTACCCTTGGCTCAAACAAAACTGACCCAGCAATCTCATGTGTAACAAACAAAGGCAGAATTGTTAGGAAGGAAGAACCTTTAGTGCAGCTGACCTACCCCCTGCGCGCCCCCCCCCCCACGCCCCCACCACCTCACACACAGTGGCCCGAGGCCACCACAGCCGCTAAGGCTCTAAGGACTGAAGTCTAGAGTTAGGATACCTGGAGTCCAGTCCCAGTGATGCCATAGATCGGCTGTATGATCACGAACCCATCACAGGGTCCCTCTGTCCCTGATTTTCTCCGGGTAAAAGAGCCATGAGCCATGAGGATGAAACGTGCAGGATGGGGAAGGTAGTCAGGAATACTGTGTTGACTGCGTAAGGTGACAGGACAGGTGGACTCAGAGCACAGACCATTTCCCGATGTACACCAGTGCTGTACACTATGTGGCATACCTGAAGCTAACGTAACCCTGTCGGTCAACGGTACCCCAATAAATGATACATTAAGAAAAAGAAGTCACTTAATCCACAACTTGCCCCACGCGGTGAGGTGGTGAATGGGGAAATACTTCCAGAGCTGACCTGACTGCTGCCCACCCCCTCGAGAGGCACAGGGCCGAGGGCCGGAGGCTAACGAACAGACACCCGTCTTTCACATCTCGGCCCAAATCAACCACTGGCAACTGTCTCAGCCTTTAGAAGAAGAGTGACTCTCGCACCTGTGCAAGTCTAACGCAGAGTGAGCAGGCTGCCCTGAGGACTGTACGCCCTGATTTTATGTTCTGTACATTATTCTTTCCACTGATGTTCCCTGAGAGCCACTACAGGGTGGGCACTGGGCACAGAAGGATGAACAGGCTTAACTCCGTGCCCTGGATGTACACCCGGTCCAACAGGGAGACAGCTCAGTGGGTATTTTTCCTTTACATCTAAGACTTCAGAACTGGAAGGGGAACCAGTCTTTGTACTTTTCAAATGACGAATCTGAAGTCAGAGAGGAGCAGTGACTGGCCCAGAGCCAGTGGCAAAGGCTGAGATACGCCCCCCCCCCCAAGTCCTGCCAAGCTGCTGTGAAGGCTGCCTGTGAGGCACACAAGCTGAACGCTTTTACCCCATGGGTCAGAACCACATCCTTCCATACTGGAGACACTGCACCGGGACATTTCAGGCCAACAGACGGGCTTTTTAAAACAGCATCCACTGTGCACATCCTTTGGGCCAGGCCCTATGCTAGGTGCTACATGTTTACCCTTTCATAAATCTGCAAAACTGCTCTGATGACCCATTTTATGGATGTGGAAACTGAGGCTCAGGGAGAGGTCAATGATTGAGAACTTGCTCAAGGCCATAGAAATAGTGAGTGGCAGACAAGGAGTCAGAGTTAGGACCAGATATTCAGATAACAAAGTTCTCAGAAACACTAGAGTTTTACTCTATCTCATTTTCCTCTGAAACTGTTCTGACCTAGGAATAATAATAAGGCAATTCTCCATAAAACTCAAAAGGCTTAGAAATCTAGATGCACAGAGAAGTAAAGGCTGTGACGGGTTTCATTTGTGGCTTTTGCAATTCAACATATTTACAACCAGTAGTTAGAACTTTCGACATAAAGAGATTACTGCAGACTGGAACAACAGACAGCCTTGGAAGTCCGGAGTTGTTGGGCATTTCTACATAGACTTCATGTCGTATTTTTTGTGCCATCTTCCAGTACCCCAACCTGCTCTGTCATCAGGACATTAACCAACCATCAGGAGCCAATGAGCTACAACCAACATTGGGTAAGATATTTGGGTATATTTCAACAAAATATACTGGAGCATGAGCTCTGTGCCCTGCACCATGGCGGGTCCTTCGTGATCTACAGACAACCTCGGAACAGCACTACCATGTCTCAGCAGTGTCTGCAAAAGGAGAGAATGAATGAGAATCTAGCGACAATTTTCAAAACCGATCGAGGGACAGACAGCTCCTCACTAACTCTGAGGGGTAGGAGACTCACTCCTTTGCCTCTTAATCTCGTCCTCTGCTGGTCCAACCCGGGACCAGTCTGTGATTCCAGATTCCTTCGGGCTTCAGTGTTCTACAAGCCCTGGTCGCTCGATTCCCTCCACCGTCCTCCTCTCCCTGAGGAAGAGCGAGTGTGTTTCTTCAGGAGCAGAGGCTCCTGTAAGCACAGTGTCCTCACGGTTCCTTCCTGGGAGGCGGGGATGGGGGACAAGCCAAACCGCATAGCAGTTTCTCTGCCAGTTTTCCCTCCCTTCTGAAATATCCCCAGAGAGGAACAGTGAACTTGCATGTTGTTAAGAAGGATGCATGAGCCGCCGTCCTTTTTTTCAAGTCAACTCGGGCGTTAAGTGCCTTGCTAAATCTATTCTCATAATTAGCATTTAGACCAGAAGTAGGCTGCACACCAAAAATACACTTCCCAACCCTGCATATGTTCCCAGTGATTAGAATGCACCTCGACGCTGTCGGAGGAGTGCAGTCACCTTCTGCTGCCAGCTGCTGCTGGGCCACAAGGTAACCCACGACGCCCTCCCACAAAGCAGAGGGAGGAGAAGGCTTGGAGGCTGGAGAAGAGGACACGCAGCGTGGGGCCAGAGGGTGGCCCGGGGCTCGAACAGCACCTTTCAGCTTTGCTTTGGAGTTTTCTCTGGGGATACTACAAGTGCCTATTCAAATTCATATGTGAAAAGATACATGTGTATGTCTATACACACACATACACATGTAAGTGCATACACACACAATGGAGAATGGATATTATGATCTGATAAATATGAAGTCTATAAAGGAAATAATTATTTCAGTTATTGTGTGTGTGTGTGTGTGTGTGTGTGTGTGTGCGTGTGTGTATCTTTATCTCCTGGATTTTGAGTAAGTCCAAATGTCAAAGATTCTGAGTCATTTTCACCACAAATATACTTCTGCTTGTGAGACCAAGTGCCTTGATTTCTGGTTACGAAGATAGGGTCCCAGAGCTCCGACACCAAAACTGAGAAGTCCTACCAGCATCCATTGCTGTGCTGGAGGAAAAGCGATCTTTTTTCACAGTTAGAAGGGAAAACACACTATATTTATTTCATCTCTCCTGGGTTCTCATATAACCATGCCCTCTCCAGTCCAGAAAAGAGTCAGGTAACTCTCTCTCTCTCTCTCTTTTTTTTTTTAATGGCAGATAGTCAATTCCTCAACTGCCCACTGTCACTCAAATCCACTGTCTTAGGACCCTTAGGAAAAATATAAATCCAGGGTAAAGTGAAAATTAGGAAAATCTACTGTAACACTCATAACTGGAATCCTTTTTCCTTTACCAAGAATGGCATTTTTTTCCCCTGAGGGCGACAGTCACAAAACAGAAATATTATCTATAACATTTTATCCATCAAGGAATTCATCCAACCGGTAGCAGTCATGCTCACGGCAGTTCAAGTGGTTCAGAAAAGAGATAAAGACTCACTTCATTCATTAAACGTGGAATTTCTGAAGTGGAAGAATTATGGATGCTTTTTAATCTTTTTCTTCTTTTTAGTGTTCTTTTTTCTTTTAAGATTTTACGTATTTATTTGCGGGAGAGGGAGAGAGAGAGCGGGTGTGCACATGTGCGGGGGAAGGGGCAGGAGGCAGGGACAAGCAGACTCCTCGCTGAGCAGGGAGCCTGAGGTGGGGTCCCAGGACCCTGGGATCATGACCTGAGCAGAAGGTAGAGGCTTAACCCACTGAGCCCCCTTTGAGTGTTTTCTTAAGTTACATACACTCATTGCAGAAAATTCAGAAAATCACCCAACTAAAAAAAGCAAAAACAGTCTACAACTCAGGAGATAATCACCTGTGACCTTGCACCAAATCTTTTTTTTTTAACATATGTGTGTGTGTTCTCGTATTATACACATTTTTATCCTGCTTTTATACTACAGCTCTATCCACGTTTTGCACATCTTTACACATCCGCTAAAACAAGATATACAGGCTATAACCTTTAGTCACAAGGCTATGCCAGGCACTGCCGGCCAAAGCCATCTGTTGTTTCCCTTCTTTCCTCCCAGTTTTAAAGAGAACCCGCCATAGACAATCTGCGTGTGAATTACTGTCCACATTCTCTGATGATTCTTTGGGACAGATTCCTGGAAATGGAATTACTGAGTCAAAAGGTATACAGGCGACGCTGATTCTGTTCTAAGATCAAGATGCGTAAGCATCCACCCACGGTCTTTTGTGGAGCTAGAGACGGAAGTTTCTGGCAGGGGAACAGAGCTGTGTGCACCCATGCAACAGCCTTGCCGTATTGCTCTCTCCGGGAAGGTCACCTTCAACTACACGTTCGGCTTGTAGGGGAGATGCTGGCTACCTAAGGGAGAGCAATCTGATCCAGGAGGTCATGACGGAAGTGCCACCCTCGCCATAAGAGGAACGTCTATGCGGTCAGACTGCGCGCAGCCGCAGTGATCGCTGCACTTCCTCCATCTGTTCCAACCGTGCCTCCATCTTCACCTTTCCACACACTGGTTTCCAGCGCCTCAGTCGCTTCTAAGTTGCTCTTGTCTAGAAGTCTCTCTGGTTTTTTAATTAAATCTGATTTTCGTAAACCTAGACTTCTCTAAAGATGTCTTAAAAACTGTCAGCAGAGACTTGCTGTACCTAGACCCACTCGGGCTCCTGTCTTGGTGACTATCCTTCCCTAGGGGCAGCAGAGAAGGCCTCCCTCCTGGGGGCATCTGGATGTGCCTGTGCTTTAGTGACACAGTGTTTGTAGGAGTAAAAGACACTAGGGTCAGAACAGAAGAAAAGCAAAATTTACTGTGGGAACCTCAAATGGCCTTTCCTTTCAAGGAGCTTCTAGTATGCCACAATATTGGGGTGCTGGTACCCCTCTGGTTTCCCAAACTCTTTCTGTGCCAAAGGGCGAGGTCAGGTAACTTTCCTATGTACCACACATCAAGGAGGGCCAGCTCAAGGTCTGCTCAAGGTCACCCAGAAGGGCTATGGAAAACAGGGTCCAACAGGGCAACAGCCTTGTCATCATAGAAGCCATCAGTCTATTTCCGATCATCTTTACCAAGTGTGTGCTGGGGACAGGGACTTGGACAGGGAAAGGCTAGAGATGGTCACCGGAGGCTGGTGTTCTTACCTGTGCAAAGAGGACCACCAGGCTGTCCGTGTCGGGGAACTCCAGGTGCTTGGAGTAAAAGTGATGAAGTGCGGCAACGTCACTCTGAATCAAGTCCCTCTTCTCATTGTCTAATTTCTCCAGATCTGGGGAGTAGCAAACCATTATTCACCGGGTAGTAAACTCTGACTTTCTAGCTACATCCTTGTCCTACTGTAAATGGCATGGGGAAAAAAACAAAAACAAAACAAAACAAAACAAAAAAACAAGAAAACCCCGTGGAGCCCCCAGAAAATATTCTTCCCCATTACTTGGTGTAACTGATAAATTCTAGGCAAAGAAAAGCATTCCATTTCTTTTCTTCTCTTCCTCTGACAACTGGAAGTCACTCGGAACAGGAAATCTTAACTGACCGTGAGGAATGAGGTCAGGGACGAGAGGCCAGCCCTGACAAGCAGGCGCGGTCCAGTCTAGCCCCTCCCCTCACCACTAGCCCCAGAATCTGTGTCATGGTCAAGACACAAGACAGCCCTGATTTAATGCCTTTCAGTAAGGACATCAGCTGTTTACAGGACTGCAATTCAGCAAAGATACAAAAATATTCAGCATCCCAGGAGAGCCGGCAGGAGATAGCTCGAGATGCAGCAACTCATCTGCGAGTTCCTACTTCCCCTTCATTATTTCCTAGTCATCATGTCAACTCGGGGCGGGGGGGGGGAAGAGTTACAGTCATTTTTTCAAAACAGGCACACGAGTCAAAATAAAAACTAGTTGTTAAAATCCCCAGCACCACAAGCTTCCCGTGCCTTTCTCCAGCCCTGCGTTCCTTGTCCACAGACACGTGTCCTTCCAACGACTCCTCGGCCAGTCACAGAAAACTTACGTGACTCAAACTCCTTCACAGCTAACAACTTCTCGGAAGGTGTTCGCTCTGGATGAATCTTCTAGTGATCGGGAAGAAACCACACGGATGGAGATGTTAACCACCAGGGCAAAAAGTGGTGCTTTCACTATTATTACATCGACATCAGGGAAGAGCAACGATTCTCAATGAAGCAAAGAAAACCCTTCCAGGAGTCCTGCCATTGGGCGCTGCGAGTATCTGCCCAGTGCCCAAATCGCAAGGACTTTCTCGGAAAACTTTCTTAAGCATCTACCACATTCCTGACACCCAGTAGCGCGCTATGCGCACAGTAGACTCAAAGATGCCCGCTATGGGAAAGGAGACTGGCGAGACATCAACTTTTTTAGGGCCCCGACTTAAAAGGACTCTGAGTCTACAGGGGAACCATCCTATTTATTATTTCTCCTTCTAAAAAGGAACAAAAATCAAACCCCCCATCCATTTTACACTTTCTTTAAGCATAGGCTAAAATGATCTCAAATTCTGTGTTTCAAAAAGAACACTTTTGGTGGTATCTGTGAGCCCAGATTCACTTTAAACGTGTTGCTGGCTTTGTTCTAGACACCCCAAGAGGAGCTAACAATAGTAAACCTGCTAGGCTTTGAGAACATGAATAAACTTGGTGTTGACAAGAGTTCAAAAGCAGAGCTCAAGAGCTGGCCTGAGGCCGTGTCTTTGTAATCTGGCTATTCAATTTGGGGATACAGGTGGTCTAGCAGGGCGCTCTCTCCTCCCTGGTTAACATGTTAAGCTTACCCTTGGTAGTTGGGTAGCCTGTCTCCCCTAACCCTTTGCAAGCTACTAGAATACAAATGGTCTGGTTTCTCTAATCATCAAGTCCTACTGAGATGAAAAGATGGCCAGGTAACTTTTCATTTAACAGACTATCAGTAGCAATAAGTAATTATAATACAAGTTGAATGGAACCGGCATAAACTCATCAGAGCCTTCAGACCACCCTCCCGGTGCCAAAACATTGCCACTGTTCTTTTTGGAGCAGAAATCTTCCATTCACAGGATACATTTCTGTAAGATTAGTTAAGTCCTCTTGCCTGGGAAAGCTTTCCATTCAGGGAAAGTACATGGGCTTCTTTAGATTCTTAACCACAGTACTATAAATGCCACCAAAGAGCGTGAGGCGGGGGCAGGGAAGGACCACCCCGTCCTCCCCAAATGCTCGCAGATCTTATGGGACACCACGCCCAGTCGCACTGCCTCCGCCCACCCTGTCCCCCTGACCGAGAACTGGGCTCATGCTTCAGGATCCTTGTCAGTTAAGGACTCATAAATTAACACCCTCGTAGGAAAACAGTTTGGATGTTTTTGGTCTCAACCTACAGGCAGCCTGTGACTCCTCTGCTCACCCCAGAGCAGACGATGTGGCACTCAAGCAAGCACCTGACCCATGCCACACATAATGGAACAATGACCTCAGAGTTCGGAAATGTTCTACCTCTGTTTATGTGGCCCAGGATCCTAACTTGGGCCGGGGACAGATATGTGCCAGTCATTGCAATCCCCTTTGGCTTAGACAAAGAAATAGAAAGTTTTAAAGGGAGCTGGGGTATAGAGGAGTAAAGGGCAGGTATCAAGAAGTGGATGAAATTTCAGCTTCAAGACAAGTACAGGGGTCCTGCCCCCAACTCAGCAGCAGTAAGCCCTTCCCTGACACGGGCAGGGCCTCCACAGATCTATGCCTTCTAAGTGCCGCGCAACCTATTAGGCTGTGTCACAAGGATACGTCCCGTGGTGTTTCTCCCCCATCTTTTAGTTTGCTCCTGTGAGATCTGGCACCTCACGAGCCCCGTCAGTAAGGTCCGACTGAAAAAGGCGGAGGACTCCAGTCCTGGCATCATCTTTGGAGGACACTGTCCAGGACTGTCATCAGTTCCCCCTGGGGCATTTCTTTCTTTACTTCTTCTTTCTTTTACGCCCTTCCTCTCTCACTGTGCCTCGATTTCCCATCTTTTCCTCTCCTTCCCCTTTCCTTCTCCTTTGCATCTGTCACGCTGACTGTTCCAGCCCGTCCCCTGCCTGCCCAGATGAGAGCAAGTGGGAGGCAGAGACAGCAGGGAACAGGGCGCTGCTGGGAGGAGGGACAGGGAGCACTCCAGGTGTCAGAAAGAAAGGGGAAAACCGCAAAGCTGCTCAGGCCAGGCCGGTTCCCTAGGATGCTCTAGTTATTGTCACTCAGCTCTTCACACTGGAAAAGGCTGTATTTTCCTGATTCATTAAAAAAACAAAACAAAACAAAAGTTCAGGATTTAACAGCTGTGGCTGCGTTCCCGACCTGGGTAAGTGACATCCTCGTTGCACGGGGCCAGCAGCAAACAGTGTCTGCTGCAGTGTTCTTCCCACGCCCGCCCGTGGGGACGTGAGGGGAAATGAGCCCGAGAATGTTTAACCAGAGATGGTCGCCACAGGCCACTCCTCTTTCTGACCTTTAAGGAAAAAAAAAAAAAGAAAGAAAGAAAGTACACTTGAACATCATCCCATTTCCTCACCTGTTTGGCCAGAATCCTTGCGGTTAGCCTTACGGTCTCTGAGGGATTCCAGTTTTCCCCAAAAACAACCATGGGAGAACATTCCAGCTTGTGCATGGGCCAATCTTCTTTCTGGGAAAGTTAGAAAAAAGAAAATGATGAAACACTCACACACAGGAATAAAGTTCAAGAAGAGAGGATGCAGTAAGTCCTTCTAGTGAAGGTCAAGTGAAATATGTTTCCTTTTGGAAAACACAATGAAGCTCACAAAAGTGAGAGACAAAAACATCCTTTAAGATAGAGACGGTTGTATGGCCTTGACTCAGGCCTGGCCAAGGTCGTTGGGATGAGAAAATCTACTTTGTGTTTTTTCATCAACATCTCATCTTCCTGCAGCCCCTCGTTTGCCCGAGCGGCGCACGCCGCCTTCCATTATCTGTGATTTGGGGTATTTGCCATTGATCTGGCCCCGCGCCCTCAAACAGTCCTGTTCTGCTTCTGTTCTCACGTCGGGGCAAAGCCCTGACAGCTGCACTCAGCCACTCGTCTCCTTTCATAGGTGACAAAAACGGAACACAAATGAAGGCTCTGGCAAGAGCCGTTGGAGAGCCTGGCAGAGGCAACCACTGGCCACATTTAGGAACAAAGACTCTCTGAAGAGTCCCCTGACAAAGGAACACCGTAGTCCTTTCGGGCCTGCCTTGATGCTCTCGTGCCCCAGGTTGGGACACAAAAGCTAGGTGCTCCCTGTGGGCAGGGGAGGGACGCTGTGCACAGGGACTGGTGAGGCTGAGGGAGAAGGACATCGTGGTGCCGTGGTGGCCCTGGAGAGGAGTGAGGGCTGGGGAGGAGCTGGCGATGCCATCACTGGTGACAGGGGCAGGGGGATGACAGAGAATGGACGGGACATCATGGAGGGATGCGCTGATTGACAAGAAGCAGCTGATTGCTTCTTGTGAGATTGACTTGTGAGGTGGGAAATCTCCCAGCACTTGCGACCGGTGTCTGCAGACACACCGCCTCTCGACGGAAGCGGGCATATCCTGGCTTCCCCTCAGCCTTTCCCCCCCTCAGAAAACAGCGAGTCTGTTCTTTCAGATGCTCAGGCTGGAGCCCGGGGTCATCCTCGTCGCCTGTCCCGTGCTCCCCGGTCACCTCCAGCACACTGGGCTGCCTTCAGAAGAGATCTAGAACCTGATCACCCCTCATTGCCCCACCCTCCTGCCCGCTGCAGCCCCCACCCCTCCCCCACCCCAGCACCGCCCATGCCTCCCACCCACATGCCCACTGCTGCGCCTGCCCCGGCGAACTAGGATCAGGAGAGCAGCAGGGTAGTCAATCCTGCTACACAGAACTCAGGTCTTGCCAGTTCTCGGCTCTGAACCTTCTAAGGGCGTCTCGTCTCAGAGCAAAAGGCAGAGTCTTAAAGATGACTGATAAGGCACTCATGCTGGGGACCCCCCCACTCCTCTGACCCCATAGCCTCCTACCGGGCTCTCACCTCCGCCCCCCGCTGCTCCCTACAGGACCCTGCGCACTCCTGCCCTAAGACCTCTTGCACTTGCTGCATTCCTGGCTGGTGCCCTCTTCCCCTGGATGTCCAGGTCGCTCCCTGCCTACCTCTTCTCATCTCTGGCTCAGGATTCCTGCCACGAATACCCACTAGCGCGCGCCCACCCCTGCACGTTCCCTTGCTCTATACATCTCTGGTGCTTCTCACCACCTGATATGCTACGTATTTATTAATTTGTGGTCAGTATCTGTCTCCCCCTATTAAAATAAAGGAACTCAGTCTGGTGTGGGTTTTTCCCCACATTTAAAACCCAGAAGCTAGAACAGGGCCTCACATTTACGAGGTCCCCGATAAAGCTGCTGAAAGAATGAAGATGTCTCCTTGCCCCCTGCCCCCCACCCCCACCCCAAGAAGGAAGGACAAAATGTCACTTCATGATTTAATGCTCTACGTGGTGCAGGCCACTGGCTCAAGTTCAGTGCCGAGATGTTCCGCACAGTTAAATAACGCCGTGCCGAATATAACCGAGTGCACGGAGAGAAAGAAATGACAAGATATGCACGAGGGAGAAGGGATCTGTTTTTAGCCGAAGCCTGAAATGAGAGCACGGTGAGGAGGCAAAGACCGAGAAGGCTTCAGGCCTTGGGGCATCTGAGGGGAATGGGGGCGGCCAGCAGGAGATAGAGAGATAATGAGCAACCACGAGCGCGTGTCCACTGTGAAACCAGGAATTCTAAGAGAAGGCTTTGCAGGGCCTTGGAGATGCCCGTTTCCTGAACAGCAGGTCTTGTCCTCCGTGTTCAACAATAATGACTCCTGGGAGAAGGAAGTTTAACCCCACCCTTTCTTACCATGATTTATGTATTATTTAGTAATAGACTCAACTCATTAAGAGCACATAAAATCGAGGCTAACATAAGTAACACCCGACGCTGACAATTATAGATGGGAACGTCCTCAAAGGGAAGGGGGCCTCTGGGCGGAGAGCAGAGCGCTGTCGAGGAAGTGGACCCTGGGTCTGGGGCTCAGGAAACCTGCATTCTTAGCCCCGCACTCCTCAGCTCTGTGACAGCAGGCGGACCTCTTAATCCCTCCGCAGCTGTACCCTTGGCTGTCAATAATGTAATCTCTGCGTTACTTAGCAGTTCCAAATTCCAAGGCTATGATTTGACACCTTCCGAGAATGATAATCAGATCCGAAGCCTGAAGAGGACTGAGACATGTAGGACCTTCACGTGGGGACAACGAGGCATCGGTGCAAACACAGAGGATCCTCATCATGATCCAATCAGCTCATCCTGGAGAAGCACCTAGAACAGCGCCTGGCACATGGCACACTCTCAAAACACATGGGAACCTGTTCATTCACTGGTTCGTTCATTCGTTCTTTCGTGCATTCAACGATCTCTGCAACTGACCCTAGCGGCAGGGAGGGGAGATGAAGTCCTGAACTTGAAGGAGTTTGTGACCGTGACAGGAGACACGTGTGTGACACGGATCCACACACAGCCCGTGAAAGCAGACGGCACAATAAATTCAAAGTGTGGAATCACAAAAGTTTCATCAAGGGAAATTTCCCCAAGTAAGTTTTCACCTTCTGCTGGAAAGCGGTGAGAGATGTGGACTAAGGGAGGAATGACAGAGAGGTACCTCCATGGCACTGTTTTAATTCTTTAAAACAACAACAAGCTGGAAGGGAGGCTCACATCTGGCAGGAGCACCTGTTCGGTCCCGAGCATCATCTGACATGCCGTCCTCTGTCACAGGGATGGTTCCCACACCGCAGAGAACTTGACAATGGCAATTTGCCCAGGTTCTGACTAGAAAAACTGTAAATAATTAGACTGGACAAAAAACTGGCTATCCTGAGGGATCAGAATAGGCAGTATCAACGAACAGTTTCGTTTTGTTTTGTTGTGTTCCAGTATCAGTGGTTTCTTCGTACACAGAGTGGTTTTGTAACTGCTTATATAAGCTTTTTAAAACATTTTTGTGAGTCTTTCTAAAACTTTGAGTATCTTTCTTGTTCAAAAGTCAAGCTATTTCTTCTGCCCTGATTGCAAACTTTTTATACTTTTATGTGAATTTGGATCATATTTTTTCCTTTAAAGTAATATACAAATAGACAGGAAGGAGAAAGACAGATAGCAAAGAGCTAGTAGAGACTTTCTCTGGAAGGACAAAATCATGGATCCTTTCTGTTGTCTTTTCAGACTGTACTTTCCAGATTTTTCTAAAATGAACAAATATTATTTGTCCAATGAAGCTAAATAATTAAATCAATGTAAAAGGAAAATACAGAAATTTCCGTACCCTATTTAAACCTCGAGGTCATTTTCAGTCAATGTAGTAACTGCTCCGCATGACTCCTGTGTGTGCATGGACAAAAATGCTTCAAGACACATAAAGAGTTGGAAAATTGTCTCAGGATGCGCCAACATTTTCAACCTTGGAAGAAACAACGGACCATTATTTCGTCCAGTTTTCTGCTGAGTGAATGATAATGCTGTCTTCCTGGACAAGGAGACTGAGTTTTTAATGTGAAGTCCCCTTTCCTAACTTTCGCACCTGGTATTTCTCTTGGCTTTAATGGAGCTTTCGAAACAGACCTAGTCTACTTGGCCAAAGGCATGTGACTTCCTGAAATGCGGAACAGTAGAAAAATGTCATGGGATTTCTGCTGCCACTACCATTATCATCAAGGGGAGGAGTACAAAGGAGTCAGGTGCACACCGACCACCTCACACGAAGGTGACTGAGGCTGCTGGCCCCCATCACAAGGACACGGGCTTTGTTTTATGTTTCCCTTCAAGAGCCAGGGGATGGGGGGCGCCTGGGTGGCTCAGTGGGTTAGGCCGCTGCCTTCGGCTCAGGTCATGATCTCAGGGTCCTGGGATCGAGTCCCGCATCGGGCTCTCTGCTCAGCGGGGAGCCTGCTTCCCTCTCTCTCTCTCTGCCAGCTTCTCTACCTGCCTGTGATCTCTCTCTGTCAAATAAAATAAAAAAAAAAAAAAAAAAAAAAGAGCCAGGGGATGGGCTCATTCATTCATCCACACATCTTCCTACCGGTGATGTGGAACATTTAGAGAAAAGGGTGATCAAGTTCAAGACGCTTCCAAGGTTTGGGTTAAGGGACCAAAGTGAATTTAACCAGGACTGAATCTGCGACTCTGGCCCAATTCCCTAATTCACCCATAACAACAAGAGGGTCGGGTGAGTATTTCTTATGCATCTTCTACGTTTCAGTTACTTTCTCTTCAATGAGGAAATTCACAAATTTTCTCACGTCCTCAGTCACATGCTCCTCACATGTGCTTTTTTATCCCCATCAGGGCAAGCCCCTTTTTACTTTCAAAAACACTCTTGTAACCCCATCACCTGTTTACACATCACGAACAGTTTCTTTTCTATTTGTTAATGTTAAGAAATGACGCCCTAGAAAGTTCTACTCTACAATGGTTCCTCTATTAAATAACTTTGTAAAACCATTCTCTTGTACATGTCATGGTGCAATTTAATGAAGAAGTCTAAGTGAGGCAATAATATACTTAGCTTTCCAGGCATATTTATAAAAATAAATATAGTTCATTAAAACACACAGGTTACAAAATAAGCCTAACTAAAAAGGAACTTCTATTTCTTTTATGTTTCCTCCCATTATCCTTTCATGCATCATCAATTAAAATCTTTCCTCTGGCAGGATCACACTGAGTCAAGTGAATGAAGAGAAAAGTAAATGGGACAAGATATCACCAAATTGTATAAAATAAAGCGAAAATTCTAAAGCGCTGCGGTCAGGGAAGAGGGCCTGGGAAGAGTGCACGTAGTGGCCAGGGTCTCCTGAGATGCTACACTCCCTGTGAAGACGTCAACCTTGGGAAGTGTGCTGCCTTAGCACTCTTGGGGTAGATTTTTGGCAAAGATGACACGAGAAGGGGCTCTCCCCTTTCATGTCCACCGAAGGTCACTTCTCTTTGACATGTTCCTATAGTGCCCCCTCTCCCAGAGGGCCCTCAAGACCCTCAAAAGCACCATGTTGGAAAGCGGAGATAGCCTCCCACCTGCAGTCTGTACAGCCTAGTCCCCAGTCCTGCCCCTGTGACCCTGGGCAGGTCACCCAACCACTTGTGGCCACTGTTTTCTTATCTACTGACATGCTGGACCTGGTCACCTTCACTCTGACACCCCAACTCTGCTGTTTGGTGTCCACGTCTGCATTCCAGGTGGGCGGGTTCTACGTGGTGGTGAGGAGCAGCCAAGGGCCCTGGTCTCTCAGGTGGAGAATTGCTCAGTTATCTGCTTCCCATCTCCGCCCTTGCTTTATAGAGCACAACTCCCCCTTTGATCCCAACCAAGCACCCCCTTAGGAGGAAAACGGAATACATTTTTATCTGGAGCTAATGCCCCAGATTCCTCCCTGTATGAAGTTCCTGAACTGTCATTTCTTTCTAGGCACTTGCTTTTGTTAAACCCTTAGGACCATTCTAGGTCTTACAATCCACTGCCTTGCTCTGACTTAGTTCTTCAGCACAAAAGCATGACAAACCTTAGCGGCCATTAACCTCTTCCTTCAGCAAAAGGGGACAGACGAAACAAGAATAAAACTTCCAGATGAAAACCAGTCTGTCACCTCTGGCAACAAGTGGCATCAGAAACCAGGTATCACTTATCATGGGCGGGGGGGACTTTGACCACTAGATACTTCCCAGAAGCACAGCAAACTTGAACTGCAGAAGTACTCTCCAGGGCTGATGGGGAAACCCACCACTTTACCTTAACACTGGGTAAAGAGCAGGGAAGACTCTCCAACACGAGGCTGGTCACAGCAAGCTGTCTTGGCCTGAGACCTTGAACATGACTTAGCATCACAGAGCAGGACCCTCGGCTCCAGGCTTCCTGGCTACCCAAGCAAGCTCATTATGATCTAACCACCTGGACAGTCTGTCCACAGGAGAATGTACAGACAACCAAACTGCTTGCTGTCAAGTGAAATGCAGCACCCTGACGCACACAGGCCACTGTATTTGGTTCACGTGAACCCCCCCAGGGAGAGCGCCCCTCGCTGTGTGCTTACAGATGAGCTCTCCAAGTCTGCAGCTTTGGGACACTTGGTCCTGAAGGGAAGGGGAGCCCCATCGGCCACCTTGAAACCTGCCCACCCCGGACTGCAGTGGTTCATCAAAATAGTGCCATCTAGGGAGGCATAATGGGAAAAGAGTTAGCAACACGCTGAGAAGACCCCGAGGTAATGGGCGTCTCACGCAGTCCCCGATTCTTTGCATTAACGCACTGTTTACAGCTCATCAGAGAACGTAAGACTCATTTTGTAATAAGCATGACTCACACAATGTACACTGTTCATGTTCTCAGGGTTTTAGAATCCATCCATTCTCTTGGGGTAAAAGAAACCAAAACCAAAACCAAAACAAACCAAGTCTGTCAAATCTAAAGTATGCTATATACTTTATTCTTTGCACAGCTATGCAGCGGTCCAGCCTAAATTACCGTCATAGCATTTCTCACGTGTCCTCACACCTGTCCACGGCATCATGGTTTATAGAGAACTTTCACAGCTCTCATATCACTAGGTCGCTACCATTTGTCAGGACGGGCGCTACTGCGTGTGAAGGCACTGAGCGCAGAGGTGTCCTGCGGCTCCTCGGGTTCCTAGAGATAGGAGGTTGCAGAGTTAGGATCCTCTCCTTCTACTGTTCTGTGCTACACAGTCCGAACTCTATGCAATTTTCCTATCTTGCTTCCCTAACACACCAGAATGTAATGAGTTAATTTTTCTAGACGAATTTAACTTAAATCTAGAAAGAGCTAACTTTGCATTCCAGGAACCGGACCATGGAATTCCCAGGGCTCTCTGATCTCCCCAGCACCAAAGTGATCCCACCACAACTGGCAGGAGCAAAGTACGATCTCTCCTCCTCGAAAGAAGTCACACTCCCTGAAAACTCAATGATAAACCCATTTATATTCCTACTGCCACACAGGCTGACCACCTCTGGAAGCCTGCCAGGGGAGACACAGGGGAGTGGGCTGCCCAGGGCCCGCAGACCCAAGGCTGAGGACTCCAGGTCAACGGCTCAACCTGTGCTTCATTCCAGTAAGGTGCCATTGTGACTGGAGCTCTATGGTCAGACGGGACATCAGAGCTTAGCAACCTCTCCCACTGATAAATAATAATGCTCTTTGGGGATTTTCAGGAGCCGACTGCATAGGGAGCAGAGTAGGAAAACAGTGATATAATCAGAAGTCGATCGGGTTGGGGGGGCGAGTGTGGGAGGTAAATGACACCAAGTCTGGCAAGAACAGTGGCCCCCAAAAAAGAGGAAAGACTAAGGAGAAAATCCTCCCTGTCACTTAGAGCCACTATTTAATAGCATCAGCATTTCCGAGACTCTATGAAAAGGTTTCCATTAAAAAAAAAAAAAAATAGACTAAGGAGGGTACACAGATGTCCAAGACCATATTCTCCCTAAATTCAAATTGTTAGAACGTGGAATGAATTTTCTGCAGAGTACCTATGAACACTCAGTGGAATTAGAATCTAGCAGACAAGAATGGAAAACAGCGCTCTGTCCCTCAAAGAGCTACCAAGAGTTCCTCCAAATTCCTCCCTAAGCTTCCCATTGCCACGTTATTACAGGATTCCCTGGAGACTTACCCCTCGGACCAGATGGCCCATGGTCTCCATGCAACCCGCCTCCTGAGCCTGTCCCAACCCGGCTGCTTCCAAGGCACCAGCTCCAAGCACAGATTCAGCATGGCCACCCTCTGGCCGGGCAAGGCTCACTGAAGTCTGGCTGGACTCAGACTGGCTTTGAACAGGCCGAGGGAGACGTGTGGCCTGCTTATGGGGATTTATAAAAATACAGACCTATGACAGTAAAAATTAAAATATTTTAAAGGTACCATTTTAGCATTTTTTGTTTGTCACCTCCTCAGTGTTCCATCTGTTGCTGGCAGGTTTGGGGAGCAAACTGTCAACCTTGGTAATCCACCTGCCTGCACCCAACATACTCTCCTCAGGTCTTTCCCCTTCGCCTGCACCTGCCTGTGGCCCCAGAGCATCGCTGTCTATCACTGGCTGCCTTCAGTCCTGGGCCAGTGCTCAAGGGTATCCAGCCGCATCCAAGGCCCGAAGTAAGTTTTCCCGCTCTGGCTGCAAAGGGTGTTGGGAATGGCGTGACAAGGAAAGGGAAGGACATCAGGGTCCCGCTCTTCAGAGGAAACAAGGCCCTCCCTACCAGTTGGCCCAGAACCTACCTGACACTCCACATTGCAGTAAAATGCCTGCTTGCATCTTCCACATTTGGACAATCCTTCTTTCCTTAAAAACAGAAAGGGCACTGTAGTGGCGAGAGGCACAGAAACGTGAAGCTGCACATTTTATCATGCAATCATAAAAGCCATCTGGTCGGGAAGCAGAGCCAGGATTCACCTTACCTTACTCTCCCACTGATAAAGTGGCATTTTCCCAAAGGAGAATTGTGACCAGATTCAGTCCTTGGGTAGGAGTAAGTTAGTCAAACAGTACATGCACCAGCATTTCCCGGCCCTGGCGGTGGGAAGGGCACCTTCCCAACTGACAGGCAGGGTGTCTACGACTCATGAGCCTGGCCTGGACACCAGAGCTTCTGCATTGCCTGCACTAGTACTCAGTAGTTTGGGGCAAGTCAAAGGCCCGTAGGTCCTGATTTTCTCACCTACTACAGAGGGACAGAGATAAACAAAACCATCTTAGAGGTTTGACCTCATACAGACAGAGGCTTAGAGGCCACCTGTCCTGGTAAAAATGCAGTGTGAGTGACAACCTCTATTAATTAGAAATGCAAGGAAAGCAGAAGATGGAACAGTGTATATCAGTAATCCCTATGCTGCCCAGAAAGCCAAGTTTAAAAACAATGCAACCCAGGGCACCTGGGCGGCTCAGCCCATTGAGCATCGGACTCTTCGTTTCTGCTCCAGCCATGATGTCAGGGTGGTGAGATTAAGTCTCGTATCAGGCTCTGCACTTAGCATGGAGTCTGCTTATGATTTTCTCTCTCCCTCTCCCCACTCAAAATATGTCTGTGTGTGTGTGTGTGTGTGTGTGTGTGTGTGTGTGCACGCGCTTGTGTAATGCAACCCAGCAAGCGGAGACATATAAAACATTACTGGATGTGATCGGTACTCATACCACCTCGTCAGTGTACTGCACTGAGTGATTTTTCTGCCTTTGTAATGAGGTCAACGGTCCCCTTCCTTGCCATATCACCTCCTTGCTTCCGCTAAAGGACAGAGACTCTGCTGTTTCCCAATTGTCAGGTGCTAGTGTGTTTGTCAGGTTTGATAAGTCAAAGCTTTTTCAAAACTGTGAAGCCACAGAATTAAACCTCACCAGAAAGAATCCTCAAACACATTTTTTTTTTTAGGTGGGAAAGTAACCTCTGGTTCAAAGCACGGGTCTTGTGCCCCTGCCCAGGAAGCTGGCCTTCAAGTTGAGGCAATGCCAACGCCTGGCCACGAGGGGCGCTGTCGAGGCTGCCAGGCTGGGCACTGCAGTGCCCGCCCCCGCCCCGACACCTTACTGCAGCGCGCCCCGGGGAGCTGATGTTCTAGAAAACACAGGGAATCACGCTGCAGAGTCCTCCTCTGCTCCTTGTCAGCGAGCGGCAGTCACCACACTACTCCCACGGAATCGAGACTGCTCCCCAAATGCTCCTGTTGGAGCGAAACAGACTGCCTTGCAGTTTTCATGACAGCACTTGGATTCCAAGAAGCAGACTGTGGAGAATGTGTGGGAGAAAAACACATTTTGTGGCTGAGGCATAAATAAATATCCGGAGTTTGCACATCTCAGTAGTTTAAAAAGGAACTCACTGATTTGGCTGAGCCTATTCTCTGGCCTAAAGTACCTCCCCCCACCCCCGCCAGGACCCAAGGTGCTACTGAAGGCGTCCTGACTCTGACTTTGCACTTTGCAGTAACAAAGAAACCAGAGACAGACAGAAGGTCCCTGCTCTGCTGCATTTTACAAGGAGGAAAGAAGGACCAAAGAGGCTACAGAGAAACTACTGAGAAGTGACTTGGAAGCAAGTGCCAATGGACAGAGAGCTAGAAGAATGCCAAGGGGATGGAAAGTTAAGAGGGGCCAAGCCAGGGAGGGAGATTTGAAAATTCCTTCCCAAAAGAGGTGCGTGTGGAAATGGATAATGGATGCCTAGATGCCACCCCATAAAAACATCCATCGGAAGCAGCTGGTTGTTAATGTTTGTTTTCGCAGGGGGAGAGGTCACAGAAGCTCTTTGAGAATGTGATGGAAGCTACTAATTCTCCCAACAACCTATCTTCTCCCCAGCCCCCCGAAGCAACAGAAAATTTGGGGAGATTTCAAGGGCTCTGAGCCACCTAAAGCCCAAAGACACTGAACGGCCTCTGAAACTCGAGTTAAGACCCCCTGGTATAAAAGATGGGAAACTATCTCAGAAACATCCCTATTACCCCTAGATCATACCCAAAAGCAAGGATTCGGTGGCCCGTCCTGCAGAGGCAAGCAGTAAAGTGAGTACGAAACCAAGGCTTATTTTTAGCCTCATGGTAACATCCCAAGGGAGAGAAACGGCAAAACTGGGCTCTCGAGAGCTCGGGAAGAACTCTAGTGGGATTTCATCAAAACCATAAATTGCCCAAAGGCCAGGATTCATTCACTCTAGCCTGCTACCAAGTCCACAAGCCCCAAACAGCAAGAGGCAGAAAGAAACAGCTAAGTTTTAAGGGTGAGCAATTTGTTGGGTAATTTCTAGAGTCTGTCCCAGGGGTTCTCAAACTGTGGTCTGGAGACTTCTGGGATCCCAGGGACCCTTTCTGGGAGTCAGTGGGGCCGAAACTACTTTCCAAGTCACACTACAGTCTTGACAATTACGCTGCGGGGGTACAAGGTGTAAAGGAGCCTGGAGGGTAAAACTTTGGGAGCCTTGGTATAAATCAAAGCAAATGAAGCTGTGCCCGTGTGTTTTTGACTTCCACAGGCTCCGAGTTAAGGGGGGGAAAGGCCAGCTTTATTTAAGAAGATCCCAGATGAAGCAGTAACAAGTAGTCGTTGTGTTCAGTCTTGATGCTCGGGTAGCATAGTATCTTCTGACATTCTGTAGTAAGTTAGATAAGCATCAAGGGTTTCTTCTGATCCCGAGGCACACCAGGTGGCTCAGGGAAAAGCACCTGTGTGAGCGCCCGAGTCCTACGGTGAACCAGCCCCCCTTCCCTCGTGGAATCCCATTAGACAAACAGTGATTTTTCAGACTTGAGGATTTGGCAGATACATGATGGAAATGAATGTCACTTCAAGGAAAACAATTGAAAATAGGTTTGGTTAATGATAAAATGTCAGCTTTCAAGCAAATGTGAGAATTTTGACAGCCTCTCATGTGAGATTGCCAGAGATATTAAAAATTGTGGGTTTAAAAAAAAAATACAGTTTATGGGGGCGCCTGGGTGGCTCAGTGGGTTAAAGCCTCTGCCTTTGGCTCGGGTCATGATCCCAGGGTCCTGGGATTGAGCCCCCCGCATCGGGCTCTCTGCTCTGCAGGGGGCCTGCTTCCCCCTCTCTCTCTGCCTGCCTCTCTGCCTACTTGTGATCTCTGTCAAATAAATAAATAAAATCTTAAAAAAAAAAAAAAGATTTAAAAAAAATACAGTTTATGAAGAACATCAACTTTTAGAATGTCTATATAATTCAGTGAACCAATGTTTTTCAAAGGAGAGGGGCATGGTATTTTTTAAAATTATGCATGGCTAAAAAGGTCATTCGAAGTGCAAGACAGACCAAGGGATTTCAACGTAAGAGAACACGTAAAGTTCACTGACACGGCTTCATTGCACACTGAAGGGTCTACCTTTAAGACAAATTCACTTACCAAGTTTTAGTGTTCAATCAAAATATATTCACAATTAATTGAAAAGGCTGTTAAAATAGATCTCTCTCTGATTACCTATCTATTTGATGCTAGATTCTCTCCACATATTTCAACCAAAACTACATAATACCACAGACTGAATTCAGAAGTGTATTTGAGAATCCAGCTGTCTTCCGGAAATCCAAACATTAAAGAGACTTGTAAAACTGGAACACCACCACTAGTCTCACTAATTCTCTTGTTCTGTAAAATAGTTCTTAAAAAAAAAAAAAAAAATGCTACTAGCAGTAATAGCTGGTGTCCTTTTAAACTGAATACTTTATAATTTTCTTTTTTAATTTCAAGTATGGTCAATATTAATAAACATACTCCATATGAACAAAATCTCTCTGGAGCTCTCAGTGTTTAAAAGTATAGAGGGATCCTTAAGACCAAACAATATGAAAACGGATCTATCTTAATAAGTCTGTCAGTTCTAAGAAAAAGGCCTTGGTCCTATTTTTCAAATGAAGATAATGAGGGTCCAAAGGTGAAGTATGTGATTCAGCCTGGTCATTCAGCAAGTACGTAGCAGAATCAGAATCCACATGCTGAAGTAGAGATTTCATCTTCATCACTCAAGAACAGCCTTCCTTGAGTTACCGCGGCAGTCCTTCAGGGGGATCTACTAGACAAAGCAGGAATCATCCACGTGTTTGGATAACCTAACAGTAGTAAGAGAACATAAGGCCGTCTCTACTCTGTTGGCACAACCCCCCGGTTCCACTGAGACCGGATTCTTGCCACTGTGCTCCAAAAACACAACGAGGAGAAGCCAGGATCATTTCTCAACATGAGATTTCGGGAGGGAGCACCCCCACCAAGAGGGTGTCTCAACCAATGGGGTGACGCAGTCATTGGTTTCACTTAAAATGCACTGGTGTGAAATAACTGATAATCATATCAATTATAATCAATCATAATTGATTGTGTATTTGGTCTGTGCGAAGAAAGTCTTCCCCTGTCCTTCAGTACAATACCTCAGAGTATTTCTCAGACAGATAGATCCTGGGCCAGTCTAAATTGGACCGTGTCTGCTGGGAGCTGGGCCACGGGATGGTACAGCTCTCACAAACTACCAAAAAGCTTTGCCTGGCTCTGGGGCCGATTGGCCTGTGTGTGTGCTCGTTCGAGCAACTGCCTACTCACATGCGAATGTTCTAATGTACATCTTCCTGAGCCCAGCCGCCTTCAGAGCAGAGAAGGAGAAGAGCTAAAGCACTTCGTGATTGTGAAGAGCCTCTAAACCTACTTTGATCTACTCTGGGTACGAGGGAAGTTCAGATGAGGTGGGATGGAGGCAGGAGAGGGCGCTCTGCTTCCCACATGCAGACACATATGGGAACTCTTGTCTCCCTTTCACAGCTGGGCAGACAGGTAAACTTTTCAAAGTAAGCCTGATCGTTGAAACTCAAATTAGAATTTGTTGCACTGGGACCTACATTGTGTGTATGTGTATGTGTGTGTGTGTCTGTGCGCGTGCTTGAGAAGGGAAGGAAGAGACAGAGAGAGCTTCTCTGAGTGTCTGACTGTTGCTGACAGAGACATTGAGCCAGAGAGAAACTTCATACGGGATATCCATTTTCACTGCAGGAACACATAAGGCGTTCGGAATAAACTGTCTTCCTACAGAAGACACAGCCATAAACACTGCATTTGCAATGTAACCTAATCTGAATTGTCCATGAGGTCTGGGGGAAAGACTGCAAAACAAAGACGACAAAACTCCTCTCAAAGACTAACAAAGGTCACTTGAAGGAAGAAACTGAAATCCCTCAAAAGGAATGGAACTCCAAGACAGAGAAGAGTGAATGGGTGCCTGGGGGAGGACCCAGCAGCTCCCAGTCCCTGGGTCTGTGCTGGGATTTTGAAAACGCTCTCCAGGAGATTCTATCAGCTTCCAGGAGGCAGAATCAGCAGCCCCGGCCTCTGGTAATCCTTTCGGGCTGAGTGTTTCTCCAGGGGCAGAAGCTGCTGACTAGTGTTGAAGTAATTCTCTGCAATGCAGACTCTTTGCGAGGTAACTCAGCCTAAAAATTAGCGGCACATTGTGGACGTATTAGGTTGTTGAGTGACCTTGATAATGCATATTAAGGTGAGAATAAAGAGGCTGACACTGTATTTTCTAACTATGACAAGAAAGCATTTTAGAAGCCAGGTGCAAGCTTTACAAAAGAGAGCAGAGGCTTTTTTTTTTTTTTCCTTTCCCCATCTACTCCTGATTCCTGCTTCACAATTTAGGGTGAATGTGAGGAGTCACTTCCCCACCTCTCAAATCCTCCTCCCTGTGCTTGAGGTGCCATGTGATCTTGGGCAAAGCACTTATCCTCTCTGGACCTTTCCCTCCACTGTCATGATGCAGTTCCAGCCCCATAGGTTTGTTATGAAAATCACATAAGAAAATACAAGAGATGCGTGTTACCTTCACGTTCTATGTTAGCCTCCACTCTGGTTTTAAGTGGTTCTCAACTACTGAACTGTCTTCAGTCCAAACTCATTCAGACTCCTATTTGCAAATTTATGTTTCTAAAGTCTCTGTTTTACAGGCGAATTATCTTCCCTGCTGTGAACGGAAGAACTCTTTGAACTTAAGAAACAATTCCATCCACAAAGGGAGGAGAGAAATGTTACAGCAAAGTGCAACTCTCTGATTATCAGCGACTGGAAGAGAACGCAAAAGACACGCTCCTGTCATTTTCTGCTGGAGGAGACACATGCAGTGATTAATTTTCTTGCTTTTCAATTTGGAAGCCATGAAGATCAACAAGTTAGAGATGTAATTAACAACTCCGGCTAGTTAATGCCTTGCCGCAGGTGCTGTTGGTCTAGATAAAAAGGATTGGATCCTGTAAGCTCCCCACTTTCTGCTACTGAAATGAATGCTTAGTGGGTTTCACCATGAAAGAAAAGGAGACCGGCATGGAGGGGGTTTGCAATAACAATTACTTTTAACTAACGGTGACAGAAGAAGTGACAAGTATGCTCTGTTGAACAGAGGCGGCCCCAGCCAAATGAAAAAGAGAAAAGGAAAAAAGCCCAGCGGCGCAATATAACTTCACCATGGGCTGAAATAAGACAATCAGAAACAAAGTTGGCCTCCCACCCAGAGAGACTGGTTACACTAGCAAATTTTTATTTGAGAGAAATAAAAATTGGAGGAATTGTGGTGGAACCCTATTATAACCCTGGTCAGGGGATAAGGATAATACTAAGGCTATAGGTTTTTGTGTAATAGTGAAAGATGCTTCGCATACCACTTTAATCCACAATGTAACAGTGAAACGGACCCACGTGCAGCGGGGAGCTTCTTCCCAGAGCTGTGCTGAACCTTCCCCTTCGCACCGGGCTTTGTTCTGAGGCTTGTTAAAAGTTAGAGCCCGGGGCCTCTTGGGGAAGCAGGAGATATTTAGGGCAGGAAAGTAGCAACTACTAGCTTTTCCCAACTATTGGCACAGGAGCCATGATTTACAAGGAGGACACCGGGAGGGCTAAAAAGGGTCGGCCTTTCTAGAACGTGTCACAGGGCAAGGTGGAGTGATGGACATTTTCATCTCTAAGTTCTAAGTTCAGGGCAGACATTTTCAGCTCTAAGTTCTGGGGCTCTCCAGTGGGTACAGTTAATAATACAGCGCTGTATACCTGAACGTTGCTAAGAGGAGATCGTAAGCATTCCCACCACATACACCTAAAAGTAAGTGTGCGAGGTGATACGTTAATTACCCTGACCTTAGCAGGCACTCCACAATGTATATCGAGTTATCGTGTTGTAGACTTTGAATATATACAATTATATTTGCCCATTATCCCTCAATAAAATCTAACAGAATCTTGTAAGATGACTCCACACATCACAGATTCTGTAAAAGTCAGCTCAGCAATGAAAAGAGAAAAAAGGATGACACTGATTTAGGATTTGTTGTAATGCGGGCCCTGGCGGAGATGAAATCTGTCTTTGTCTTAGAAAGAAAAAGAGATTCACGAAGCTTATGGACAGAGGCGGGAGATACTCAGGCTAAGGAACAGGGAACAAGTCACTCTCAGCAGCCACTGGGTGACGCCTGCACGCCGACCTCAGCCTGCGGGCCCTGCCGAACCCCCAGCAGTTCAGCCCGCCCAAGGAAGGCTGAAATTAGGGACTTTCAAAACCTAGCATTTTCATTTGGAAACGTGTTCTATCTTAACTTCTGCACCAGATCCGAATCACACTTCTCTGCTGCTCTATCTTTTACTTCTGACGCCCGCTGACTGGGACATGGAAAGGAGGGAAAACAATGGATTCTGTCTCACTCCCTCTCTCAGAAAGGAACGGGTAATAAATACCATCCACCAGTTCCTACGGGCTTCAGTAAGTGACAGATGTGATCCTCGGTTCTTTGTAATCAATACCAGGAACATTGGATTCCCCTGCGACCGCGGTCGCCCTCGCTTCTGTGAGGAGGTGAAGAGACCCGTCCGAAACGCCACGGTGAGTCGATATCAACGAAAAGGACAAAAGCAAAGGCCTGTCAATTTGTCAATTTAACTATTTAAAAACTCAAGCTGTTCCTAACAATACTGCTTACGTCAACATTCTGGCCACAAAGTAAGGGAAAAAAGAAATGTAAAAATACCTTCATAACCTATTGCTAAATGTGAATTCCAGAACAGAGGTCAGGCCCTCTGCAGCCAAACATGAGCAGGAACTCCGCACCCGACAAACAGCTGACCTGCTCTCAATCCTACCTACAAGAAGACACACCTTTTGAAAACTGCTTACAGGAGAATTTTAATAGGTGACCTGCCCTCATCCCTTTGGCTCTATTTTCCTATAGACAATAAAAAATTGAAATGCCAGTCTGTTGGGGTGAATGACTCCACTGTGCACTATACCTTGAGAACTCAAGGCTATCAGCTACTGTTTGAACAGATTTAACAGACATTTTTCTTTCAATCTCTGTTGATTCCATTTGTATTTCTGAATTAAAAACCCGTTATGTACTATAAAACTTTGTACATGAAGCAGGAAATAGGTTAATCCAACTTAGCCAAGTAAGTTCTGTTCAGAAAGCATCATTTTCTCTGTGTAAAATATTGTACCAGGCTCTGAGGAATGATATTTTTATAACAGTTGAGCAATTTGGGGACAGATGACAAGAGGCCCTACCTTCATGCAAATGGTGGTAAATATAAATTTCAGGCAAAATGATTCAGCATCCAAATGGCCTAAACGACACAGAATTGAGAGCGGGAAGTCACTCCTAGGACTGAACTCTTTAAGGACACAGAAGTTTGAGTACTACGGAGAAAGCTGGCTTACTGACTTCTGAAGCCCCAGGGTTAGAACACGATGCCTAGAATAGCAAGAGTGCTCAAAAAAATGTAAATAGTCATCTACCGTAAATATAAAATAGTAAAAAAATAAAACGAAGGGAATTGTGGGCTGAGGAGCCTCATAAAAAATGCAGTTTCCACTAGATCTCCCTTGAGAATGAAGAGACTCGGGAGGCGACGCTAGGGAAGGGAATCGTGCAGAGAAAAGCACTCGTGGTTACAAATAGGGAAAGTAAGAATGCAGAATGACAGGGCACCGCTGCGTCGCGGGATACTGGAAAGACCACCCAGACTGTGTTCAGGGTGTGAGTTAGAGGGCGGGGACGGATAACGCCGGTGAGTGTGGGAAGGGCACTTAATACGGAGGAGCAGGACAGTCAAGATTCTATCCCGAAGAAAACAGGGATCCGGGAAGGGTTCTGCGAGTGTCTGTAAGTCCTAAGGATGAGGAGGAGCAGTTATATACATGGACCAGTGAAGAGGTCTCGTCCAAAGAGCCACTAAGAAAATAAGCTGCAGACACGAGACTGTTCATTTCATTATTATTGACTAAGGCAAGAGAGAGACAGGCCTGGGGCGACACGGATGAATGAGATCTGGTTCCCACTCAGAAGCCAGTGTGCCCAAGGAAGTATCTGACGAGGGGCCCTGGGAGCGAAGACAAAGGGAACTACTCCAGCCTGCCAAAATCAGGACAGACTTCTGACCTGAAAACTAGCCAGGCAAAGAGGGACAAGCAGGAGAGGATCAGCATGATGCTGTGTGTTTGTGTACGCCTGTGTGTGTGTGGGGGGGGGGGGGGTGCTGCAGGAGTGAACCAAGTCCTGCAGAGCAAGTGGGACTCAACCCTCACTCCTGAAGCCTTGCCCTGGGGGGCTCCCCCACCCCTTCCCCTCAGCACCCCCCCCTCCAGTCCTACCAGGGCCATTCTCTGAAGATACACAGATAGAGAAGATGGAGGTGAGCTTCTTGCCCTGCTCTAAATCTAGAAAATACTTAGAAACTGGGTGTGGAAATGAATTAAATACTGAATGGAATAAATAGATTGCTTTTATATTCCAAATTTGTGAACCTGCTAGTTTCTAAGGTGAAAAAAATCTTATATAAAGTTTTCCTTCAAGTGATCGTTAGAAATATTTACTCAGGTGTATGATGAGTAGACTAAATTTCATTAACTCCCCCCACAAAAAAAGTGTACCCAAAGCCGCAGCTGTTTTGACACAATGTTAAAGTTGTGTCAAATGGGAAGTTACCATTTCATTAGACCTCAGTATGTGATCAAGCCTCACCCTGAGTTTGCAGAAGTCATGACCTAGGGTGTGTGGTTAAACATATTAATTCCCTGAAAGGCATTTATGACATACATGGATTATCAGTTTTCAACCAAACAGAAGTGAGAAGAAGAAAATACTCAACCCCCACACCTGTCTTCAACAATAACAAGAATCTGCTGAAACTTCACAATGTTCAAGGCATTGTGGCTAACATAAAGATGAGAAAAACCTTCTAGAAGAGAAGCTCCATGGTGGTAGGAATTTTTATTCCTTTTCTTCACATTGTTTCTAGGGACCGAGAACCCAGAACCTAGTGACTGTTCCACAGATATAAATATTTGTTGAATACATTAAAAATAGAATCCCTGATCAAGGAGTTTACCATCTGCTCCTAATTAAATGTCTATTACTGTTGAGGTCTGAAGGCCACGGGAGGCTATCACTACAAACAGATTTGTGCAACTGACGGGAAAGAGCTTTCTCGGGGCACAGGGATGAGTGTTTCCTATACAAGCATCATCATGGTGAGGGAAACCGACAAAGTGTGAGCCCAGAACCCATATCCCTGAAGGGTCTTCCCTGGCACTCCAAGCCTGGAGAGAAAAGGTGCCTCCTGTCTAAGGTCTTTTCATTTTGCCACAAATTCTGATATAACTCTCTTCAAGTGCCATGATAGAAAAGATTTTTTTTTATTTGGCTCTGATGAAAACCTGTATTCTGTTGGTCAGCCAGATTTTCTCACCACTTCCCTCCCCCAGGATATGCCTCTGTCTTCAAGGCCTGGTGTCAAATTCACTTCTCCAGTGAGTTGCCTTTATTTCTCCTCTTCTGCATGGCGAGTCGGGATCCCCTGGGCACCAACACACCTCGTATTACCAGAATGCACTTGCTGATACATGCCACTGTCTTAGCTCTCACCCTAGCAAGCGCTCATTTTGAATTCCAGGGACTAGAAACTTGCCAAAGAGCAGCATTTACAAAGTCTCAAATCCCCTCTTCCTATAAAAGTGACTTGAATCTATTTTAATAATATGCATGCAATATTTCCACTTAGTCATCTGAAACCCTCCACTTAGTGTGCAAGAGTCACCAGATTTTATGTTAATATATTGGCACAAGGAGCTCCGTACTATTTTTAAACTTTTGATTGAATAAGCAGCTGGGACACAGCTGGATTCTCAGGGAATGTACGGACTAGAAAGATAAGTTGTTTCCTGAACCTTCAAGACTTTTTGGTATTATTTTCCTGTGAAATTGCATATTTCTGTCCTTCAGAGGAGTCTTGAAGAGATCGGATTTCCTTCTGTTCTATTGTGTTGGTGTGAACGCCTTTGCAATTGAAAAGGAGGCCTCTGAGGGTGGTAGGAACAGAGTCAGCAGAAGTTGCACAAAGTGAGGTGTGTGGCTTTGTGACTGGTTAGAGCACCCGTGCTAATGAGGCCAAGGTCACAGGTTCAATCCCTGAAAAGGCAGTGACTTCAATCAATTCTCTGCCAGAGCTCTGCACCCCTAAAGTACCACGGATTTGCTAGAAATCCAAAGATGTGAAGTTGGGGATGTGGGTGGGAAAGGGGAGGCTGACTGAGAGGCTGACAATGTCAGTCCTCTTGAGAGGGGACAGAAACTTCTAGTCCCTGCATTGGCCGCTCTCTGGGGGAAAGGGGCCAGCACAGGGTGGTCTCACCCAGGGAACTGCTACAGAAAACCACGGAGCTGCCAGGCTCACCAGAAGAGGGCTCAAAGTCTGAGTGTGATCAAGTACAACCAGGCGCCCGGTTGTATGTCTAGTTCCCTGGTGATGATCAAGACGCACATATTCAAAGGCAAACCTAGAGAGGGGCTCTGTGAGAGGGGCAGCACATGAGAACAGGGAATCAATAACAGAGGGGAAATTCCTCTAAACCCAACTGGCCTTACACCGAGCAGATGAAGCTTGCCTGGAACTGAGAAAGGAAGACCTCACTCTACATCTGAGGTGTGAGGTCCAAAAAAAAAGGTACAGGTGTGGGGATGGGAGATGACTTTAGATATTAATGACTCTAAGACCATAAAGAATATTTATAATTACTGATTGCTTCCTTGGGAAGCAAAGTGGCATAAAATTGTAATTAGTTCATAATTACTTATATAGACAAGAAAAAGAATAATGGATATTAACCTAAGGCAAAAGACGTAAATCAAAAGCACCCAAATAAAGTAGATGAGGTGCAACGGCTGGCCGAGTTGGTCGAGCATGTGACTCTTGATCTCAGGGTTGTGGGTTCGAGCCCCATGCTGGGTGTAGAGATTAAAAATAAAATCTTAAAAACATGCACCCACCAAAATAAAGTAGAAACCTTCTTTGCCATTTAGGTTCTAAAATAGGCAGCTTTGCAGCCTGCGTTCTCACTGATTCAGAGTTGCCCTGAACATCAGCACCTACCAAACTAAACCTCTGGGTACTGGATCCTTCGAAAGAAATTTAAAACAGGTCTTCGTATTTTTTAAAGAAACTGCTGACTGATGGTGGGCAATCTGCTTGTCCAAAGGAATACCACCCAGGGGCCTCCTAGCATAGCTGCACCATGTATTTTATTTCCAAACCTAAACAAATGAACTTGGCACCACGTTCTGGGGAAAGAATATGTTGAAGAAAAAGAAATCTACTCTGATACTGTCCTACCAGCCAGAGGAACAAACGCTTTATATGTAGGTATAAAGACTTGGGCAACAAACTCATCTTAGTTCTAGCTGAATATTTTTAAATATTCTAAGCCCACAAAAGGACCAAAGCCTTGTGTTCTTTTTACATTTTCTTATGTAATAATTGATACATACGAAAAACACATACAGCTCTTTATGCAAATTCCAAGACACTGTAGTAAAGACATTTCTGAACCCACAGCAGCCTAAGCTATGTATCGAAGGATACTCGATCAATTTATTTGTTCAAGGTTTAGAAACGTTAGTTTGTTGAACTACCTATTGAGGGAAGGAGAAGCAAAAGAAAAGAGGTAATAAAAAACAGCACTCACTCCAGGAGAAATCAGAGTGAATACGTCCCAGTGTCCAGGGATGAAGCACATAGTTGATTCAGGCCAAAAGGGGTAGGGGAAGGAAAACCACTCGGAATAGGAAGGCGTGGTTCAGTCCCTGAAGGACACAGAGCCTGGCCCTTCAGAAGATACTCAATAAACATCTGACCAAAAATATGTGAAACTCAAGGGAACTACTTCAACTCTCTGTCACATAGCTTTTTCCTTCATGCGATGGGGTATGGGTCCGTCTACACAAGCCATCCTTGGGAGGATCAAAAGAAGAATGTATCTGGAAATGCTTTATGAGCTGCAAAGAACAACATGATTTTAAGAAATGTCATTTTATGGGATCTTCAGATATTTCTGACTGAGAGATTTTGTGTGATTGCGTTCAGGAAGGAAAGGTATTAGATGGTTTTAACTCACCAGGGTTTGAACTTCACTTCAGCATATCCTGCTGCTGTTCTGTCTCTTTCATGTCAAATCGTTTCCAACCGTACAGCTTGGTCCCAGAGCCCCTGCAAGCCCTAACAGGAATTATGATCCCTGCATATGAAAAATACGTGTGTCGTGGTGCTTGCCACAACTAAAGTCTTAAAGGACTGCTCTGGGCCATACCTGAATCACGCAAAAATTAAAGAGCAGAGAGGACCCTTGACAGGCTTGCTATGCAAAAAATTCTGTTTGTGGGGCACCTGGGTGGCTCAGTGGGCTAATCCTCTGCCTTGGGCTCAGGTCATGATCTCAGGGTCCTGGGATTGAGCCCCGCATCGGGCTCTCTGCTCGGCAGAGGGCCTGCTTCCTCCTCTCTGCCTCCTCTCTGCCTGTGTCTCTGCCTACTTCTGATCTCTGTCTGTCAAATAAATAAATAAAATCTTTAAAAAAAAAAAAAATTCTGTTTGCCTCCATTTCTCTTCTCAAATATTTGCTTAATCTCATGGCAAAAGACTATTAGAGCATCTCAGCACTTTGGAGCTACAAAAGGCTCTTAAAGAAAAAAAAAAGAGGTTTACCTAAGTAGGTTCATCATCTCATTTCCATTAAGTTTTGGGGGGAAAAGGGTAATACATTGTATTCTGGGGAACTTGGAACTGCTGCTCTTAGCTCGGGATGAATGCGCCATCCGAAGAATGACTCTACCGACCAACAATTTCCAGTATTTCCTTCCGGGTAGCCCCCCCGTCCACCAACCCCACCATGATACAAACATCCCTGACCTTGCAATATTTTATCACCCTCCATAACAATTCGCACAAGCGAGACCATCAGGCAGACTCTGACAGCTTACTCTATGCTAGGACTATACTAAGCTTTTGACTTCTGTCTCCTGTAATTCTCATGTAGCTCTGGAGGCAGGCATTCACGGGAGCACTGTAAACATAAAGGAACCTAGCTGTTCAAAGACATAATATCAGGAAGGGAGGAAGCCAGAACTGAAACCAAGTCAATCTGGCACCCAAGTCTCTGCCTTTCCATCTCTAAATAAATGAAAAACTTGAAATACTCTAATATGGAAAGTTGACAACATAATATCTCATTACCTGATATACAGATAGTTGAATTTTGTTTTGTTCGATGTAAATTTTAAGAAGAAATCTGTTGTCTGTATATTTTAGTCTTACTACCCATTTAAAAAAATACTTGTGAAAAGAAGGGACTTCTCTGTTAGAGCATGTGTCTAATTTTTCATTCAAAAAGCAAGATAATTTGAGAACATTCAAAGTCAGCTGTCCCCTTAGAGACCATACAATTCTCAGAGAATGTTCTGGAAATAAACAGCAGCCCTGGGGATGCCTCCCCCATCTGGGGTGAGACTTCAGTTGGTCAGCCCCAGGGTTCATCAGAGAACCTTAAGGTTTCTTAAGAAAACTGCAGCAAGAGTTCATGCCTCTTAACACCAATTAAAATCAACTAAGTATTACTTTGACAGTCTTGTAACACAATGCGGTAGATAGGATGAAGAGTCCTACAGAATAAATCTGTGAGACATCACATCTTTACAACTTCTGAAACAGGTCATCTCAATCGTACTGTTTTGCTCATGCAAGCATTTTAATTTTTAAAACCACTTTGAGTGAGCCAGGCAGGACACAAATTTCCTGAAATTGTGTTCTAACAGCTCTATTGCAAGGAGGCCAAGTGGGCCTTCCTACTTTTACCCCATACTGAGAATGAGCTAACAAAAAAGGTAATGTTCTTGCCCTTAAGTGATCCATGAGCCAAGAAAATAAAAGATCAAGAGAGAGACATCTTCCCACCTAAGGAATTGCACACAGAATGAATATTGAGATAGAACACTGGTTTACAACAGATTTTTCCTTTTGAGACAAATAACAAAGTGTTAAAATATGTTGAATATTAAGTATGAAATATAACATAAAAGTATCTGCCATAGAAACGTGGCCAAGGGCTAAAAAAGGTGTGTGTGTGTGTGTGTGTGTACAAAATGTATCTAGCAGGTGTGACAGGGACAGTTCCCAACTGGAAAACATTTATATTTTTAGGAGTTGCCCTCTAGCAGTTGAGGCGAGATAAACACCCTCCCAAGTACCAACCACCCAAATGAGTGAATGTGGACAAATTTAAAATTCCCAGAAACAAACCTCTGTCTGAATTGTGCCAACAAGAATCCCATTCCACTGGGACCTGCGAAACTTCCATTTTTCAATTTATAGAACTTATTACCGCAGGAATCACCTATTTGCCTTCAAAATAAGTTAAGCCCAGATATCATTAATAGGACAAGGAGAACCCCCAGTGACTCACTTATCTTAAGCAGTATTGTTTATGCTAAACATGAAAAGATAAGTAGTAGTTTGGGTGTTTTTTTTGTTTGTTTGTTTGTTTTTCCCTAGCACATGAAAGGATAAGAAGTAGTTTGGGGTTTTTTTCTCCTATCGGGGAGGGGTGGGAGGGGTTGGGTGGGGAAGTAGCAGATTTTAGCCTGTATACTTCAATACTTGCCAATTCTGCTCCTACTCCCTTGAAACCCCAGGAGACATATATGTGTTCTAGTACAGCTGGACAGACTAGTTTGTTCTTGGACATGATCAAATAGCTGACAGAGAAAATGGTGCAAAATCTAGGAGAACGACCTAACCACTAATTCCAAACTAATCGAATGGTGTACAAGGATATTTCCAATGTCATAGGTATTGTGGTGTCACTATTTCCTGTCTTGTTATTCTAGTTGATTTCAAATGACTCGTTAGAGAGAAGAAATGAACTGTGGGCATTACCAGCCCATGCATCTGAGCCAAACAGAGGGACATGGTCGGGGTGGGGACAGAGGCAGTGGTAGGGCCCAAGTGCAAGCAGCAGCCCTGGGGAGAGGTCTAAGACACGGGTTAACGACCCTACCAAATGTTATTCAGAAAAAAAGAGAAACAAAGCAGGCTCTGTCACATAGGGCCGGGGTGCTTTGTGGAGCTACATCTGGCCCTACATTACTGTTCTAAGGTTGGGGGCGTATACAGTAGGTACAGTCAGGACACTCACAGCTAAAAAGAAATATCTCTCAGCTCCGCTTCCCCCCCTCTGAACCCGAGGGATTTGATCTCTAATTCATTGGAGGCGTGCACTGGTAACTACCATCTGAGTACCTACTATGTGCCCGGCACTGTGGTCTTCTCTCCTAGGACAGCCTTCAGGAATCACCAGGATTCCTGATGGAGGGAAGCACCTTCCGTGCTGGGTGACCCCGCTTTGCTCCTGCCACTCCAGACACCCACACTGCTTCAGACTCCGAGCCACAGCGAGGCTCAGAAGATCAAGGGACCAGTCACAGCAGCCTTTTTAACTTTGGGAAAACCCAATGCTCACTTCACTCAAACGTTGCAAAGTGGTGCCATGACCCTTTAGCTCTTGACTCACCAATTCAAAGAGCCACATCACATACAGCCCTTAAGCTGCCCACGGCATGATTCTGCGTCTAGTGCCTTTCCGGGTCCCCCCAAGCGGAAGACAGTTCTGGCAGGGAGTCTGGGCAAGATTACTATAATATTTAGCCTTTGTCCCTTCTTTTGCTATGTCTTATCATAGAATAAGGCACACAAGTCTGGGAAACTGGGTACTTTGGTGTATGTTGGACTTGAGACCCATACTCCAAAGGTACCTGCGGGACCTCAGGTCAGTGCAGTCTGATCCAAGAAACTCCATTTCAAAGATGAAGAAACTGAGATTCAAAATAAAGGAGGGTCCATTCTTCAGAGTGGTGGAAGGTGCGGTACACACCTAATTCAACGCCATGCTTCCCGTCTCTGGAATTTTACTGAGCACCTACCTAGTAGGAAATGGGCGGAACTGAAGAGGTCAGATTTCATTCCCTCACCTATTGGGGTGACTATAGATACACAACCACACTTCCTGTCCGAGCATTGGTTTTCTCGCTTGTAAAATGGAGAAAGTGTATTGGGCTGCTGATTACTAATGCCCCTCAGGTCTGAAACTGTCCTAAGGCTTAAGGGTGTAAACATGTGTGGATGTGGGTGAATATATACGCATAGAAACGAACGTAGATGTACGTGTGTATATGTGTACACGTGATGTGCGGCAATTAAATACTATTTCCTACCACTCATTTTGCCTAATTCCCTCAGAGACCACGTTTTCAAAATCCCAAGCCAAGGCTCGGTGCCTCCCACCCGCGCAGCCCAGCAGAGTCCGGGGTTGTGCGGTCAGAACTCCTCTGGCTTCTCTCCAAACACAAGTGCTCAGTGAGAAGGAAGAGGAGGAGCCGCGTACTTTACACGAAATGTTAAGAGTCATTAAGTTCCCTGGGGGGAACGGCAGATCTGCGGCGGCGGGGCGGGCGGGTGGCGAGCGGAGCACAGAACAAGCCGCAGGAAGCACGGGTTCAAGGTGAGCGGCTGTGGCTGCCCGAACCTGGGGCCCAGCCGCCAATGCACCAAGGGAGCAGCGCGTGCCCGGGGTTGGAACAAGCCTGGCTCCGCGCCCGTGTCGGGGCCGGGAACCCCGCACTCCCGGGGGGGGGGGCCATCCGGCGTGAGCAACTCGGCAAATGGGCGGTGCAGGGCGTGCGGCGTGTCCTCGGCGGCTCCGTCCCAGCGCACGTGGCACGGCCCGCGCGCGGTGAGAGCCGTGAGAGCGCGCAGCCCGCCCACCCGCGCGGCCGCCGCCCCAACCGCCGGCGCTAGGACCCTGCGCGCCGCGCGCACTTCCTCCCGCCTCGGTCCGCGCCGCCGCCGCCGCCGCCGCCGCCGCGGCGCCCCCGCCCGCCCGCCCGCGCCGCCGCCCTACCTGGCGAAGCAGTACTCGCAGTGGTTGCCCCGCTCGTTGACCGTGAGCACGTAGGCGTAGGCCGGGCAGGAGAAGAGCAAGTCCCCCACGTGGAAGGGCTGCAGGGCCCGCAGCCCCCGGCCCTTGCCCGGGCTGCAGAAGCGCTCCAGGCCGCCGTCGCCCGCGGCCCTCATGCCGGCAGCGGGGCGGGGCTGGCGGGCCCGGCGCGGAGGGGCGCCCGGAGCCGCGGCTCCCCGCGAGCTGTAATTGGAGAAGCGTCACCCAGAGCCGCGGCGGGGCGGGGAGGGAAGCCGCCGGAGACGCGGCGGCGGCCACCGCTCCCCGGAAGGGAGGCCGGCCCGGCCCCGCCCGGCCCTCGCGCGCCCCGGGGGGAGGGGGGAGGGAGGGGGAGCGGCCCGGCGGCCCCGCCCCGCCCGCGGGACCCTCGGCGGCCCGCCCGGCACGCGCTCGGGGCGCTTCCGGTGTGGCGGCGACGGCCGCTGCCGCCGCGGAGGCTCCTGGCGCGGGGCGGCTGCGCCTCGCGGCGCTTCCGCGGGGAGAGCGGACGGTGGCCCCGCTCCCGTGGGCGGCTGGGGTCGCCGCGCGTGGCCGGGACCCAAGGCCTCCCCGGACAGGCCACCTGGCCCCCACGGTGACCCACCCTCGGCACGTCGAAAGGGACCAAAATGTTCCCCAACCTTCTGTATCCTGTCCTCGTCAGAGCCCCTGGAAGGGGTCGCCGGAACCCCGAACCCCGGGGAGGAACCGCCGTAGAAGAGTGTGCGGTCGGGGCCCAGGGTTAAAGGGCGCTTCCCCGAGGTTAAAGGCTTTAGACCTGCCAGGGAGTCTCCGGAGTGCTCTGTGGGAACGTTTGCCCCTCCAGTGGAAGTTAACTACGCGGGCAGCAGAGGAGAAGTCCCGTCAGCTCTGCTTCCAAGAGACTTCCCTTCGCCCAGAAGGCAGGAGATGAGCTTGCCTTCAGGGAACTTCCACTCTTCTAGGGGTCCAAAGGCCATGCTGCGGCCAGAACGCTAGGCTGGAATTTGCAGTGGTTTTAATCGCTTGGACCACTCACCGTGATCTTAGGAAAGTCCATTGGTTATGAATCACACAGAGGACTTCAGATCTGTGTAGCTCCTAGAACAGTACTTAGCACAGAAGTCCTATACGCAAGCAGCTGTTGCATGACACGTATGAGAAAGGAGGGTGTAATCTGTGTTCCAAGAAGGACCGAGTAAGGACTGAAATTGATGTGCGTGCAGTAAAAACTCTTAAAAGTGTGAAGGGAGAATTGAGCAGAAAACACTAATAGTAAAAACTCAAGTTTGATCTCAAATTATGTTACACGTGTAAGTTCAGGACTCGTTTAGCAAAGGGAAAGATGAATACGATTTGGAGTATGTCTTAAAATCGTTAGAATTTTTGACACCTCAATAAAATTCCTAAAATGAATAAGCCTGTACCTTATTCCTGTAAAGAAAAATATATCATGGATGCTATTTCATTTATGCATTTGAAGAAGCATTCACAGAGTGCGTCTCTGGGGTAGAAAGATGGACAAAATGTAGGCCTGAGTCTTTGCATTTGACACATTCACAAGCCAGTGATAATTACTATTAGTATAACCGGACAGCTGTGCAAAGCACATCTCGTTGATTCTGTAATTACAACAGTCCGATGAGTTAGGCGCTAAGTCCCCCTTTTCCAAAATTAGGAAACTAAGACTCAGAATCACTTCTAAGGCCACATAATAAGTTACAGAACTTGGTTTCAAACTCAAGTCGGTCTGGGAGACCTATGTTCTTATCCCAAATGTCCCTCTGCATGTAAACGCTGCACACTGAGAAGTGTTATGGTGGCTTGTGCAAAGTAGTCTTGAGAACACGGGCAATGGGTGACAAACTCAGCCCGAGAAATGGGGTTTTGGTCAGAGCCTGGGCCACATTCAAGGAACACTTGCGTCTGAAAAGATGGGTGAACTTGACTAGTCAAAGAGCAGAGAACAGTTTCCTGGGCAGAGCGAACTGGACAGAAAGAGAGGGACTTGAAAGAACCAAGTGTGCATTGGGGCCCTGTAGAGGTTCTGAGTGGAGCACGTGTTCTCCAGGAAAAGGCAGGAGGTGAGACAGGAGCTGGGAAGGGATATCTTCTCAAGCAGTGAACTTGTTGCAGATGTGGTAGGGGAACCCCTGAAAAATCTGTAAGCAGAGGGGGCCGTGATCAGTCCAGCATTTAGACCGAGTTCTACTTGCAGCTTTGCAGGTAAACTATGAGAGGAGAGGACTAAACCCAGGTCCACCACTTCAGGAGGGTCTACAGTATTTTTAATGAAAGGCAATGAGAGCGGGAAGCAAGGCAGTAGCATTAAGGAAGGGGGCAAAGGTCCCAAGGGTACTTGAAGTTTCTTGCTTAGTATATGGCATACAGCAGGCAAGTAACAGTGTTTTGGCTTTCTAGCGCCAGCCTGATCAATCTTGTAGGCTCAAGATAGGAACTATAAATAGCCTAGAATCAGGGGACATGAAAGAGGCATCTTGTTACTAATGAAGAAGGTAAGTCTCTGTGAAGTTACACAGTTTGCCTAAAAACCCAGTGGCAGAGCTAGCGTGAGATTCTGTAACACTCTTTCAACATTTAAATATTTGTTACATGCTTACTGTGTTCCAGCAACAGTGAGAAGAGACTGTAACTTAATGATAACAGAAACTAACTTAATGTGCACTCTCACAGAGCTTTGTACCTTCTGGTAGAAGATGAAGACATTAATCAGATAATCAAACAAATACAGTCAGTGGTCTTAAGTGCTAAGCCAGTGCTTGGGGGATTTGACATAATCCTGAAAAGCTTTTCTGAGAGAGTACTGCTTGAACTACAAAACAGAGGATGAATGGAACTTCATCAAGAGGAGAGGAGGAGGGACAGGCATTAGAAGCAGAGGGAACAGCATTTCCATTGGTAGGAGGAAATGTGACCTATGGGAAAGTCAGAGTGACTGCAACAGAGCGAGAGGGAGTGTTGTTTGAGATGATGTTAGGAGATAAATTGGTCTTATTGGCCAGGTTCCCCGACTCGACTCTGATCAATAAAAACCCTGGCAGTTTACAGGCTACTATGTTAAATGAGCTTTATGCCAGTCAGATGACTTAAATCAATTCTGACAATTATATTGTATTACAGATGTGTGTTATATGTAAATGAAAAAAAATTTTTTTCAAACCCTAGAAGTTGCTGAATACATGCCTACTTAGGCAAAATCTTAGATACCTTTTTGGGCTCAACAGTTTTTTGTTTTTGGGGTTTTTTTTGGTTGTTGTTTTTTAACATTCTGATACTGTGGGGTTCTAACCAGCACAAAGGTGAAAAGATTGGCATAAAAGTAAATAAGCAATTCTAACACAGTAAATAAGTCCCTGTTTTAAGGATCAATTGTGTGAAGTGACCTACTTGTTTACTTCTTTTTCTTGTACTTCTTTTTCTTTCTCCTCTCACTGGGAATGATTTCCAAGGGCTGAGTAGAAGCCAATAATCTGGTTAACAAGCTGTCCCTCAAGGTAAGGGGTGGTAGGAACAGCCTTATTCTTGCAGGTGGAGGCAACTGTGATTGAAGAACCCTAGAAAAGAAACAGCCTCATTTCAGAAAAATGCCTCTGCTGAACTCCGGTGACTGGAGATGGGGAAATGGTCAGTTAGGCAATAGCCCTGAATTCAGGAGCTTAAATTACGAAGAAAACTGTTTAAAATAAACACCTCAGCAATGGCAACAACCCAGGCAGGCGGACTGATGACAGCACTCTTAATGCAGCTCATACTTGTCAGTCTGCCACTTGCATTCTCAAATTCCATGAAAGTCGCCTGCCAGCCTCCGGGGCCCCTTGACCTTTCAGCTTCCCCTCGGCTCCTTGGCTGGGAGCGAACGGGGTTCGAAAGGAGTTTTCTGGTTACTTTGCCTCCCTGTGTCTCAGAGGCCCCCTCGCTTAATTTCTCTAACCTAGAAGTTGATCCAACTCGGGAGTGAAATATGGCTTCAGCCACAGATTAGCACATGAAGGAAATAGCTCTGGCCTGGGGGGAGATAAAGCGTGAGCAGAGAAGAAATACTGAGGAGCATGGACGACAGACATATACCTTAAACCGCTGTCCTTATTATACACATATTTCACTTACTGAGTCCATCGTATGTGCTTGCACTCTGAGAGGCCCTGGTCATACAAAGGTGAGAACAAAGACGCTGGCGTAGTTACTGTAGTAGCTGAATGATGGCATCCAAAGATGTGTCAATTCGACACGTCCGCCAGACCCTTTTCACCTGCGTGGGGGAACGTTTAAATCGAGGATCTTGAGCTGAGATGATCATGCGGGATTATCCAGGGGGACCCTCAATGCGATCTCAGGAGACCTGACAATAGAGAGACAGAGGAGAGTTGACACAGACAAGAGGACGCGGCTATGTCATCACAGAGGCCGAGATGGCAGTGATGGGGCCACCGCCCCAGGAACGCACACAGCCACCAGCAGCTAGAAGAAGCAAAGGACAGCTTTTCCCTTTGAGCCTCAAGAGGGAACATGGTCCTGCCAACACCTTGACTGTGGCCCAGTGATATACTGATTTCAGGATTCTGGCCTCGGGAACCATGAAAAAATAAATTTCTGTTGTTTTAAGTTTAGTCTGTGGTAATATGTCACAGCAGCCATACGAAATTAATACAAGTTATAATACAGGGGCACCTGGGTGGCTCAGGCAGTTAAGTGTCCGGCTTGTGATTTCTGCTCAGGTCATAATCTCATGGGTCATGGGATCAAGCCCCATGTGAGGTCCTGTGCTCAGGGGGAATCTGCTTGAGATTCTCTCCTTCTGCCTCTTTCCCCCACCCCTGCATGCTCTGTCTCTCTGTCTCTCAAATAAATAAATAAATCTTAAAAAAAAAAAAACTTATAATACAATGAAAGTTATAATAGAGAGAGGAACAAAGTACAGTAGAAAGGCTTTACAGAATACCTCACATTTTAGTTCCTTCTAGAAGGAAGACTAAAGATGGATCAGAAGAAAGAAGGCCCGTAAAATGGGTTTAAGAACCTGAAGGTGTAAATTCACTGGGACAGGAGACTTGACGATCCAGGCAAGCATTTTCCTCTTTTTTTCCTTTTCTTTCTTTCTTTTTTTTTTTTTTTAAATATTTTATTTATTTTTAGGCAGCTGGCATATGTCATAGCAGCCAGAAGCCTCTTCAGGGCTACACGGACCTGGGCCAGCTGGCGGGCCCAGAAGCTCCTGGTCCCTGCCAAGCCTGGAAGGCTCCTCATACAGGGTTACAATCCTGCCACATTCCAATTTTTTAAATTTTTTAAAAGTAATCTCTACATCCAATGCGGTGTTCGAACTCACAACCTGGAGATCAAGAGTCACAGGCTCCATCGACTGAGCCAGCCAGGTGCCCTAAGAATTTTTCTTTTATTTAACAAACACTTCTATAGCTCTTACTGTATACCAGGTCCACTTTTAAAATCTATTCTCAATCCTAATGCCATTTTATAGATGAGAACACCAAATCACTATAGTTATATAACTTGTCCAAGTAAATGGTGAGCTCGTGTGGTGATGAGTCCGTGGCCTTGACCAGTTCAGCGTACTACCTAACTCTTTGGTCTGAGCTACAGCCCCAGGTCAGGGGTCTCGGGTAAAGCTGAGCCAGCAAGGTGAGCCCCATGTTGTAGGGTCCTGCAAGGCTGTGTGCATAGGAGTTCTGTGCACTGTATGGGCACTGCAGAGCCAGAGGAGAAATTTGGCTGGCATGGTCTGATTGTTGCTATGGAAAGGTCATCCTCGTGACCGAATGCAGGATGGGTGACAGGGGCCTGAGGTCAGAGAGAGAGAGAAGTAAGGAGCTGATGCGGTAAATAGTCCAGAGGAGAGACATTGCTGGCATGAACAAGGACAGTGACAGTGGTGACAAAGAGGAAGGATATGGATTTGAAGATCTTTTAATTTAATTACCAGGACCTGGTGATTCGAGTGTGTGAAGGCCAAGGAGAAGGTATGAGCCGTGGGAAAATATGTCCGACAACGGCTGACATCCCTTCCATCACGCCTCCGTTGAGTTTCTTCCCACCTTCTGTCCTGTGCATATTTCACAAACAAGATTTTTTCATTTCTCCCTTCTCTGTATTTCTTGTTCAATGTCCTTTTTTTTCTATTTTTAGGCCACTCTGTCCTTACGGCTTCATGCCGGGATTACCGCAATAGCAGTCATATTTTGAGATCGCCAAAGGTCATACAGCCAGCTCTGCGTTTCCGTCCGTACCCTCACCATTCCTCCCATCCAGCCAGTGCCCCTGACTCAGAGAAGAGATGATATTGTTGAGTAGGAGCAAAAGGGTTCTTGGTCTTCAGGAGCCAAAGGTCTCAGGAGACTCAGGCTCCAATCTTGGCAAGTTCAGGCCGATGGAGAGCAGAGACTCCCTCTGGCCAGAGAAGAGTCTCCAGGTCTAGGGTAGGAGGGAGAATTGAGAGGAAAGCAAGAGGTTAAGTCAGGGTGCATGTTTGAGAAAAGGGCATCACCTTAGTTTCCTTCCAGGCTAAACACTGGAGGAATGGGGTAATGTATCTCAGGGGACTCAGACCAGAAGTAACTTATGTGCTAGTCTCGTGTAGACCCCAGAATTCCTTTTGTATTAGAAATGGGTGTGTGAGGGGTTCCTGGGTGCCTCAGTGGGTTAAGCCGCTGCCTTCGGCTCAGATCATGATCTCAGGGTCCTGGGATCGAGTCCCGCTTTGGGGCTCTCTGCTCAGCAGGGAGCCTGCTTCCCTCTCTCTCTCTCTGCCTGCCTCTCCATCTACTTGTGATTTCTCTCTGTCAAATAAATACATAAAATCTTAAAAAAAAAAAAAAAAAAAAGAAATGGGTGTGTGAGAGATGGACTCTCTGAGGTCTCCCACAGGAAGCGGGAGAGTGGGTTCCCACATCCCTAAGAGGTGCCCTCAAGTAGACAAGCAAGATATCCAAAGGAACCACTGTGGGTAAGAGCAAGGGACTGATGACTGTGGATCATCAAGGTCATGGGTCCCCTGCCGAGCTCAATGCTGAGCCCCACGATGCCACCGAAACACAGGAGGAAGCCCCAGGAAACAGAATGGGGTCTCTCCCTGTTCTGTGTGCCGTAGTTACTGCCGTCCAATATGTTGTCTTCAAATAACTGCTTTCCTAATGAGACTTTCTGTCAAAGAGCTCCCAGTTGTTCTTTATTGTATTTCTCCTCAAGGTCAAGCTCTTCTTCCCGGCTTTAAAAAACACCAACCTCTCTACCTGTCTTGCTCACCGTGAGTTCCATCTATTCTGAGAAGGCTTCTCCCAGTGTTTTTGCCCATAACTATTTCTGTTCCCTAAGGTCTGTCTCATGTATCTGTGCTTTCTTGGCAGGCAATCAGCAACATTATATATATCCCCGTGTAAATTAAAGTCTTTAAAGGGAGACACTTTATATTTATTTGGCGGTTTTCTCTGTGGAGGCCTCCAATTTGTTATGTGATAGATTCTCAACTCTTTTCCCAGTGACTGAAGAGAAGGCTGATAAAGTTGTGATGGGCGGGGATACTTTGATTTTTAGAGGATGTTATGCTGGTAGTGTTTTGGACCTAATTCCTAGACTCTGTTACAAACATATCCCAAGAATGAATAAACAATTCTAGGTAGTGAATCTATGAAGAGTTTCAAGATTGGAATCTTGAAACAATTTTTAAGATTTCAATTTTCAAAATTTCATTTTTCCAAAATTTCAATTTTCCAAAATTTCAAGATTTCAATTTTCAAAATTTCAATTTTCAATTGTTACAAACAATTTTTAAAGGGCTGAGAGTTTAGTGTTGGTTTTGTTTAGAGGAGGTTATACTGTTGTTATTTTCCCGATCACGGACTCATAGGGTTGGCATGGAATGCTTAAGAATCCAGATGGCCAGAGGCATTCGTGCTGTAACAATGGTTGCCTGCGACAGGGCTCTGTCATCTTGCTGGCAAGCTAAGGGGTGGACTCAAAAATAACCCCTTGCTTCCAGGCTGAAGGGCAGTAAGAGCATTCCTGAAGCGTAACTTACAGTCCTAACCCCAACATCCCAGCTATGCTGCAGCATCTTTACTCCAGTCACAGTTTATTCTGGAATAAGAAACTATTTCTGTCAATGGGAGGAGTAACCAAGTTAGAGAAAAGCACATAAATAACTATTTCAGAATAAGAGTAACCAACTCTTTTTTTTTTTTTTTTTTAAGATTGTGTTTATTTATTTGAGAGAGAGAGAGACAGAGATAGCGACAGAAAGCACAAGAGAGGAGGAAAGGGAGAAGCAGGCATCCTGCTGAGCAAGGAGCCCCATGCAGGGCTTGATCCCAAGACCCCAAGATCATGACCTGAGCTGGAGGCAGAGGCTTAACCGACTGAGCCACCCAGATGCCCCGAGACTGACCAATTTTTAAACTACCATCTGTCTTCTCTTGTTCTTGAAGGAAGACAGGAACGCAGGAAGGAAGGAAAAGAACTTAAGCTTTGTCCTTGTGATTCAGGAAATACAATAGTTCTAACTGGATACTAAAAATTAAACAAAAAGACAACAAATGTCCAAGGAAAGTCCCCATGACTGACATATTTGGTTCTCATCTAGACTCATAAGCTTTTTTCTTTACCTCTGGAAAGTCTCACCACTTTTTTTTTTTCCATTAAAAAATAAAGAAAGAAAGAAGAAGAACTAAGTGTAAGGAAGTTTAGACGTCTATTTCTATTTTTATTGAGACTATTAACAACGTTCTTATTTTGGGGGAGGCAGTGTCATCTAGCGGCGGGGGGGGTGGTGGCGGTGCCGAGTACAGAATTTGACATTGTTACCAATGGTGGTGATCTTGAGCAACTCACCCACAGATTTTATATGAGGGCAGAGGAGTTCCACAAAAGGAAGAGATGCAGTGTGATTATTTAAAGTCTTAAAGCCTTAGTTTACCTGCTTTATAAGTTCAATTTTTACGCAGAATTTGAATATATTAGTGCAGTTTATTTCTCTTACAAGAGGGGCGAAACATACAGAAGGAAAAAAGTCAATAGTGTGATTTGAAGCAGAAGCCATGCAAAAGTTGAAAATGGTCAAATGTCATCATCTTAACTTCAAATGATCCCAACACCTAAAAAGAAACCTTTGGCTTAATTTTCTTTTCTAATAAGGATTAAACATATGTAGCATTAAATATCTGTTATTGGGGAGGTCATGAAAATTTAAGGTAAACATAATATATTTTCTTAAGCTGGAAAAAGAGGGTTTGTTACTTTGCTTGATTCCAAATGAATTTACACAACAGTATCTTTTTTTTTTTTAATTGATTTATTTGACAGAGAGAGAGATCACAAGTAGGCAGAGAGGGAGGTGGGGTTGGGGGGGAAGCAGGCTCTCTGCTGAGCAGAGAGCCCGATGTGGGGCTCAATCCCAGGACCCCGGGATCATGACCTGAGCCGAAGGCAGAGGCTTTAACCCACTGAACCAACCAGGCGCCCCCACAATAGTATCTTTAAATACAACTAATTTAAAGAACCCAATGATACACAACTATTTTGGAAAGTACACACAGGGCAAACAAATATTTTATCTGTATATACTCTAATATCTATTTTTTTAATATACATTTCAAGGTGTTTTTTTTTTTTTAAGATTTTTATTTATTTATTTGACAGACTGAGATCACAAGTAGGCAGAGAGGCTGGCAGAGAGAGAGGAGGAAGCAGGCTCCCTGACGAGCAGAGAGCCCGATGTGGGGCTCAATCCCAGGACCCCAGGATATAAAACAGTCATGACGTGAGCCGAAGGCAGAGACTTTAACCCACTGAGCCACCCAGGCGCCCCTAATATCTACTTTTTAAAGAAATGTTCAATATTCTGGCATTTCTTTGAGTGACTTATATTTTTGAAATCTAGCACTTTGAAAGCCACTGATGAAATTTTCAATTTTTGCTTGCATCGCTTCCTGGTTTTCCTTCATCACAAGCTACATCTTTGTCTTTTCTCATCTTTAGGATTTTATAGTTTGAAATCGAATAACCAAAAACTAGGGGTGGGGAAAATAGATGAAGTGAAATAAAGCGAATTGATTAAATGTCGCTCTTGGGGTCAAAGGACAATCAGACTGAAGGGCTTGTACATGCTTTCATTGTACAGTCACTGATTTATGCTGCAGAACACTCTCTTGGGTATATGCAGGGGCCAAAGTTAGATTAGACCCACTTCTTAAACTCCAGAAGTTTAAAATCTCGAAGAAGAAACATGACCTATATTTAGAAAGCCACAAAAATTTACTAGAATAGAAGCCTCCTAAGGGTAAGATGTTTCGTCTGTTTCACTCATTGCTGTAGCCTCGGGCCGTGCCTGGGACAAGGTAGATATTCAATACATGTCTGTCTGTTGGATGAATGGATAGTACCAGGCAGAGTGTTGAGCCATTTAAGAACTACAAAAAAAAAAAAAAAAAAGAAAGAAAGAAAGAAAAGAAAGAAAGAAAGAGAAATTGGTAATAGAAGGAGCTGGTAACTTTCAGCATCTTTGATGCATCTTTGAGATTATATATGTAATTTGTAGATAATGACGTCACCAGACAGTGAAGAGAACCTCCCGCGCATGGCTCTCGTTGTTCACATCCATCAGCTTCTCCGCCCAGCTCTTCCAAGGAAGACCGTGAACACATCAAGTCACGAACACGTCGCCTAATATGCAGGGTCTCAGCGAGGTGAGGAAGTGAGACGAGGCCAGGGTGTGTGGGGACAAACATGCAAGATCCTTTTCGGTGACAGGGTAGTTAAAGGCATACATTAAACCATCAAACCTCTAATTTCTTAGGTATCTCTGCCCAGAGGAGGGGACTGAAAGGGAAACACTAAGGAGGTAATAGTAGAGGTGCTTTGTAAAGGTGACGGAGATTGTGAAGATAGGAAGGACTCAATTTTGGGGAAACCATGGAAGGGAGATGGTTAGGGTCATTTTAGATGTACTGTTTTATATTTAAATCAGCCAAATAAAATTGCCTTCTCCCAACCTAAACATCATTGAGCCTGGTTTACTTTCTTTTTTTATTTTTTATTTTATTTATTTATTTATTTATTTATTTTCCCGGTTTACTTTCTTAAATCCTCTGTTTCTCAACATCTGTTTGAGTAGTTGACTAAATATACATTGTGCCTGTTTGGGGGTGTTCTTTACAGCGACCTCTTTCCTGGGTGACCGGGACTCTTACAAAGTGATCTTGGGCCTGCCAAAGGCCAGTCTGCAGCAAAGTAAGACAAGCCTGAACAATGCAACATCTCTATTGATAAATACCGTTTAGATTAATTTTGAAGGACTTTTTTTTTTTTTTTAAATCTGAGATTAGAATCTTCTTATGGTTAGAACATCTTCATTTATGATGGACGCTAAAGATGATATTCTTTTGAATGTTCTACAGAAAATAAAAATCATCAGTCCTCTGTGGATTCTACCACCTTTTAAATAAATTATGCTGTTTTCTGAGAGGGAAAGGCATGAATGTTAAGTATGGCATTACCGTGTCATTATAGAACCTACTTGGGATCATTCCTTAACCCAGATTTTTGCGTCTCTGAGTAACCTTACTCTAAATATCCAGGATCATGACACCTTGATTTCCTTTAGTTCTTGGTCGTAGACACTGGAGCTTGTTCACATCTTTGAATACACCAGACAACTATGGATTAGGAAACAGAAGGCTACATGCGATTGAAGCTATCATTTCTTTAAAGGCATTTAAAAAATTCATTTCTGTTCTTAGCCACAATTTCATCATTTTTGGAAAAGAGATTGGCATCTTCAATGACAGTGTTTTGAACCTTATCACTTTAAGCAAGCATTTATGGATGGGGTTTTATTGAATCCCATTTTTCCTTTGACCAGAAATGATTTATTTATGTTACTTAGAGTGCTAAGGAAAGAAAGTGTGAAAAAAATTGATAAGATCACTGAAGTAATTGCTCTATAAGCCATGTATACTAACCTTACGAAGCTTCGAAAACACATATAAACCCAGTGATTACCAGTGGAGAGTTTTGTTGTCAATCCTTTTCCACCTTTGTTTATGAACATAGAAAGGTTTCATAATAAGAATGGGATTATACTGTACATGTTGTTTTATAACCTGTTTTGTCATCTTAAAAGTATGTTATAAATCTGTTTCTATAACATCAAATATTTTTCTACATAATTTTAATGACTTGATACTGTGATATCTTATAGTGTAGTGTCATCTTTTTAACCAGTTACTAGCTGTTAGATACTGTTGATGTCCTTCCCCCCCCCCATTGTTGAAATAAGCATCTTTGCTAAGCCAAATCTTTTTTTACATTCTTGAATAGATCCTAATTGAAAAGATCTCATTGAATAGATCCATTAGAATAGATCCTAAGGAATCAAGTGCATAAAAATTTAGAAGACTTTTGATACATTGCATGGAACTGAGTTAAAAATGTGTTTATTTGCTTATTAATTTATTATAATCTTTACAGTCCATGTATAAGATAGAAAAATAATCTAATTCATTACATAACACCTCTTATACTTCATTTAATATCCAAAAAACTCATTACAGCTAAAATGAGACACCTCAGATGAAGTCATCAGACTTTGTCTAGGGATCCTGCCTATCATCTAACTCAAAAGCTTTATTATAGAGCTGAGGAAACAGAGTCGGCAATAGTAACATACCCTGTTCACAAGTGAAGGCAGCAAGGGGCGGGGTCGATCCCAGCCTGGCCCCAGGCCCTCTCTTCTCCTCCCAAGCCCTGCAGGAGAAGATCAAGTCCTTCAGATGTTCAACACAGAACTGACCCATCTCAGAGTCTGTTAACAGCTACATGGTCTCTTATTGTACCATAATCTGTTCAACCAACCCTTAGCTGGTGAGTATTAGGATGGTCTGGAGTTATTAACCAGTCTAAACATTGTAGCAATAAACAATCTTTTCAATAGTAGCTGTTTAAATATCTCTAATAAATAAACTGCTTTTCTTTTAGGAAATGTTACATGTTGTGTTATTTCCTGGAGAATCACAATGCACATTCATGTATTAAATATTTATTAAACACCTACCAACTGTGTTAGGTGCTGGAAAACACATATTTTTTAAAAAGGCTCTAAAAATTCTTAAAGTGACAGAATCTTTCAAATTTTTAAAATTAAAAATTTCCCAACTTAAAAAAAAATTTTTTTTGATCATGTCACCACCTCTCCCCCCTTTAAAAAACTGAACATCTATTAGTATTACACTAATATTACCTGGAGCAGAATCTGGAAAATTCTATCTGGTATCAATCTGGTTGAAAACTTCTAATTAAGTGCCTGTACCTAGTTGCTACTTTTCTAGGAATCCTGAAAAATCTTACGAATTATTTAGAGGAACGATATGTTTTAGGCATTTCAGAAGGATACATCTTTGATCTACATTGACAGATTAACTTCTGGGGTCAATAGTATTTTGATATGAGTATTTTGCTTTGTTTCGTTTTTGATATGACTATTTTGGTGGGGCAGTTTTACTTTATTTTTAAAACAGTATTCATATCAGTAGAACAAAAGGAATACTTGGGTGCCTGGGTAGCTCAGGCAGTTGGGGCGTCTGACTCTTGGCTTTGGCTCAGGTGATGATCCTGAGATGGTGGGATCAAGCCCCATGCTGGGCTCTGCACTCAAGCCTGGAGTCTGCTTGTCCCTCTCCCTCTCCTCCTCCTCAGCTCGCTCCTCTCTCTTTCTCAAATAAATAAATAAATAAATAAAATCTTAAAAAAAAAAAAAAAAAGAAAGAGAGAGAGAACAAAAGGAATACTTGAACATAAAAGGAAAATATGGGACATTAAAGTCGATTTGGGCTCAGTAGTGGATTTGTTGACGGAGAAAGGTGAGATTTCCGTAGGGAATAGAGGACAGACTGAGGACGGCGGGAGAGAAGAAATTATTAAAGGGAATCAATGATGCAGGTTTCAAAGATTTTATAGCGACGTATGAAAAAACAATGAGAATATTTGGTAGGAAAAGGAGGATAACAAAATCCTGCTCATCACGTGTAAAAACCTGTTAGAAAAAAAGAGAAAAACAGCTGGGGTGGGGGAGCGACTCCTACAAAGTACTAGTGATTGGGTTGGGGTGCTTTTCTCCCTCATCTCTAAGTGTCGTTTTCATTTTTTATTTTTAAAATATATAGCAAAATGGAAAAGGAAAGAAATACTAAAGGATCAGACAAAATTAGAAGAGAGGCTTATGGAGGAGGAGGAAGGTAGTGGTTGAGTCGAACAAAGACAACAAATAGATTAAAGTGAGTGAGGGTAGAAGAGAGAACGTTCAATTTGTCCTGGAGGAGATCATTAATGACTCAAGTGCTGTGAAGTGGACAAAAGCCAGTCTGTAGTGGGGTCAGATGAGAGAACCAGACAAGAATAATTTTTTTTTTTTGGACCCAGGATCATAATAATTCACTTAGAGGTTTCCCCCAGACACTATTACTTTAGTTCTGGTTTTATCATGTTGGGATTTTGCCTATATTGGATTTTTTTTTTTTTTCTAGGAGCTGATAAATGAAAACCTTAAAAAAAGAAATCCTATGAGTAAGTTTCTTTGCCCTTATATTTGAACTGAATAATAAAGAAATGGTAAATTCTCTCTCTGAGCTGTGCTAGAAATGCGGCCATACAAAAGTCTTAATAATATACTCTGTGCATGCCATTTAAAAAACAGAAGAACTTGGTCGCCCAAGGTCATTTCAGATGCCTTTTTTCCTAAGTGATTTGTGTATATTTTATCCATAAAAGACAAATTATTATGAAAGGATATGAAATATAGGTTTAAGAAACTCAAAGAACAAAGTGCCTTCTTTGCTCTTTGAATTTCTTAAAATTAAGTTCTTAAGACTCCTGCTGCTTACCTTCAAACAAGCAACCTTGAAACTACTCCGTGAAACCCAGTTAAAGGACGAACCAAAGAGTTTTCACTTATTTAAAAAAAAAAAAAAACAGTATATGGGAGAGAAAACGTTCAAGTCTCCCAGTATCCATACTTATTAACTAAATTGGATGCCTGTGGTGGGTCTCATGGGAGCACACGGTAGCAGCCTCTTTGCATTACAACTCAGCCAGAAGCATTTATTCCCTTGTAATTAAGGCCAAGGGTGCAACCCATGATGCGAATGGAAGCAATTATGTGGATTATTCGTTCTCCCTCAACATTTCTCAAGTGTTTGTATGTTTGTGGCTTTATGTTTGTCCGAAGGCCCCGTGTAGAGCCCTTGGTTATCCATGGTCTTGGAGATCCAACCTCCAATAGTAACAGTAATCAGTACTCATATGCCAGACACTGTTGTAGGTGCTTCTGATATATTAAGTTCATCCTCCTTTCAGACCTGTAGGGGGGTGAAATGGGAAGTCCTAGTTCTCCAGAAGCAGATCCTGAGATGAGGTTCAAAGGCAAGGGAGTCATCCCTGAGGCAGTCCTAGGAGAAACCAGTATGGAGTGATGGCAGGAGGACAAGAAAAGGGAGTTGAGCCAAGCAAGGGGGCATCTCTGGCCAAAGCCCTCAGGGGAAGTTTCACTTGGTCCCTCAGGGGAAACTCTATGGGCTAGGAAGGGAAGGTTGGCTTCCGTCAAGCTACCCAATCATTGGGTAACAATCCACAGGCATGGCAAGGAGGGTGTGTGGGTGGGTGGTGGGTGAAATCCAGGAAAGGAGAGCATCGAGCACCTGTTGAAGGGGTGAGACAAACACGGACCAGTGTCTGCTACAGGTGGGGACCATTATCTCCAGTAAATCTTGCCCAACATCTCAAAACTTGTAATTAGGACATCTGGTGCGCTGTATGGAAAAGAGTGTATCCTCACAGCGCACTACTGTATTATCGATACCTTTTCCAGAGTTTTCACAATGGACTGTGTAGCATAAATTATTTTGGTTTTCTCTGACTTCTAAAAAAGCTGGAAGTGTTTTTGTCTGAGAAGGAATCCGTTAATAATTTGTTGAACTAAGTTTCGGATACCTTAAGCCCCCAAGCCCAAGGTAAGCTCAGAGAGCAGACTAAAAAAATCAGACAATTGGTTTATCTCGACGAATGCACTGAGCCCAAACCACCTCCCCCAACGGAGTCTGCCCAGTTCTGGTGGAACTGTAGAAGGTGATTCCACAAGTCTTCCTTCAGGGTGTATTCAGGTGGATCCCGTTTCACGTTAAGATAATGTCAGTTCACACTGCTGACTTGATATTCTATATACTTACCATCCTCTTAACCTTTTGTTTTTGTTTTAAAAAATACTTTATTTTTTATTTTATTCTTTTAAGGCTTTATTGATTTATGAAAGAGAGAGAGAGTGCAAGTGGGGGGGAAGGGGTGGAGAGGGACAAGCAGACTCCCTGCTGAGCGGGGCGGTCCCAGGAAGGTCTGGATCCCAAGACCCTGAGAGCATGACCTGAGCCGACATAATCCATGGAACCACCCAGGCACCCCTAAGATTTTTTATTTTTTAAACAAAGTTTATTTTCCTCTCCCAGTCACTATATTTTTTTAAAGTTTTAGTGGAACACTTTCCTGAAACATTTTTAAAACTTTTTAAAGATTTATTTATTTATTTTGAGAGGGGCGAGTGGCAGAATCTCAAGCAGACTCCCCATGGAGCCCAAGGCAGGGCTCCATCCCACCGCCCCAGATGCCCAGCCATGCAGATGCCCCTAAGACAATATTTTTTAAACTTTAAAGGAATTCTCTTTATTTTGTTTTAAAATGGGGGAGTGGCATGTGTAGTACTTGTCTATCTCTTTACACCTGGGAAAAAGAGGAAAAGCTTGTGCATCGTAGTGAGGGACCAATCCAGTAAACTCCAGAGTCGGAGGAGGGCTGTGCTGGTGCTGGAGGCCGAGGGAGAAAGAAAGCAGTAGCCAACTCCATCCAGAAAACCAGTTAGAACCTGGCTGGTCCGGAGAAGACAGCAGAAGGCAGACAAGGGCACTTTAAGGGGAAGGCTTAGGATTCAGCTTTCTTTCCATGTATTTTGAGTAAAGGGGAAATTCTTTTTTGCAGGTACCTATGGAAGTCCACGCTCTGCGCGCGCGTTGAACCCAAGTCTCTGCTGTGCCTCCCCGTTGTGCGAGGGCGGGGGGGGGGGGAGGGGGGAGCAGAGTGGGGGGGAGGAGGGAGAGGCTGGAATGCTTGCCAAAGGTTGGAGATCCTAGATAATAAAAATTACAAGTTCTGTGGTACTTCTTAAATGCAAGGGACTATTTGAAGAGTTTTTCATTATCAATGCCTTAAAGTCTCCTAAGGATCCTATGAGGTAAGTACTACTTGTAGCTCCCTTTTATAGATGAGGAAACTGAGGCACAGGGAGGTTAAATACCTCGTTCAGGATCACCCGGCTAGTTAGTCGTGGAGCTGGAATTCGAGTCTAGGTTATCTGCTCTCACATTCCACGCTCCTACCCATCACCTTCTACAGATTCTCTGAAATGCTGAAAATATGCAAATGATGTTGCTCATAATTTATCTGTGGTTGAATCTGTTTCTGCATGTTCCACAACTTTTTAAAGGAGACCCCCTATTTCACACTCAGTAATCGCTCAGCGATAGGAGAACATTTGAGTTCGGATAGAAACGTGTATCATAAGGTCTTGAAGTTGATGTCAAGTAGAAAGCCCTTAGACGTGTTGGGAAACGGGAAAGGAGTGGCAGCCAGGCAGCCAAGCTCCGTTCTGCACAGAGGAGACGGTATTGCCTGCGCATGGGGGATTGGCACTGGCAGCAATTATATCACAAAGTCACTCTCAACACTCAGCTGCTTGCTAAGAATTAATTGCTGGAACCAGATCTGGTGAGCTTCATGCTTCCACGTTCTGGATGCGGCAGGCACAATAGCGTGATCTATTTAGTTTTCAGAAACAGCTACACTTAAGAAGAACTTGCTTGGGCGCCTGGGTGGCTCAGTGGGTTAAGCCTCTGCCTTCCGCTCAGGTCATGATCCCAGAGTCCTGAGATCGAGCCCCACATCCGGCTCTCTGCTCAGCAGGGAGCCTGCTCCCCGCCCCCACCCCGCCCCCTGCCTGCCTCTCTGCCTACTTGTGATCTCTCTCTGTGTCAAATAAATAAATAAAATCTTAAAAAAAAGAAGAAGAAGAAGAACTTGCTTACCAAAAAGATAATGTAAATGGGCTTAGCATTTGGTTACCTGTTTCCTCTCCCTAAGTAAATAACAGCACACCTATTTGTTCTGTTGAGTAAAGCGAACCTCCTACCCCTGGCGCAGGCGCGTGGTTTGCAGAAAGTGACTCACCAGGGGTTCACTTGCGAAGAACCCAGGTCTGCCAGGGCCTCTGCTGCCCTCTAGAGGCCTGTCGGATCAGGGCAGCTCACCGCGGAAACTTTCCTATGTAGGGACTGCCTGGAGAGGCCACCTTACTCTTTTTGAATGTAGTATAAATGCCATCTGTCAAAAGGCGGCAAGGTGAAACCACGCCAGACTTCCCAAAACAATAATGGGGTTTAATTAAAATTCCAAAGCAGGTCTTCACTAGTTACTGTACACTCAGGGAAGAGAAAAGCTGCCTCCTATGTTTCTTGCAACCCTCTCTCTCCTCATCCACACCCCAATTCAAGCACCAGAGAGAAATTAGCCAACATTGTTTTAAAGCTATAAATGGGGGCGTCTGGGTAGCTCAGTGGGTTAAAGCCTTTGCCTTTGGCTCAGGTCATGATCTCAGGGTCCTGGGATCGAGCCCCACGTTGGGTTCTCTGCTCAGCGGGAAGCCTGCTTCCTCCTCTCTCTCTCTGTGCCTGCTACTCTGCCTACTTGTGATCTCTGTCTGTCAAATAAATAAATAAAGGGACGCATGGGTGGCTCAGTTGGTTAAGCAGCTGCCTTCGGCTCAGGTCATGATCCCAGCGTCCAGGGATCGGGCTCCTTGCTTCCCAGGGAGCCTGCTTCTCCCTCTGACTCTGCCTTCCACTATGTCTGCCTGTGCTCGCTCTCGCTCGCTCTCTCTCTGACAACTAAATAAAATTTAAAATAAATAAATAAATAAACAAACAAATAAAATCTTTTAAAAAATTAAAAGAAAACTATAAATAGAGCTAACATACAGCATTTGCCACTCGCCAAGTACTGTTCTAAGTGCTTCCCCTATACAACCCTGTTTAATCAAGGTAACAGTCCTACGAGATGGAGAGCATGATCATCTCTACCTTCTAATAGGGAAGCAGAGGCAAAGAGCTGTGAAATGTTGCTCACAGTCCATGAGAGGGAGAGCTGGATTTGAACCCAGGTCTGTCTGGCTGCATGAACTAGGCTTGTGACCACTTCACTCTACTAAAGCACACAACAGAAGTCCAATTTTAAGGCAGAAATTTTGCTGAAAATCTTTATCCTGAATCTAGTGATAAGGGAATGATTGGCCTGAACATTTAAAAAATGTCAGTGACATGACAGAAAAGGAGGACAAGGAGAAGAACAGGAGCGAGACAAAGGGGGGACAAGGAGGAAGAGGAACAATCCTAGAGATATGACAAGTGAATATAAGGCATGGCCTGTGGTTATGTCCCACACATAAAAAACAAAACTTTAAATAATATTATTGGGGAAATTGAGGAAATTTGAATAGGGACTATACTGGGTGATAGTATTATATCGTTAAATTTTTTTAGGATGATGCTTTTATTGGGGTCGTATAGAAGCATGTCCTATTCTTAAGTGATCCTTGATGAAGTATTTAGGGGTGAAATGTCATGATATCAGCAAATTACTATCACACAGTTCAAGGAAAACATGAAAACACATGTAAGAAAGAAAGAGAAAGCAAATGTGGCAAAATGTTAAACATTGGCAGCACTATTTAAAGGGGCATATGCTGGGTGCCTGGGTGGCTCAGTGGGTTAAAGCCTCTGCCTGCAGCTCAGGTCATGATCTCAGGGTCCTGGGATCGAGTCCCGCATTGGGCTCTCTGCTCTGCAGAGAAGAGAGCCTGCTTCCTCCACCTCTCTCTCTCTGCCTGCCTCTCCTGCCTACTTGTGATCTCTGTCTGTCAAATAAATAAATAAAATCTTTAAAAAAATAAATAAAAATAAAATAAAGGGGCATATGCTGTTCATTATACTGTTTTTAAAGCTGTTTTGTAGATTAGGAATTTTTAGATGGAAAATTAGAGGAGAAATGCACTTTATCTCAAAATAAGACCCAGTGAAGGATGTAGCCAATGTTATCTGAGTCAGGACAAGCGAGAGTGGTGTGCGGGGACCGGAATCCATTGGCCAGCTTTGCTATCTGTAGTGTTATGTGTGGGTGTATGAGATGTTAAAGCTTATTTATTAATTTTTTCCATTCATGTTATATATTACATGCATTCATTCATATTTTCAAAGAATACTCACATTTCCACCCAATGGAAATGAATAAAGCAAATTATAAAGCTCTTTATAAAATTAAAAACCATCTGAATTCTGTCTTAGAATTATCGTCTTTTTGTTGTCAACAGATAAGGCATATATAGAAGTCTGCCTTTCCTTTTTATTTGTTCAGACAATGTGTATTGAAATGTTTGCTACATTCCTGGCACTGGTCACGATGTTTGAGATACACAAGTGAACACACCAAGACCCCTGAACACGGGGTGCTTTGTCTTCTGGTGAGAGAGAGGGAGGCAGGAAACGTAATTCAGTAAAGGGCAGGGAATGTTAGAAAGCTACCATTGCCAAGGGAAAGCAGAGAAATAGAGCAACATGGCTGGAAATTTGGTAGGGCATTGTGGAGAAGAGGGTCTGTAATTTTAGATCGGCTCCCCAAGGTGAGTTTCATTCAAATATGACCTTGTGACAGTCTGGAAGGAAAGTAGAAGAACACAATGAAGAAAGACCTTAAGGTGAGAGCTTGCCCAGTGTGGCTGAAGCTGAGTGGTCAAGAAGGAAAGAGTAAAAGGTAGGAAATCAGAGTAAATGGAGGGCCTTCATGCAAGTTCTTATGAAGGCACTGTTTTTCATGCCAAGTAAAAATAGGGAGCCGTGGGATGATTTTGAGTAGAGGAATGACATGATTTAACTTCGTATTTAAAAAAATCAGTCTTTTAGGGAGACAAAGATAGAAGGAGGGTCCCCAGTTGGGAGGCTAATCCGGTAATCCAAACAGAAGATGGCAGTGAGTTGGCAGGCTAGTGGAATTGGTGGTGGAGAGATGTGATCAGATTCTGAATGTTTTGATGGTAGAGCCACCAGGAAGGATCTACCAATAAATTAGGTGTGGTGTTTGAGAGACAGAGATGAGTCAAGGATCACTTGATGTTTGGTTCCAAGCAACTGGAAACATGAAATTGTCTTCCACTGAGACAAGATTAGGTAAAGCAGATTCAGAGGGGAAAGACCTAAGAGGTGAGTTTTGGAGATGCTGAATTTGAACTATTAGATGTTTAAATGGAGATGTCACAAAGATAGTAGAATATGGAAGTCGAGATAAGTGAGGCCAGGAGACTGAAAACGGATCATAACTGGCTGTACAGATGGGATTTAAGCCATGAGTCTAGCGAGATAGGATTATCAAACCAGTGTGTTTGGATAGAGAAGAATGGTAAGGACTTGGGGCCTGGAATTATTCTTTTATGTGTTTATGACACTTGTTATGTTTCTCATTTTGTTTAGAAAATTACAAAACAAAAGGGAAAATTGACAATTATCTAAATTACTGCAGAAAGTCTATTAAATAATTAGATTTTCAAAGTACATTAATTTTCCTCAATTATCTGGTTTGATTTTCTACAAATGTGTGCATTATTCAGACACTAGGGCAGCTACAATTTTAGCTGCTTTATCCCAGTGTTATTTAATCAATAATATATTCATCTTTAAAACCATAAAGTTCAGCAATGCTTTCAAGTAATTCTGTAGGTGGAGTAATCCTGATCTGTATTTAGTTTCTGAATTTAAATTAAATGTTCTGTTGAAATATTATTAGTCTTTCCTCTTTTTCTAATGCTTATGATTTGACAGTTCTCATTTTGGTGATATAGTAGATGGATTTTAAAAGTTATGCCCAAGCAGAATTGCTACTAATCAAGGAAAGAAAGAAAAGAGGAAATGCTGTCTTGAAGGGAAGATATGTAAATATTTGCTGTTCTGTGTAATAAAGATAATTGGTGACAAGAAGTACACTCAACTCCTAATAAGCCCATCTCATAAATGCATTTTATCAATAAGATTAAAATTTTAATGTCAGAACCACTTTAACCCTCTTTTAAAGTTAATTAGGTAGGGGTTCCTGGGTGGGTCAGTTGGTTTAGCATCTGCCTTCTGCTCAGGTCATGATCTCAGGGTCCTGGGATCGAGCCCCCCATTGGGCTCACTGCTCAGTGGGGAGTCTATTTCTCCTTCTCACTCTCCCTCTGTGTTCTCTTGCTTTCAATCTCTCAAATACATAAATAAAATCTAAAAAACAAAAAAGTAAATTGGGTAAATATGGGCAAGATCAAGGGATTGTTTTTTCCTTATAACGAACTATATTATGGTGGCAGGTAATCTAGATAATATAGACATGTGGTAAGATTTCTCAGTAAAGAAAAACCCACTTTAGCCCAACTTTAAAAATAAGAGAGTTTATTGACTCATATAATGGAAAATACCAGGGTGGCCAGGCATGGGTTTGTTTATCAAGTATCTTGTATGGTTTTTTTTGTCTGTCTCTCTGCTCTGGCATCCAGTGTGTTGTCTCCAATCCCAAGCCAACTTTCTTTGCAGACCTAGAGAGACTGCCAAACGTAGCTGGGCTATTTGCTTTCTTGAAAATGCTCAAGGAGAAGGAATGTCTCCTTCATTTATTAGGCCACTGATAGGAGCTCGGTGCCAGTCCTCGTGGCCAGGAGAATGCCGTGTGCTGAAATTCTCAAGGCCTCGGTCACTTGATCTCTGTGACAAAGGGCATGGGATTCTCTTGACTTGCGTACATCTTTGGAGACGTCAGTGGGGTCAGTGATCTTTGAAGCACGTGCCTGGTACACAGCAGGGGTAGGGTAACATGATGTGGGATAGATGGTCCTTGGGTTGGCGGGGGGGTGGGCAGGATCCATGGGCCTGAATCATCCAGATGATCCAAACTCAATCGCACACCAGTTTGATTTATTGTTGAGTCCTGCTTCCTAACCTTGGCTTTATTTTTCTCTCTCATGGCCTTTCTCTCTTTGGTAGGGTTAGAAAACGGTCTCTGACTAGCTGAGAAAAACTTTTAACTAAAATTCAAGAGACATGGACAAGAGGAAAAACTTACTTTTTCTTCAGCTATTAGCCAATAGAAAGAGTTAATGCCTTGTGACATCTATACAGAATGTTTGTTATTCTGATACCAGAGCAGATATAGAACAATATATACATATTGTTACATATGTATACATATACATATATACAATATACAATACATACATATACATACATATATAATACATACATATACAAAATACAATCCATATATATACATATATACAATATGTACAATATACTATATATATACATATTGTTCTATATCATATGTATATGTACATATGTATATATACATAATACATGCATATATATATACATAAAAATAATATATATATATAATAAGTTATTTTTTTAAAAAAGATTTTATTTGGGCCACCTGGGTGGCTCAGTGTGTTAAGCATCTGCCTTCGGCTCAGGTCATGATCTCAGGGTCCTGGGATCGAGCCCTGCTTCAGGTTCTGCACTCAGTAGGGAGTCCACTTGCCCCTCTGCCCCTCCCTCTCTCGTGGGCATGCTTTCTCTCTCTTCTAAAAAATTTTTTTAAAAAATTTTTAAAAATTATACATGATAAAGATTTTATTTATTTAGGGGTGCCTAGGGGGCACAGTTCGTTGGATGTCTGACTCTTGACTTTGGCCCAGTTTGAGTTCTCAGGTTGTGGGGGTGAGCAGCATATTGGGTTCCACACTCAGCATGGGGTCTGCTTGAAATTCTCTCTCTCCCCCAACCCTCCCACTCATTGTCTTTCTCTGAAATAAATAAATATTTAAGAAAATATATTTTATTTATTTATTTTAGAGAGAGAAAGAGCACACAAGCGAAGGTAGAGGGAAAGGGAGAGGGAGAGAGAGAATCTCAGGCAGATTGTGTGCTGAGCCCAACCCGGGGCTCCATCTCACTACCCTGAGATCATGGCCTGAGTCAAAATCAAGAGTCGGACTCTTACCCGACTGAGCCACCCTCACATCCCATAAATATCATTTTTATCTGAACACTTCTCGGTCACCAAGGTTGTTTAACACATTTCTGTAACAGAAACTTTTTTCTTACCTTCAAATTCTATGATATGGGTGATTCCAAGAAGGACATTTATGTTTAATGGAGGGATGGGGAGAGGAAGCATTTCAACTAGTGGATGAACTGAAAACAGGTGATTGCCATAGCTCCTTCCTAAAGTCATACTAAGATGGAAGTAAAGGTGTTTCTAAAGGTATATATTGTTGAAGACAAGGAGAACATGAGAGTGGGCACCAACAACAGAATGCTGGAGGTTGGAAAGGCAGTGGACAAGTACCAGCCCATGAAGGCTGAAGATTTGTGGTAGAAAAAGCACAAAAACAATGCGATTTGGACTTCGAAACCACAAAGACTCAGCAACTAGCAGTACAAGGTGTCTTTGAAAGTGAAAGTGTAGATGGGGCTGAAACAGAATTGTTTGCAGGACTATTAAAGAATCAGTTAAGCCCGAGGTCAGTATTTTCCTGCTGTGATGGCAGGCAGTTGCCCCTCTTCTCGTCTCCTCCACACCAACACAAAGAGAGATTTAGTGTCTGGAGAGGTGAACCGAACATCTCTGGGCCAGAACATACCAGAACACCTGAGGGTAGGGTACTCTCCTAAAAACAGGATGAGGAAGGTGATTATAATAAAAGGGGAAAACCTCAACTTTATTCCCTCACCAGACTTCCAAAGTCCTAGAAGCTGGATAGGAGATTCAAAGCCTTTTCTCTGAACAATGTGACTACTAGACCATGAGAATGGACAATACTACTGACAGCCGACGATCCAGTGACGAAAAGGCCAAGCAAAGTCATCTTGGAGTGAAATCCATCATTCATGAAGCCTCACTTCCTTACAACTTCCAGTTGGCTTTTTAGTTCTCCATTTAAAAACATGAGCAGATTACCATACATTTAAGGAAAATCTCTCATAGGAAAGACAGATGAAATAAATAAGGACACTTAGAGGAAGGAGAGATCATACGAAGAGAAGAAAACTGTGAGGTTGAGACTTGCCCCAGAAATGCAGAAGTCATTGTATTTATGAAACAAGAACATTATGCTACTAAAAAAGAACATTTGGAGACTTACAAAAGAACACTTGAAATTAAAAATAAGAATGCAGAAGTTTAAAAATAAAGGACAAAGAGAAAATAGTGGAAACTTCCAATAAGGTAGGATAATTTAATGAAAATAGGACATAGCCACCTTCCAATAAGGTAGGATAATTTAATGAAAATAGGACATAGCCATAGGCTAAGTGGGTTAAGCCTCTGCCTTTGGCTCAGGTCATGATCTCAGGGTCCTGGGATGGAGTCCTGCATCAGGGTCTCTGCTCAGCAGGGAGCCTGCTTCCCCACTTTCTCTGCTTGCCTCTGTGTCAACTTGTGATCTCTCTGTGTCAAATAAATAAAATCTTAAAAAAAAAAAAAAGAAAGAAAATAGGCCATAGAAAAGATTTAACAATTTGGATAATCTAGGAATTCCCATGTTTAAATAATAGGGATCCCAGAAAGAGGAAAAAAATGAAAGGGAGAGAAATTACCAGGTAAACATTTCATGAAAATTTCCCGTTACTTATTAAATGAGCCCCCCAAGAGCCAAGCATAATGGATGGAAACAAATCTACATTATATAATATCCCCATACAATTTTAGTACACTGGATATAAAAAGGAGAACTTGTAGATAGAATGGAGGTTAGGAACTTGATAGACAGGAGAGTGGGGACCAAGACACATTCATAGAATGTCAGAGTGGCATTGGAGTTAGCAATAACACTGGAAGTTAGAAGAGAATGGAATAATGTTGTAAAAATTCTGAGGGTAAATGATTTCCAATCTGGAATTCCACATGCCACCAAACTATCATTCAGAGTAAAGATATTTCCTGACATGCAAGCTCTCAAGAAATACGAATTCAATGAATCCTTTCTCTAGAACTAATTAGTGGATATGGTATACCAAAACAAGGAAATAAATCAAGGGGAATGAGATGGTATCTAGAATACATACATGGGGGTGGGGAGGAAGACATTTCTGAGGGTTCTAGTGAAGGAAGATTGTGGGACATCAGCTGTGCAATAGATCTGTGGAGCCCCCAGTTCAGAATGGAACTAAGCAGTGGAAACTGGGAATATTCCTGATCTTGCCTTATTTCAGAGATTTATACTTTTGGACAAAAATTTGTGGATGAATTTGTGATAAGCACTTAAAAAACAGCACAGATGGAAAAATCAAATAACTCTGGGAAAACCAAATGTTCAAAAAGGAAATATATTTCATTCCACATTTTGTTGAATCTAACAGACTATCACGTATTAAGTGTACCAATATTTCATGTACCACGAGGAGAAAAATCTCTGTAGTCAAATGGCGCACAATGACTTAATCTTAGTTCTGTGTAATGTATGAATCAATCTCTTGCTACACTGAAATTTCTTTCTTTTAGACTGAGGGATTTGGTATATTTTTCTGTCTTCAGTCTCATTGCTATAATAGGGAATCCTTTCCATATTCTCATGAACTAATGTAACCCTTTCAACTCATGGGTATCTTTTTTTTCATAGATCTCACAAAGTCCTTGGTCATGCTTTGCAAGAAAATATTGAAGTGTTGTCATTCTTCCAAGAGCATATATTTGTTTTACTACTAATAAATGTACAGTCCAGTGATCTGACTTGTTTTGCTTTGTTTTGTTTTTGCCTTTCTATGTACACAAGAACTTTTTGTTTTAATGCCACTTCACATCATAATCTTTTTGAAGACATTTTGCACGTTCTCAACAGGTGTAATGCGTGATCATGCATGAACTCAGTTGAAGCAATGACATTATTACCAAACTTGTACATGTGCACTAACAGATATTGCCACAGCTGTCTGGATAGCCACCACTGAGAGACACAGCCAGACCTCAAAGATGTGAAAATGTGAGGGGAAAGAGAAAGGATTATTTAATAAAGTAGCTCATCAGTGATGAGATGAACCTATGAATAATACTATGAATGCTGAAAACGAGCTAATCAAAAGTTAAGATATGACTATATTGGAGAAATAGAAGGAAGGAAGGCATGTGTATCTACCTGTCTGTGATGTGGGTGGGTACAGCAGTGTTGAAGAAAAATTAAATTTTCAGTTTTTATGGTGAGAGGGAAATTGTTAATTCCTGATCTTGGAAACTCATGATGTACCAGTAAGCATATATTGAAAGATACTATTAACATATATTAAATAGTTTAAAATATTCATAGGGGTTATCCCTGAGCAGCAGTTCCAAGATCAGGGTCTCTCTCTCTCTCTTTTTAAGCAAAGCTTTAAATTATTTGAAATTTTAGGCTATGCATATATAACTTTAATACATATAAAATTAAACTCAGAAATAAAGCATGGCAACACAAGACTTGCTAACTAATTTTCCATTCTTAGTAAACTATGTGGAAGTTTGCAAGTCTTATTTCATCTTTAAAAACATATCAGGACTCGGGGCCCCTGGGTGGCTCAGTTGGTTAGGCACCTGCCTTCAGCTCAGGTCATAATCCCAGGGTCCTGGGATGGAGCCCCACATCAGGCTCCCTGCTCAGTAGGGAGTCTGCCTCTCCCTCTCCCTCTGCTGTTCCCTCTGCTTGTTCTCTCTCTCTCTCTCTCTTTCTGTAAAATAAATAAATAAAATCTTTAAAAAGTATATATCGGGACTCATTTTCTAGTGGTAGACATAAAGCATAGGGTGTGATATCAAGTACACTGTAGGCTAATTACTAGTTATAGTGAACTAAGAAAGAGATTTGTGTTGTTATTGAAAGGGAATTTTTGTATTTTGGTTCAGATGTAAATCCCACCCAAAATATGTAGAAATGAAAAACCTTCTCTCTTGACATATTTTATCAATGAAGACCTTTATAACTAGGATTATTTCTACCGTACAATGTATCTGTATGTTTTAGATCGTGACTGGCTGGGCTTTTAGCCATTTCCAGAATTTTCTCTTTCATATTGTGCCGTAAGACTTATCCCCCCTTTGTGGGTTCTCCTCCCTCTGCTCGCATCTTAGGTTGGTGCATCAGATTTCTTAAGTCAAGACTCAGTACCTCTCATTTCTTAATTAACCTGAAACCTGTTCATTAGTAACTAGCAGGACAACAGGATTTAAGAAGAAAGGCCCTGAGACAGGAGCCAGGAGACTTCCTTTTTATTCAAGCTGGGCCGTCCGAGCATTTCACCTCTCATACCTTCGTTGTTTCACTTGTTCATGGAAAGGTTTAGAACAGAAGTTTCTAAGGCATCTTACAGTCTCAATATTGTATGATTCGGGGCATATGCACTTATTTAAATGCTTTGTTGTTAGATCGAATCATAGTGTGAACTAATTGTGAATTTCTGATAAAGTTCTGAGTACAGATGTGTGCAATAGGTTGCTAGATAAGGACTTTAACAAAGGGCTAGATAGACTTCAGTTACAGGGCAAAGAAAATATCTGGGTAAAGGGTACACACAAGTGTGTAGAAGAAACAATACGAATGTGGTGTTTTATGCTGGTAATATAGGAAGAGCATGATTGTCTCGGGATAAATACGTCTTAATCAGTCACAGCGCATTTGTGAGTGAATAGGCATATATCCTGTATTTCTCAATATTGCTTCTAAGCAAATTAACGACTTTAAATATGAAAAAAATATCCATTGGCTGTTATCCTGCGACAACCATCACTGCTTGTTTTATGCACCCTATGACGGCTCCAGCCAAGGTAGAAGCTTATGTTGTAATATAAGCTGAATCGCTACTTTGAGAACATAAGTCACCTATACTCAGTTGATTAAAGAATTAGAAACTACCTTAAAAACTCAGCATATAACACAAAAATGCTCAGAGGTATACATTATGCACCATCTATGATAGATATTCTCAGTTCAGTTACTGTACTTAGTGAAAATGGTGGTAAACATGGCCTTATTAGTAATAAGAATTATGCCAGATCCAGACGGCCTTAAAAGACAAAACGGGCTACACTGATGGTTTTGTGGGTCAGTCCAGGCAGTATGATCTTTGTGTTTCCAGGAGTAAGCTGACCTACAGTTAGAACTCAACTGGGTTTTCCTTTCTCAGGGCTACCACCTCTGGCAAAGGCCATTCCATAAGGTGAATAACACAGATTCATTCCCATTACAAGGCAAAGTAATGTGGAATATAAACTCTGTGTTCAAGCAAGCGCACCTTATTTATTACTTAAAGTCCTTAAATTGTATGTGGGCCAAGTCACTATCTCGATGGTTTTCAATTTTTGATCTACAAAAATATCTGAGGACTTTGTTTTTTTCAAATTTATATCTCTAGACCTCATCCCTCAATATTTTGCTCAACCTCTCTTCCATCTATATCTTTACCAAATTATTTCTTCTATATTCCTCAAGGTATGGGGAGCAGGGAGATCTGTCCTTCTTAGCACACGACAGAAGAAAAAATAGGTAGTAAATTATGTTGCTACCACTTTCCATGACCTTGTTTCCCCTCATGAGTGTTGGATCAATGCCCATGATATGTGGTCATCTTCCAAGGATAGTGTACAGTTTCAGAACCTCACACTTTCGGTAGATTTTTACCTTTCTAAATCCCCTCAACTCATTTACTTCCTGGTTCTTATCTCGTAGTGTATGTTAAAACATCTGAAGGAAATAGGAGTTACGAGTGGATTTCTTCTCCTTTGAATCTCCTCTCATTTTGTTTTCTCCGGTTCATGGTAAAAGGTAGTCGGAACATGAGGGAGCAAAGATTGGGAAGTTTTGACATACCTTGTCCAGTAGTCAACTTTCTTAACAAAATCTTCTCCCCCAGTGGGTCTTGGTGAGTGGAATGTTCTGGACATGGATGGGAGGCTACAAGACAAAGCTAATGCCACGCCCAGCGAGGAACGGGGAAGGGACTTTAGAACATGGCGGGGCTGACTTGGAACTTGCTGCCTTCAGGGTGGAGCTACTCCGCGGGGCCCTCCATGGCCTTCTGCTTGTCAACCTGAACGTCCTCTTTCTGTTCTCACTTCTGGGCATAGACCGAGCCCTAGACTCCCAGTGCCCAAACCACCTTCACAGGCTTTAGAAACCAAAGTCTTTCTTGGGCTAGATTTTATCCCATCTTTTCCCAGATATAGTCTTTAATTCACACACACATGCACATACTTTCCTTTCCAATGAACATGATGAAGGGGAGAGAAAGAAAGGTGAAGAATCCAAGAGAACAGACAGATCCTGTCTTTTATCTCAAGTCTCTTTGCTTCTATGGTTCATGGGACTTTGGTTTTGGAGTCTCAGCCCAATTTTAACGTTCAAGCTGCCTATTACTGGTGGAAAAGGGGGGGAAAAAAAGAGCCGCTTCCCTGTCTCTTTGCCTTAATCTGCTGTTCACGTGTAAGTGTGTGCGGCTGACCCACACCTCGCTGACATGTCAGCGTGCAGCCGCAGGACGAGGGGTGTTTGATTTATAAATGGAATGTATAATAGGCACGATGCCTTCTGAGCTGAACGTTCATGGAAAATCACATGCCGCTCACACGAGGGACCAAGATCTTTTTTTATTATTTTAATGAATTGAGTTTTTTCAGTGCACCAGGGAGATAAGAAGATACCTGCCAATAACCCTCTGATTGTGTCCTCGGCCAATTGGTGGGCTTGAACACGGGTACTCCTCTCGTCAATTGAGTTTGTGTGTTAAGTCAAGGTTTAGCTTTGGATTTGAAGCTCTCGCTCAAACAAAGCCACAGACGCTCCGACGGTGGGAACCATCACATAATTCTCCTCTTTGTTTCTTTAAAGAGCACGGGGTTGGTAAAAAAATCCATTTTGGGAAGACTCGGTCTGAAGATAATGATAGTGAAGATGAGAAAAGACAGCAGGTTGTAAGTTCTGGCCTAAGTTCGGAAAGAGGAAAAAAAAGGTACAAAAGGTAATAAACTACAGCAAGGCCAACAGATCAACCAACATGAGAAAAACCAACAGGTAACAAGGGGCCTCTGGAGCTTCTGAAGAATAGAGATCAGTAGGAAAGCATTTTGAATGAGAAATAAAATGCTCCTTCCTGTCAGGGAGGAAGGGAGGTGTATGGTGCTTGAGACATGGGAAAAAAATGCAATTAAAAACCAGATATGAATAAAGATCAGGTGAGAAAGGATGTCACCCTCTGGCCTTTGGAGCTGTGTTTCTGCTGCTTCCAAAAATTATTTTTTTTCCCCTGGAACAAAGGAACAATGTTGTGGAAAAGTGGGTGCCAGAGACTTTAGGAAAATGAGACACAGCGAAGCGGATAAAGGGGACAAAGACAATTGTAGTCATATGCACTAAAGCGAAGGCAGCTGAGGCCTGAGACAAAAGGTGAAAATCTGGAGCCAGCAAGATGACTGAACCATGGGAAGGAAGGAGGAAAAGATGATTCACAATAACATTTGAAAGACATTGGCTTGAATATTTATTAGCAGGTTGCGTACTGCTTGGCCTTGGGGAGCTGCCTTTGTTCAGTGGGCCATTTCCCAGTTGTAAGGCAATAAACAGGAAAAGAGCTTGAAAGGTGGCCACAGACGCTTGGTACGTAATGTTCGAGAGTGAACCTGAGATAAGGCTTTGGCTCTGAGAGAGTGACGGGACGGAGGCATTGTCACTCAGGAGGATCATCTTCCTTCGTGGTCAGACTCAGAGAGAGAGGACTGCTTACAATGCCATGAAAAGGATTCCTTGTCCTGAGACCAAAGTTTCCACCACATCCTCAGCTGGCCTGGTTTTCTTTACATTTAATTCATCCTGGATATAGGCAAGAATAAAAGAAGTGAGCGAGGTCGACTGTAGGATAACTGAGTCTTATGAATCCTTAAATAATTCTCCTTTGGGGGAGACTTACCTCAAGTCGATATCTCTATCTAAGTTCTTTCATAAAGACAAACACATCAGAGGCGATTTTGTGAGAGTTGTGCTCCCTCCATCTCAGGACTTTCCTCAGAGAAAAGGATAATTTGTAGACAAGGCTGAACACCATCCTTTAGGATGCCATTCTCAAAATGTTAGTGGTATCCCCCCAACACGTGATACCCCTATGCTTCCTCATTGAGCGTTGGAACTCTCCCAGCATGGCATTGCCCCTCTATCTTCTGTTTTTAACAATAAAATGATTTTTTCCTGAGCCAGTCAAGGACCTACTTATATAACTCGTTGGTCAGTGTTGATCCCAGCAACAAGAAATGACTCATAACCGTGGAGTTGCTATCTCAGCATTTGTTCGTAAAATTCAGCCCCAAGTAAGAAAGAAGAGAATCTAAATGTAAATGAAAAAAAAAAAAATCCAAAACTTTGTTTCCTCTGGAGCTGAGACCTGTGCCAAATGGCACAAGAAAGGATATAGAAGTGTATGAGGTAGACCTGGAGAACAGAATTGTCTGAGGCATTCATGAGCCCCGGAGTCAGATCATCCTGTTGGTGTGCGGTTGGTGGAAAAGAAATGCCCTTCCTTATCTTCTGGAGCACTCCGTCAGGGACTAAATGCACCTTCACCAGCCAAGGGAATGGAAAAGGAACTCCGGTGCTGTCCACTTCACCATCCAAAGCAGCACAGTTTCCACCATGCAGACTGGGACCGAGCAGATAGAAGGGTTAGCAGATCTGGGCGGCCGGGACCACAGCACAAGGTCAGCCTTCAGCCAAAGTATTGACTTTTTCTTGGCAAGGAAATGCATGTCCAAGGTCTCAACACAAACAAAAGTTGTTGTTACCTTGTGTCTTCTGCAGAAGTGCAGCAGTTTAGTTCTGGAGATGTTAAATATCTATTCATTTGCCCACCTCCATGCTGACAAGCAAGTATGTTTACAAAGGTCCACTGAGATAGGACCATGGTGGTTTCTGGCTGGTTAGTTCAGCTCATGCAAAGAAGTTATTTAGTTATTTATCAATCTTCCCAAACTGGTGATATGGAATTCTCGAGGTGCTCCATCGCATGTGAAAACAGAAACCAATGATTTCCTAAAAAGAAAAGCCAGTGCAGGGGTTTGCTTTATACAGAATTCCAAGATCCAAATGCGGAGAAACCATAATTACACATTATATCTCTGTAGCATTCATAATTTGCAAATGTTTTTAATATGTGTAACTTATCTCATAATTAGAGGATGATCATTTGCTTTGACTAGGTAAGATGATTGAGGGCAAAGTTCATGTCTTATTTGTCTTCATACTATCATTGCCTAACAGGGAGCAGGGCACGTGGTAGGAACATGATTAATGTTGTTGAAAAATAAAAGATATTTACTTTGTTTCCAAAGAGATTCAAATGTTTTATTAACAATCCATGTAGTCTCTCTGTTTCTTTGTGTTACAAATAAGATGTTTGGACTAGATTTGTCCACATTGGCTGGGTATCAAAACTATGGGGCTTTTTGAATGAACATTTTCCCAGGCTCCTGTCTGGTCTATATAATCAGAATCTCTAGTCATGGGTCCAGCAAAAACAAGTCTGACAACCAAGGCACTCAATGAGCTCCTAAGTCCCTTCCATCTTTAAGATTCTCTGAAATAAAAAAACTCCTTTAGAGCTTTTACGTGTTTGTTTATCAACTTTGACAAATAGTTGAGTGGGGATAGGGGGTTTTCATGGCTGCCTATTAAAAGTGAAAAGAATGCATCTTTGAAGTGATAATATAAAGCAAAAAATTAATCAAAGTATGCTTGATTTACAGTACTGTTTTACACACTCTCCAGAAGAAGCTATGACTGTTGTCATAAATTCCTTATATTTGTGATTTGTGTAGTATGTTGTCAATGACAGCATCTCATTATGTTTGTGGTTTATTGCAATAATCCCCCGTACCCCAGTCATGTCTGTCTTCTGAGACCCACACTGATGGGTCAGAGAGGAGAGAATCAAGGGAGAAAAGGCACAGACAACAAAGAACAATAGGAGGCAGCCTTTATGACCCTTCTGGTCATTATGGGATTTTTGCATTATTAGTGAGCTAGCTAATTGCAATTTAGAAAGCTGTAGTTGTCTGTCTTATCTAGATGAGCAACAGTTACCCAGCTGCTTTCTTGCCATGGTGGGTAATTAGACGGTGACTTCTGTCCTTCTTAAACAGGCAAATTCGGAGTCCCATTGGATTGTTTTCACTAAAGGGACACTGCCGGTCCTCCTGGGTCGTTGCGACAGCTGTAGGGCAAGATTCAAGACAGGACCTGATAAAACTGTGTGGGATGGAAATAATTATTAATGAAGATTTTAAAAATAGGCAATCTGAAATGGAAAATTTTCTCTGCTAGTATCTCTTTTCTTTTTTTAACCAAATACAGCATGCACCATTTTGGATTTAAGACCACATTAAGAAAATAAAGAAGAGAAAGAAGTCAGAGCCAAGAATACAGGAGACTTAGTTTTTATGCTACTGATGGCAAAGTCAGCAAAGAATGTTTCTGAGAGGAAGATGATGATTTGGGGGGATGTTCCCAGAGGCAGTTAGTTGGACTTTATCTTGGACAATGGTGGTAGTGGTGGTGGTGGTGGTGGTGGTGGTGTGTGTGTGTGTGTGTGTGTGTTTTGGGGGCAGGTGATGGATTGAGGAGAGGCTGTCATCAGTCTTTCTGAAAACCCACAGAGCTGGAAGAGAAGAAGAAAGTGCTACAGAATCATTTTGGCTAAATTTCCCCGCCAAAAATTCTCAGCTAGGCTGTCATGAGGTAACCGAAATAAGCTATTTTCTCTTCCTTCTCTGTAGATGTGGTTTGAATTGAGAAGCTTTCTGGAAAGCACAGGCTGTGGGCAGGTAGACATGAGCCTCCTGCAGGTCTGGAGGAGATAGCAGTGGGTCTGGGGGGTCAGAGAGGCAGCCACTTGTGAGTGAGAGAAATGAACAGTCTCCTGGAGTATGCTCAGAACATTTGTGGGTAAGAAACTCTGATTCATGAAACAGCTTGTGGGTTGTATTAGCCCATACTCAATTACAACCCTATGAAAATAGCTATGTCTACACTAGCCCCCCAAAAGGAGAAATTTAGAATGATATGAAACATTTCAAATGTCCTTTTTTTTGGCAGGGGATAATGCAAAGACTTAACAGTTGAAATTCTTTTTTAGAAGAGCATGAGCCACCAGTGTATCCGAGAGCCAATTCATTCAACAAATACTGAATGAGAACTTATTCTGTACCAGTCATTTATCTAGCCTCTGGTATGGAAAAGCTCCCTCATTCTCTTTATCTAGGCTGTAACACTAGCATCTTCTCCCAGGTGGGTCCTCAGCCTTGACCAGAGAGCCTCGAGGCACACATTGCCACCAAGCCATGGCCCACCGATGTGCACACAGCCTACTTCCTGCACTCTTCCTCCCAGGGCATAGGAACTGGGTCTGAATGAATTTAAGCCATACCAACAAGTTATTTTTGTAGATAGATTTTTATGTGCAGGCTAGTTTCAGAAAAAAAAAAAAAAAAAAAAAAAAAAAGTCATCCTTTCCAGTGCAAATTAGTTTGTTTACCTTCAGGAAATAAAAATAGTCATAAGCCTCCCCCTGAGACATCACTTTGAATCACTAATGGGTTTCTATGCCCTGGCATTACTGCTTTTGTTTCCCTTGCGCAGAGCGATCGCTCTGGGGAAGTGTATTTCTCCTCCCATAACATCAGGGGCAGACAGAGATCAGGCTAAATACAAAGTCGAATGGGATCCAAATTGAAGGGATTCTGAAGAGTTTATTGTATGCACCAATCTCTGAGCGCGTGCGCACACACACACATACACACATTTTCCTTGACAGGAACAGAAGACTTTAGTGCCTGTGATTTTGATTTCCTATGTAGATTTTATAGATCTGGAAAACCCAAAATGTGGCAAATATTAAGATACAGCATGACATTTATACAAGATATGCTGGGGCTACGTCTGCAATATTTCTTCACGTGTTTAAACCATCCATGTCAGTTTCAGATGGAAGGTTGATGAGCGTGTACACAGTCCTAGACTCATTCCGGATGCGAGGAATCCATAGCTGGAGGCTGTTCCAAACAATCTTTAGTTTCAACAAGCAGGTGGGAAATTGTGGTGCGCACTCTACTTTGTGATCTAGCATTTTAGGGCATGGAACAACAGTGCTCTGACACTTGTAATTCCATTTGAAAGGTACGAGTGAGCACAGCCCATCATCAACTGAGATACAGTGTGTCTTGTGGGGGCTGCTTTGAGGCTGGCCCTTGACCTCAAAGCTGCTGCTCATGGGAGAACCACAGTTACCTTGGTTTGCGGGGTGGCGGTTGGGGGATGCTTAGCCCTTTCTCTAGGTCTAGGGATCTTACACATTTTATGAGTGAATAAGAATTTAGACTAATACTACCCCGGGGAGAGCCAACCTGAGTGATTTTTCTGTCCTGCTTTGCGGAGCCGGAGCCGGAGGTTTTAGCTGGGAGGGTCATGGCTTTATCCTTGCAAATCCTTTTTCTTTGGTATTTTATTTTCTAATTTATTTTTAATTGAAGTATAGTTGACATATACTGTTTTATTAGTTTCAGGTTTTCAACACCTGATCTTCTGTCCATACCTGATCCCTAAAGACAGGAACACCAGTGAGTGAAACAGACTCAGGGACCGCTCCTCCCCAATCATTATATTTGACTGATGATAATGATGATGATGATGGTGATGATGGTAAATGTTTACTATCCCGTTGTGCCTGGCTAATGCCACAAAAGGCTTCCCTTTAAATGTCATAGATTGGATTCCGTTCTCTAGCACGGAACTCTCCAGTACTCCACTGGCCTGAATGACAGCAAAAAGTTAGTGTTGATTATTCTTCTCACAATGGGTAGAACACATTTTATTAGAGATGGGGCGTAGGAGGTGATACAATAAATGTGAGACAATATAGTCCTTGCTGATTTTAAGCCTATAATAAAATTAGTTAACAAATATATACTATATACATACTAATCTATATGTATATTAATATCTAAAACACATTATGTATTTAATATGTATACTGTATATACTAACTACTATATATATATTAATGTCTATATTAATTTACCCTTACATAGTTAGACAGCTTGATAGAAAACTGGGAGAGAAAGGCACTAAAGAACATTTATGAGTAAGTGCGTATAAAGGCAATCTCTGTAAATAATGATGGTGTGGGGGAAAATCAAAGTAATAATTTACATCATTTAGATTCAGGGAATTAGCTTAATTAAATAAATTAGCTTATTAATATTATAGCATTGTAGAACAAAGTACTCAGTAAATATTTGAAGACTGACTTACTAAAAAGTTTGTTTTTGTTTTCCCATTAAAGTGTGGGAATAATGGGGCACCTGGGTGGCTCAGTGGGTTAAGCCTCTGCCTTCGGCTCAGGTCATGATCCCAGGGTCCTGGGATTGAGCCCCGCATCGGGCTCTCTGCTCAGCGGGGAGCCTGCTTCCTCCTCCCTCTCTCTGCCTGCCTCTCTACTTGTGATCTCTGTCTGTCAAATAAATAAATAAAATATTTTAAAAAAAATAAAATGTGGGAATAAACAAGTCTAAAAATATATTGTTCCCCACATAGGAAAGCCGTGGGTCACTAAACATTAATCTGCTTCAAATATTTCCACAAATTATCAGCTACTCTTTAAGGACTCAGAGGATTGTTGACATTAACCAGGATTTCCAGGAAATCAAGATTTGATTTAAATTGAGAGATGTAAGATTTTTATGAACCCAAAGATTTAAGAGGCATTAAAATAAATGTTGACTAATCCCTTAGGGAAATCAGTTTAGGATTAGATTATGTTCCTGTGATAAGTCAGAAATTCTCAAGAAAATAGATAAAACACCGTGCACATATTCAAATCTGTGTTTTGTCTGGAAAATAGAAAGGACAATACATTGATGTTGATATTTTGTAATACTTGAAATTCCTGTTTGCAAAATTTACTCAATTTTATTTGAATATAATGTCATAGAATAATGTCACGAACACATTGGATATTTTGTGTTTTTTTAGGAGCGAATAATGCTTACATCTGAAAATATAGAATCACACAATGATACAGTTACAGGGATCACTGTAAACTGTGTAGCGAAACCCCTTCCCTTCCCACAAGGGCAAAACAAGGCTCAGAGGGGGACAGGATCTATTCTAGGTCACACCCATTGTTCTCAGCAGAGACAGTCTAAGAATAAGGTCCATAATTTATATCTTCTTCAGAATTACCCTCTTTGACAGATGGTTCCTCAAACAGGAGAAGCAACCAGCTGAGATGCGTCTTGAAAATCTTCCTGATTATTTTAAGTCATTTGGTGTTAAAAATGTAATGGAAGAGGAAGAATTAATTCCTTGCCATAGAAAGGACCAAATGTTCATTGAAGCCTGAGAGGAGTTAAGGGGGAAGAGAAAAGAACACATCAAGGGGTCTGTTTAACTACCAACTGACCGCAAAATAATAGGGATGCTAACTAAGATGTATGGACCGTTTATTATGTGCTAGGGACCATGCACTAAGCATTTTAAATAATATTTCATTAATTAACTTTTGAGAAGCATTATCTCACTCAATCTTCCCAATAACATTATAAAATAATAACAATCATAATTATATATGTTATTATATGTTGAGGAAATGGGTTTAGACAGGGTTAGTATAACTTGCCTATAGTTTCATAGCTGGTAAGCCAGGGTTTAAAACTACGTGGTCTGACTCTGGATCCTTAACCAGCCTTTTAAGCTTTATATTATGTCTCATGAAAGAGGTAAATTTGCTACTTGACACCAAGGGTAGTCTTGGGTAGAAAGAATGATGAAGACAGTTCATACAGACATCTCTAGGGTTCAGTAAAAATCAAAACTATGTCTGAGACCAGTCCACCATTTCTCTTTATGAAATGAAGAAGTCCCACCCCATAAATTACAACCCCCCCCTTTTTTTTTTGGTTTAGGGACACTTTATGGAGAAGGTTTCCTTTGAAAATTATTTTTTACTGGCCGACTTGAAATCTGAGGTTGGAGTGTTTTCAACCGATGGAAAATGGTATAATGTAATGCTGTGATTCTCAGTTTCAGAGCTTCTTTGAACACTTTTAAGAATTATTGAGGACTCCAAACATCTTCTGTTTATGTGGGTTATTTCTGTGAATATTTACCGTGTTAGAAACTGAAACTGATACATTTTTAAGTACGAGAACACACATTCCCTGTGCTCGTCAGAACGCTGCCATCACCACACATCGTGTAGCTTCTGGAAAACTTGATTATCTACTCATGAGAGAACGAAAGTAAGAAAAGCAAAGTCTTAAAAGAAAATGGAGAAGAAGTTGATTTTCGGGGGAGGAGTCAAGATGGCGGAGAAGTAGCAAGCTGAGACTGCTTCAGCTAGCCGGAGATCAGCTAGATAGCTTATCTAAAGATTGCAAACACCTGAAAATCCATCGGCAGATCGAAGAGAAGAAGAACAGCAATTCTGGAAACAGAAAAACAACCACTTTCTGAAAGGTAGGACCGGCGGAGAAGTGAATCCAAAGCGACGGGAAGATAGACCCCGGGGGGAGGGGCCGGCTCCCGGCAAGCGGCGGAGCAACCGCGCACAAAATCAGGACTTTTAAAAGTCTGTTCCGCGGAGGGACATCGCTCCAGAGGCTAAACCGGAGCGAAGCCCACGCGGGGTCAGCGTGGCCTCAGGTCCCGCAGGGTCACAGAAGGATCGGGGGTGTCTGAGTGTCGCAGAGCTTGCGGGTATTGGAACGGGAAAGCCGGCTACAGAGACAGAGCCGACAGTAAGCTCGCAGCTCCGTGTTACCTTGAACCGGTCGCAGGCTCGGTGAGCTCGGAGCGCGGCCGGAGGTCAGGCAGACGGGAGTAACTGGGCGCTGTTCTCTGAGGGCGCACTGAGGAGTGGGGCCCTGGGCTCTCGGCTCCTCCGGGCCGGAGACCAGGAGGCCGCCATTTGTATTCCCGTCCTCTGGAACTCTACGGAAAGCGCTCAGGGAACAAAAGCTCCTGAAAGCAAACCCGAGCGGATTACTCACCCCGGCCCCGGGTAAGGGCGGTGTAATTCCGCCTGGGGCAAAGACACTTGAAAATCACTACAACAGGCCCCTCCCCCAGAAGATCAACAAGAAATCCAGCCGAGACCAAGCTCACCTACCAAGGAGTGCGGTTTCAATACCAAGGAGAGCAGCAGAAATCCAGAGGAGGAGAAAGCCAAGCACGGAACTCATGGCTTTTTTCCTGTGATTTTTTTTAGTCTTGCAGTTAATTTAATTTTTTCTTTTTCATTTTTTTTTTTTTTTTCTCGCCTTCGGGTAAAATTTTTTTTTTTTTTTAACTGTTACCTTTTTCTTTTTTAACGATTTTTTACTAGTTTATCTAATATATATATATATTTTTTTTTACATTTTTCTTAGGTGTTTTCTTTTTTTAAAAAAAATTCTTTTCTTTTTTTTTTTTTTTTTTTTTTTTTTTTTTTTTTTCTTTTTTCTTTCTTCCTTTTTGAACCTCTTTTTATCCCCTTTCTCCCCACTCACGATTTTGGATCTCTTCTAATTTGGCTAAAGCATATTTTCCTGGGGTTGTTGCCACCCTTTTAGTATTTTACTTGCCCCTTCATTTACTCTTATCTGGACAAAATGACAAGACGTAAAAATTCACCACAAAAAAAAGAACAAGAGGCAGTACCGAAGGCTAGGGACCTAATCAATACAGACATCGGTAATATGTCAGATCTAGAGTTCAGAATGACAATTCTCAAGGTTCTAGCCGGGCTCGAAAAAGGCATGGAAGATATTAGAGAAACCCTCTCGAGAGATATAAAAGCCCTTTCTGGAGAAATAAAAGAACTAAAATCTAACCAAGTTGAAATCAAAAAAGCTATTAATGAGGTGCAATCAAAAATGGAGGCTCTCACTGCTAGGATAAATGAGGCAGAAGAAAGAATTAGTGATATAGAAGACCAAATGACAGAGAATAAAGAAGCTGATCAAAAGAGGGACAAACAGCTACTGGACCACGAGGGGAGAATTCGAGAAATAAGTGACACCATAAGACGAAACAACATTAGAATAATTGGGATTCCAGAAGAAGAAGAAAGTGAGAGGGGAGCAGAAGGTATACTGGAGAGAATTATTGGGGAAAATTTCCCCAATATGGCAAAGGGAACAAGCATCAAAATTCAGGAGGTTCAGAGAATGCCCCTCAAAATAAATAAGAATAGGCCCACACCCCGTCACATAATAGTAAAATTTACAAGTCTCAATGACAAAGAGAAAATCCTGAAAGCAGCCCGGGAAAAGAAGTCTGTAACATACAATGGTAAAAATATTAGATTGGCAGCTGACTTATCCACAGAGACCTGGCAGGCCAGAAAGAGCTGGCATGATATTTTCAGAGCACTAAACGAGAAAAACATGCAGCCAAGAATACTATATCCAGCTAGGCTATCATTGAAAATAGAAGGAGAGATTAAAAGCTTCCAGGACAAACAACAACTGAAAGAATTTGCAAATACCAAACCAGCTCTACAGGAAATATTGAAAGGGGTCCTCTAAGCAAAGAGAGAGCCTACAAGTGGTAGATCAGAAAGGAACAGAGACCATATACAGTAACAGTCACCTTACAGGCAATACAATGGCACTAAATTCATATCTCTCAATAGTTACCCTGAATGTGAATGGGCTAAATGCCCCTGTCAAAAGACACAGGGTATCAGAATGGATAAAAAAACAAAACCCATCTATATGTTGCCTCCAAGAAACACATTTTAAGCCCGAAGACACCTCCAGATTTAAAGTGAGGGGGTGGAAAAGAATTTACCATGCTAATGGACATCAGAAGAAAGCAGGAGTGGCAATCCTTATATCAGATCAATTAGATTTTAAGCCAAAGACTGTAATAAGAGATGAGGAAGGACACTATATCATACTCAAAGGGTCTGTCCAACAAGAAGATTTAACAATTTTAAATATCTATGCCCCCAACGTGGGAGCAGCCAACTATATAAACCAATTAATAACAAAATCAAAGAAACACATAAACAACAATACAATAATAGTAGGGGACTTTAATATTCCCCTCACTGAAATGGACAGGTCATCCAAGCAAAAGATCAGCAAGGAAATAAAGGCCTTAAATGACACACTGGACCAGATGGACATCACAGATATATTCAGAATATTTCATCCCAAAGCAACAGAATACACATTCTTCTCTAGTGCACATGGTACATTCTCCAGAATAGATCACATCCTCGGTCCTAAATCAGGACTCAACCGGTATCAAAAGATTGGGATCATTCCCTGCATATTTTCAGACCACAATGCTCTAAAGCTAGAACTCAACCACAAAAGGAAGTTTGGAAAGAACCCAAATACATGGAGACTAAAGAGTATCCTTCTAAAGAATGAATGGGTCAACCGGGAAATTAAAGAAGAATTGAAAAAAATCATGGAAACAAATGATAATGAAAATACAACGGTTCAAAATCTGTGGGACACAACAAAGGCAGTCCTGAGAGGAAAATATATAGCGGTACAAGCCTTTCTCAAGAAACAAGAAAGGTCTCAGGTACACAACCTAACCCTACACCTAAAGGAGCTGGAGAAGGAACAAGAAAGAAACCCTAAGCCCAGCAGGAGAAGAGAAATCATAAAGATCAGAGCAGAAATCAATGAAATAGAAACCAAAAAAACAATAGAACAAATCAACGAAACTAGGAGCTGGTTCTTTGAAAGAATTAATAAAATTGATAAACCCCTGGCCCGACTTATCAAAAAGAAAAGAGAAAGGACCCAAATAAATAAAATCATGAATGAAAGAGGAGAGATCACAACTAACACCAAGGAAATACAAACTATTATAAGAACATACTATGAGCAACTCTACGGCAATAAATTTGACAATCTGGAAGAAATGGATGCATTCCTAGAAACATATAAACTACCACAACTGAACCATGAAGAAATAGAAAGCCTGAACAGACCCATAACCAGTAAGGAGATTGAAACAGTCATTAAAAATCTCCAAACAAACAAAAGCCCAGGGCCAGACGGCTTCCCGGGGGAATTCTACCAAACATTTAAAGAAGAACTAATTCCTATTCTCCTGAAACTGTTCCAAAAAATAGAAATGGAAGGAAAACTTCCAAACTCATTTTATGAGGCCAGCATCACCTTGATCCCAAAACCAGACAAGGATCCCACCAAAAAAGAGAGCTATAGACCGATATCCTTGATGAACACAGATGCGAAAATACTCAACAAAATACTAGCCAATCGGATTCAACAGTACATTAAAAAGATTATTCACCACGACCAAGTGGGATTTATTCCAGGGCTGCAAGGTTGGTTCAACATCCGCAAATCAGTCAATGTGATACAACACATCAATAAAAGTAAGAACAAGAACCATATGATACTCTCAATAGATGCTGAAAAAGCATTTGACAAAGTACAACATCCCTTCCTGATCAAAACTCTTCAAAGTGTAGGGATAGAGGGCACATACCTCAATATCATCAAAGCCATCTATGAAAAACCCACCGCAAATATCATTCTCAATGGAGAAAAACTGAAAGCTTTTCCGCTAAGGTCAGGAACACGGCAGGGATGTCCATTATCACCACTGCTATTCAACATCGTACTAGAGGTCCTAGCCTCAGCAATCAGACAACAAAAGGAAATTAAAGGCATCCAAATCGGCAAAGAAGAAGTCAAATTATCACTCTTCGCAGATGATATGATACTATATGTGGAAAACCCAAAAGACTCCACTCCAAAACTGCTAGAACTTATACAGGAATTCAGTAAAGTGTCAGGATATAAAATCAATGCACAGAAATCAGTTGCATTTCTCTACACCAACAGCAAGACAGAAGAAAGAGATATTAAGGAGTCAATCCCATTTACAATTGCATCCAAAACCATAAGATACCTAGGAATAAACCTAACCAAAGAGACACAGAATCTATACTCAGAAAACTATAAAGTACTCATGAAAGAAATTGAGGAAGACACAAAGAAATGGAAAAATGTTCCATGCTCCTGGATTGGAAGAATAAATATTGTGAAAATGTCTATGCTACCTAAAGCAATCTACACATTTAATGCAATTCCTATCAAAGTACCATCCATCTTTTTCAAAGAAATGGAACAAATAATTCTAAAATTTATATGGAACCAGAAAAGACCTCGAATAGCCAAAGGGATATTGAAAAAGAAAGCCAACGTTGGTGGCATCACAATTCCGGACTTCAAGCTCTATTACAAAGCTGTCATCATCAAGACAGCATGGTACTGGCACAAAAACAGACACATAGATCAATGGAACAGAATAGAGAGCCCAGAAATAGACCCTCAACTCTATGGTCAACTAATCTTCGACAAAGCAGGAAAGAATGTCCAATGGAAAAAAGACAGCCTTTTCAATAAATGGTGCTGGGAAAATTGGACAGCCACATGCAGAAAAATGAAATTGGACCATTTCCTTACACCACACACAAAAATAGACTCAAAATGGATGAAGGACCTCAATGTACGAAAGGAATCCATCAAAATCCTTGAGGAGAACACGGGCAGCAACCTCTTCGACCTCTGCCGCAGCAACATCTTCCTAGGAACAACGCAAAAGGCAAGGGAAGCAAGGGAAAAAATGAACTACTGGGATTTCATCAAGATCAAAAGCTTTTGCACAGCAAAGGAAACAGTTAACAAAATCAAAAGACAACTGACAGAATGGGAGAAGATATTTGCAAACGACATATCAGATAAAGGACTAGTGTCCAGAATCTATAAAGAACTTAGCAAACTCAACACCCAAAGAACAAATAATCCAATCAAGAAATGGGCAGAAGACATGAACAGACATTTCTGCAAAGAAGACATCCAGATGGCCAACAGACACATGAAAAAGTGCTCCATATCACTTGGCATCAGGGAAATACAAATCAAAACCACAATGAGATATCACCTCACACCAGTCAGAATGGCTAAAATCAACAAGTCAGGAAATGACAGATGCTGGCGAGGATGCGGAGAAAGGGGAACCCTCCTACACTGTTGGTGGGAATGCAAGCTGGTGCAGCCACTCTGGAAAACAGCATGGAGGTTCCTCAAAATGTTGAAAATAGAACTGCCCTATGACCCAGCAATTGCACTATTGGGTATTTACCCTAAAGATACAAATGTAGTGATCCAAAGGGACACATGCACCCGAATGTTTATAGCAGCAATGTCCACAATAGCCAAACTATGGAAAGAACCTAGATGTCCATCAACAGATGAATGGATCAAGAAGATGTGGTATATATACACAATGGAATACTATGCAGCCATCAAAAGAAATGAAATCTTGCCATTTGCAACAACATGGATGGAACTAGAGCGTATCATGCTTAGCGAAATAAGTCAAGCAGAGAAAGACAACTATCATATGATCTCCCTGATATGAGGAAGTGGTGATGCAACATGGAGGCTTAAGTGGGTAGAAGAATAAATGAAACAAGATGGGATTGGGAGGGAGACAAACCATAAGTGACTCTTAATCTCACAAAACAAACTGAGGGTTGCCGGGGGGAGGGGGTTGGGGAGAAGGGGGTGGGATTATGGACATTGGGGAGGGTATGTGATTTGGTGAGTGCTGTGAAGTGTGTAAACCTGGTGATTCACAGACCTGGGGATAAAAATATATGTATATAAAAAATATATGTTTATAAAAAAAAAAAAAAAAAAAAAACAAAAAACAAAAAAAAAAAAAAAAAACAAACAAAAAAAAAAAAAAAAAAAAAAAAAAAAAGAAAATGGAAATAGTTTTGGCCTCAGAGATGCCTAGTGCCCTGATGAGAACGAGCCACTGCTCTCATAATTTCAGCTGTAGCTCTCCACTTACCAACCGGCCAAGGTGCTTCGTCTCACTAGGATTCAGTTTCATCTTAAAGTGCATGTAATAGTACCTATCTTGTAGGTGTGGTGTTAGTATTCAGTGAAATAATGTCTATAAATACCATCCGTAGTTCCAAGTAAGCACTCGGGACCTGGTAGCCATCATTAACATGGGTTGTGTATCTGACTGAGAAGTCCTCGCCCAGCAGGGAGTGGGGATTATCTGTACCCAGAGAGGGTTACCTCATTAATCCTAAAGGGGTCTTAGCCACCTGTTCTTCTGTCCCCATAACTTCATTTACTTCTGAGTAAAGTAGTAAGATTTTTTTTAAAAAAAGATTTATTTATTTGAGAGAGAGAAAGAGAAAGAGAAAGAGAGAGACAGAGACAGAGAGAGAGAGATAGCATGAGTGAGGGGAGGGAGGGAGAAGCTGACTCCCTGTTTAGCAGAGAGCTGCATGTGGGACTCCATCCTAGGACGCTGGGTTCATGACCTGGACCAAAAGAAAGCAGATGCTTAACCGACTGAGCCACCCAGACATCCCAAAGGAATATCATTTTGATTAGAATGAAAATGAATGTGACTGGCGGAGAAAGAAGATATTTGTCTTTTTAATACTTTTATCCTTTTTGAGCATTTCAATTAAAGAGAAAGATTGATGTGTTTTATTCACATCTTTTTCATTAAATTTCTTTAAATTTCATTAAATTTCTTTAAATTTTCATTAAAAAGAATAGAATCTATTTTTACAGAACACTGTACGCTAGAAAGATGGTACTTGTCCAAAGAAAAAGTCAGCTCAAGAACGTATCTGTACTACCAAAGCAGATTTTCAAGGATAAGCTAATGGTCTGCTCATTTCAGAACTTCTTTTATACACTAACATTCCAATGAAGTAGAGAGCCAGGAATGAGTGGAAACCTGATTCTATTCGATAGTTTACAAATAGCAATTGTTTGTGACGGAGGGTATATTTTGTAAGAGAATGCCTTGAAAATATAATAAGCAAAGTTGCACAGGTATAAATTTCATCTGGGGTCAATGTGTACTTAAATGTAATGCCAAATTACCTGAAATCGAATTCTCTAGGCACTCCTTCTTCTCATTCTTGCTTTGACAAGGTGTCTGCTTCATTCCTTTAGTCACCAAAGAGCTATGTCTTAGGCATATTAGGATTGAAGTGTCTACAAGAAATCTGCACCTGAATTGGAGGGAAGAGGTAAGAGTCACCAATGTGTAGTTTTTTTTTTTTTTTTTAAAGAAAGAAAATAAATGACAAATTGAAAGTCATCTGAAAGTTATTCACCAAAGCCATGTCTTTGGTGTAACTGAGCTTCCTACTTCTATGGACTTGCTCCACTGTAACTAAGGGTTAGTTCACATCTGTAAGACTCAGGAGCATCTGCTTGGAGAGGTCTTTGATCCAGAAGCCCCCTGTGCTCAGAGGGCTTCTGGAACAAGGCTTACCTGATTCCATTGATTTAAACATTCCTATTTCAACTCACATGGACAAACCTTGAGGACATGATGCTAAGGGATATAAGCCAGTCACAGATGGATAAATACCACAGAATTCCAGTTAGACATGATTTCGAAAATAGTCAAGTTCATAGAATCAAAGAGAAAAGTGAGGGTTCCTAGGGACTGGTGGGGGAACTGAGGGTTGCTAAGCAATGGGCATAAAGTTTCGGTTCAGCAACAAGAGTAGGTTCTACAGATGTGCCCTACAACATTGTCCCTATGGTTAATAGTAGTGTGTGGTACATGGAAAAATTTGTTAAGGGGACCAGGTGCCTTGCTGGTTCAGTCTGTAGAGCGTAGGACTCTTGATCTTGGGATGGTGAGTTCGAGCCCTACATTGGGTGTAGAGATTAGTTAAGAATAAAATCCTAAAAAAAATGTTAAGAGGGTAAATGATGTGGTTTTCTTTTATCATGGTAAATAAAACAAAAATTTAATAAAACAAAAATAAAATAAAACAAAAATGTAAATGATTTCTTGCCCTGAAAATTCCAGGTAAATATCGCCACTCAGCCTAGTCAGACCTGAGCAATGCGGTTGCAGGGTTTTCTCTCAGAGTTGTCATCAGTGATGGGCAACCCAGAAATATTCTGATGAGTTTCCCGGCTATGTGTGCTCCAAGTTAAGTGGTGTTTTGAGGAGCAATTTAAGTAAAAACCACGACTCGTTGTTATTGAAGCAGAACCTGCCTATGAGCAGGACATCTCGTGAACCTTAAAGGACATCTTGTGAACCTTAACGCCAAATGGCAATGTGTGTTCTTATCCTACTTGTTTTTAAAGAAATCTGCAATAGCAGGAAAACCCAGATTATTGGCCCACAATGAAGAAGAGTCAATAACGAGCTACTTCAGGCGCGGAGCCCAAACCACCTCCTGCCAGGTGCTCCAGATGTTTCCTCTCGCCTTGGCTCATCTCTTCCATTTTATCTGTGTTGCACTCTTGCCAATTACTTCTACCCAACGGCACACTTCTCCCTCCCCCAACCAAGACCCTCTGCGATGTCTTTAAACAAGTCAGAGGCTAAGGATTGAGAAAGGACGTGTTGACAAAAGGCTTCACTCCACTCCAAACGGTGTCTCCTTCTCCACATGTGTAAAAACACATCCTTATCTGTTCTCCATGTACTGAGTGATATTTCCACGCCATCTCCAGAAGGTGTTTGCGTGCCCCTGCCAGTGATCTTTCTGAAGTCATGGAGTGAAAAGAGGATTTTTCCCAGAGGACAGAAGATTATTTATGTTGGAGCCAACCAAGTATTTTGCAGTCTCCATTAATGTTGCTTTAGCCTGTGATGAGCGGATGTTAGCTTCTTGTGATACACAAGGAAGAAGAGGACAATGTTCTCACCTTCCTGATGTCATCTCCGATTGTTATTTTTGTTGTATTCCTAAATAATGGGATTTCTGGCATCAAGATTTATCTCAGGATTCAGCCCAGTAGTGTTCTGAGAACAAGGGCCCTGGTGATGATGGATTTATACAGCTGCTGATTCTCTGACTAATTTGCTTTGAATGAAATGACTACTTGGGAAAACCAGAATGTCATTCCCAAGATTTTACAGCCTACGTGCAAACACAACAGGAAATACAGTGCAAAAATAAAATATTATTTTTCACCTTCAAATGTCACCATGGACTTCTCATGTGTCATTTAAATTAACCGAAAATCTAGATGTTGACAACTCAGTTGTACTTTTTCCTGCTTCACACTGAAATTGCAAGACCTTGCAGCACCTTTTGTTGTTTCCTTCTGCTAATGTGGATGATTTCGAACAGTCTCCGTGTCACTGGAAATAGTGACTATTTTCATGGCTTCCCCCTGTGTGCCGTGTGAATGTGCATGCTAATTTTTCACTCTCCACATGAGGGCAGGGAGAAAGTTGAAGGCACGGCTGGGGTCTGTCTCAGCCAGCTCAAGCTGCCGTAACAGAACCACAGGCCGGGGGGGAGTTACTCAACAGACGTTTATTTCTCAAAGTTCTGGAGGCTTTAATCCAGCGTCAAGGTGCCCTCATGGTTAGTCTCTCCTGAGGCCCCTCTCCTTGGCTTGTGGATACCTGCTGTCTAGCTGGGTTCTGATGGCCTCTCCTCTGTGCCCAGACATCCCTGGTATCTCCTCCTCTTCTTACAAGAACAATAGGCCAGTTGTATTATGGTCCCACCTTTTGAAGCTCATTTAATCATATTTTCCTCCTAGGCTTTATCTCCAAATACAGTCACTGTTGGAGGTTAAGGCTTCAACAAACTTCGCTTATAATAGGGTCCTTTCCCTCCAGTTTTATTGAGGTATAACTAACTTATAACATTGTGTAAGCTTAAGGTGTACAATGTAATGATTTGCTATATGTATATATAGCAAAATAATGATAGTAAGTGTAGTTAGCATCTGTCACCTCACATAGTTACAAATTTTTTTTCTTGTCGTGAGAATTTTTAAATAAAGATTTATTTATTTATTTGAGAGAGTGATTGAGGGTAAAGGGAGGGGCAGAGGGAAAGAATCTTCAAGCCTACTCATTGCTAAGCGCGGAGGCTGACGTGGGGCTCGATTTCACCACCCTGAGATGATGACCTAATCTGAAACCAAGAGTTGGATGCTTAAGTGGCTGAGCCACCCAGGCGCTCCTTGTGATAAGATTTTTTAAGATTTTCCCTCTTAGCAACTTTTAAATCTGCAACATGGTATTGTTGACTATTGTTGCCATGCTGGACATCCCCAGAATGAATGCATCTTACAACTCAAGTCTGAACCTTTGGACAATCTTTGTTAGTTTCCTCCATCCGACACCTTTGACCATCTCCAGTCTGTTCTCTGTTTTTATGAGCTCAGTTTTTTTTTAGATTCTACCCATAGATGAGATCGTATGGTTTTTGTCTGTTTCTGTCTTATTTCACTTAACATAATGCACAACAGGATCTTCAATGGCATTCATTATTATACAGACAGAAAAATATGTCTGTAGAGTATAGACATTGCTAGAAGAGGACGGGGACATGCTAGTTACAGGAGGCTGGAGCAAGTAGCTAACTGGAATTTTATGTATGGAAAACAGGACTTCAGAAACTGCTGGTTCCCTTCCACCAAGACAGATGGCCCAGAACAGCAATACTTTCATGAAATGGGGGCCTCTGGGGCCAAGGCAGCAAGGCCAAGTCCTTCCAAACCAAGACCAAGGCAAAAAGCAGCGATGCCATGTCTTGGGGTCTGAGGACCTGCGTTTGTTGAAATCTATGATATCTTCTGTAAGGCTTGGGATGTCTGGTGCACGTGGTGATTAGCCAGTCTCTGAAGGCTCTGGGGTGCTAACTTGACCATGTTTCTTAGATGTTGTTATTCCTTTCTGACAACCTGCATGAGACATGAGCTCTGTCAAAGATTTCTTTTAAATGAAAGTACCTTATTTCCTAGTTTGTGACCAGTTGGGTGGGGTGGAATGGAAGAGGTTGACGTTTGTGAATAGAAAAGATTCCCTCTTCCTGCTGTGCATTTCTCCTTTAAACTCACACCACTGTTGCACTCACACTTCTGACACCAATGTGGGGAATTTTCTACCCCCAACACACCCACAAACAGTTCTGAGGACAGCTGAGTGGCCTACAATTTAACTCAGCTCTAGCACTGTCCACCTGGAAATAGCATCAGATCCCACAGGTTAAAGACTCAGTCTAACAAGGATACCCTCCCCCTAGTTGACCCTCCACTTCAGATGCCAGTGACAAGTCCAAGTTGTCATGGTAATTCCAGTCCCCTCCTTTGGTTCAATAATTTGCTAGGATGGCTCCTATCACTCAGGGAAACCTTACTTAAAGTTTGCCCATTTATCTTACAGGATACAGATGAATATCCTGACGGAAGTGCATAGGCAAGGCCTGTGGGAAGGAGCACGGAGCTTCCATGCCCTCTCCAGGTGTACCCCTCTCTCAGCACCTCCAGGTGTTCACCAACCACAAAGCTCCATAGAACCCCTACATCTGGATTCTGTGAGGACTTCCTGAGAAAGTACAGTTGATCACTAGTTCCATCTCCAGCCCCTCTCCCCTCTCTGGAGAACAGGAGATGGGGCTGAAAATACCAAGCTTCTAATCTTGGCTTCATCTTTCTGATGAACAGCCCCCATCTAATACCAACAAGAGTCACCTCACTGCTTCACCCAGTTAATGCCAAGGGATTTAGGAAAATTGCATCAGGATCCAGGGGTTCCAAATACTGGAAGGAAAGGTGCTCCTGGGGCTCAGATCACTCAGGAAACCACACAGGTGTTAGAAGCTCTATGTCAGGACCTATGCAGGTAGAGAATGGTATATGTATCTTCTATCAACTCACAGTTTGTTATTGGAAAAATGAGATCTAGGATAATTTTTTAAAGCTTGCTTAACATGAAAGCAGGGCAAGGAACGTGAACTTTGGAATCATAACTCAGCCAGTCATTTGCTGAGTTACCTGGATGATGTGATTAACCACTTTTTTTTGAAAAATTTATGGTAGTTTCTACTTCTGCAGCAGTTATAACTAAATGAAAAAAAAAATTGAAGTCTTGATAAACACTTAATAAATGCATATAATCTATTAACATTTGCTAGTTACTACTAAAACAATTTTTGTTTTCCAGTTTTATAATTACATAAACATAATATGAATTGGCATGGTGCTTTAAAAATTTCACTTTAAGAGGCACCTGGGTGGCTCAGCCAGTTAAGCATCTGACTCTCGGTTTTGGCTCAGGTCATAATCTCAAGGTCATAAGATCAAGCCTGGCATCGGGCTCCACACTCTGCAGAGTCTGCTTGAGCTTCTCTTCCTCTGCCCCTCCCCGGCTCTCTCTCTCTCCCTTCCTCTCTCTCTCTCTCTAAAATAAGAAAATAAATCTTTAAAAAAGTTCTCACTCTAAAGTACTTTCAAATTCACAGTCTCATTTTATCAATAATTGAGGTGGGAAAACCTCTGATCACGTTTTACAAATGAGAACTTGTAACTTGTCATAAAATGTTAGCGCTAACAGGAGTTTGAGGGATGTTGTGGTCTGACTCTCTTGTTTTAAACAAGGAAGCTGAGACCTGGAGAGATCAAACAAATCGCTCAAGATCACATAGCAAATTGTGGAATTCAGTTTATCTGTCAAATAGTTTCAGAGCTTTCACTGTATGCTGGCATTCTGCTGGGTACTGAGCTTACACTTGGTGTGGAAAATGAGTTGGTCATGTACAGACCATGATGATGTGCTACTGTGAATGATGAGATGAAATGGGCTCAGGGTGTAGTGAGAATACATAGGCGGCTGGATGGGGATGGCTGAAACGAGTGGTACGGGAAGGCTTCCTGGAGGAGGCGGTGCCTGATCTGATTTTTCACGCCTGAGTGCACTAATTAGAAGGAGGGCAAAGGCTGTGCCTAGCAAAAGAAATAGCACATGCAAAGGTTTGGAGGCTTGACAAGGTGTAGTGTGTCTTGGGAACTGGAATAGTTCAGGATGGCAAGAGCCCTGGGTGCTTGTGGTGTGTGGAAAGGGAGATGCTAGAGAAGCAGACTGGGGCCAGATCATGCCTTCCTGGATCCTGAGTGCCCAGCTAAATACTTTAGATTTTAACCAGAAGGCAATGGGAGAGTAGCTGAAGGCTTTTAAGAAGGAATTATGGGAAGGACCCTGGAGGGAAGATCAAACAAACAGTGCTCCCACTGAGCTGCACAGAAAAGGAGTAAAAATTAGAAACTGATGTTCAACTACAAATCCTGGAAGGACAGCCCAGGCCTGTTCCTCTTTCTTCCACAGTATACTGCTTAAATTCTTGGGACTATCTAAATGTTTTAAAGACTGTGTCCGGAAAAAAGAAAAGGTTTATATATATATATATATATATATATATATATATGTGTATATATATATATATATACATATATATATATATTTTACAGATATATAAATATATATATGTATATTTATGTATATATTACATGTAATATATAAATAAAATATTACATGTAATATATACATAAATATACATGTATATATATTTATATATCTGTAAAATTGTATTTCGTCCTAGTTCAGATTAATCTAGGCTAATATTTCTCCATAGATTTGTGGACCATGGGAAAGTCATACCTGGAATTTTACCCTGCTACATGAAATAGCCAATATAGATCTCATTCTTCTCCAAGCAAGGAGAAAGAGCTGGGAACACGTGGTCCAGGAAACTCCAGCCCCAGGGTCTGGAAAGAGCAGAGAGCAGAGAGCAAGGGCTGTGCCGGGAGCTGTGTGGGGCTCCAGCTCTACCTCCAGCTCCTTTGGTGAGTCCAATACATCCTGCTAAGAGCAAACACTTGCCTAGTAGATGCCCCGCTCCGGGGACTATTCTGCATCCATTTACTCCTTTAAAACCCTCGTGATAACCTCCTAATGTACAAGCATGAGGATAATCCCCCTTTGAAAGCTAGTCTGTCTGGGTTACTATAACAACAACAAACCACACCAAAAAAACATAAACTGAATAGCTTCAACAATAAACACTTATTTCTGACAGTTCTGGAGGCTAGACGTACAAGAGCAAGGCATCAGCAGAAGAGAGGTCATGAGAGCCCCTCTCCCTGGTTCAGTGCCTGCCCTCTTTGCACTGTGCTGGCACAGTGGGAGCTGGCTGGGGTCTCTTTCAGGAGGCACTAATCCCATTACCTGGGCTTCAACCTCCCACCCGAAGCCCTGCCCCAAGGCCCTGCCTCCTAACAGCATCACTTTGAAAGTTAGGTCTCAACACATGAATTTGGGAAGTGGGGGTGGGGGTGGACACAAGCATTCGGCTTGTAGCACCTGCCTGAGTTTCTGCGTCTAGAAAAGTCCAGGTGTTGGGGAAGTGCTGTCCAGAGCTAGGATTCTGAGGGGAAGGTTGAACTCAAGTGGCTCTTGCAGCTCTCACCTCCCCAGGTTTACTGGAGCTTCTCCGTACACTTCTATTAAGCAGCCCAGAAACCGAACCTACCTCTCTCCAAAGAGGTCCCAACAGAGACCAGTCCCAGAGGAGAACCAGGTCCAGAGATGAACAGAGAAGAGCTGCCGTTCCCTGCCTGTGGCCTCCTGCCAGGCCCTTTCCTTCCTTCGACTGGCAATGTCCCCCGTGGAAAAGTCGTGATCCTGACTTGACAGACACGGAAGCTTTGGCTTACAGGGATTCAGTAATGTGTCTAAATGGACAGAACCCAGTAGGGTGGAAAGAGACGTGGGAACCCACGTTCACCTAACTGCAGGGCTCATTCATGGCCTTGGGTATTAGAGTTTGAGGGAGAGGCGGTGGGGAGACTCCCAAGCACAGGGACTGAATGTTGGTGTGGGCATCTGGATTAAACAAAATAAAACCACTTGAAGGCTTTTGATGAGCTTCTGCAAGAAAATTGCTATTATCTTTTTCAAACTCATAAAGATTCCTAAGTTAAACCTCACTTCAGGGAGTCTACCCTTCACCTGCTGTTTTCAGAGATGGTCCTTCATAGGATCTAAGATGAGCCTCTCCGTGAGAGGGGAAGGGCCGGGCGGCCGTGCGGCTGCTGAGACCTCAGGGGCCCATACAGTGACCCCACTACTGTCCCTGTCATCCATCTCCCTGGAGCCTTCCCTTTTTTCATCGAAGCCAGATTTCTGTCTGTGTGTTGGTGCAAAGGGAGGAAAGATGTGGTAACAACTGGGTCACATGGCCCATTCAGCATGCTTGAATCTCTCAAAGGAAGTAAAGACGATTTTTAAGAACTCCATTAGAGGGGCGTCTGGGTGGCTCAGTGGGTTAAGCCTCTGCCTTTGGCTCAGGTCATGATCCCAGGGTCCTGGGATCGAGCCCTGCATCGGGCTCTCTGCTCAGCAGGGAGCCTGCTTCCCATCCTCTCTCTCTGCCTGCCTCTCTGCCTACTTGTGATCTCTGTCTGTCTGTCAGATAAATAAATAAAATCTTAAAAAAAAAAAAAAAAGAACTCCATTAGATCTGTACTTGGGAACTATTGTTTAGTCATTCCATTCCCTTAAATAATATATTTTTTGCCTGGACAAGTCACACAAACTCTGCAGGCCTCCCATTACCTAAATTATGAAATGAAGAGGGTTGAATAACATAAAACCTAAGGTGGTTTTTTTTTTTTTAAATGAAGGCCTGCAAAATCAAAAATATGTGAATAAATAAATATATATATTTTTAAGGCAAGAATGTAGAAGCATCTTGGTCATGGAGACCAGAAGCTCTTCAAGGGCAGGGACCACCTCTTTAATTTCTTTTGATTCCCCCTAATGCCTGGTGCTTATCACCGAGCAGGTGTTCAGTAAGCCTTGTTGGCTGTCAAGCCAAGTGCTAAGATGCAAAAGCTTTATTTATCGGCATGAATCTGTGTTGGGGGCCAACCCTGCCAAAATAGGCCAATGAATTAAAGATTCTATAATTAGACATACAGTGTTGTACCGGGCACTCTGTGTCCCTGCTTGTCAGTGTGTCCCCATGATGATGTAGTGACGGTTGCCAGCTCTCTGGGGGCTGTGTTCAGCTGATGGGAATGTTAATTTCACTTGATTTTTATTCTTGACCGAGGAAAGAGGAGCGCTATCATTTTAGAACTCCAGAAAGGGATCCCCTCTCCCCCACAAAGAAAACTGCAAGTAATGGGTTGGGGTGGGGCGTGAATGATAGCACTGAAAAGCAGTCAGTCTGTTTGGAAAGCTGGACAAATGTAGACTGACTGTCCCGAGACGGGAAATACGTCTGTGGCTTAATCCCATTTATTGAGAACTTGCTACGTCAGGAACTTAACTTTATTTTCACAAAACCCTCATGGCCATGCTAGTATATCATTTTTCCACTTTGCAGACGAGAACATCAACCTTGAGAGAGAGAACAGCTTGCTCTAGTTCACGTATAAGGTAACTGGTGAGTGACGTCATCTTTCTAATCCCCCAAATGCTGTGCTTAATCATGTCCTCTCTCCCAATGCTCTTACCTTTTCTGCTCTCCCCTCCCAGTTTTATAAGGAGGGAGGGAGGGAGCGAGGGCGGAGGCATTGGGATGATTTTGCCGATGTCCTTCTTCTGCCTTCTCCCCGTCTACCGTTTGTGCTGAAGAGATCAATCAGTTCGTCTCTGAAAAACATGTTATGATTGTTCTCTTTGTAGGCATTTCTCTGTAGGATTCTAGGAACTGTACATATTTCATAATGTTTTTAAGTGCTGTCCTCTTCCAACCCTATTATTTTAGTCAAAGAAAGAGAAAGACCTAAAACTGGGAATCACAGCAATGACAAAGACGTATCGGTGGAGAGTTACTGCTTTACTTGATCCTCATCACAAACCCTGCGAGGCAACGAGGCCAGTATGGCTAATCCCCAATTCAAACACGAGAAAGGGGAGCCCCATGTTTGAAAGGACATGCTCAATATCACTCTGATGGTAAAGACAGCCTTGCACTCAAATCCAGAGCATTGACTCTAAGTTTGGGACTCTTGAAAATACAGTGGAATATGGTTTCGATGCGCAGTTCCCAGAGCTTTTTAGGGGGTTGGGGACCGACGGCCACCTGACTCATCCCACTTCCCCGCTCGTTTTGCCTCTAAGCCTCGCTGTCATTCTTGACCCACGCAGCTGCTGGGCTGGCAGGCAGCTCAGAGCAATTAGGGCTGTAGGTTCCATGGGAATTCCAACAGCTGGGAGAGGTCCCAAAGAGCGGACGAGGAAAAATAACACATACAAGGTCACATCTCAGCCAAATGGGTGAAGGTCAAACAGAACAAGGTGAATAAAGCAGAACGGCTCAGGAGGTGCTTGCTGACTTTAAGAAAATGAGGCCACTTAAAGGGAATCCAGAGACAGTTCAAGAAAGACTTTCCAACTAAAGACTGTGATTTGTGATCTAAAACGCTAAGTGATCCATTTTAAGGAGGGGATGGGCCCCGTTGAGATTCACGTGAATGACATGAGGGGCCAACTGGAAGAAAAAAATTCTTAAGGCATAAAATAAAAGGCAACCAACCAAAACAAAGAAAGAGAAACATACGGGGAAGAAAATGATGAGGGAACAGGAAAGATTTGGAGAACAGGTCCTTGATGGTTCACATGTGACGAAGAGGAGTTTAAGAAGGCGAAACTAGGAGAGATGGGAAGAATCAGTAATGAAAAACAGGAGACAGTTCTGCTGCATTGAGACACCTAGGGAAGTGGGGTGATGGGCAGTACCTCTAGTCCATGGGATTCGGATTATGATCAGTAAGGACAGAGAGGTTCTTATTTTGACCTGTTTCTTTGTCTTGAACATCATGTGTATGTATGAAATAAGCTTATAGTCTAAGATATGAAGAGACGCACATGGGGAAAAATATACATACATATATCATTTGTATTACTAATTGCATTACTGTATAAACAAATACATATATGCATTATATATCTGAAATATATACATGTATATAATGCATATATGTATATATACATATAATGCCTATATGTATTTGTTACATATATGTAATACAAATATGGGTGACAATTTTCTTTTACGTTTGCCTTTCGGTTTCACTATGTCTAGTACTCTGGGCAGAACTTCAGGTCCTTCATATGTATTTGTTGAATATTGGCTGCTTAGGGAGGGAAAGAAACCAGGACAAATAGTCTCGCCCTGTGGAGGGTTGGGGCATGGGGGTGGCTAACATTTTTTTCCTTCAAATCACAGCTGCCTCCAGGCAAAGTTGTGAGAGAGACTGGGTCCACGCCCACCCGTCCCTCCTGCCTCAAGCCTTTAAAGCTGCTTGCTTCAGGGTGCTCTTGCTCTCTGTCCACAGAGTCCCTCAGTCCAAACGGGTACTAATCATCGCTTTCCCGTGCAAACCTTCGCAAAGCTCGTTCCCTTGCTTCACATCTAAGAAATGAAACAAAACCCTAAAACAACTTCTAAAGAGGGGACTTTTCAAGTGTTTTTTGGTGACCCCCACCAAAAACATGTGTGGGGTCAGGAGAGCCTTTGCTGAGCCCCCTCTGTGACAGCACCCCCCCCCCCCCCCGCGATGGTCATCCCACAAGGCACCCCCCGCAGGTTTGAAGCCCAAACAGCCTCTGCGACAAAAGGGGCGGAGCCAACAGCTTGCAGCGTCCAGATGGCTCATCAGGCAGATTTCGCGACGTGTTCCTTGGCCGCCCCCCTCTGAATTTCCCGGCTGGAGAGCGGCAAACCCTGTGTAAGATGTTGAGGCTCCTTTTCAAGTGGATCCACGAAAAGGGCTGACAGATGAGCGCACAGCGCGGAGGGAAGACTACTCAACTGGGAGAAACTGAGCAGAAGGAAAAGTAAGCGAACAGCCGAGAGGGTTTCCCATTAGTATTAATTTAGGCATCAAAGGGAAACCTGACAACACCATGAAAGCAGCAGTCAAACACCTTGGCTATAGGGACAGAGGATAATAAGACAGAATTAAAGAGCTGTAACAACACACAGCGTGCGCCTCCCCAGAGCCAGGCCTTGGTGGTGCAAACCAGGAGGGCAGGGAGGGACAGTTAGCTGGAGGGGAGGAAGGAGCAGGTGCTGAGCCCTCTGGGCCAGCCTTGTAACTGAGAATAGCCGACTTGGATTTTTCTCCAGTATTCGTTTACTCCCCATTAACATGGGAAACAGCGGGGTTACGGGGTGAACGAGCCTGCAGAACTGGGCCACATTGCCAGCTGGGACCAGGCTGCCGTTCCTTTCTCCTTTCTCTTGCCTCCCAGAGGATTGAGCAGCTGGCCCAAAGACAGTGTTTGGTACATGTTTGTGGAATGACTGTTGTTTGTCTGAAATTGGGTCCACATTTAGGTGAGCCTTGACTGATGACATTTTCTCTACTTTCTTAATCTGAGTCTGAAGCTGGGCGGTGAACTTCAGTAAGACTTCTCTGAATTCTCTTCCCAACCTGGCCTAGACGTTTGGATTTCCGTATCTGTCTTTGCATGGACCAGGTTTAGCAAGAATCCCACTAAGCAGGTCTAGCCGTTCTTGGTATCTGGTCATCCAGGCTCTCTGACCAAATTCCTCATTCCCCATCTTTCCCTGAGTGATGTCTGGTCACCTTGGTCTGCCTTTGGCAAGACTCTTTTTCAGCGGAGTAGGCCAGAATCCACAGCTCCCCCACCCCTTATTCCTGATATTTCCTTAGTAATTTTTCATCTGTTGACCTTCCCATGTTGGCTATAAATCCCCACTTCTGCCTGGTACATTCAGAGCTGAGCTCAGTTTCTCTTCCTACTGCCCACTCCCGATGCACTAATCACCATATTCATGCCAGTAATTTCCCTGAAGAAGGTCTGCCCTCTTATTTTAACACGTGTCATGAATGATTTTTTTCTTTAGAAGGAAGGACCAGTGATCTTCGATAATCTGAGGAAAAAGCAAAAGCAAACAAATTGAAATGGGGCATCCAAGAAACCACTGGAAGTGAAAGCATAGCATTCGGGTCAAGTCGGCGTTGCGGTTATCACGGTGCTCTATACTCCTCTTTGTCTTTCCTCTTTCCCCCCTCTAAACCCCTCCTCACCCACCCCCCAACTTTGGAAAATTAATAAATGCAAATTTCCAAAGATGAAGCTAGACTTTTGAAGCCCAGTCTAGTCCTTCGTTTCTTCTTTCCTAGACCAATCCTTCCCAAATATTTATGTGCATTCAAATTGCAAATAAGATCTTGTTAAATATGGATTCTGATGTAGTAGGTCTGGGGTAGGTAGCTCTAGGTTCTGCATTTCTAACAAGATTCCACATGATGCTACTGGTGCTGTTACATCAAGGTTTCCTTTGGATCACTAGGGGAGGACTAAAAATGTACTAAGGCCTGAGTCCCACCCCCCAGAGATTCAGTTTTAACTGGTCTGGGTGTGATCTGGGCGTGGACGATTTGAAAAGCTCTCTAGGTGATTTCCATCTGCCAGCTAGGGTTGGGGATAGCTAATACAGAAGATGCAGTGGTGGTGTGGAAGGGCCTGGGCCTTGCAACCAGTACACCCTGGGTTTTGAATCTGGTTCTGTCATTTGACCAGTCAGGTAATCTTAGGTGTGTGTCCGACTACCCAAGCCTGTTTTCTCATTCATTAGAATATGGGATCATAGGGGTGTCTGGTGGGTCAGCTGGTTGGGCAATCAGCTCTTGGTTTCCACTCAAGTCATGAGCTCTTGGTTGTGAAATCAAGCCCCAAAGTCAGACTCTGTGCTCAGTGTGGAGTCGGCTTGAAATTCTCTCTCTCCTTCTCCCTCCCCATCCTCCATGTGCACACACATGCATGGCCTCTCTCTCTAAAATAAATAAATAAAATCTTAAAAAAAAAAAGGCAACAAGAATGAAGATGATAATAATGCCTTCTTCTTAGCATTGTGAGGCTTAATTAAAATAAATTATTTTAGTACCTAGAACAGCGCTAGATGTGTACAATATGAATATTGTCTCCTTCCCTCCTGTTACTGGCTAGCTCAAACACTTCTAGATCTAGATTAAAACTCATGATCTGTGGTCCAAATTTGGTCAACAAACGAATTTTGATTAACTTGAAATATTTTTAAATTTTAAGCTATTATTTATATATCTGCAGAGTCACATAAAAAAATCTAGATTTTGGCTTCTTTGGAAGAATATCAAAATCTGGTAAGAATGCCTACCATTGAGCCTCCTTCCCCATTTAGAGAGAGCACAGCCTTTACACTTGATGCGCACCCTACCACTGCTTCCATCGTATTCCCAACTGCTTATGTGCACCTCCATAATTTTTTAGCTTGATCTATTTACATTACCTCCCTGGACGTCATAAACATTTGAATTTGCTACCTCTTGCCTAAAACCTTTTATTCCAATTCCTTACCTGCCAGGATGTGGTTACATATCATCCCTCTCTTATACGATTTCTCCTCTTGGGGTATCTGGTGCTCTGGGCATGACATTGCTTAACATTTGTCATACAGATTCCAAGGTTTCACAATCTAATGCTCAAGGTTTTCCCCTTGCTTCCTGTGAGGAGAATGACTTTCTTCATTCTTGATATGTTGATGTATCCCAATTATTTGTTTCACAGGGAGAAGTGGGGGTGACGAACTGAATCATGTCCTCTCCCAAATTCATATGTTGAAATCCTAACTGGTATTCTAGTACCTTAGAAAATGACTCTCTTCAGAGATCGAGCCTTTAAAGGGGCAGTTAGGTTCAATAAGGCTGTTAGGGTGGGCTCCAAGCCTTTGTGTCTGGAATCCTTACAAGAAGTGGAAATTATGGCGTAGAGTTAATGCTGGGGCTGTGAGGGTAACCAGAAATCCTGTGTGAGGGCACAGCAGGAAGGCAGCTTTTTGCTTTTTGCTCATTGAATTTCCTCTCCCTGGGGTTGAATTGATTCTCGAATATCCAGAGGCGCTGGGAGCTAAGTGGTATACATGTATACATTCATCTGTTCATTTACTGGTTCTGCAGATACTCCTTGAGCCACTCCTTTGTGCCAGGCAAGGTGCTAGGTGCTGACCTATGAAGGGTGGCAAGCTTCAGAGACACAGACAGACAAATTCATAGCCAAGACATCATCTTAGGATGTCATCTATTTCCATTATACATATCTCTATGTATTACCTACTTTTCTATCAATGACAATAAAAATATCCACCTTTTAGGGGAAGCTGGGTGGCTCAGTGGATTAAAGCCTCTGCCTTCAGCTCAGGTCATGATCCCAGAGTTCTGGGATTGAGCCCCGCATCAGATTCTGCTCAGCAGGGAGCCTGCTTCCCCCTCTCTCTCTGCCTGCCTACTTGTGATCTCTGTCAAATAAATAAAAATCTTAAAAAAAAATCCACCGTTAACTGAGTACTTTTTGTGTGCTTTTCATATAGTATTATTTTATCTTTATAATACCAGATAAAATAGGCATTATTATGATTACTATTATCCTCATTTTATGGATGTGGAAATTGTGGCTAAAAAATATTAACTGTCCCAAGGTCATAATTAGTAGCTGGCTACTCCAGGATTTGAGTCCAGGTTAAGTCTGACTCAAAGCTTATGCTTTCATTGCTACTTGATATGGTCTTTCTAAAACTAGAGAAGTTGTTCCAAGCCATAAAAGATGGGAATTTCTCTAGAAGGCAATGTGTCCTTACATTAATTTTTTTTTTTTTCAAATCAAAGATATGCATGCACATAGTTTAAAAGTCAAATGGTCTGGGCACCTGGGTGGCTCAGTCAGTTAAGCATCTGCCTTTGGCTTAGGTCATGGTCCCAGGGTCCCGGGAGGAGCCAGCACTGGGCTCCTTGCTCAGCGGGGAGTCTGCTTCTCCCTGTCTCTCTGCCACTCCTTCTGCCACTCCCCTTGCTTGTACTCTCTCACTCTGCCTCTCTCTCAAATAAATAACTAAAAATCTTTTTTTAAAAAAGCCAAATGGTTCTGCAAAGCTTATTACAAAAACCACCAGTGCCTTGTCCAGTTCAGTCTGTATTTAACATTCCATGGCAACAAAACTTCTGATTTGTTTGGCTTTTTCTTTCTCGTTTTCATCTATTTCTTTATTTTCCAGTTTTAGTTACTATCTGATGACTTCTTACCATGGAAAAGTGTCCACTCCACATGTACATATTGCTTCCTGCCCACCCACCTGCATCCTCCCAAGTATAGTTAAATTAGATTTTCTGCTAGATCCATATCCAGTATTTATATTATTTTGACAATATGAATGTTATTCATATATGAGCTATATAATACATCATGATTATATTTCTTTTCTTATGCAACTTTTTGTTTTGCTAGAGTTAATCATTGCCTCATGTTCTGGTTTGCTTAGTTTTCTATGTATTCACCCCTGATTTACCCTCTATTCCTTCCTCCAATTATCTAAATCTCCTTCAGACACACCAGGAATTCTGTCCATGTCTTCTAAGAGTCAGCTTTCTGACCTGCTGCATTCTGGGCTGGGGGAAAGCTGTCATCTGGAATTTTTTTTCACCAATAACTTGGGAACTCCTTTTGAGTCTTTCTTGAGTTAGAATCCTTCCTTTTCATTGATTTAGAAACTTCTCGAGAAAAAGTGCTTGGAAGAAAAATTTGGAGATCTTTAAGGTCTGAATAAATCATATAGGTTTGATAGTTTATCTGGGTAGGGAATTCTAAGTTGGAAATATTTTTTCCACCACTTTTCCCAACATTTCCACCATTTTCCCACCATTCCACAATTCTACCATTGTCCTATGGTGATAGTTGGATTCCTATTCCTTTTAAACAAGAACATATTCTGTTTTTCTCCATTGCTAGAAGCTTTTAGGATCTTCTTTTTGTCCCCAATATTCTGAAATTTCACCAGGGTGTGTTTTGTGTTGGTTTATGTTCTTCCACTGTTGTAAGTACTCTATGGGATCTCCATCTGGAAAACTCATGTCCTTCCGTTATGGAAAATTTTCTAAATTATTTTTACAATGATCTCCTCTGGGAGAGAATGCTTCTCAGAACAGTGGGCTGGCCCCTTTTAGCTCCCATAGGGCAAAACATTGTTTTTGGTTTAAATTCATCTTTATATTGCCAACACTTTAGCAGTAGCCACTAGGAATTTGTTAAAATGGTACTCAGCAACTATTAGTAAATTGAACACAGCTGACATAAGTTACTTGCAAAGTTTAAGTCTCAAGATTTAGACTTACGATCGTACTTCCGACATTTCTCAGCAAAGACACAAGATGATCAGAGTACTGAGTGACTGTTTCTGCTGGTAACCCTTTATTCCTTCCAAAGGTTGGGTCAAGCCAGATTTCCAAATGACTGCCTATTAATATGAGTGCCCCTAAACTTCCCATGGTTTTCCTTTGAAGTATTTCTCACCCAACTCATCATTTTCTGTATCTTCCCACAACTATGCTGGATTTTCCATTCTGGAGGTGGGGGACAGTGGTGGTCAAGGAAGGAGATAGGACATGAGTCCAGCGGTTTCCTGTTGAGTTGATGGAAGCTTTTCCTGCCTGACCTGCCCTTAGAAAGAACTGCCTGCTAAGGCATGTATTGATGGCTGGGAGAGACAAGCTGAGGGTAGGACCGGAAAAGATGTACAAACCTGTCAGGAAAATACAAAGGAATGAAGGTTAAGTACAGGAATTACCCAATTTAAGTGGAAATCCCTTGGGATGCTTTTGAGGGGTAGTTTATCTTTTAACTCAAGATTTAAGTTTGAAAGATTTGTGGTTTATAGAGAAAAGGAATTTCAAGTACTTGTTTAAAAAATGAACAGAAAAATCATTTTCACTCCTTAAACTCAGCACTTAATTTTAGAATTAGCAATAAGTAAGACATCTGGATGAAACCGAACAGAAGCATTTCTGAAGAATTTTGTAAGCTGGGCATACTTCCTCGCAAATGAACAGCAGGTTCTGTTTCGAAAGTGTTCCTTAATATCTAAAGAGACAGTCCAAGACTTGTTTTCCATTCTCTTTTCCCTGGGTTTCCTTTCCCAACCACAACTTTTTTTAAAAATAGACTTTATTTCCTGATTTCCTTCTTTATTTCCACAGTTTAAGGTTCACAGCAAAACTGAATAGAAGGTGTAGAGAGTTCTCACATACATGCTTACCACTCCCCTCCCACAACCTCCCCCATTATCGAAATTTCTCCCTGGAGTCTTACATTTGTTACAATTGATGAATCTACACTGACACATAATTATTCCCCAAAGCTTGAAGTTTACATTAGGATTCACTCTTGGTGTTGTACATTCTGTGGCTTTGGACAAATGTATAATGACATGTATTCATCATTATAGTAAGATAGGCATAGTTCCACTGCCCTAAGGATCTCTGTGTTCCAAATATTCATCCCTTCCTTCTGCTCTAATCTCTGACAAGCACTGATCTTTTTACTCTTTCCATGGTTTGTCTTTTCCAGAATGTCATATAGTTGGAATCATACACTATGTAACCTTTTAAGATTGGCTTCTTTCATTGAGTAATATGCATTTAAGATCCCTTCATGTTTTTTCATGGCTTGGTTGCTCATTTCTTGTTAGCACCAAATAATATATTCCACTGTATGAATGTACCACAGTTTATTTTTATTTTTTATTTTATTTTTTAAAAAATTTATATTATTTTTTATTTATATTTATATTATTTATTTATTTATTTATATTTTAATTTTATTTTTATTACACAGGATGTACTCACCTGCTGAAAGACAAGTTGGTTGCTTCCAGGTTTGGGCAGTTATGAATAAAGCTGCTATAAACATCTGTGCGCAGGTTTTTATGACTTAAGTTTTTAACTCCTTTGGTGAATGCCAAGGAATATGATTGTTGGATCAAAGGTAAGGATATGTTTAATTTTGTAAAAACTGTCAAGCTGATCTCCAAAGTGACTGTACCATTTTGCATTTCCACCAGCAATGGATGAGAGATCCTGTTCCTCCACACCTTTGCCAGAATTTGATGTTGTCAATATTCTGGATTTTCACACTTCTAATAGATGGGTAGTGGTATCTCATTGTTGTTTTAATTTATATTTCCCTGATAACATATGATGTGAAGTATTTTTCTGTGTGGGTATTTGCCATCTGTCTATTTTCTTTGGTTAAGGTATGCATCTAATCAGTGCATATCTTTTAATCAAGTTGCTCATTTTCTTCTTACTGAGTTTTAAGCAACCATAAACTTCTACCCTGTAAGGTATGCATCTAATCAGTGCATATCTTTTAATCAAGTTGCTCATTTTCTTCTTACTGAGTTTTAAGCAACCATAAACTTCTACCCTGTGTCTTTGGAGGCAACTCCTTACATGAAGTAATATGGACTTAGAATGGTACTGACATTCTGACCCTAAAAAGGAGGGGGAAGATTTAAAATAAAACCAACTTTTTGCAAAATCTGGTTTACTTCAGTGCAAAGGCAGAAAGGACATTCCATAAGGAGCAGCAACTGGTGGGATTAGTTTAGTCCTGAAGAGTCATCGAAAATGGGCAAAGCAGAACCTACTTTTTCCTGTCAGTTTCCTGCTTCCACAGAAGCCATCCCAGAATCATGGGCCCCAATGGCTTTCACTTTAGTTTTGCTCCTTTCCCTTCCACAAATATGAATAACATGGTCAGCCTTGCTGTTGTTGTCCTGTGCCTTGCTTGAGGCGAAGATAGTGCAGAGGAAATCGAGCAGAGCTCTAGAATGTTTTCTGTAGTTCCAGAGAGTTCTATTGACTCCCCCCCCCCCAAAAAAAAATCTACTTGTTTTGTTCCCAACATCTACAGATAGCTTTGAGAACATGCACTCTGGGCATAGGACTGAATTGTTCCCCACAAGAGGAGTAAAAAAATGAATCAATGAATGACAGTGATTCTAAAGAAATCCTTATAAAATAAATGGATGGAGGGCCAACACGACAGACTCAGGTGAGCAGACAGTCACAAATGTGTACAATTTCTGTAGAGACTGAGCTCTTTTGGGGAGAATCCAAGCTTGGCCCTGGGAAGCTCCTCAGAGAGACTATGTTGAAATTGCTTCCCAGTCTGCCTTCCCTCATGTATGCCTCCTCCCTTCACTGGTGCTTGGGCTGTGTGTCCCTTTCTAGTAGATGATGCTCCAGAAGGACTCATGGATCCTTGACTCTTATACATGAGTGTAGAGACATGTGTTTTTATTTTACTTAATAGAGAACTCCTGTCTTAGGGAATGGGTTACTTTGCACCAAAAGTATGGGCTTTTCTCCTCAGAACCCTTGTCTTTGCCACTTCTGTTATATAATGGTGTGATAAAACTGCCAACATTGTGAGAGATGTTATTTCATCTGCACATTCTACTTCTGGAATATTGCCTTTCAGGGGCTGCAGGTACACAATTTCATTGCTCAAGGAAGCACTTGGGATACTAGCTCAACTTCCAAACTTAAAGATAGCCATTATATTTCCATCAGTTTGTATGTTTAATTATAGACAAAAAAGCCCAAAACACAGCACTGCAGATAAATATGGTACCTACATAAGCAGGTTGACTAAAGAAGGAATTCTCTTGAGGGCAAAGATGAAGACTACCTTCATCCTGCTCTCTCCTATTCCTGGCCCAGTGCCTTGTACATACTAGATGCTCAATAAACATTTGTTTAACAAAGGAGCACATACAGCAAATGCGATTTAATTAACCTCCCCACCCCATCGTTAAAAATATTCCTCTCCGCCTCAGATTCTGACATCACTGGTTCTTAATAAACACTCATTATGTACAAGGCTCTGTCTTTCAAATTTGTTCATTCATTCATTCCTTTCAGCCATCCTGTGAGCTGGTTTATGAATTCAAATCTAACAGAATTTTCTCACCAGGCTTGAGTAGAAGAGTTTGTCCCAAACTTTAGTGTAGTGTCAGATTTCAGCTATGAAAACTGAAAGCAAGTTGGGGCAAAAATTCTTTTAGTAGCTTGAGTGCATTTTCTGGAGCCTCAACCCATTTCCTTCATGCAGCCCAACAACAGAGACATTGTCTGATCGTCTGAGAAAAGTCTGGCTTCTAGCTTCTCTGGTTTCCATGTACCCATCTTCTTTCAAAGTTTGTATATATTTGCAAAAGTAGTGAATATGTTTTGCAAAAGTAGTAAATAAGTTTTTCAAAACATTCAGACAATACACAAGTATGTTTAAATAAAAAAGGATGCCTGGTTCCTTCTCTTTTTCCCAGGCTTAACTTGTGGACTTTCTTCATCATAGGTAGCTATGCCCTGTTCATCAACAGTTTGGAGTGTTTACTCAGAAATTTTCTGAGCCTTTTTCTACAATCATTGTATGCGTATTGCTTTGCAAGCTTACTTTTAAAAAGAAATTTATTTAACAGTATTTTGTGGACATCTTCCATAGTGGTACGTTTGATTTAACTTTTTTTTTTTTTTTTAAATGATTGCAAAGCAGTGACTAGCTGTCAACAACTAGCATTTACTGAGTGTATCTATGCACCAACTACAGGGTAGCATTTTTTCCCTCACGAAAACCATATGAGGGAGGCAGTTCTATTCATTCTATTTTTTTCAATGTAAGAAGATTTAGGGATTTTAAAAAATGTTTATAATTCATTAACTAGTCCTATTAAGGCACATTGAATTGCATATATATGTATATATTCCTGCAACGAGCACTTATAAAGTCCTAAATTGATTGATTCTACACCTAGTTTTGAGAGCTTGTTGTGTGCCAGGAAACGTTCTAGGCACTAAGAATACTGTGTTGAAGACAGATACAGATTCTGTCTCAATGGTATTATATTGCTAGTGGATAGGTAATCAATGGGCAAATGTATATCATGATATATACCAGGTAATGATGTATGCTAAGAATAACAAAGCAGCCTGAGGGAATGGAGATTGATGGGGTTGCTATTTTGGAGAGGGTGGTCAGGGAAGGCTTTTCTGATGAGAGACCTGATCATTTCCAGGAGTGAAAAATAAGCTATTTAAATGTGCATTTATTTCATTGTAATTGAAATTGATCCAATTTCCAATGTTTTCTTGGCACTGGCTCCTTCCCCCCACCCCCAAATCCAAGCTGCCTGTTCATGTCCTTTGCCCATCTTTTTGATTTTTAAGATTTGCAGATATATAATTTTTTTGATTGATAAAAGTTCTTAGAATATTTGTTTGTAAGAATATTTGTCCTTTGTCATATATTCGGCAGTTTTTTATATTTTTTATTTTTAAGGTGCTTTTTGTAGTTCAGCAGATCAAACTTTTTATGTAATCAGATTTGATGATATATTTTCCTTTATACCTTTTGAGTTTTCTTTAACACTTAGATCTTTTATTATCCAAGATGACACTCAGATGGTCTCAGGTGCTTTGTTTTGATTGAAGTCTTTTAAAGTTTCCAGGATATCTTTGGTTTCTGCTAATTTTGTGGCAAGAAATGAATTCGCAGAACTAACTTCTTTCTTCTCTCGTTTTGCATCTGGCGTGCCGTTGGGGAAATAGGAAAATGTAAGTAAATAGCTGAGGCAAGCATTTGGTTGAGCCCAGAGCCGCACACAGTAGATGCGCAACACACCTTTGGTTGAGGGAATACGCTACTGGCTTTTGTCTTAACTGGGGTAGAGCTCTTTGTACGTTGCCAGGTACTTTCCAGACATTATCCTTTGCACAACCCCAAGATTTCCTGCAGTAGAAAGAGCCTGGGATGAGGCCAGGGGGTGGCTTGACCAGCAGTGGCCAGACCTGGACGACAGATTTATAGAGGAAACGTCTTGGGGAGGCTGCTGGGGTGATTCCTCCTTACCTCACTAGGGCTAGGTGACTGGAGAATTTCACACAAGGTTTTAATGGCAGAGCTTGCTTCGTGGAGGCAGGCTTTGTGACTTTAAACAAACCATATTGTATGCAAAATACGTTTTGTGGTGCAAAGTAGGAGCTAGCTGGGCTTCCCGCTGTGGTTTCCAGTCATTTTCTTGTCACTTTCTGCCATCTGCTGGCTATCGTGCAAATTACCCTAGATTTACTTCTGATTAGACCTGTTAGGTCGGTTTTATTCCTGGACCTTCGTAGTCTGAAATGGAAAGCAATTTCCCAGGTAGGTCGTGCTGAACTGCATTGGGATCCAAAACTTATTTCTCTCAAAATCACAGTTCCGAGGGGGACTGAATTAGCCGAGAAGTCACTTTTTATTATTTTTGTTTCTTTGTCTGAGAGGCAGTGTTTGAATTCTGACTCTATGATTTATTGTAGTAGCTAGCAGCTCACACTTGAAAAATGTTATCTATTACTCGTTTGAAATCTGCCTAAGAGTTAAGCATTACTTTAAAACATAGAGCATTCCATAAATTAGTTATTATTTATAACCTCTACCCAGTGTTTTTTATTAATATTGTTTTTGAACTGCTTTTAATTCTAGACGTTCAGCTCACAAGCAGCAGCTTCTATTCTGGAATCTTTCTTTCTTTCTTTTTTTTTTTTTTTTTCAAAAGAAGATATATTTATTGAGAGAGGGAGAGAAAGAGAGAGAGAACAAGTGGGAGGGACAAGGGGAGAGGGAGAGAGAGAATCTTAAGCAGATTCCCTGCTGAGCGTGGAGCCCAACATGAGGCTCGATTTCACAACCCTGAGATCACAACTGGAGCCAAAACCAACAGTTGGGCACTCAAGTGATCCACCCAAGTGGCCCTCTGGAACCTTTCTTAATACCTCCTTCTGGAATATTCCATCTACCCTATGGGCTCCCCTAGCACAGTATCTGGGCCTTTCTTGGATTAATGATTTTCAACTTGGAAAATATATATAGGCCTGTGTGGCTTTGTACATTGATTGGGTCCCTGAGGGAAGCAGTCAGACTATTACTGTGTCTGCTACAGTCTTTCACACAATGATGTTATTTAACAACTACTTAATGTCCATGGAAAGGACGAATGAATAATCTCATCTGATTCCTCCAGGAATCCTGAGTCAGGTAGAGCAACTATGAATTATGTCCATTCTGTAGATGAGGAACTGAGAGACTTGCACTGAAAAGGAACGGTAGGGTTGGGACTAGGAGAGCTGAGGGTTTGGAATGCCAAGAATGTGCATGAGAAGAATAAAGGGAACAGCAAAAATATCAAGGGTCACCCTCAGTCCACATGCAATGGAGTTTTACGCTGAAGGCTAATTTTGGCGGGACTGGGAAGCAAGGAAAGCGTCCGAAGCTAGTCTTCTGGCTTCTATGCTCCATCCAAGTCAGTGAAGTGTATTCTCATAGCTGATGCCAAGTTCCTCATTTCTGCCGTCCTGTCATGGATCCTCAGTATCATATGCGCTTACGTGACTAGTAGTTTGGGTCTAGATGTCAAAATATTTATTCTCCAAATTCCCTTGCAGTTGTCAAGAGGCCAGAGAGTTCCACCATGAGACCCTATTACTTTTCATGAGGTCCAAAGATTCTAGCTCCACTGAGAGCCAGAGGTCCACATGGGTGTCTCCATTCTAGTATTCTCCATTACTCCTTTATATTTAACTCCTGCAGGACAAATGAGCTTTCCTAATGACTTTTTTCTCCTTTGAAACTGTTTTTAATTTAATCTTCTAATTTTTTATTTCCAGTATAGTTAACATACAATGTTATATTAGTTTCAGGTGTACAGTATAGTGATTCAACACTTCCACACATCACCCACTGCTCATCACCATAAGTTCCCTCCTTAATCCCCTCGACCTATTTCACCCATTGACCGACCCACCTCTCCTCTGGTAACCATCAGTTTGTTCTCTATAGTTAAGAGTTTGAATTTTGGGTTGTCTATTTTTAATTTGTTTTGTTTCTTAAATTCCACACATGGGTGAAATCGTATGGTATTTGTCTTTCTCTGACTGACTTATTTTACTTAGCTCTAATGACTTTTTAAAAAATATTATTTATTTATTTATTTGACAGACAGAGATTGCAAGTAGGCAGAGAGGCAGGCAGAGAGAGGAAGGGAAGCAGGCTCCCTGCTGAGCAGAGAGCCCGATGCGGGGCTCCATCCCAGGACCCTGGGATCATGACCTGAGCCAAAGGCAGAGGCTTTAACCTACTGAGCCATCCAGGGCCCCAGCTCTAATGACTTTTAATATGCCTTCAACAAATTCCTAATGAGTACCTACTGTGGACCACACAAGGTGCTGGGAGCACAAGGAATATATGGTCCCTGCCTCCTTGCTTACAACTAAGTGGAAAGCTAAGAGCACACATAAGCTGTAATATCAGTTTGTTTGGAGGGTTTGATTGAAACTGGGTTTGTTCTTTAAATGCATTTCTTGGAAATCCTTGGAAAACTCAACTTAAATACTTCTTTAGGTAAATCTCTTTTGGTGATTTCAGACATGAATGGGCTGGAGGGCCTTGGAATATATCCCTCTTTCTGGTCTTTCTTGTTTTTATGTTCATTCTTCCATTCTTTCACATAAAGTAACCAAGTACCAAAGAAATGTCACCCTTTTCCACACTCCTAGTTACTAGCTGGTCATCACCCCAAAGAGAAGGCCCAAGGTGAGAACAAAAATGTTACATCTTTGTAGTCTAAGTTCAAGGAAGCACCCTTTTCTTCAGCCAGACACCCCACCTCTGGCTGGTAGAGAGGTGGGACTGGACAGGCAGAAGAGGTGGTGGATTCTAGTGGAAAGTCCTAATCCGAGAAGTGGAGGTGCCACATGGCAATGTTAGGATTTGGAAAGACTCTGTGGTTCCTTTGGAAGTTGGGGCTGCTGTTTCTCCCAAGGATGGCCTGTTTTCCCCAAGGATGACATAAGATACGGAGGCTACATGGGACACTATCAGCCCGGTCAGCAGACACTGATGTAGTGCTGGCCCTGAGATGAAGAGTAGATGGGACAGAGAAAGTGGAGGGTTTCCTTCTGTGTCTAGCCTTCTAGCATAAACAGACTCTGACCTCCACTCCACCCAGTCCTCCCTGCAGATTTCCTATTGCCTACCCAAGCAAATGAGATCACACAGAGAACCAGACCAGACCAAGAGTGTGACATCTCTTCTCTTCCCTTCATCAGCAAAAGTTCCATGAGTTTTGCAAGGTTAGCGAGGGACAGAGGCCTGAGTGAAGAGTAAGCAAGATAATAATACCCAAATTTCCTGGATCATGATGAATTTCAAGACCTGAGTAATGTAAGTAGCCTAGTCTTTGCAGAGCAAGGTTGACAAATAAAAGTGATTCTTATTTGGCTTTGATCTGATGGTGACTATGTGGTTCATGCTCACTACCGATGTTGTATTTTACGCCATCTTAAGGATACAAAGATGAAAAAGGTGGCATGGGTCAGAGTTGAAAGTGCACTGGCTTTGGAGGTAAATGGAAGGTATTTGTATCTCCCACTACTAGCTTTGAAGCTTTTCTTCACCTGTCTGCATTTGTTTCCTCATCTGAAAAATGGAAATAATATATTCCTTTCAGAATTATTATAAGGATAACATAGTAAAGCGTGGAGCATAAGCCAGTATTATTACCATAAAGAATATATTACCTTGTCCTCAGTGAACTTGTAGTCTGGTTTGAAGTACTAAAACTATCATAATACTGTAATCTGTAACAAATGATGCCTTTGTCAGTCAGAAGAGAGTTTGAAGTAGGGAGAGAAGCATCCCACAGAATTCCATTACATTCCATTACATCTGCTCAGTTTTATTCAACAGAAGTTTATTAATCATCTATGATGCTTCAGCTTTTTTTTTTTTTAAAGACTTTATTTATTTATTTATTTGACAGGCAGAGATCACAAGGAGGCAGAGAGGCAGGCAGAGAGAGAGAGAGAGGGGGAAGCAGGCTCCCTGCTGAGCAGAGAGCCCGATGCAGGACTCGATCCCAGGACCCTGAGATCATGACCTGAGCCGAAGGCAGCGGCTTAACCCACTGAGCCACCCAGGCGCCCCATGCTTCAGCTTTTTATTATAGAAGTTCAATTTCCAGGTTCTGGAATCAGAAAGACCTGGGTTAAATCCCATTGTTGCCACTTACTAGAGGTATGACTTTGCACAGTTATATAACAAACACTCTGAATTTCTTATTGAATTTCCTTGTTTATAGAAGAAGGTGCTTAATAGTACCTGCCCCATAGGTTGCTGTGAGGAATAGATAGATTCACACACCTAAAGGATACAATGAAGTCCCTGGCACATTTAAAAAAAAAAAAAATTATTTATTTATTTATTTTCAATATTTTATTTATTTATTTGACAGACAGAGATCACAAGTAGGCAGAGAGGCAGGCAGAGAGAGGAGGAAGCAGGCTCTCTGCTGAGCAGAGAACCCAATGTGGGCCTCGATCCCAGGACCCCGGAATCATAACCTGAGCTGAAGGCAGAGGCTTTAACCCACTGAACTGCCCAGGTGCACCCCCTGGCACATTTTAAATGCTGAATAAATTGTATTTCCTGTTATCATCATCATCATCATCATCAACATCATCATCATCAACACCAGTCCCTATGCTTAGGGTTAGGGATTCAAAAAAATGAATAAGATATATTTTCATAGTTCCATAGCTCCTAGGACTGTCTCTGATCTTTGAAGTCTTTTGTAGGTGACCAGGCAGAATAGAACCTAGTTTTTTAGGGGAAAGAGGGACATTTTATTGCTTGGGAAATTTGTAATACTTTGACCTAGAGGAGGACATTTACTTTCACCTACTACACTCACTTTGGGAATGTGCTTCCTTACAGCTCCCCATGAAATTCAGATAAAGGTCTATTGGATTTTACAGGCCCCAAACTCACTTTTCTCCTTCTCTATAATTATGCAGATGGACAGATTTAGTGATTGAGAGTCCTATCTTGGCTATATCTTATATATATTTATGCACAGCAGTGGTATGTTCCAGCATATTCTAAAGTCCATAAAATCAAACATGACTGAGTTGCCGTTAGAGCGCATAGTAACTACCTAATTAGGGAAGTAGCATTTTTAGCACCAAAATCAGGAAGTGTGCTTCAGTAAGAAGGAATTCCTGGTATCGGAACTCAGAAGAAGGGCTTTCACTCCTGGTTTATGAGGAAGAAAACAACAAAACAAAACAAAACCAACCACGAGTGCTTATTAAGCTCCCCTAATCTACGAATTTCGAACGGTGACATGTGTCTCTGCTCAGAGACAAGGGCTAGACCAGTTGGCTTTAAAGTCTCGCTGGCATTATGGTGTTTAGCTCATTTGAGGAAAGGATGAAAAGAACCCAGAACTGTTAGATGGGAACTCCCTTTACTAGGGGCCACCCGGCGTTCTGTCAAGAATGTTTTCAAAGCTGTCCCCTAACTATCTGTAACGAGTCAGGCTCCGCTAAGGAGAAGGACATCTGTGTGTTTTTGAGATAGAAAACTGCTGTCTCCTCGTCATTTTTGCAGAAAACGCTCTTCTCTCGGCTCCCCTTCTAGGGCCTTCTGGTATCTCCGCGGAGAGAGGCGCTCCCTGGTAAATAAAGATAAGCCGCACTTATTAGCAGAGATTGGCGAGGGAAGAGACTGTTGAAAAATGGATAAGGAGGTAATTGTGTTCTTCTGGCTCTACAGCGGGGACTCGCTTCCCTGTCAGGGCCTGGCAGCCCGCGAGCAGCGCGGAACGAGGACGCTCGCCGCCCCGGCGCGACCCGGGGGTCACGTGGTCGACGCTGCACTCCGTCGCGCGAACCCACGGGCCTTTGAAGTTGCCCGAGTCGTCCTGACGGCAGATCCCTCCGTGGAGGACTGATGCTCTGCCAGCAGAGTAGAACGCCGTCGTTCCCTAGACTGCCCTTCGGGATAAAAGCGACAGTCGTGCAGCGCAGCTCCAGGGCCGGGCTCCCGTCTGAGCGCGCCGCCATTGTTCCCGTCGCCCCTCGGTGAGCGCCGCGCAGTCGGCAGTCGGCGGGGTCCGGGCCGCGTCGGGGCTCGGGGATGGGGCCTCTCTCGCCCGGGGTGGGGCAGACAGACCGCGGCCTAGGGGAAGGAGGCCGGGTCCACGCGATCTCTACAATCTGGTTCAGCACCCAGTTCGCTCGGCTTTCCAGATGTTTCCACAGGCGCCGCGGTTTGCCGAGGGGAGGACCGAACCGTCTGCGGAGGAAAAGTTGCGCTTTCCGTCGGGTCCACCCGGAGAAGGCGGCCTGGTCTCTCGTCGCGTTTGCTTCTCCGTGGGAAGAGCTGACGCGAGCCCAGAGACGACGCCGGCGTCCCAGTCGGCCTCAGGTCGACCTCCTGCTCCCTCCAGCGTCCGCCTCGTGGGCACGGGAAGGAGACGTGAGAAGCCCACGCTGAGGAGACTGGGTCCGTCTTTGTCCGCACGGGGGCGGGGGGGGGGGGCTCGGCTTGTCCCAATTGTGGGACTCTGCAGGATTCCCAGGAAATAAAAGCGAAGGACAAAGCAGCAGGAAAATGACCCGGTCCACTTGAGCCTGGCCTCCTCCTCGCACCCCACCCCTCCCCCCACCCCGCCATCTGTGAGGGGACCCCGGGGGCGAGGGACGGCGAGCCTGGAAAGGACTTTGGTTGAGAGACGCGGATACCTTTTGCAGCCTGATTTTTTCTTCTCAGGCGCGTGTGTGTCGGCGAGTGTTCCCTCAGACGGTGCGACAAAGCAGAACACAAAAGCTGTCTCCTAGTACTTGGGGATTAGTTGTCAGCCCTCCCCCCCCCCCCCGTCTCCCTCCACCCCACGTTTTTTGCTTAAGGCATTTCAAATATCATCTGGTTATTTGGTTATTTCTGAGGAATAAAGAATAGCTGTGAACGGGATGTTGTGGCAACATCCATGTTCAGCTGTGATTTTAATTGCTCAGAAGTGTGGAAACTCGGTTTTTCAGTTTCCGAACTCTGTGTCTTCCTGGTGCTGACTCTCCGGGCTTCCTTTGAACGGAGAGACCCCGCGTCCTTCTAGAATAAATCTGCAGCTCGAGAATACACTCAGTCAGAGGTGGATTTACCATGAATGAATGAAGCTTAAGCTTTGGGGCCTCTCATTTTGAAGGCTGCTTTCAAGCTCCTGAGAAGGAGCCTAGCAGTGTGTTCACATGGTCACGTATTTTTGTTAAATCTGCGAAAATAAGATCTTCTACAAATATAGTTTTTCTTAAAGAAAGCTACACTAAAGTTATAAGTTTCAGTTATTGGGCAATGTCTGGCAGCAGAGTGAGTAATTTCTTATAATTTCTTATAAGCTGCCCATCTCTAAATAATGGCATATAAATTAGGTTAATGTAGAATATTTTAGAGAGGGTTTTTTTTGGCAGTCACCATTGTCCTCTCAATATGCAAAACACCATTTATTATACTTGGATTTGTCTTAAGGAAAGCAGCTGCAGAAGATAGAAGATTTTCTGGAGGGTTTCACAACGCTAACTAATGAGGAAGAAAATAATACCTCATAATTCATGACAGGAAGGGGCTGCCTCCTTGTTATTTGTTGGGGCATTAGCTATTGACAAAAGGACTGCATGGCACATCCTCCGGACCTTTTCTTAAGGACTGGGAGAAACGACAGGAATGTTTGAAACAACGTAGGGGCCTTCGTATTTTCTTTGCTCCTTTCATTTTCCATTTTTTTGGTGTGCCAAGTGTTGGGCCTGCAGGCTTCTTCTGGTTGGCTTTGGTGAGAGGTTCCGGAGGAGCAGGGAGCCCAGGATTTTTAGGGCAGTCTCCCCTCAGGAGAGGGTCCGGGGGTATCATTGAGGCTCTGTGTTGCTTGAACTCCAGCTCTGGTCCTCCTAACCACATCATGAGGAAGCTTCCTGAAGCAGCGGGAGACACCAGTCGTGTGAACTTCTTGTACCCTCAGATTTAGTTAACAAGGTGTCCATCTTAAGTGTGTTAATTTACCCTGCTCTCTTTTTTCCTTGCTACTCTCTGTATGTTTCAAATTAAATCGATAAACTACGTGACTGGAACATTTTAACTTGCTTTGTGAACCTTTTTGTTCTGTGACCTCTGAGATGGTTTGCCTGATAGTACACTTGCAGGTTATCATTGCATCAAAGTCATTTCCCATTTGACAGTATTAAAAAGGGTTATTTAACGCCAGTATTAATAACACCCACATTTAAGAGGCTTAACAATCATTTTTATTTTAACACCAGTTGAACATGGCTTTTCCTTGTCAGACACTTTTTCTGGGTAACTCTTCTTAAAGCTCTGACTCAGGGACATGGGAACCTTCCATCTTGTGGCCACACCTCCTTGAAGTCCTTGGAAATTCTCTCTGTTAAACGGGCAGATGGAGAGAGTGGAAGATTGTGTGAGGATTTTATGAACCAGAACTAGAAATGGCACACAGTAATCCCATCACATTCATTTGGTCAAAACCAAGTCACATGGCTATGCCCAAGTGCAAGGGAGGCTGGGAAATGTAGTCCAGCCATATGACCTGGAGGCAAGAGAAAAAGAATAGCAGGGATCATCCAACCAGTCTGCTGGAAGGTGACTACAGACTAATATTAACTCTGAAACTTCACCCCTCAAGATTAATTTTGTGAGAGTCTTCTTGATCTGGTTGAAAGCGGTGGCTGTTTAAGCCAAATAAAACTGGCACAAATAAACAATGCTTATTTTAGAGAAATGAGAAAATACAGATTCAGATGACTGCCTGATGATATATACTCTAATCCATGGCGAACTCTATTGGTACAATTCTGCTAAATGGTAAGGAGTGTGTGGCTTGATCTTTTAAAATTATATTGAACGGTAGAATAAAACAGAGAACTAGCCACAATAATAGAATTTTAGAACTAGAGAAAGCTTAGAAATTATTTAATCCAAAATTTTAATACATACTGGCACTGAACACAAAGCAGAGGAAAGATATGCTCTGAGGTTGATACTCCTCTCATTCCATGGGGAAGCCTAATGACTTACCAATGTCACATGGCTACTGAGAGAAGAAGCCTGGGACCCAGTGCTTCAAATTATGAGTCAATGCACTCTTCACATATCTTTAACACCCCCTACCCCATGTATACATGTATGCATTCATGCTCCTCTTCAGAGTTATTCATGTGAGTTTAATTTACAGTCCACTGAAATGGAAGGAAGACATGATTAATGTTCTTTATTCTCAAAATGTGGGGCTAGCAGGTCTGTGGCATTACATCTATAATAACATCATTTGCACAGCCTCTGTGCTGTTTTGCAAATAGCCCCCAAAGTATTTTGTGTGATGGCCACCAATTTCGAAGAGGAATGAGATATTCTTTTCACTGGTCTGGAAAAGAGCAAGTTGCAGTGGCTGACTTCAGAATGCCCCATTGTTCCAAGCCTAACAGGTGCAGGTTTCGACACCAAAGGTCGGATCCCATTACCACTCGAGTTGCATGGATCACTGACCTTGAAAGGGGTCTGCACACACATCAGTGTGGGACCCGTCCTTTAGGAACCACGGCCACTAATCTGAATGGCTATTTAGAGCTGTGAATGGCATTTAACAGGCGTCCCTCCATTCTTCCAGGCTCATTGAAGAATCCCAGTCCTTCTCCTCCTGCTCATTAGAACTGACACTTCCCAGGCCAGAGGGATGGCCAGGATGAATCAGAGAGGTGAGATCTTCATCCTGAAGGACAGGGTACAGTTCAGGGCCAGCTGGGATGAAAGAAGTCACCATTGGCAATTGGGGCTTGGAGCTTATGATTGTGTCTCCAATATAACAATCACACAATTATGTGGAATATCTCAAAGATATCTTCGTTTAGAAGTTAGATGATTCAATCAAGTCATTTTCATAGTATCCTCTTAGGGGATACTAAAAGGATACTTCAGCTCTTATGCCTATACTCCTGCCCACTCTTGATTTCTCATTCTTCCTCTGAAGCTTGTTTAATGTTCTGTTTACATTTTTTTTAAAGATTTTATTTATTTATTTGACAGGCAGAGATCACAAGTAGGCAGAGAGGCAGGCAGAGAGAGAGGAGGAAGCAGGCTCCCCGCTGAGCAGAGAGCCCGATGTGGGACTCGATCCCAGGACCCTGGGATCATGACCTGAGCCGAAGGCAGAGGCTTTAACCCACTGAGCCACCCAGGCGCCCCTTCTGTTTACATTTTATTTACTTCATTCAGTGTGTAGTTTTCTTTTGTATATATGGTGGTCATATTTATCACCTGGGTAAATTTCTTGAAACTAAAATAAAAGCAAAGGCACTACAAACATTTTAGTAATCCAAATGAATTTTGAGGGCATGTGGCTGCTGTATGGCTATTTCACGGAGCAAACGTGTTTGTTCACTATTGGGTGCAAACTAGGCATCTGTCACTCTCAAATCCCATGGTTATCATTAGTTGCTCAACTGATTTTTTGCCTATTTATTGAAGGTAGTAGCATTACAGAGAGGCATATAGAAAACTTCCATCTGGCCTAAAAAGGCAAGATAGAAATGATTTTCTCAGGTTGAGTATCTACTTAGTTCATTCATTCTGATTAAAGTAGATGCAGTTTACAATTGCTGATGTGATTATAAGGGATGATGCCAAAGAGGAGAATGACCTCCTCACATACTTTCAGCAACATTATAAGTGATCTTTTTAAAAAGTGACACTGAAAAAATTTTCTATTGTTTTGAAAGATTTTTGGGGCTTGCGTGTGGTAACTATGCATCGCATTAAGTAATGATTTCATTCATTCATTTAACAAACTATGAACGCTTTTTATGTGCAAGATGTTGGCATACAAGGCCAAGTGTGGCATGATCCCGGCTTTCAAATGGTGTGCAGGGTGGTGAGGGAGACAAACTGCAAGCTCCCACATGTTCTAGTGTAGGCTTAGGGGGCCATCTGTACCATCCTGTGGATACAGCTATCCACATATATCCTCCCATTCCCAGCCAGTCACGTGAATTTAATTTACAGCCCCCTACCGTCCTGGGTGTGTTCTATGACGGCAACTTGGAGCAGGGATGATGAGTTTTTCCAAGGAATGTCGGAGAAGGCTTGAAGGAGGAAACTTGGAGGATTTTGCCAAGCAGAGGAGACCCACTGCACAGGGTTGACGAGGAGTGAGCAGGAGAGGAAAGGAGGCAAAAGTGGCCTTTTTAGTGCTACTGGAGCATGAAATATAAGCAGACATGGTCTCATACAGGAAGCGAAGTCATTAGCAAGGTGGAAATCTCAGCCCCATGCGCAGGGGCAAGAAATGTGTGACTTTATTTATCCTTCTTTTCATCTACTGGTTTCTAGAAATTCTCATTTTGCTACATGAAAGAAAGCTAATGTTCTTCAGTTTGGGATGAATTTCCTTGCACTCCTGAAGCGCTAGGGACCTTATGGAGACGTTGATGGTGGTGCAGGGTGGGGTGTCAGGACTTTCCTTTTCAGTTCTCCAAGTTGGCTTTCAGGGAGGTGACCGTTGTCCTGTCTGGCCCCCAGTCATCAGCTCTCTAGGGCTGCTGCTGGGCTGTTTTCAGAAGGCTATGGTGCTGCCTACCAGGAGGCAGGAATCACCCTCCAGACCTTCTGCTTTATAAGGCTGTCTAGGGCATGCCTGTTTTGGTTAGTCACACCACTTCCATTTCTCTGAACTCTGGCTGCCCATCTGGGCTCTCTGTTGGAAAATAAGGCATGGGACCTTCTGGTCTTGGCTCACACCAGCTTATCAAGGAGGCATCTATTTCCCCTCTCCCAGGAAGATCAGGGTGCAGGCCTCCTTTCTCAGGGACTCCAAGTTTCTGTGGTCTCATTACCTCCTTTCCTACTATATTTCTCACCAGGGCTAGCTTTTGTAATCCTGTGTTTGTGGTGTTGGTGGTGGTGGTGGAGAATTGTTGCTCTTAGTCATCATGAATTTTATTTATTTATTTGTTATTTTTTTGCTTATGTCTTATGTTTTTTAAAAATTTCTTTTGAAGGCTAGGCATTTGAAACTCAAAAGCCAGTAACAGTTTCCTTTGTTCCCTGTTTCTACCTTGTCATCCTTTTGCTGAAGTGAAGGATCTAGAAATGTTGATTTCGGTGTTCTCAATCACAGCTGCACACTACCATCGCTGTGAGCACTTAATGATTAATACAAATGCAGGAAGTCCACTTCCTGAGGTTCTGATTGGTCTGGGGTGGGGCAGGTGTATTAGTGTTGTTTAACAAGTAGGTTCTAAGTGGTCAGAATCAAGAATTACTAGACTAGCATAATGGTTAAGAAAGGTCCAAAGTATTAAAGAAAATGTAGGAAAATCATCAATATCGCAAAATATTATCCAGGTCCAGTAGGTCAGTACTGGATTTGGAAGAATCCCGGATGCCCTACAATGGAACTTTGACTTTATCATGTTGGCAATGCAAGACGCTGAAAGAAAAAATTAAGTAATACTTACTGTCCACTCTGTGGTAAGTGCTATGTTTTAAATACTTAATTTCAGCCTAAGATAAGTTCTTCAAGGTAGGTCTTTTTATCCTTTCCTTCGCAGATGAGAAAGGTGGAGCTCAATGAGATTATATAAATTTCTCAAAGTTAGTAGGTAAGCACATGTCAGCTACCTGATTAGAATCCAGATCCCAGGCTATTTCATGAAATACGGTTGCCTCCCAAAGTGATATGATAAGAGAGCTTATATTTGAATAAATCAGTTAACAATTTTGTTAACAAAATGGTAAAAGGACGAGGCCACCTGAGTGGCTCAGTGGGTTAAGTGTCTAACTCTCTATTTCAGCTCAGGTTATGATCTCATGGTTGGAAGACTGAACACTGTGGAGCCTGCTTGGGATTCTCCCTTTTCCTCTCTCTCTCTCTCTCTCTCTGCCCACTACCCAACCCTGTTCTTGTGCTTGCTGTCTCTTAAAAGAAATACATAAATACAAATTAAAAAATGGTAGAAGGGTCAAAGGTTAACCCCAAAGGAATGGGATAGCTTGTTGGCTATCATTGTAGTCTCTGTTAGTAGTTATCATACATTCAGTGGTTATTGCTGCTCAGGTCTTTTTTAAAAATTATTACTAAATTTTTTTTTTAGTGTGGTTGGCACACTTTACGTTAGTTTCAGGTGTATAGCCTAATGATTCGAAAAGTTTAAACATTGTGCTATGCCCACCGTGTGTGTAGCTTCCATCTAATGAAAGCCTGGACTTCCCCTTCCCCTTTACCCACTTTGCTTATCACCCCAGCACGCTCCTCCTCTGGCCTTGTAATCTGTGTTTACAAGTCTGACTCTGCTTTTTGTCTGTTCATTTCTTTTTTTTAGATTCCATACATGAGTGAAATCATATGGTATTTGTCTTTCTTAGGCTTATTTCACTTAGCATACATAATACCTGTTCGTTCCATCCATGTTGTCACAATTGACATGATCTCATTTTTTATGGCTGTGTAACATTCCCTTGATTTTCCTATTCATTCGTCTATTGATGAACTCTTAAGTTATTTCCATATCTTGGCTATTATAAATAATACTGCAGTAAACATAGGGGTCATATATCCTTTCAAATTGTTTTCTTTTGGTAAATATTCAATAGTGGAAATTTTGGGTTACATGGTGTTTCTATTTCTAATTTTTCAAAAAAACTCCATACTGTTTTCCACAGTGGCTGTAACAATTTACATTCCCACCCATTCCCAGTGCATGAGGGTTCCTTTTCTCCCCATCCTCGCCAGCATTTGTTATCTCTTGTCTTTTTGATTATAGGAATTCTAACAGGTGTAATGCGATATCTTCTTGTGGTTTTGATTTGTATTTCCCTGCTGATTAGTCATGTTGAACATCTTTTCCTGTGTCTGTTGATCATTTATATTACTGTTTAGGTCTTAAGTTTGCTTTTAGCATGGATAATTTAGTGACTCCGAAGTTAACACGTCTTAAAATATTTATTTGTATTTGTTCTGTGAAAATATGATTCTTTACTAAGTAATTAGGGTTTTTTTTTTCTTTTAAAGATTTTATTTATTTATTTGACAGAGAGAAATTACAAGTACACTGAGAGGCAGGCAGAGAGAGAGAGAAGGAAGCAGGCTCCCTGCTGAGCAGAGAGCCCGATTCGGGACTTGATCCCAGGACCCTGAGATCATGACCTGAGCCGAAGGCAGCGGCTTAACCCACTGAGCCACCCAGGCGCCCCAATTAGGGTTTTTTTTTTAAACCAACCTCTCCCTATTTCTCCCTATTTATTTATAATAATCAGTTTTTGAAACTAATGTCAGTTTTTTGTTTTTATTTTGGTCTGCATGAGTAAACTACAACGTCACAAGGCAAAGACAGAAAGCAAAACTACTAAGTGTAAATAAAGTATCCTTGCTACTATCTTGAATGGGTTTTACATAACCTTTGGTTTCCTTGTACATTTTAGGGAAGGCTGGCATTATACTCTCATCTATAGATTGCTTCGATCTCTTTTCATGCCAGTTATCGGCATTTTTCATATAAAAGTTACTAATTATGTTCCTTAACTGTGACCATTCATTTTCTTATTTTCTGCTTTCATTGTCTAGGGCACATGAATGCCCATGTATGTTGTCCCCATTTTTCCTTCTTCAGATAAAGGTGGGCAAAATTCCTTCTTTAAAACTTGCTGTGGATAATTTACTTGCTCAGAGATTGCCCAGCATTTTATGGAGTGATTTCTTATTAGGGACATCAGAACATCAGAATATATTCCAACATGGTTTTGCCTCCACTGGCTTATTGTCTGTTTACTTCTCCCAGTGATCCAGGCCTAGCAGAGCACCTGGCACAACTCAACACGTGTTGACTCCAATATGGTCTTCACGTGCTAAAACAGTACGGGATAAACCAGGTACATTTAATCACACATTGCTGAAATTCAAATGTCCTTGTTATACATCAGGTGTCCATAAGTATAAGATTCTGATGTGAGAGGAATTCATGATGAATTTCCCCTTTCTTCTGATACTTAAGTCATTCATGCCCAGCCCTCCCATCCTCGACATGATAGTGAGTTTCCTTTGATGTCCCACAATCTCCATATTTGTTTCATTTCCTCTCCCAGAGCCACACACTTATTTATCTTCTCTGTGTATGTTTTGGGGATGTATCTACTTAGTGAAAGAACCTTTTCAATAACCTCTTCTGCTTTCATTATGTTTCCATCAGCCTTCCTCTTTTATTACATAAGTTGACCTGGGCCCCATCAAAGCAGGAAGGGTTTTTCAGCATAAAGGATCCAGAGAAGAGAGCCACATAGTGGTTGAAGCAAAATGTAATCCTGACGGTCACGGCAGCTAGAAAGGTGGAACAGTTAGGGCTAGGTGGAGGAGTAATGAGTGGGAAGTGGGGGGCATCTCAGGACAGATGTGTGTATTTGAAAGGGAGAGCAGAGGAGAAAGATGGCCTAAGAGCTAGAACACAGTGGTTTATTTTAAGGAATTGGGGTTGAGAGAAATAGGAATGCTGGCTTTTCAAGTCTCAGATGAGTTCACCTGGCTTGTTCATGTTTGACTTTTATTAAAATCTATTATTATTGCTCTTCTTTGCTTTTATCCTTTAGAAGCCCTCTCCATTATTGTGATATTGTTATATTATGTTGTATTATGTTATGTTCTTTCTTTCCTGTTTTTCTTCTGCTACAACATTAGGCATTATTTATTCTCAATAATGCAGTGAAGTCTCTGATATATATATATATATATTTTTTCAAATATTTTATTTATTTATTTGACAGAGATCACAAATAGGCAGAGAGGCAGGCAGAGAGAGGGAGGAGGAAGCAGGCTCCCCGCTGAGCAGAGAGCCCGACGCGGGGCTCGATCCCAGGACCCTGGGATCATGACCTGAGCCGAAGGCAGAGGGTTAACCCACTGAGCCACCCAGGCGCCCCAATATATATATATATATATTTGAGATTTCATTTATGCCATGCTGTAGAACACTGATGGTAGTCGGTTGCATTGGAATTTTAAAAAAACTATCAGGCCTTAGGAAGACATGGTGATGGTGAGGGGAATAGTTTTTAAAAATTGGATGATGGGATAGGAGGTGGCTTTCCAAGTTTCATGGTTAGAGAGGGAGAGGCAAAGGATAGCTTGTCTGTATTGTTTAGTAGGTAAGATCATTGGAAAGGAGCGAGATTTCAGAAACTGCCGCAGTACAGGGAACCTTGTAAGCAGCAGAAGGAGAGGAGGCTGGGAGGCAGGAACCGAGGAACTCCATGGAGAAGCTGTGTGATGTTGTTAAATAAGCATGAGCCCGAAGCTTATTGTGTGGAGGCTGCTGCCCTGAATTTGTCCACACTTGATGACCCTCCTGATGTTCTCTAACCTGGCCCAGCGTTGGTTGCAGGTGAAAGTCTTTCTTCCTTTTTTGTCCTGACCAACAGCTTTTTTTCATTTTGGTGAGTGATGGCTGGAGCCAGCATCATTAGCAATTGAGATCACATGCAGAAAAATAAGACAAAGGAGAAAAATACTAACAAAATTGTGTTACGGAGATCACTTCCTTTAGATTATAGATAAATATGCATAAATAATGCTGTCCCACACTCCCCAATTCATTTCTGAGAGATTTAGGGCTCAGCTCAGTTAACCTACATTTTATGAAAACTTTTCCTATAAAGTGCCTGATGGTCTCCTTCCTTTCACTCCAAGAACATTTTCAGTCTTGTCTTATCCCCATGATGGACAGATGATACTTTAACCCCCTTTCGCTTGCCTATAAGAAGTACCCAATACATATGTTTGAATCAAAGGTAGATTAAAATGCATGGCCGATATTGAAGTAATGTTTCTATTTCGGCTGAATTGGCAAGCTCTGCTCTGTGTTTGTTATGATCATGTAGATAATTCTCTATGCACGCATACATGTATTAACCTTTACATGAGCACACAAGTGTTTGAAGGCAGTGACAGGAAGAAGGGTGACATTCAGGCTCAGGAACTGCCTGCCTTAGCTTTGAATCATAGTGTTATCGCTATCCAGCTGTGCGATTTGGGGCAAAGCCTTTAACCTACCCTATTGAAGTATTCTCTTGTGCGATGGGAGTAGTACTAGCACCTGTCTTATAAGACAGTTGTCAGAAGAAAATGATAGCATACACACAAAGCATTTAGAGCAATCCCTATCGCTAGTGAATAGATTATAACTATTAGCTATTGATACTGTTATAATGGTTTTGTGTACAAATTCTTTCATTTGTGTAACTTTTTTTTTTAAAGATTTTTATTTATTTATTTGACAGACAGAAGTCACAAGTAGGCAGAGAGGCAGGCAGAGAGAGAGGAGGAAGCAGGCTCCCTGCCAGGCAGAAAGCCCAACGCAGGGCTCGATCCCAGGACCCTGGGACCATGACCGGAGCCGAAGGCAGAGGCTTTAACCCACTGCGCCACCCAGGCGCCCCTCATTTGTGTAACTCTTATCTCAAAGACCAGATTATAAACTTCCTGGGGGTGGAGACTATTTCTCTCTCTATTGCTTAGCTCAATCTTAAGCACAGAGTAAACTTGTAATAATTGTCTATTTCTTGATTATTGGGAATAGGGTGATACATTGGAGCCTGGTGAGCCCATGGAGCCTCATAACATTTCCCTGAAACATTCCAGGCAATAAAAGTGTAAAGATAAATGATGGTTCTGAACCCACAAGAGTCCCATATTTGGCCAGAGAGGCCAGGGCCCTCTGGAAGTTTCTGAGATGGTAATAAGGAATATTTAAGCTATAGGCAGAACCTTTTTCAACAAATAGTATTAAAAAGAAACTATATGTATTCCAAGTTCTAACCAGATCCATGTTAAATTACAACACGCCTGATGGATTCAGGCAATTTTAAATTTTCTTTTTTCTTATTGCTGCTTTGTTGTCTTTAGGTGATGAGACTTGATCTTAAGTTCTGCTTCATGGCTATGTCCTGAATTAATCTTGTCTAGGACAAATGGTGGTATTTAGGTAGTATAGAAGTTAGCTTGGAAATATCTAGTGCAATTTTTCAGACTCTGCTCAGAGAGGAAAAGGAAGAGAGGACCGAGAAACACTGTGGCATTGGAAAAATATCTTCATCTCTTTTCCAAAGATTTTGAGATGATTGAGACTCCATGTACATATTGCTAAATAAATGCCTCCTTCACCATGAAACCATCAAATATTTTAAGAGACATTAAATCCTTTAGACTCTGATCCTTTTACACTGGACTCATCAGAATCTTCTTTTGTAAGAGCAACTTGATAGCTAAGGCACCCCTGGGGCCTTTATTCTTGAGCGAGGAGGTCATATTTTTGCCGGCACTCATTGCAACCTGAACCAAGAGAAGCTCAAGTTCAGCTTCAAATTTGGAACCCACAACCTTGAGTGAGTTATAATGCTGGTAAATTTATTCTCTCAGAGGCCACACTCGGGATAGGATGGTTATCTTAGAAAAGCATGTGTTCTAAGGCAGGAAAGAACTATTAGGCCAGTCATGGTACGTGGAGGGTCGGGTCATAGGCAGAAGTCAGCCCTTGCAGTGGCATTCCGGGAGAACTGAGAAGCTGAGTTCCAGAGGAATGTGCCCTCTGCATCCATGCTGCAGAGGAGTAAAACATCAGGTGTTGTAAACGAATGGGTTTTGTGGACCGAGTTCTCAATGAGTTCTCCACAGTGAATGCTGTATGTGTTCATTCATTCCTTGAACAAAACACCCATTGAGCAGGCACTGTGGACAAATATTGCACAAACGTTGGAAATACAGGGTTTGCAAGGCAGATGAGTCCCTTCTGATAAAGATAAACAAAGCTGGACACTAATTAAAGTGGGAAGGGTGGCATTTAATCAGTAAGAGCGATTGTAGTAAGGACAAGAGTCCAGCATGAACTGAACTCCCCTTTGATCTGCACAGAGGTGACTAGACATGGTAAAGTTAGAATGGGAAGGGAGGTGGGAAGGTGGGGGCCCAGTAGAGCCAGGGAAGTGAAGAATTTAAAAAAGCAGGAGGGGAAGTTGGTCTCTGCAAACCCCATCTGGTTGGCTGACTGTTGTTTATGCCATTCGGTCCCGATTTCCCCACAGTGACTGGGAGACAGGGGTTTGCTGGAACAAAGAGCAAATTCGTTTGGCAGTCTTGAATTTTCTCAGTCAGCTCCTTAAGGGGAGCTGGGATCATCTTAAGAATGTGACCTTCACCTGTTAGAAACCATGTTAGTGTTTGGTCAACTCTTTATAGGCCAAGACTGAGGCCTAGTCAAGAAAATGGTTCAGAGGCATCTCACTAGGGTTTGGTCAGGAAGAGAATTTTGGTCCCTTCCCTCATGGAACTCCATTCTATCCGGAAAGTAGAGAGTAACATTTTAATGAAATGCTTCATTAGATCTATTAATATTATTTTATGATAAAGGTGTTTGTTCAATACTTCAGATGTTCCTCACAGGATTGGTAAAGAGGCAACTCATCCATTTTCCATGACATTAATTAACTTGAGAAATTTGTGCCAGAACTACTCAGAGGCAGGTGTGACGTATACATAGGATCATCCATTTCGACATGTTTGTTTCACTGTCCTCAAAACATCTACGAGGATGTCTCGGTTGCCTACCTCTCCATTTGGCATCCCCAAATGAGAAATGGGTATTCAGAAAGCCTGAACTCTCTCAGATCGGTAATTTAGATTGGTCATGTCTAGTACATGAACCCATCTTCCTTTCCCTATCTTCGATTCTGACAAGATATGTTGGACATTTTCTGAATCAGCTGCTGCCCCAAGTCTTGAAATGACTTCTTAGTTCAGTGAGCCCCAGCATCACCTTTTCACCATTTCTGTACTTTCCAAGTGGGGGATTCCAAATATGAGTAGAAGTAGGACCTGAGTTCTGGTTCCAGCTCTGTCGTTCTTTATGATACAGGACAAGACAAGCCCTTGCAGCTTCAGTTTTCTGCTCTGAGTCAGCAGAACATGGTAAGATGGGCCCAGATGCAAAAGTGCTGTGAAGATTAAAATCTGTTATGCACATTCTAGTTTTCATTAATTTTGTAAGCATCCATTGTGCTAGGAGCACAGAATGCTAGCTTAGGTGCTGGGTGGGGGGGTGAATTATGCATAAGATATGATTCTTACCATTAAGATACAGACAGTCGGTTTGAGCTGATGACATAAGGAACTAAAAGTGACACAAGGAATAATGTTGTGGTTGTAGTTTTGTGTTTCTTGGGGGTGGGAGTTGAAAGGAGCAGGAACACATTTTTTTCCCCTCTGTCTCAAGCCCTATATGGGAGGGACTCCAGCGATATTTAATGTGCTTTTGTCATTGATTAGAAAAAGGATGCCAGGTAAAGTAGTGATCTGGACATACGCGCAAGGAGACCAGCCACCTGCTTCTCTGACGCAGCACGTGACGATCCGCTCCAAAGGCCCCCAATGGGGCCTTTGCCTGGAATGATGACTGATGGGGGGAACATCACTGTTGAGAAGCATCTTGTCTCCAGAGAGGCATTATGTGTCCGAAATGGATCAAAAAGCTCATTTCTTCCCTCCATCTTTAGCTAAAAGATTCATCTGAGTGACTTGTAAATTTAACAACTGAGGTTCAAAGCCCTATCACTCTGCAGATCTTGACTTTCTTATCTGTTGTGGTCCCTTATCCAGACTCTCCAGAGCTTGGGGCATGCAACAATAAAAAGGAGTGAAGAAATATTATCTGTATCTCAGCAAGGTTCTTGGCATGCCAGGCCAGGAGCACCCAGTGGCTTCCTTGTGCCTCCTTCCTTCCTTCTGCCTGCTGTTCCTACAATGTGACGGCTAAGGACTGAGTCTGCAGCGAGGGCCAGGTGGCCCAGGGGACAGGGTTCCTCTTGTCCCTTTCCTCTAGTATGAAAATGACCCTGCATCCTTCAAGAAGAAGCATCTGCAGCCTAGCAAGGGCGTTAGTAACAGACACTTCCACTCAGAAGCCAAAACCAATGGAAATCCTAAGCCTGATTTTCCTTTGGTTTGGAATGCATCCTGCTGCAAAGGCAAGTGACCTTTCTTTATTGATGGAATACCTCGAACATTTCTTTCACAGTCTGTTGTTGCCATGCCTGACCGAGCAAATCCTGCTCTCTCCCTCTGCTCCCTAGAGGAAAGCCTCAGGACCGAACTGGAAAAAGCAGATGATCGATTAATGATGAAATTGGCCAACTTGCCAATAACGATGAATGGCTTTGTTCGTCCCACAGCAAGGATGCCAGCTGAGTGTGTAGCCTGTGTTTGGAGACAAAGGATGGGAACCCCACTCAGAATTAACATAGATGAGCTTTCAAACCCATAATGAACACGATGATAACAATAAAATCGGCTCTCGTGTCTGTCTTGTGTTTGACCGATTTAAAATACTTCACATAGTCTTGTGATCAGATATTTACATTCTCAGGAGAGATGCAGTGGCATTTCTGGTAGTCAAGATTTGGTGGGAGCAGCCTCCTCTCCCCTTCATGTGGATGGATGAGAGTGGCATTCACGAACGTGCACATTTTAACACATATAAAATGCTCTAAAGACAGCAAAACAACTAGAAGACCTCCCGGAAATCTGCCGTCCTCTTGAGGAAATAAAATTTGCACATGAAACCACGTGCAAAGAAATATAGAACAACATGTCAAAAAGGACAAATTGATATACATAGTCAGTATTTTTATTTAGTATTTTTGAAATCATGGAATTAATTGTTTTTATTTTAAGAGAATATTAATTATCCTCTGACCATGTAAAAAATCCATAAAGTAGTGAAGATTGAAATAACTATTCAGGAAAAAGAAAACCAACCATGTAACATTTCAATGTAATTCTTTCTGGCCTTTTTAATTTTTTCTAAAGCTTACAGACTTTATTCATAAAAAAGTGTTTCATGCATATTCTATTTACTCAAAAAAAAAAAAAAAAAAAAGAGGGGCACCTGTTGAGCTTGGAAAGTTGAGTGCCTGCCTTGGGCTCAGGTTATGATCCAGGAGTCCTGGGATGTTGCCCCATGTCAGGCTTCCTTGCTCAGCAGGGAGCCTGCTTCTCCCTGGGTCTTCTTTACCCCTCCCCACGGCCCCTCCTTCCCTTTATGCTCTCTCTCAAATAAATAAATAAAATCTTAAAAAACAAAACAATGTGCCATAGTGTTCACATTATTGTGCAACAAGTTCTGATCTTTTAAAAAGCCATATATACACGAATATGATAGATTTTTTATTTTCTTGGGTTTTTTTTTTGGGGGGGAGAAAGATTTTTTATTATACTTATTTTTCTAAGTAATGTTTTTTCTTAGTATCAAAAATAATCCATGTTCAGTACAGACAACTTAGAAAATACCCATTACTCTAATACTAGGAAATAATTAATATTATATTTTACCGGTTATTTTTAACATTTTTTCCATGTATGGACATGTATTTGTATGGGTATATATCTACACATCATTTGTGTTTGAATTTATAAAGACAAAATTATATCAAAGGTATCAAATACCCTTTCCTTTAGGATTATTTTGTGAGTTATCTCATACAAATAAACCTGCACATATATTTTTATTGTCTTTTTTTTAAAAGATTTTATTTATTTGAGATTGAGAGAGATCACAGAGGTGGAGGGAGAGGGAGAAGCAGGCTCCCCACTGAGCAGGGAGCCCAGTGCAGGACTCCATTCCAAGACCCTGGGATCATGACCTGGGCTAAAGGCAGGCGCTTAACCAACTGAGCCATCTGGGTGCCCCTTATCGCTCCCCCCCGCCACCCCGCCACCATTTCACAAGGTCATACGTGCTTTTTGTGGTCACTTCCAGTGGCAAGGCTAGAACAGATCAAGGTGAAGGAATGTAATTTATCAGGGAGAGCATTCTAGAAGACACAGGCATGAGGGCTAGGAGGATGCAGGAACAGGTTGCCTCTTCGTCTCCCCCCAGTCTATTGGCTATTTCTCCTGCTGCTCTGGTCTCTGAGGCATTTGCAGGGGGAGACAGAGTTCAGCATGCATCAGAGGTGGGCGACAAGGGGACTGTCCGTGGGTTATAGAGACGTGACCTGGTCCAACTGCTGAAAATGAGGCTTCCTGCTTCTTGTTTGCTGGCTGAAAGTGTTCTCTTTCGAGGTGGTAGGATAAGGATGCTCTTGTGGATTGGCTCAAGCCAAGAAGAGATGGTACTGAGAAGGCAAATACTTACCTGCTGCCTGCAATAGAATGTTCCCAGATACTCCAGAGAACTTAAAAATATTCCTTAAAATATAAAATAATTTCAGAATTTCCAGCAATTAGTAACAAGTGACAAGGAGGCCAGATTACAGAGAGCTTGAATTGTGTCCTGGGGCTTGACAAATTGAGACCCTGGATTCATAGCAGTCCTCTTTAATCAGTGATTCAAATAAATTGATACATGTCACTAGTCATTTTATCTGCTAATCACACAGGCTGCAGACAAACTGAGAGATTTACTGTCAGGTTATTGGGCGAGGGGTGAGGGGTGGAAGTAGCATGTGTAACTTGAGGTCATAAAAATTCATTTACAAGGAAAAACTCCAAATATACAAAATTTTCAGTAGAAAGAGATCTGGGTACTAGATTTAATTTTGTTTCTGTTTTTGTATTTTTTTTTAATTGATTAGCTGAGCAGTCTTAGACCATCACCCAACTTTCTCTGTACCTTGGGTTCCTTTTTAGTGTAATGGGTTTAGTCCTGTCTAGTTTACCTACCAAAGCTCTTGTGAGGCTTGAATTTGTGAATAGATAGGAAAATGCTTTGAAAATTAAAAATGCAATGTAAAGATACTACTAGCTAAAGACTTTTATTACACAGCAAGACCATAACATGGATTGGAAAGTGAATTAAGAGAACAAAATTGGTTTTCCATATGGACTGTAGTAGTTGACTGGCTATTATGTTTGGGAGCATGTGGGGCAAACTTTCTTTTTTGATGTACATTTACAAAAACTTCTCATAAGAAAATTTGAGCATCTTTTTTTAAAAAAAGATTTTACTTATTTATTTGACAGAGAAAGAGAGAGAAGGGGAAGCAGGTTCCCAACCAACAGAGAGTCCGAAGCAGGGCTCGATCCCAGGACTCTGAGATCATGACCTAAGCCGAAGGCAGAGGCTTAACCAACTGAGCCACCCAGGTGCCCCAACACTGAGCATCTTTGAAAAGGCAGACCACTAAAATATATACATTATTAAAAAGAAGATAGTCTAGATACAACCTAAATTCATCTTTTTTGTGATCGTGTTTGAATTTGCATGAAGGCATCTGGTTGCTATTTGGGGCAAGGATTGTGACTGGTCATGGCTTCATCCCCAGGGCTTCATCTACAGTCTGGCACATAGTAGGCATCTGGTGTTTGTTGAATGAATCGACAGATGAATGAATGAAAAGTTGGGGGTTGTTCTGGGTGGCTCTGTCCATTAAGTGTCTGCCTTTGGCTCAGGTCATGAACCCAGAGTCCTGGGATAGAGCTCCACGTGGGGCTCCCTGCTCAGTGGGGAGCCTCCTTCTCCCTCTCCTGCTCCTGCTTGTGTGCACACTCTGTGTGTGTGTCAAATAAATAAATAAAATCTAAAAAAAAAAAAAAAAAGAAAAAGAAAAGTTGGATCTTGGGTGTTCAGAAGGTAAGGTAGTAGGTTACTGACATCGATCAGAGAAACTACTCTGTACCAGTTAGAGTACTAAGAATTTAGCTTCATCTTCTGTATTTATCAAAAATCCTTGGTAAAATTTTCTGTGAGCTAGAAATGATAGTGATTGTGTTCCCCAAGACACAGAAAAGAAGCATGGTGATGGGGGGGAGGTACAGCCCATAGATTGTTTCATAGAATTCATCCAAGTTGTAGGACACACATATCCATCCAGCTATACACCCAGCAAATAGATGTCTATGAAGTGAATACATACACTAAATACACACACACACACACACACACACACACACACACCCATATATTCTGACTGCCTGGTTTGATTATTAAACCCAGTAATTTTGAGGTAAAAATGGGAAGAACAGACCTTCTTGTTTTATAGTTGGAGAAGTTGAGTGATAGTTTAAGGCAACACAGCAGATTAGCAGTTGTCTGACTTCCCTTAATGGCTACATATGGGGCCTGAGTTCTGATTTGGGCTGGTGTCCAGGAGCCTAGATGAGGTGGATGAGTGGATAGAAGTGAGACATGTCTGGAGGCCGTAGACCTGACGTCTGAATTCCAGCACTGGTGGTCCAAAGGGTGAAGTATATGCATTGGGGTAGGAGAGGATGGCTTAAGGGACAGATCCTGGGGTAGTCCCCAAGTAACACTGCAGAGAGATGGAGCAGGGGGGGGTAGGCTTACGAAGGACCTGCTACCCAGTCTGTTAAAGATGCTTTGCTAATTCAGACAGGTGCAGTATCATTTCTAGAGCTTGGGTATTCAAACTCCTGGGTAATTTCTGAAGGTCCCACAGAAAATCGATGCATTGTACCAACAAGACAATGCACCAAGCATATTCCAGAAGTAAACAACCCAAAGCAAACGATCATTGTGGTAGGCGTCATAATGGGCCAGACCCACTTTCAGGAGTAGAGGACTCATTCCCCAGCCCCTGGCTGGCAGACCCCAGCTGCTTCCAGGCAATTGTCTCTGCCGAAGAAAACCCTTCCCCTGGAAAGCCTGTTCAACAAATGCTCGGATAAGGAGAGTAAGTGTATGGCCTCCTCGTTCTAACTCAAGCAGCTAGGAAGTGTCACCCTGGCTCTAAGTAGGAGGAGCTGAAGACTGCACTAAAAGAGTGTCCTCAACACCCCTTCGCCCTCGGCCTTTTTGTCTGGTTCCTTCCCTCCTTGTCCCCAGGTGGTGCTCTCAGAAGCACTCCCTGATAAACACCTGCAAGCTTATCTCCATCCCAGACTCTGCTTCCCTACTTTCTGCTTTCTGATCTGCTTTCCTGGCTGACAGTCAGCCGCTTGTCTTTCAGGAGATGGCTGTGACAATAGTTTGACAACTGTCAGAAGGTCCATGGGAAGATCTGGACAGGAGGTCTGAAGACCAGGTCATGACTTGATACAGAAATATTTTGCTCTATGATGATGCCATCGGCTCACTTTGAATATTCGAAGCCTTTCCCACAAGGCTTTAATCATCTCACAATGAGTTTTTTGTTTTGTTTTGCTTTTCCCCCATCTTACGGATTTGGAAATCAGTGCTGACTGCGAGTTACTGACACGAACAAGAACCCATGACTAGTAAGTGGCAGAAAAGGGACTTCGAACTGGATTCTTACAAAGCAGATGAGAACAGGACTTTTAAAACAAAAGGGCAGGAATCTATGAGGTCCCCAGAAGCAGGCAGGCAGGAGAACGGCTCAAAGGACCTGCTGGGGTACAAATGGCCAGGCCCAGATGTGGGACCGTGGGACATGGTCGCAGCGCTGATTCAGCTGCGTGGGCAGAATTCTCAGGGACATTGGAGGTGGGGGAAGGGGCTGTCTGTGGAGGACGCTTAGCCCCTAACCCTTGGAGGTGAAAGATGCAACGTGAGAGGCCTGGGGACAGTTTCTGGGATTGGTAGCTTCTAGCCCCAAACTGAAAAGCAACTTCTCTGTGCAGGATCTCAGGGTCTTAACAAGAATCACAGCATTTCTATCCAGATATGATAACAAAGAATAATGCTCTCTTCGGTTGCACAATCACACACACATATATTTACACATACAACTATGTATACACATTTTGTAAAAACGTTACCTATCACATTAAGTGTAAGTTCCCTTCACTAGGCATTCTCTATGGCCGACTGTCCCCCCAAACAATTTCCCAAGCATCCAGGGTTTCGGCGGCGAGGCTGCTTTCTAGCTCAGTCTCGGATTACGTTGATTTCTCAGGCATCCCTGTGTGTTCCCGACGTGCACGTGGAGCACTGCGCGGGGAGCCCCCGTTTTCTCAGGGTTTTCTTTTTCCCGCCGAAGCTCCCCTCCTTTTGGCCCCGAGCCGGAAGATGCAACCGCCGCAGCCTTTCTTCCAGGATGTGCCGAGAGCCTGCGCCTCCAGCTCCGCTCCTCTCGGGCAGCAGAGCACACGGTGCAAGGCAGCGATGCGACACTGGGCAGGCAAGCCGCTTTCCGGTGACAGTGACCCGCCAGGCGACGGGCGGCGCGGGGGCAAGGGCTCCGCATCCCCCTTAAGCAATTAGCTGATTGCTGGCACCCGGAGCCTGAGCGGTGCGCGCGGATTTCACCGCCTGCCTACCTCCACTGCAAACAGAGGCACGTTCTCCGACTTTGATAGCTCCCTGGGTTCCTGTGAAAAACAACCACAGCGTTGCCATAGCGTCTTTCTCAAATACCAGCATCAGGGGATCGCAGAATTACAGCAACAAATGTTACGAGCTACTATTTGCAAAGAGACATGCGGAAAAAACAAAATCGAAATAGGGCCATTAAATAATAATCCTCATTAAAACCAAACCAAACTAAACACCATCATTCTTAAAAGTGTGCTAAAGGAGGGGGGGACCGAAATGTTTTAAGAGAAGATTAATAATTCGTTCATTAATTTTATTGGATAATTACACATCATTGGTCTTTCCAGAGGAGCTCATTTTTGAAATTAAAAATGCCTTTTAGGTTTTCTCTGGTACAATGTGCACATCAGGTGTGCAGAGAGCTTTTTAGCGTGCACAAAAATGAATCACGATATTAGACAATGTGCTATTTTTCTAGGAGAAGGCAGCCTTTCCTAAAACGTCAATCTGCTGCAGAAAGATGCTTCTAATTTAGAAGAAATTAGAGGGAGTGTCTACTCAGCAAACACCTCTGCTAACAGCTTCATTAGTATGTATTTTCACATAATTCAATTAGCCAAAACACATACACATGCTAACAGTGCTGTTCCCTGCTCTGGGAGTGTCAGCAAGACTTTCAGCAGATCTGAAACAAAATTGCATAAATGGCGTGTAAAGCTCTGTGCATACAAAGATACCTTCAGGGTTCTAATAAATTCATGAAACTTTTTAAAGTATGATTTCCTAGCAGGCAATCACTTTTAATTAACAGGATCACCTACAGCAACACATGTCCTTCAAAAACTTACATTATTTTTTCTTTTTGAATTTCAAAGTTTCTGTAGTAAAAGTTGAATAGCTGAGTAGCTTAACCTCAAAAGGATTCCAGGCTTTTATGACAGTTATAAATCACTGTGGTGCCTTCTTTATAAGAAGAAAAGATTCTTAACACAACAGAGAAAGAAGGAAATCTCTTTTTAGTCATAGCTAGAAGCAAGCATTTTCTCCAAAGGTCAAAAAACTTTTCCTCAGTTAAAGAATAATTTTAAGGACATTGCAGCTACTTGTACAAGTAATCTCTTATAATTTACTTTATGAATTAAACATTCAATTTCCAGGATTGTGGTTTGACACGGATAGACTCGCCTCTTTCTGGAACTGGTTTTGTAGAGTTTCTCCTGTTTAGTTTTTCGTAAACATGGGCCCTGGGTGAACGCAGGATCTACTTAATGAGTCTTTCTCCTTAAGGAAAATGAGAATCTATACACTCACCAAAGGATTCAGTTGGGTGGTTCTCTCAATTTCTTTTTCAGGTCTTTGTTTGAAAGACAGGGACATGCTTGTAGCATATCTAGGGCTAATGATAAGATTGCAGAAATCTGAAAAAGAGGCACTTCTGAAATGAGGGAAGAGGAAGAGGCATCGAGAGGAAACCTAGTCACCTTCCTTCCCATTGTCCTTTAGGAACCTGGGCAGGCATCTAAAAGTCAAGTAGAGAATGAGGATGATGTCTTCTGTCGTCTGCAAAGCTAATAAAGTACATGCAGGGTAGGATTACATTGTCCAAGATAGAGAGGTGACTGGTGATGGGGCAGCCTTTGCAGCCCTGCTCTGGAAATACCCCTGGCATCTTCGGCAGTCAGCCACTGTCATTTCTCCCCTGGGTGACTGTGGCAGCACCCCCCTGCCCCCGCTGACAGGCGCTTCTGCCTGGGACCGCTCCTCCTAAACTCATCCTCCACTGAGGGTTTATTTCCTGGTTTGGGGTAAGAATTAGGTTGGCCACAGACTGTATGAGGTATTAGGGACACAAGTTTTTTTTTTCAAAACATAAATGTGATCTCTTGCTTCTGATTTCAATTATCTTAAAAGATTCCCACCATCCTTAAGATAATACCTTAAGGTGGCACAAAAGCCCTCTATGATTTTGTCCTCGGCTAATATTTCCAGCCTTCACTATTGCCATCTTTTACCTCTCGATCTGATTTCTAACCATTATTGGACTATTGGTAGACCCAGCCTTCCAACAAAAGTCTGTTTCCTTTTTCACATTTTCCTCCCCAAGTGCAGCTTTTTAGGCCCAATCTTCGGAAGTCCCCTTTCCCCTTTGCTTCAGTTTGAGTCAAAGGTCACCCTAGTAAATGCCTTCTCATTCATCAGGTCCCCACTTATAGACATGCCTTTACATCCTTCCAGAAGACTTCTCTGACTCCCCCCAAACTGTTGGCCCTTCTAGGCAATTTTTTTTTTTTGAAGATTTTATTGATTTATTTGACAGAGACAGAGATCATAAGGAGGCAGAGAGGCGGAGGGGGGTGGGGTGGGGAAGCAGGCTCCCTGCTGAGCAGAAAGCCCAATGTGGGGCTCAATCCCAGGACCCTAAGATCATGACCTGAGCCAAAGGCAGAGGCTTAACCCACGGAGCCATCCAGGCACCCCCACCCCTTCTAGGCAATCTTAATGCATTCTCTGCTCATTTCAGGGGCAGCCCTCATTCAGTCAGCAAATATTTATTGAGCACTTACATTGTGTCAGGAGCACTTACATTGTGTCAGTATGGGGATACTATGATGAGATAGTAGCTCTGTGTTCTAAGGGAGCTTCTCTTTTAGTGGAGGAAAATAAACAGAAAATGGCTATTCAATAAATAAGTAAGTAAGTAAACAGGACAATCTGTGATTGCAATAATTGTGGTGGGGAAGAGTGTTCTGTTTTAAGTAAGGAGTTAAATTGAGGTCTCTGTGAGGAGATCATGTTTGAGCTGAGGGAATGGGAGGTAATGAGGTAGAGAAGAAGCCAACACAAGAATAACTAATAAAAGATTATGCCGTGTGCAAAAGAAGGAAAAATAAGTCCACAGTCTCCAAATTAGGAGCAAGCTCGGGGTGTCCAAAGACAGAAAAAAGCCAGAATAGCTGTTGTGTATTGGCATGTCTTACACTTCCTGTGACGCGCCTTCATCTAGGGTCTGGTGAGCCAACGATTTGGCTCTCACACTAAGCAACATATAAGAACTCCGCAGAAGCCTTTTAGTTTGATGTAGGTTCACATTTATTTTTGTTTTTGTTTCAAATCCAAAAAATCATTGCCAAGACCAATTTCAAGGCGCTTCATTCCCTACGTTTTCCTCTAAAAGTTACAGGGTTTCAGAGCTTATGTTCAAGCTTTTAATCTGTTTTAATCTATAATGTATGATATAAGATAGTGGCCCAATTTTATTCTTTTGTATGTGGATACCGTTTTCCCAACATTATTTTTCGAGGAGACTGTCCTTTCGCCATTGTATATTCATGGCACCTTTGTTGGCAGTTAATTGGCTGTTCGTGCATGCATTTATTTCTGAGCTATCTATTCTGGTCTACTGACATATGTGCCTGTTTTTATGCTGGGGCCATACTGTTTTCATTCCTATAGCTTTGTGATCTAGTTTAACATCAGGAAGTGTGATACCTCTAGCTTTGCCCTTCTTCCTTAATATTGCTTTAGCTACTTAGGGTCTTTTGTAGTTCCAATCAAATTTTTGGATTGGTTTTTATATTTCTGTGAAAAATGTGGTTGAAATTTGGTGAGGTTTACATTGAATCTGCAGATCTCTTTGGGGAGTATGGGCACTTTAAAAATATTAATGCTTCCAATTCATGAACATTTATTTGTTTCCATTTATTTGTCTTCTTCAGTGGCTTTCACCAATAATGTTCTTTAAATCAACGTCTTACAGTTTTCATTGTACAAATCATTTACCTCCTGATTACATTTATTCCTAAGCATTTTATTAATTTTTGTGCCATTGTAAATGTGATTGTTTTCTTAATTTTGCTTCCTGATAGTTCATTGTTATTATGCAGAAATTCAACTGATTTTTGTACATTTTGAATCCTGCAACTCTCCTGAATTCATTAGTTCTAACAGTTTTTTTAGTGGAGTCTTAAGGTTTTTTATATATGAAGTGTCACCTGCAAACAGAGACGTTTTACTTCTTCTTTACTGATTTGGATGCCTTTTACTTATTATGGCATAATTGTCCTTGTCTAATTCTCTGCCTAGGACTTCAGCACTATGTTGAATGAAAGTGGTGAGAGTGGACATTTTTGTCTTATTACTTATCTTAGAGGAAAAACTTCCCTTTTCCTTCTCCTTCATTGAGTATGAATCTAGATGTGGGCTTTCATATAGGGCTTTTACTGTGCTGAGGTACATTTTATCTATATCTAATTTATTGAGTTTTTAGCATGAAAAGATGTTAAATTTTGTCAAGTGCTGTTTATCTATCTATTGAGAGGCTCACATCCTTTTTGTCCTGCATTTTTTTTAATGTGGTGCATCCTGCTGATTGATTTGCATATGTTGAACCATCCTTGCATCACAAGAATAAATTCTACCTGATCATTATGTATGATTCTTTTAATGTACTGTTGAATTCATTTGCTAGTAATTTTTTTGAAGATTTTTGCATCTATGTTCATCAGGGATATTGGCCTGTAGTTTTCTTTTTTTGTAGTGTCCTTGTCTGGCTTTGGTATCAGGGTAATGCTGGCCTCATAAAATGAGTTTGGAAGTGTTCCCTCTTCTTTAATTTTTTGGAAGAGTTTGAAAAGGATTGGTATTAATCCTTCTTTATGTGCTTGGTAGAGTTCACCAGCAAAGCCATATGGTCCTAGTCTTTGTTGGAAGGTTTTTGGTTAATGATTCAATCTCCTTATTCATAATTGTTCTGTTCAGATTTTTTGTTTCTTCATGATTCAGTCTTGGTAGGTTTTATGTTTCTAGGAATGTATCCATTTCTGCTAGGTTATCCAATTCATTGGTACATAATTGTTCATAGTAGTTTTTTTTATGATTCTTAGTAGTTCTGTGTTATTAGTTACGATGTCTCCTCTTTCAATTCTGTTTTAATTTGTCTTTTCTTTCTTAGTCTGACTAAAGATTTGTCAATTTTATCTTTTTAAAAAACTAGCTCTTAGTTTTGTTAATCTTTTCTGTTGTCTTTCTAGTCTCTTTATTACTGCTCTGATCTTATTTTCTTCTTTCTACTGACTTTGGGTTAAGTTTGTTCTTTTTTTTTTTTTTTTTTTTTTTTTTTTTTAGTTCCTTGAAGTATAAAGTTAGGTTGTTTATTTGAGATTTCTTTTCCTTAATGGGAGTGATTATCAGTATAAACTTTTCTCCTAGAACTGCTTTCGCTACAGATGATAAGTTTTGGTATGTTGTACTTTCATTTGCATTTTTCTCAAAATATTTTTTAATTTCCCTTTTAATTTCTCCTTTGACTCACTGGTTGTTCAATAGCATGTTGTTTAAAATCACGATATATTTGTGAATTTTCTAGTTTTCCTCTTCTTATTGATTTCCAGTTTCATACCATTGTGGTTGGAAAAGATGCTTTATGTGATTTCAATATTAAATTTGTTAATACTTCTTTTATTACCTAACAGGTGATCTGTCCTGGAGAATCTTTTACTTGCACTTGAAAAGAATGTGTATTCTGCTGTTGGATAGAATGATCTGTATTTATATATTAGATCCAGCTGATCTAATAAATAATTTAAGCTTAATGTTTACTTACTGATTATCTGTTTGGATGATCTACCCATTGTTGAAAGTGGAGTATTGACTTTTCATATTATTATTATATTGCTGTCTATTTCTCCCTCCAAATCTGTTAATATTTCCATTATATATTTAGGTGCATAAATATTTATAATTGTTGGGTGCAAAAATATTTAGAATTGTTATATCTTCTTGATGAATTGACCTTATATAATGACTTTTATCATATGATGACCTTGTTTTGTATCTTGTTAATTTTTGGCTTAATGTTTTTGTCTGATATAGGTAGAAATATCTCTGCTCTCATTTGATTCTCATGTGCATGGAATATTTTTTCCCATTTCTTCACTTTCAATCTATGTTTTCCCTTAAAGCTGAAATACATCTCTTGTGGGCAGCATGTAGTTGGGACTTGATTTTTTTTTTCCATCCATTCAGCCATTCTGTATCTTTTGACTAGAGAATTTTAATACATTTACACTTGTAGTAATTGTTTATAGGTATGGACTTACCATTATGATTTAGTTCAGTGTTTTCTTACTATTTTATAGTTTCTGTTCCTTTTTTCTTCTCTTGCTCTCTTCCTCTGTGATTGTTTAGTGGTATGCTTTAAGTCCTTTCTCTAGCCTTTCTATATCTGCTATGGGTTTTGTTTTATAGTTACCATGAGGCTTACATTAAACATTCTTGTAGTTAATACACTATATTTTAAGTTGATAACAATTTAACTTTGAATGCATACAAAATCTCTACATTTTTATAGATCGCCAACTTTTTATATTTTTGATGTCACAATTTACAGCTTTTTATACTGAGTATTCCTTAACAAGTTATTGTAGTTGTCCTTATTTTTTATTCTTTTGTCTTTAACCGTTCTAGTAGAGTTGTAAGTGATTTACATGCTACCATTACAATTACAATATTACAGCATTCTGAATTTAACTATATATTTACCTTTGCCAGTAAGTTTTATACTTTCATATGTTATCATGTTATCGATTGACATCTTTTTTTAAAAAAGATTTTAAAAATGTTTTATTTGAGAGAGAGAAAGAGAGTATGCATGAGCAAGGGGAGAGGCAGAGGAAGAGAGAGAGGCAGACATCCTGCTCAGCAGGGAGCCTAGCATGGGGTTCAATCCCAGGACCCTGTGATCATGACCTGAGCCGAAGGCAGACACTTAATAGACTGAGCCACCTTGTGCCGGTGATTAGCATCTTTTCATTTCAGCTTGAAGAACTCTCTTTAACGTTTCCTGTAAGACCCGTCTAGAGGTACTGAACTCCTTCAACTATTTTTTGTCTCTTTAACTCTTGACCCTTTGACTCTAATATGTCTCAGTTACATCTCTTGAGATTCAGTTTATTTGGAAATCTCTGATCTTTTAGATCTGGATGTCTGTTTCTTTTCCCAGGTTTGGGAAGTTTTCAGCCATTATTTCTTTCAATGCACTTTCTGCTTCTTTCTCTCTCTCTTCTCCTTGTGGGATACCTATAATCCGTATATCAAGCCAGTGGATGGTGTCCCGTATGTACATTAAGTTATCCTCATTTAAAAAAAAATTATTTTTCTTTTTGTTCCTCTGACTAAGTGATTTCTATTGCCCTGTCTTTTTGTTAGCTAATCCTTTCTTTCATTTGATTTAGTCTTCTGTTGAACCTATTGAAATTTTTAGTTCAGTTATTACATTCCTCAGTTCTGTGATTTTTGTTTTATAGTTTTTAATATTTTCTATCTCTATGTTGAAATTCTCACCCTGTTCATGCATTGCTCTCCTAGCCTTGGTGAGCATCTATATGACTGCTATTTTGAACTTCATTGAGTAAATAATTTATTTTGTTTTCTTAAGGTCAGTTTATAGGGACTTATCTTGTTCTTTTGTTTGGGACAAACTCCCCTGTTTCTTCATAAAAGAAAATTCTCTGTGTTTCTTTCCTCAAATTAGATAAAATGGACTCCTCTTTCTGTCTTGACAGACTGGCCTCAGTTAAGAGATGAACCTCATCAATCAGCCTCACCTGTCCTCCTGGTTGACTCTCAAACCTTTGTGACTATCCAGCTCACCATTTTTGTTCTCAGTGGCTTAGTGGCCCCCAGTAGATTGGAGTATGACAAGACCCATTAGTGTCCCAAAGGTGTGGGAAATCTCTGTACGACAGTTTAGGCTCTCAGAGGACTATGAATTGTCTGCTCCTTCAGTGCCCTGATGCAGGACAGTTGGGAACCAGACCTTTAGGCAACAGCTGGGGAAGTCAAGGCAGTAGATATACAGTTTGACCCTTGTCAGGGAGAAACCAGGATCTAGGTGTCTTTGCCTACTTACTTTGTATTGAGCCAGAAAGAATATTCGTTTGGAGCTCTTGTGTATCCAAATAGAACTGCCTCTTTGTTTTGTATGATCTGGGGGAATCATGATTATTGAACCCCATTAACTCCCAGAGCTAGGTGATTTGGGAGTCAGTCTCTTGGGTGGCAGTCATAACAGTTGAGTGACAGATGTGTGGACAACCTCCTTTCAGGGAGAAACTAGAGCGTTGGTTTTACTACAGGAGTCAGCAAGGGAAAGGGGAGTGACAGACAGTTCCCGCCAGCTCTTTCAGTTTCCCAGGAGGATCCTAGTCAGCTCTCAAATGCAGCCTGATTAGAAGCCAGACCCTCGGGTAGCAGCTGGGAAAATATTTAATCAAATCCCTTTCAGAAAGAAACTGAGAGAGGGAACTTTTGGCCACTGCACTGAGGCTGGGTGGGATGGAGGAATAGTTGCAGAAAGTGCTAGTATGCCCATTTAACAACTGCTTCTTTGTTCAATATGATCCTATGGGACTCATGGATGTCCAGCCCCATGGGCTATCAGAGCTAGGTGATTGAAGGCTCATGCCTCCAAAAGTCGGAGCACTCAGTGTGTGGACAGCCTCCTTCCAGGGAGATACTGGTGTCTTGGTTTTATTGTCGAAGCCAGCCAGGGGGAGAAGGTAGGAAAAGTACCCACCAGCTCTTTCAGGTTCCTGGGAGAACCCCAGTTAGCTCTCACATGCAGGCTGATTAGAAGCTGGATCCTCAGGCAGCAGATGGGAAAGGATATAGTCAAACTCCTTCCAGGGAGAAACTGGAAGATTGGTGATCTTGTTTGCTTTCTATGCACTGAGCCTGGGTGGATAGACATGGGAAATCCTCACCCACCCATTTTAAAACTGCTTCTTTGTTTGGTACAGTCCTGTGAAACTCATGAGTACAATTCCCACTGGCTCTCAGAGCTGGATGATCTGGAGGCTTTGGGTATCAGCCTTAAAATTTGGGACTCTAGTTTTATGGTTCACGCCCTTTACTCCTCGGGAAGAAGATGGGAATTGGGAATTCTGTCCTGGTTGAAAGGCACTGTGACTCAAGTGGGGTTTATGGTGAGAAGGTTTCTTAGCCTTTCCTACCCATTTTGATGTGGGTACTTTTTACAGTTGCCTGATGTGAAAAAGTCACTCAGCTAGCTTCTGGATTTTTCTCAAACGGGACTGATTCATGCACATATGTCTGTTCTTTGCATTTAAGAGGAAAGAAAACCAGAGTCTCCCACCTGGCTATATTGGAAATGTGACTCACTCAACTTAATTCCTTTCAAAAATTTCTGTCCATTCGTCTTGACAATGTTATTGAATAGTGTATCTTTAAAGCACTGAATGTCATGGCTAACTTCATTGGAAATTACTTTCCACTATGTTTTTGTATATATTTCTACTGCTCTATTCTGCTCTAATTGTGTGTCTTCAATCTTGTGCCATTATTCAGTGTTTTTGTTACTGTTTTATATTTGGCAGCATTAGTCACTTTCAATTATTCTTTCTTTGCAGAATTTTCTTGGATATTTATGTATGTTTACTTCTGTTTGTTTGAAAAGTTCTTTATTTTACTCTTATTAATTTAGCTGAATAAACATTTATAGCTTCACAGTTATTTTCCTTCAGCATTGTGAAAGATAATGTTATACTGAGTTTTGGTTTCTATTGCTGCTTTTTCTTTTACCTTTCTTTCTTTCTTTTTAGAGAGAGAAAGTGGGGAGAGGGGCAAAGAGAGAGAGAGAATCTGAAGCAGGCTCCACACCCAGTGTGTGGATCCCAGTGAGGGGCTCCATCCCATGACCCTGAGATCATGACCTGAGCTGAAAGTAAGAGTTGGAGGCTCAATTGACTGAGCTACACATGCACCCCCTCACTTTTAATTTGTTGCCTTTAAGCTTATGTATTTATTTGCCTACTTGCTATTTTCATTTGGATATCTCAGAATTAAGCTATTCATTTTCTAGACTTCGCTCATTTCAGAAAGTGGCTCCTATTGATTCTCTTTGCTAATATTTTGTTAAAGATTTTTGTATCTGTTGTTGAGGTATATTGGTCTGTAGATTTTTGTCTTGTTATGTCCTTGTTGTATCAAGGTTTCACAAAATGAGCTAGAAAATGTTCTTTCCTCCTTCATTTTCTTTAAGCATTTGCATAGAACTTATATGATATGTTTCTTAAATATTGGATAGAATTTACCAGAAAAACATACTGGGCCTGGAATTTTCTTTATGTGAAGGTTTTAATTGTTAATTCAATTTATTTAATTAATATAGAGCTATTTTGAATTTTTTTTTCTAGTACCAGTTTTGGTAATTCTTAACTTTCAAGAAATTTGTGCATTTCATTTAAATTGTATAAATTACTGGCACAAAATTGTTTATAATAACCTCTTATTGTCTATTTAACATCTGTATTATTTGCGTCTTCTGTTTTGTCATTAAGTCTAGTTAGAGTTTCATAAATTTTATTGGGTTTATTGATTTCCTTTGTTGTTGGCCTGTTCTATTTTACTGATTTTCACATTTACTTTTATTTTCTCCTTTTACTTATTTTGGTTTTGATTTGTTCTTTTTGTCCCCTAACTTCCTATAGTGGATGGTTAGAGAATTCATTTTAGACTGCCCTTTATTTCTGATATATGCCTGTGTTACTGTATGTTTCTCTCTATGCATTGCTTTATTCACATCCTGCAAATTTGGATATGTTGCATTACCATTTTCATTTATTTCAAAATATTTTCTAATTTTCCTTGTGACTTTTTTTGACCCATTGGCATGTAGAGGTATGCTATTTAATTTCCAAATATTTGAGCATTTTCCAGATACCTCTTTGCTATTGATTTCTAACTTGATTCCATTGTGGCAAGAGAGCATATTATGTTACAAAAATCCTCTTAAAATTATTAAGATGTGTTTTATGACCCAGCACATGGTCTGAGTCAATGTCAACATATACCAGAAAAGAATTTGTCTTCTGTTGCTACTGGTAAGCATTCTATAAATGTCAATTAGGTCTATTTAGTTGGTTTGTTGTTTAAGTTATCTATATGTTTATTGATTTTCTATCATGTATTCTATAAATCCCTGGAAGAGGAGTGTTAAAATCTTCACCTTATAGATGTAGATTTGTCTCTTTTTCCTTTCAGTCCTGTTAGCTCTTGTTTTATGTAAGTTGATCTGTTGAATGGATGCACATGTATTTAAGATATTTATGTGTTCTTACTGAATACATAAGAATGCATAAGATAGTTATCATTATAAAATGACAGTATCTCAGGAATATTCTTAATATTTTGCATACATAAATATAGCTACTTTGTTTTTATTCTGATTATGCTAGGTATATATTTTCTATTCTTTTAATTTTTACCTATTTGATTTTATTTCTAAGGTATATTTCTAATAAACAGCATACACTTAGGTTCTGATTTTTCTTTCTTTCTTTTTTTTTTTAAGATTTTATTTATTTATTTGTCAGAGAGAGAGAGTGAGAGAGAGCGAGCACAGGCAGGCAGAGTGGCAGGCAGAGGCAGAGGGAGAAACAGGCTCCCTGCCGAGCAGGGATCCTAATGTGGGACTCGATCCCAAGAAGCTGGGATCATGACCTGATCTGAAGGCAGCTGCCTAACCCACTGTGCCTCCCAGGCGTCCCTTTCTTTTTCTTTTTCTTTTTTTCCTTTCCTTCTTCCTTCTTTCGCCTTCCTCCCTCCCTCCCTCTCTCCCTCCTTTCCTCCCTTACGTTTTTAAAGCAGCCTGCCACATGCAGCCCCTCGTTTAGATGTATTTGGAGACTTGGAAACTTGCCTGTCCTATGTTCTCCTACAAATGGACCTTAAAGTCTTGTTTGGAGGTCCTAGCAGGGGAGCCAGCTACTCGTATACCCTTGAATGAAGAATGTCCTCCTCTGCCAGGGCAGGTCGGTCGTCCTCTGTAACTAAGCTTGCAGATTTGGGAGGAGGGCTCATGGGGTGGTGAGAAAGGAAATGGACATCTGCTAGCCAGCCAGATCAGCCAGATTCATCCTGGAAATCAATGGGGGTGACAGCTCTCACAGCCAGCTTGCCCTCATATCTGTGATTTTTAAAATTCAGACTGATAATTTCTGCATTTTATCTGGAATATGTAGATCATTTGCATCTAATGTAATCACTGATGTAGTTGTGTTTTAATGCATCAGCTTGTCATTTCTTTCTCTTTTGTCAATTTAGCTCTCTTTCTTATTTTCTTTTTTCTTTTCAAGGATGAGTAAATGTTCTATTTTTATTCTCCAGGATTTGCTCATTAGCTACAGATCTTCATTTTATTTGTTTTGGTGATTTTTTTAGGGGTTGCTTAGTGAATTTTAACTTGTCACAATCAACCTTCAAATAATATCTCCCCAATAATATCTTTCCACTTTATGCATAATGTAAAAACCTTACAGCAATATACTTCCATTTCATTCTTTTTAGGTTTGTATTTCTTTTGACTTATGTTTTATTTCTGAATATGTTATAAGTCCACAATACAGTTTTATTTTTGTTATAAGCAATTATGTTCTAAAGAAATTAAAATATGAAAAAATACATTTTATAGGAATCCATGTACTTATCATTTTCAGTGCTCTTTCTTCTTTCATTCTGAAATACTTCATGTTGAGAAGTCTTTATTTCAATTTAATTTCTGATGGTTATTTTCATTGGATATAGAATTCTAGGTTGACAGGTTTTTTTCTTTCTGTACTTTTAAGATGTCATTGCATTGTCTTTTAGCTTTCATTGTTTTTGTAATAAAGTAGGCAGCCATTTTTACCTTTGGTCCTTCATTTATGATGTATCTTTTTGTACTGAATTTTTATTAAAGATCTTTTTCTTTTTGGCTATTTGATTTTGGCTATTTGATTGTGTTATGCCTTGATATGATTTTCTTTTTTGTTTATCTTGCTTGAGGTTTGTTGAGATTCTCAGATCGGTGGATTTATTGCTTTCACCAAGTTTGAACATATCTGATCATTTCTTCAAATATTTCTCATGGCCTTCCTTGGCACTTCAGTAGCACATATGTTATCTGCTTGATAGAGTGTCCCAGTCACTGAAAATCTGTTTATTATCTTTGGTCATTTTATTGCCATTTAATTTTTGTATAGTTTATATTGCTCTGTCCTCAAGTTCACTGACTTTATGCATTATAATTTGAATAGAGTGATTGTGCAAATTATCAAGGGTTCTCTGGCTGAAGCAAATGAAAAAATTAAGCTTATAGACAAACACTGAGAGAAAAGATAGTGGTGGGAAAGAGCGGAAATGTACATAATGGCCAGAGTTACCAGATTTCCCTTCAATATTGTAAATTCAGAGCATCATACTTTAATTAATAAGCAACACTTGTATATTAAGGTGACATGCTGCCAAAAACAATGCTGTTATAATGGCTATTTTCTTGGTAGAAAAAAACATGCATTGTGATCTGCTTCTTCCCAAAGAGTTTAAGACAATGATGCCTTTTTGATGGTCACTGACAGTACGCAAATTGCATTAGGAAATATTACTGTTATTTCTCTTTAGTTCTTTTTGTGGTCTGCTTTAGACTGAGTCACTAGAAGAGTAATAACAGAAATAATTCAAACACCCATAATTGGAAAATTCTGACAATAGCAAAAATGTCTGTGTTCAAGTTTACTTTTGTTCTTTTTGTGAAGGATTCATCATTCATAGAAGTACCCATTCTCTCAGCTAATTTCAAATGGTGTTTATCTATTCATTAAAGGCATTACTTAAATTATTTCTACTTGACAATTTCCCTTAGAGCAAACATCAAGATATAATTTGTTAAAAATATCCTTCCATGAAAACTTTTCACGAGGTCATACTGGCCTGCCTGTCTCCCTTGTTAGACCACCTACCGGTGCTTTGCTGTGCTTAAGGTCTAGCAAAAGTGATTTGAATCTGAATTATAACACAGTTTGTCTCTGAATGCTACCACCTCCCTGACAAAACTCCATTCTTCTGAAGGGGAGAGCTGGATTCTGAAAGCTTACCAAGGACTTTCAGAGTTTTGTTTTATTTGCTGTTTCTAGAAATTCAGAAAAGTAGGAGTCTCAGGGTCTCCTATCTCAACAGAGGCCATTCTCTGTTCCCCATTTTTCCCCTGCCACAGTCATCTTACTGAATGTCATGACCATCCAGCAGGACTCACCTGCTGTGTTGCTAATGGGCAAGTTTTTCAGAACTTTGCAGCTGCGAATTTCAAAGAGCTCTGGGAAAGAGAGATTTATCTAACTTTTCAAACTACTTAACAACTAAGATACCAAGTTTGCCAATAGATACCTGAAGATCCAAAGGTGTTCTAGTTACCAGAAACATTTGGTCAAGATATTGGAAAGGGAAAAAAAAAAAAGAGTAGAAAGAGAAGTCAATGAAAATACTAGACATCGGTCTCTCAAACTCCTAAGAAATCATTGAGGATCATTTTCTAAATGTAGCTGCTTGTGTTCAAGGTCACATGACTTGTATGTCTGGCAACTGTACCTATGTTCTCAGATCACTTAATTTAGTTCTGTAAGAGCTGTCAAATTCTACTAAAATTGAATGTAGAGCTCTCTATTAGCTAATATTATTTTAAACAGTATTGCATTATTGTGTGTAGATGGTGAATTATATCACCTATAGGGAGGGTGACAAGTTATTTACTGCTACATAACAAACCATTCCAAAAGGTAATGGCTTAAGACATTTATTTATTATGTCTAATGATTCTCCAGTTTAACAAGGTGGTTCTTCTGCTCTACAAGGTCTTGTCTGGGAATCGCTCACGTGCTTACATGCTTTAGGGCCTGGACTTCTTTACAGCATGGCTACGGACTTTCAAGAGAGCAAAAACAGCAGCTGCCAAGCTTAAGCTAGGCCTGTCAGCGGCATTGCTTCCACTGGATTCCACTGGTTAAAGAAAAACAAGAGTTCAGCCCAGGATCCAAGGAGAAGGGAAATAGATTTACCTTTCAATAGAAGCAGCATATGAATAGACTATGGAGGGGAGACTTAGAGGCTATCTAACATACACACATCTCAGGAACCATCCTGGTTTGGTTGGGATCGTTCTGGTTTATGCCCATTGTTTTGCAGTAATTAATAGGTATTCCCTTTTACTCTCAAAATTATCTTGGTTTGGATGATAGATATATGGTCACATTATCCACAAGATACCTTTTAGAACTAAAATGCTGTAATACAAATTCCAAGTAGTCAGACTGTTCAACCATGGAGTGCATTGTGAGGGCTAGGTTTCACTCTTGGCTTAATATCTAGCAAGGATTTTCCTCAATTAAGGGCAATAATGGTTTAGCAAGTCAGTCTTTGTCTTTCTGGGCCAACTAGTTAAAATATGGTACTTATGAAGAGGACTTTGAATCTGTGAGGGCCAGAGAATATAATGAACATGACTTCTCGATCTCTCTGAGGTACTGTAGGTCACTTATATTGGAAATCTCCTAGTAGAGAAGGTGGAAACAGCAGAACTTGGATATAATGTACTTTGTGATTGCCTGAGTTTTAGCTATGCCTTGTTCTAATCACCTACCACACAACTAAAAGTCAAAACTTTTTAGGATATTCCCTAGGTGGGGCACATGCAATACTATGAGGTAGATCAAGCATGCTTTAGCATTCTAGGCTCTCCACATCCGCTCTTGGTATGTTCTGGGCCCTTTGGATGTCTTCCTATTCACAGTGCTCTCCTGACAGCTGCCACCCATCACGGGTGTCAGTCCAGAGAACACCCAGGCAGGGCCCTCTTCCCAGGCTTTTGATCTTGCCTCATCCTTTCCCAATAAATGACAACAGTTGCTCATCATGTCTGTCATCCTAACTTCAGAATTGCTGAACGACTCAATACTAAGATGGATACGACTGGAATTATATTCTATCTCCTAGGAAAACTATTCACATATTGACAATGGGCTTCTGCTGATTAGGCCCAATATTCTTCATTATATTTTAATTTAATGCAAAATATCTCAGTGTTGATCAACACCTTCTTAAAACTCTCTCCTCTCTAGAATTCTGTCAGTACTCAGGTCCTTCTCTTATCCATGAGTGTTCTCCATTTCTCTCTACCTTTCTCCTTGTTTCGCTCTGGCACATCCAGCCACTCATTATTGGACGTCTGCTTCCCATTCCCTGTAGTACCCCTGTGCATTCTAGTCCTGCCTGAAAACCTTTAGAGAGAGGTTATATCCCATCTGTAGGAAGGGTCTGTAATTTATCTTATTATGCTACCCCAGATAGCTGCTGTAAATACCCCCGTAGGTTTATATTGTAAAGAAATTCAGTCTATAGAGAAGTCCCAGTCTGCAAGATGTTGGTAGCTGGTGCATGAAGAGAGGTATAGAACCTGAAAGGAAGGATGCCTGTGATTGGCACTTCTTCGGGCTCTGGAGTTTGTCCTCTGTCACCTTGAGGGTCTCTCCTGCCTCCCATTACAACTAAGGAACTTAATGACAGCCATGTATATGTACATACAAAAACAATGAAATAAATGATCACTAACTATCTGGAATGAAGAATTCAAAATGAGATTCTTAACATAAGGGGTGTGGTAGATTATATTATTCATTCCTAATTATTTGGGGTATGTTATAGGCAGGACATATTCTCTACCACCATGGACTTTGAGTTTAGTTAAATGAGTCACTTTGGCCTGTGGGTCTGATCTACACTAGGTCCAAGGTAAAGCTTCAAATGTGCTTGTCTGGTTTGGTTCTATAGTCTGTTTGATCTTCTGCCTTTCACTGTGAGGAGAACTTGTTCTAGATTCATCCTGGGTCCCATAGAGAAAAGACATTTAGAACCAGGCAGCTCCCAGTGGCAGGACTCAACAGAATAGTATCTAACCCATGGCCCTCAAGCAACGTAAGCAAGAAATTAATGTGTAATTTCTGTAATTTCAAGCAATTTGTGTAATTGTTGCAACAGCAAAAGTGGATGAGTACAGGAATTGGTACCAAGAGTGGAATTCTTCCTTAACAAAACCTTCAAATATGTGGTATTGTTTCAGTAATTAAGGAAGAGATAAGAAGATGGAAAAATCAGTAACCGATGCTATATATTGGTGAAACAGTTGGTAAAATTGTTATAGGTAGAAAATGTACCTACTGGATTTGTGTGAAGGGACCTTGAAACAGATTGTTGGTAGCATGGATTGGTTATCATCAGTTGCATATGATAGGAGACTATAAGAAAGCTGAGGAAAAGAAATGGCTTGTTTGCAATGAGAAAGGGAAAATGAGGATTCATGAATTCTGGGATCTGCTGATTTGATATGCTACACTTTTCCATGTCCTTTCAATAAAAAGTTCTCATTTTAATATATAACCTGAGGACGAGGGCTAAATGAGGAGTGCTACCATTAACACACAGACTGGGAGCAGTAACACATTTACAACATGGCTTACACATCTTTCATTCAGGTGTCTGTTTAAATTAATAGTGTCTCCTCAAGTAGTTTATTTCAGTTGGACAGAATAACTGAGAGCAAAAAGAAGGGCCTGGTTGTACCAAATCCCGATAAACTTTAAGTACTTGTAATGAAGAGAGAAAGATACATAGGGATGTAGAAGTTGAAAGGAACCATGGTACGGTTATTGGCATAGGAAGTTGACTGCAATCAAACAGATGAAAGGCCTACAAACAGAATCCTTTAACATTTAATATAACACTCTTACCAAAAATGCTTTAACATGGGTTCAGAAAAACTGTGACTGAGATTTTAAAAATAACCTAAGTTTATAGAGATAGAAAGTAAGCTTAGGAGATTGCTTGACCACCAGGAGAGCATATCTTCTGGTGCCTTATTCAGATGTGGTCAAGGATGATGATGGAAGAGAACAGAACCCCTGGAAAGTTGAGGCAAGACATGTGAAGAGTAATAAACTGGCATAGTCCTCCCAAGGAGTGCAAGTGGGCCGTAACCCAGGCTCCACTCTTTCCTTCCTTCTCTAAACAGAAGTATTTACTGGAATTACCCTGTTCCTGTCTGACCATAGTATGTGGAATGTGGTGAAGGGGAATAATATGTTTTTTCAAGTTCATATGTCTCTGGATCAACAAGAACTGGAACTGGACCTGACGGAAATGATGAGATCCTCATCTTTAAGCCTGAAGACTTGATTGAATAATACTTTGGTCTCAGGAAGAAAGCAAATACTCATGATCAAGAGGTTGATCTTGGTAGATAGTCCTATTTGTCTACAATTACGCTTTCTGTCACTTCCCTTGCCACGCCTCCCTCTGGTGGGAACGTACTTTTCCACCCTATTGACTTCCGGCTTGGCATGAGATTTACCTTGGTTGGGGGGATAGGAGGAGCACAGGAGCGTGATATATGCCACATCCTGATAGGAGCTTTAAATGTGCTTGCGTGGGTTGGCTCTGTCTGTACCAACCCTTGATGTTCTAGTGTCATGCTCTTCATAGTGGATGCTACTTTTCCTGTGACTGCAGTGGGTTGACATGTCAGAAAACCTTGGAGGTGCTTAGCATGGACACAGCCCTACCTTAGACCTCTGTGAGCAAAAAGTGTTTATTCTTGGAAAACACTGAGATTTGGGCATTGTTTGTTGCTATGGCAAAAGCTGACCACTATAAAGGATTACAAAATCAGAGAAGAAATCATACGTGAGACAGAATAAGATAATATCGTGCAAGAAACCAACATCTTGTTGAACTCTAACATTTATTACACATAATTGTTGAACTGTCAAAGGAAGCAAACAAGGAAGTCAAAATAAATGAGAATTTCTTTGATTTTATATCTGAAACACAGATTTAATTGAAGAACTGGAGAAAACATCTTTGAATGTTAGGACTGTCAAGGGGCAGCCTATTATAATGGAACTAACATGGTTGGTTGGAAAAAGGCATACAAGCCAGTATTTCTGAAAATCCAGATGTATTCTTTGTGTCATGTTGCATGCATAGTTTCAATTTGTTACTAGGAGACATGACTACGACTGATAAGGATGACCTTCTTTGGTATACTTCAAAGATTATGTATTATATTTTCTAAATCTGTCTAAAGACGAGCCATCTTGATAGAAAAAAATATAATTTGACCTTAGATTTACTGTCAGACTCACAAAAGGAATGCTAACTAAATGCTGTTAAAGTAATTAGGTTTAATTTAGACAAGACACGCGATTCACTAGAAGACTTAAGCAAAACAATAGAAGTCCTCAAATAAAAAACAAATTGTAGACTCTGATGGAAAATGAAATTAATTTTGAATTTTTACTGTGCATGGTTACTTGGTATAGATTTTAAATTTCTATTACTGTTAGACAGGAATACAAAACAGTCAAATAGACCTACGTTTGCCTATTTCATTTTTCAAATGGCTAAAACTGTCTTTTTAATTATAGAGGAACTATCTTTCCCTTACTGGAAGAAGCTACATGAGTTAAGTACAACAAAAGTGACATTCTAATAAAAAGAGAAGGAGACTGAAACAAGAATAAGAAAAACTTGCGTGACTATGGAAAAGAAGGAAAAGAAAGAGATGTAATTACAATTCAAAATGGATCTTAAGCGATATGTTGCAATAGTTTTGTTTTTTAAGTATCCAAATGTTGAAACATTTGAAAAGATGTAAGAAATACTTGAACACTCTAGATACTGTTGTAAGAAATGATGAAACTTACAGTGTGAGTGATAGTAATTTATATGATTAATTTAAAAACATTTTATATCTCGTTTGCAATAATTTGCATATATGACACCATCATAATGTTTATACATGATACGTAAAATTCATGGGGCATCTCTGAATCTAAGTATTATTTTAAGCATTTTTTACTGGCAAGTCCATTTACTACCACAAAGTTTTTCCATAATGAGATTAATTTAAAAAAATTAAGAGGCACCTGGGTGGCTCAGTGGGTTAAGGGACTGACTTTCGATTTCAGCTCCGGTCATGACCTCAGCATTGGGAGATGGAACCCCGCGTAGGCCTCTGTGCTGGACATGGAGCCTGCTTAAGATTCCTTCTCTCCCTCTCCTTCTGCCTTCCCCATCCCTAAAAAAAAAAACTGAAGAATGACGATGGCTCAGGAAAGGTTGTCGAATATGGTATTATTAAAAATAGAACATAGATTATGTGACAGTCTTGATTACAGCAACATACTTGGTGATTTTGCTGAAACGAAGGTAAGAAAAATAAATTTTATGGATGCATATAAGTAATATACTCAGTGTGTATATCCTTACTAGTAACCCACCATTGGATGAGTCAGTAAAAAGACTGGAAGAGGTTTTGAGATAAATTCACCTGAATTTAAGGGCGCCTGGGTGGCTCAGTGGGTTAAGCCGCTGCCTTCGGCTCAGGTCATGATCTCAGGGTCCTGGGATCGAGGCCCGCATCCGGCTCTCTGCTCAGCAGGGAGCCTGCTTCCCTCTCTCTCTGCCTGCCTCTCCATCTACTTGTGATTTCTCTGTCAAGTAAATAAATAAAATCTTTAAAAAAAAAAAAAAAAAAAAAAATTCACCTGAATTTAAGCATTCAAATAAATCTGCCTCCCACCCCCCAGTAACTGTCTTAGAATACCATATCTTTATTCCTTAGCTTTATTGTAATGATGTTTCCTTGAGGAAAATTATTCTGGAATTCATCTGGTATTTGAAGCCAGGTTTGTGTTGTGTTTTTTGTTTTTGTTTGTTTTTTGTTTCTTGTCTTTTTTTGCTGGTGTTTGAGGATCTCGAGAAAATTGGTTACCACTTCAGCCACATTCCTCCTTTGATTACAATTGCTTTGATCTGTGTCACCGTCATTGCACTAAATGTCCAACATCCTAACATACCTACAGGAGCCATGGGGCTATGTCAGGGCTGGTGGACTCATTAAAGCAAATCAAGAACATCCCTTCACCACAGTGCCCACAGATTGGGCTCTGATGGGAGGCTAATGGGTGTGAAATGAAAAAAGGGTTTATAGTCAAACAAATTCGGGAAATTCTGCTTAAGACTACCAGATGCATGTATTTTTCTATGCCTCAGGATTTCTCAGAGCATTTAGTACGTTGATGTGCACTGCAGTCTTTGCAATGGATTATTCAAAATATCTAGCTGACCAATGTCCTCTGGAACACACTTTTGAGGAACGATTCTCTATAGTAACACTTCACGTTTCATGGTCTCTACCTCTCCACCAAATCCCGTTGTTTGCAAAAATGAGAGGCCCAAATATTAAGGCAGCACCTGGATGAGAAAGGGGAGGAGAGGAAATCAGGGAGCCCTGCTGTCTGTCCGTCATCTTCTGAAATGCAAGGGCATGAATGGCTCCCCTGCCCTCACAGCTTTCTTTTTTCCTCCAAGAACAAGAAGCAGGGCCTCTCGAACAAACAAAACTGCTTGTGCACTGATGCAGGCACGGTGGTTCTGAGTTGCTCTGAGGCTCGTGCCTGAATTAAAGGCGAGGGGCCACATAGGAGAAAATAAAACGGTCTGCTCAGAGATCAAATGCAACATTTGTATAGAACCTTATTCAAAATGGATACAAATGCATCAATTCTTCAGAATTATAGGTGAATCAAAGGAAAATTACATCCAAGGAGATAAAGCAGCAGCTAGCAGTCGGACCACGTACGGTGCAGAGATGCAACTTTGAAGCTTCTGGCCTAGCGTGCCAAAGAGCCAGATGTGACAGGTGGAATCATAGCAGCTCTAGCTCAGCATCTGGAGTGTGTAAATCTGTCCCACAGAAAATTAAGAGGTGCACAAGAAGGTGGTGAGAATGACCAGTTGAAAATATCTTTTTGAAAGAAAAATCACTTTGAAGAACATAGCGCATTTTAAAAAATGAAAATTCTATCTAGACTTAAATTGCTCTACATAGCAATGGTGGTGTGAAAGGATCATATACAAGGATTCTTCAAGCTCCCCAATCGCAGAGCCCCCAAGATCTTGTTCTTTTCTGGCAGAGGGAGAGAGAAGAAGAAGGAGAGAGGGAGAGAGAGAACAAGTGGCAGAGAGAGAAAGAGAGAACAAGGTAGCATTGTGTCATTGCGCAGATAGGAAGAAAAGAGGATGCTGGGTGACTGAGCCTATTATTCCGATTGGGACCCTGATTCAGTCATTCCACAGGTGAGGATGTATTCCCCAAGGCTTTCTTATACAGATCAGAGAACTGGGATCATTTTTATCACCAAAAAGACAGGCAATATATAAAACAGGTGCAGCAGATATGAACAATGTAAAGACAATATGCAGCATCACTAATAAGCGTTTATGTAGATCAGAGAATCTTCTGGCTTGAAGGGACTTTGGGGATTACCTAGTCAACCCACTCACACTACAGAAGCTGCAACGGGGAATGGCTAAGAAAGGGACTTGTGTGAGGAAAGCTCCGTGGGTGACAGAGGCCGGGTGGGTGTCGGGATCCCAAGTCCCAGTTCAACATTTTCTCTCTCTTTATCGTGCTTGCTGCCTTGCGGGATGGTTTCAGAGGCTTTCCAAGCATGTTGCTCTACAACAACACCACACAATCAGAACTGATGTGAATATAGGCACAGGGGGTCTCCTGGTCCAAGAAGGATTCCTTTACTGTGAGTAGCAACTGTCTATGTCTTTGCCAAGAAAGAAAGATGGACAACGGGAGTAAAGCAAAGTGCTGGGGAAGGGTTTGGTTAATTATGAGTTAATGCTCTCTCAGGGGCGTTCTTCTGGGACTTGACACTCATATCTGGGCCTCGGCAATCATGAGGTAGATTCCAAGCATGAACAATGGGTCACCAAGTAACTTGATAACATACCTTGTCATCATCTCCCTTGAATTTAGTGAAGATGCGGAAAAAAAAAAAAAAAAAAAAAAAAAAGATGGGCCCTTTGGCCTATGAATGACTGTCTCAGCCTATGATCTCTTCTGATTCGGTTCTGTTCTGGGAACCCACCGCTGATACCCTTAACGCTTTCTTGCAGCCAAGATGATCTTTTGATCCTCAGCACTGACCGCTGAGGTAGGCCAAGGGTTATCATGCCCATTTGCAGATAAGGAAACACAGATTCTAAGCAGTTCAGTGCCTTGCTCGGCAGCGGGAGGTAGACCCAGGTCACTTGTCTCCCAAACTGGTGATTCGCCCACCCTCCAAGCTGCTCCTGGGACCGCTTGTGTGATGAAGGAGTGGGGGGGGGGGCGCTTTCCCCCCAGGGAGCCCACTGTGGACAAGGCTGGGGTAGGAAGCTGCACCCTGCTTCTGGAGACCCATGTCAGGTTAGAGAGATGACAGAAAAGGTGAGCAACGATGGGGTGACAAATTGATGGAGGGCTCTTGAAGACAGCTGAGATTGAGACCAGGGTGTGACAGGCAGTCAGGACCGCTGTAGGGGTCTTGACAGTGTGATGGACGCAGTAGCCCCTGAGGAAGATGCTTCTCTTGGATAATAGCTCTCACAGCAAACACGATAGCATCAGCATCTTTCCCGGGCCTCATCTCTGGGCTTTCCAAATGCTGCCTGTCACCGTGAGAAAGATAAAAAGCCTTCTCGGTTGGAATCTGGCCAGCTAATCTCAGAGCTCCAGTTCAAGGAGCGGGCCAGATGTGTCCTAGTAAGGAAACACTGCATGTTTGGACAAAGGCTTGTTCAGGTATAAAATATAGCTCTGGCGTTGGTGACAATTCCTACCACATGTGTAGGAAGAGAGGCTCGCAAGCTGGTTAATGTTGGTGGTGCTTTTTCTTCCTCTGGGAACAATGTGCTCTCCCTGCTCTGCACATCCCGGGAAGCTTGATGTGAGCCCAGACCTCCAAGCATCTGGGGATTAGCGTATTTTTATTTGGGATCAGCATCCATTTCTTAATTCCTAGTTAAACCTTATTAACTTGAAGATACATTTGGGCTTCCTTGATGTTATCTTATGCAGCATGTAGTCCTAAGGACAAAGCACTGAGTTTGGCACCAGCTAGTCCCAATTCTGTCTCTGTGACCACTTAAGATTCCCCAGCTGTAAGATCATCTCAGCAAAATGTTCATAAGACAGTGAGTGTTCAATCAATTCATGTTTTCGGCTGGAGGTGTGTGTAAGAATCAATGTGGGGCTCCCCCCCCCCCCAAAATGTAACAAGGTTGTGCTTTTCTTGTTTGTCCACAGGTATGGAGAGGAGAGTGTCTGGGGGAGAGACTGCGCACCTTCTGGTTGTGAAGATACCTCAGGTAATTTGATGAACAACTCCAGCTAAGAACCATCCCCCAAATATTGCTGCTCTTGCTTAATGATGTTTATGAACAATGGAGCCTAAGGACCTAGGACCTTAATCGTCTGCATACAAACAATTACTGTGTAACATCATGTGGCTGAGAAATTCATTCCAGTAGATTCTCTACTTGAATATGATTTAATATTTAGTTTCCTATAACTATTAGAATTTTTAAAAAAAAAATACTTCATTTCTATCCCATTTTGTTCCAAAAAGGATTTGAGAGGGTTTTTGTAAAACAACTTTTCTACATAAGATGGACTTTCATTCAGACTGACCTTTGTACCTAATTAGTTTGAATTAAGGAAGTTTTTTCATTTTTGAGTATTAATGTTTCTCCCGGAGTTCATTTCTCTGAACATGCTCCCCATCTTCTTTTAATTTCCCTCCAAGGACAGATATGGCAGAAATGGTGAATTGTAATGTGTCTGGGGATCGCCTTAACAGAAAAACAGAAACCTCCAGATTTCAGGGGCTGTGTCAGATTCTATCAGAAGGATTTGGCTAAGCAGTCAGAGAGTAAGGCAGTGGAAGACGGCAAACGGGAATACAAATGAGCTCATTATCATATCAATTTCCCATCATCAATGACTGTTCCATTTTCACAGGTGCCGTAGACCCACCAAATGTTCACGTTTTCCTCCTCAGCAGTAGAATGCATTGCCAGGTAAAGCCATTAACCCACAATCTCATTTACCTTCCTTTCCTGAAATATCACTTTAGAAGGGAAGAAGAGAAGGATTTACCATTTATTGAGCATCCAATATTCTAGGAGTTATTTTAGTTTCAAACATTATAAGGAAGTTAAGGAGCTATTCCAGAAGTAATACAATGGATTGGTCCAAATTAAAGTCACAAAATAACACTCAGGACTCCGTGGAGTGTGATAATTCCCACTCCTTCTTGACCAGCACGACCATGAATTCCCTCATCGGACAAGACATGCCCCCATCTCAGACCTATTTATTTTATTTGGTTCTGTGGTCGAGTCACACAGCATTGGTTAGTTTCTAAAATAGAGCCTACAAAGTGATTACAAAGGGTGCACTGTCCTTTGACTTATAAGAGCTGGAAGTGAAGTATACTCCTTACTGAATTTCAAATTCTCTAGCTCTTGCCATTGCTAATTACCTGAGAGCAAGCACCTCCTAGTCCCTTACCCCAGTCCCCAAATCTCCGAGGGCTGTTTGGGCTATATCGGCACCTGCAGCCAGGGCTCTCCCAAATCCTCCAGTCCCGTAGGGATTGGTTCATTTGAGGCATTTCATAAACGTGGAGTAATAAGCACAAAAAGGACCTATTATTATTATTTGAGATTTTTACACATTTAGTGTTTCTGCTATTAGTCTGCGGAGAACAGTTCAATTTTGAGCATCAGTTTTTAAAAGAATTGCTATGCTTTCCCAATTTTCATTTGTTTCCCTATTTCGTTGTTTGTATATCAGCCAAAATTCTGTAAGAGCCCATGACTCTTCAGTTGTGACCTGATCCTTTATTTTTTTCCATATGAATTATGAAATAGATGTATCCTGTCTACCTTTCCAGATCCTAAATGATCTTTTCTTTTTAATTGATTTAAATTGATTTAAAATATTTTTCCAGATGGTTTGTTGAGTAAGAAGCATTGTTGAAAAAGAACATTTCTTTTACAGGGTTAAGCTGATTTGCTTATAGTCTCTATGTTCTTCTTGGTTTTGCTTTCTTTCATTGCATAATCACACAGCAAATCTACCAGGCCTTCTATGTGATATTTCTCTCGTCAACACTGAGAAGCAGCAATCAGTGTCTGCTCACGTCTGCACTATCCATCCACCCTCTCTGGTGGCAGAAACAGCCCAACATTCACCTCCTTCCAACCCAAGTTATTCCTAACAGGAGTTGCTTTTGTTAAGATTTCAAAAGGGACAAATCCACAGTCACATAGGATTACTTGCTCCAAACAATTACATTTACAAGGAAGAAATTTAACTTAACTTTTAGACAGTTTGTATCTATCTTTTCTCAATCTAGATCTGTGTTTTTCAACTTTTGAGCTGTAGCATATTCATTTATGCGTTGAAATAGATTAAGTGCATCATGGTTGACATTTAAAAAAAAATATATGTTTATAAAAAATAAAAAATTAAAAAAAAAAAAAAAAGGAACAGGATAAAGTGAAATAGACTTCAAAAAGTACAACATGTAAAATTGTCTTGTGGAACTTTGTTTCAGGCATGTGTATGTTGGGGGGGGATGGAGGAGGTGTGGTCTTATAGGTCATGGTGAGAAAATATTTTCAAAGCACTGATTTGAATGACTTGTTTAAAAAATTATATTCCTAGGGGCATCTGGGTGTCTCAGTGGGTTAAAGCCTCTGCCTTCGGCTCAGGTCTTGGTCCCAGGGTCCTGGGATCGAGCCCCACGTTGGGCTCTCTGCTCAGTGGGGAGCCTGCTTCCTCCTCTCTCTCTCTGCCTGCCTCTCTGCCTACTTGTGCTGTCTGTCAAATAAATAAATAAAATCTTAAAAAAAATTATATTCCTCAAATTTTAGAGTTCCAGAAAAGGTGTTTGAGATGGTTAGAAGAGTAGAGGGCCTCCATCACTAATCCAGTCATTAAAAAACCATTTTTTTTGTTGTTGTTGTTGTTTTATGTGTTGGAGATGCTACCTAAGATATCATTTGGAGAAACTATTCTGGTTTCAAATAAAAATAAGGTTTGGAAGCCACTGGTTTATACTGACAGTATGTTGATCACCCCTCTACTTAGAATTGCACTTCTCCTCCTACAAAATAATTAATTATTCAGTGTCCCCCAGCCTTCTTCCAAGCTGGACATTCTCACCTGTTTCATTGTTGATTGTAGTTTTGCAATCTTTCCATAATTCCTGTTAGACCCGTGTGGATCCTTTCTTATTTCTCCCTACTTTCCCAGATATCAAGAAGATCTGAGGCCCAATTATCACTGTGATTTGGAGTGGTCTGGGTCATCACAACTCCATATAGATTTCCACATCCTACAACAGAGAGCAGCCTTTCATTCTGCCATAGCTTCCAACTCCGGGTGAGGGTATCTTTACCCAGATAGCAGCCACGTAAAAATGAGCCATGACTGCCTAACTTCCTTGGTATCTCTCTCCTTCCCAGCTTGTGACATAAAGAGCCTGTGGCCTTTCTGGCTGTTTGGATACTAACCAAGGATAAAGAATGTTGAATTGAATCACAAGTCAACTGAGTAACACAATTTTAAGCTTGAAAGGGATTTAAACATCACCTACTCACACTCAGTCATTTTTGTGTGTCAGGAAACAGGCCCAACTCACTAACCCAAAGCTACACAGCTTATAAATTCATATTCTCTTCTGCTCAGAGGCCTCATTCGAACATACCATGACTTTATTTTTACTACCCAACTTCTATTGAACATAAGAGATTTATACCCTAAGCAGTGTCAGTAGAACTTTTTAACTGCACTCCAGTATAGGTAAACACATATATGATCAAATGCATAAATAATAAAACAGAAATGTCACAAAACAGTGCATACCCTTCCAACAAGTGGTGAGCTTTTCTGTTTTTCTATTCTAGTTGTGTCTTAGGCATATGGTAGGTGCTGTAGCACAGAAATCCAAAAGACTTACTTTAAATGAGATAGAAGTTTACTACTTTCTTATGAAATAATCCAGTGATGAGTAATTCACATTTGGCTGGCTGGTTTTGCCTGACAAGCCATTCAGGGACAAGGTTCCTTCTATTTTATTGGTCTCCTATCTCTGGGTGGTTGTACTTATAAGCTGGTTGGACTCAGTTCACCTATAGATCTACCTTTGAGCCCACAGGGAAGAAAAAGGGAAAGTCTGGACCAAATAGTTTTGTCTTTAGGGCATGGCCTGGATGGTGCTTACATTTTCTTCTTGCCACATCTTACTAGCCCAGATTTAACTATGTGACAGTCCCTGAAAATTTAATTCTATCTTGCCTAGCTAAAACTCAGGATATATTTCTAGAAGAATGAAGTGTGAATGGGTACTTGTAAGAACGTGAGGTCTGCTACTACTCCATTTCTTTCCCTTCCCAGTGATTACTACTTACAAAATCCATTTCATCATCCACTAACAGGCCACAACACATGGTTTAAAAACATTGTCCTCCAGTATGGTAGGTGACATATTATGAATAATTTTACCGAGCCAGCTTAGCTTGAGAAGTTTAAAAACTACATATGGGTTTAAAATAGTATTCATAGTTTAGCTAGTTTTAATTTTTACAGAAGCTATACAGGCACAGAGTGACAAGGGCCACATGGTTTTGTAAGTACCCACACTCATCCCCGTCACTTTCAGTTTCTTCCTGGATGGATTTTCAACTCTCCAAACGGACTCTTTTGGGACTCATCTGCATATATTCTTACGATGTGTTTCTATTTCTACTTCCTGGTGTTTTCGTCTTGGGCATTATGTATGGATTATCCCACTGAAGAAATGAGGATTTACTCCTCTACCCAGCACTGCTTACCCTGCACGTAACTCCTTATCCTTTCAAAGTTCCAGCACAGTCATATCGTAATCTGGGATAGATCAGGATTCTTTGTTTACGTTATCACGACTCTGCAAATTAACTCACAGGCGCTTCATGTGTTCTCCTAGGATTAATTTTCTTTCTGGCACAGTCTTTTGCGTATTCTCATTATTGCCTTTTCTAGAACTTAGTGCTCTCTGTGCTTATCACTTATTCATCTGTCCGATTTTCCTCCCAGGTTTGTAAATCTCCACTTAGCACCTTCAAACATATTAGGCATTGTATCGACTTCATCCTCTTGAAGGAGACGTTTCCAGTCTTTTGCTCTGTTCCCATTGGGACCAAATGGCCACAGAGGTATGATCCCGGATTCTCCCTCCAACTCCCTCATGTCCTGGATACACTATTTTTTGGACCCTGTCTTCCCTTTTTAAAATTTTTTATTTTTTACTCTTCACTCTAGTGGAGCGTACCCTCCAGCAATAACCTGGATGAAGGTATAGGTAAAATAAATGCTCTGAGATCTTGCCTGTTTGAAAATGTCTTCATTCGACCCTGACACTTAATTCATAGTCTGTACGTCAAATTCCAGGTTAGGGATAATTTTCCCCTGAAACATTGAAGATATTGCTCCATTGTCTTCTGGCTTTTAAGTTGTCATGGGAAAGTCTGATATTACTCTGATGCTTGATTCTTTGTAGAAAACCTTTCTCTTTTTTTTTTTTCCTGGAAGCTTATAGGCATTCTGTATTCAGCTTGCTGAAAGTTGACATTGGCATTTCTTGGTGGGGATCTCTTTTTATTCATTGTTGGGAATACTTGGTTGATCCTATAAATCTGGGAAACAACAATAATTCTATTAATCATTTTCCCCCATCACTTTTTTTCTGTTCTCCCCCCATTTGTTTGTTTGTTTGTTTGTTTTGGACTTTGATTATCATAATATTTAACTTCCTGGGCTGGTCTTTTAGTCTTATAATTTTTTTATTTGCTATTTCCATCTTTTTGTCTTTGTGTTCTTCTTAATTTATTATCTTAGCTTTATCCCTCAACACTTCTGATAATTTTTTTCTGACATTGCTTTTTTTTTTTTTTTAAATTCTAAGGTTATCTTTCTCTCTCTCTTTGTTCTTTGGATGTTCCTTTAAAAATTAAAAAAGAATCTTTCTAAAGATTTCATTTATTGGAGAGAGAGAGAGTGAAGTTGCAAGCATGAGTGAAGGGAGGGGCAGAGGAATACAGGCTCCCCACTGAGCAGGGAGCCCCATGAGATGTGGGCTCCATCTCCAGACCCTGAAATCATGACACAAGCCAAAGTCAGATGCTTAACTGACCGAGCCACCCAGGCGCCCTGAAAGTTCCTTTTTTTAGAGCGTCCTATTCATGTTTCCTTTATCTCTGTGAAGACATTAATGCTTTTTTTGGGGGGGGGGTCTGTTTGTTGTTTCTTCTAATATGGTCTCTGCTCCTTTCGAGGTGCTTTTATCCTGGTTTTCTGCTCTCTGAATCCATTTTAGATGATTTTCTCTGACGTCTGGTGACACTTGGCCGTCTGTTCACATTCTAGAACGGGGCTATAGAACCCCACTTGGAAACTGTGTACCTGGAGGGATTCCCTGTAGGATGAGCTAGTTGGGACTTTTCCTTGGGGAAATCCACAGATCAGTATCATTCGTTCCTTCCCCTTAGGCTCATCAGAAGCCCTAGTCTAGAGTCTGCCTATTCCCTGCCTCCAGTATTCTGAGGACCAAGCTGGGGAAGGAAGAGGGGTAAGGAAGTAGGATTGGAGGGTCTCCACACGCACTGCATGAACCTCCTGCTCCTTCGGTTTTCTTGACAGTGCCCTAACCTCAAACGTGCTTGCTGTCCTCAGTGCAGAGGCTTCTCTAGGGAGTAAGCCTCCTGTCTCCTACTGGTCGATGTGGGAAGGGGCAGGTGCTGAGCTTAGCAGAGCATAGTGGAGATTTGTGCTTCTGAAATAGACTTTCAACCAAACTTCCTCTCTTAGCCCCACCTCTGGGGCTACATCCAGAGCTACCTGGTTCCACCAAGTGGTCAATCTGTATCGGTTCTGAGTTTCAGTCAGGTGCTTCTGCGGCTTCTTTACTCCTGGGCAGCGACGCAGTTTTCATGAGTCTGCTGTCGGTTATCACACGAACATCTGCTTTCCAGATTCCGAAATAGTGGTTTGTCTCCCCCCCCCCCCCATTTTATTTCTCCTTGTGGGTTTATTTCCTTAAAAATAAGCAAAGAACAACCTTCCCCCTCCCCCAACCCCCCCCAAAACCTTTATTTCTGTTGTATCAGTGGAGATTCTAAAGGAAGCAGAGTTTCAATGAATGTGTTCAGCTGCTGTGTATGACTCCTATGCTTAGGCTTCCCGATTTATTTTTTATTTTTTAAATGATTTTATTTATTTAACAGAGACTGAGCATGAGCAGGGGGCCAGGGCAGAGGGAGAGGGAGAAGAATGCTCCCCACTAACAGCAGGAAGCCTGATGCAGGACTCTATCCCAGGACCTTGGGATCATGACCTGAGCAGAAGGCAGATGTTTAACTGACTGAGCCACCCAGGTGCCTGAGGCCTCTCAGGCAATTTATTTTAAATGAATAGCTTTAACCCTTTCTTAACTTCTCCTCACAGTCCTTATTAAGAAGTAGTAAAAAAATAAATAAATAAATAAAGGGGATTAAGAGTACATGAATCTTGAGATGGCTGGGTGGCTCAGTTGGTTAAGCATCTGCCTTCAGCTCAGGTCATGATCTCAGGGTCCTGGGTTCGAGTTCTGCATCAGGCTCCCTGCTCAGTGGGGAGCCTGCTTCCTTTCCTCTCTCTCTGCCTGCCTCTCTGCCTACTTGTGACCTCTGTCTGTCAAATAAATAAAATCTTAAAAAAAAGAGACTGTGCTTATCTTGACAAACACTGAGGAATGTGCAGAATTGTTGAGTCATTATATTAAGCACCTAAAACTGATTTTAAAAAAAAGTACTATGGTTGTCTAATTAACATGTCCTTTCTGCATTACTGTATTATCTTTCTTCCTCTCATAGAAATACATTTGAACTTTAACAGCCAATTTGTGAATACTGGGGGGAGGAAGAAAACGGATGGGAATTAGTTAACCCTCAGACTCAATTTTTGTCTCGTGACTTATTGAACATGACTGTGTCTAATATTTTAGAAGATTAACAAGTAAAAAGATCTGAACACTGAAATTTGTATAGTTTACACAGATTTTTTTTTTCTTTTGACTGACATTATGAAACATTTAGGGGAAAAAAATTTGAAATCTCTGCTTTTTAAAGTAGCTGACCTTGGTTATTGGCCCTGAAACTAAGTCAATAGAAGTTGCTGTGTTGTTCCTGGGGCTCTGACAAGAAACACGCTTGTGACTGTTTGGTTTTTCTCTTTCATCAGAAGAAGAGATAAGGAACTTCAGACTGCGATAATAATAACAAAACTGTGAGATCAAGTGGCACCCAAATTTCCAGCATTCACGTGCTCACGGAAGTGTCTCAAGGAAAATGACACTGCCTCCCCACACGCCCGTCATCATTTTTTAAGCCAAAAGCAGCAGCAGGGGACGGTGGTTTTGAAAAGGTGTGTGAGATTTGGCATCAAACAGACCTAGAGGGCCCTAATTCAACTTCTGTCTTCATCACGAACAGCCTTGTGAATTTGTACCGGATACTCAGCCACTCGGAACCAACTCCTCCTCTGCACACTAAGGGCGACAACAGTGTCTTCTTTGAAGGGTTGGAGATAGTGCTTGTAAATCTCCGGCAGTGGGTGAATACATGGTCGTGTCTCCCAGAATATGAGGAGCCGTCCCCCTGGTGGGCTAGAAAAGGATACAAACTAGCTTGGAGGTTGGAGATCTAGAAAGGGGGGAGGGAGGGAGAAGAAGAAGTAAAACAAGAAAAGGAAAAAAGAGAAAGAGTGGGAGAGTCCTCAGTTGGGAATGCTGTCTTCTCCCTTCTGGGTAGATGGTTCCATGTGAACTATCCCAGATTAGTGAAGCAGGGAGGTGGTGAAGTAGGGCATATAATTCATGTTGCAGTTCATTAGGATGGATCAAGTCTCCTCTGCTTCACAGAAGCTCATCTCTTGAGCTCCATTTAAATAGTGTGCTGAGCCCTAGTGCATGCGAACAATAATGTCCCTAGTCACTGCCAGCAAATAACCTTTTTTCCAGCAATAAACTCCAAAGCCTCCAGAAATTAACGTGGAGTTAATTTTAGCAGAGACATAACCAATGAGGCTGCCCGGAAAGGCAGAAGAAGAGTATAAACAGGACCACAATAAGTAGGCCAGAAGCAGCAGTCAGATGTGCCAGGAGACTTGAAACCTCTCAGTGGTACCACAACTTTGGGGGTGGGGGGGGTGCATCTCTATGTGAAGTCTACATGCATGCGTGTGTGTGTGTGTGTGTATTAAACACATGTAGATGTGGACATCTCTACCATAGGCAGCTCAAGCAGGACCGTCCCAGGAGAGGCTGGGCAGGGAGGGACGAGACCCCAGATGGGAATGGTTGGCCCAGGTCTGAGACAGAGACTTCTACCTTCTCTCCTGACGCTTCCTTCCTGCCCTTGACTCTAGGCTGTGGCTCTAGATATAAAAAACTCCTGTCTCCCACACTGTTTTAAATCATGAGGAGTAACGAGATTGCCTGTGATCTCTTGTTCAGAAAGCCTTGAAAAGTAATCCATTCATGAAGTTGAAAGCCAGAAATTAAAAAGAAAAGAAAGAAAGAAAAAGGAAAAGAAAGGGGGGGGCGGGGGGAAGGAAGAAAGGAGGAAGGAAAACCAACAACCAAAAAAAAAAAAAACCAGCCCTTGGTCTTTCACTTGCTAAACCAAAGTATGGACTCTCATTTCTCTTCTAAGAGTCATAAAATGAGCTTCCTCTGGATAGAAGTCCCTTGGCTCTGAAGCCCTGGGTTTTAACAAGAGACAGCTGCCTTATAAAGCAAGCAGCCCTCTTCAATAGCTTCACTTGTATTTGTTTCTTACTTAATTGACAACTACGAGCAGGTTGCCTTATTTTATGGCTCACTATGGAAGGCTTTTGTAGGGCACAGAAGGTAGCGTCGAGGCATCTGTCCCTAGAGTGGCGTAGAAGGTGGCCACAGCATGCGCCTTCAGATAGAAGTGGAAACTTGGGTCATTTGCTCTCGAGTCGTACTTGAAGTTCTTTTTAAAGACGAAAGTATTTATTAGAAGAAGTGCAACCTGTGTCTGATAAATGGGAACACATCTGGCTCTCTCACGGGCGCAAACCTCACAGCATTAATTGCTGTGATGGTTAAAGCCGAGAAGGGAGTAGAACATTATTTATAGTGATCGTTGCTAAGTAAATCATTTAAAAAATGGCTTTCTAAACGTAATATTTCCCTTTTAAGAAGCCCTCCAGAATTAAAGGGGCTTTACAATGGAACATGAAACATATTGCAGGGAGAGAGACAGAAGCCGTCTTGATTAATGCCCACGATTATCAGCGATGCAAATCACTTTCACTTATTAAGTCTTGTTTAATATCCTAATGAAGGCTTCTGAGCAGATTTGGTAATTCCAGAGAAAGTGACTGTGAACTAATGCCCTTTCAGCATGTTGAGAATGAGCAGTACTATAAAGAAAACCTCATTTACCATAATTCCTCCCCTGCACAGGACACTTTTCTCAGCTTCTACTTCGCAGCAGGAGACAATTAACCTTTTCAGTGCCAGAAGTGAGTCCCAGCACATTCCAGCTGCGAAGGCCAGCCGGGTCAGAGGAAGACGGAAGTTCTCTTTCGTTTTCACTTCCATAGAACAGTTCTAAGAAACTGGACTGCGGAGTAGGGGTTTCAAATGTCGCTGCTGGTTGTGTTATCTGACGTGGGCCGATGTGGTATCCTGCACCCTACCAAAGTCATTTAAAATGCCAACCCTGGGCCAGGGTGGCATTGCTTATTCAGTTCAAATCAAAGACTGCCAGAAATGAAAGCAGATTCGCCAAAGGAAAGCCTGTTCCACCCCGAAATGCTGGGCTTCCTTTGTGATCTGTCAGGAAGTAGGTTTTATTGAGGTTGAAAGTCTGGGAGGTCGCGCTGGGGGTGGTGATTTAGGGATTTGCCTTAGGCTTTCTTGCACTGCTGGGCTCCTGTGTGACGGTTCCTCTGGACCTGGGGCCACTGGGACAGACTGGAGCTGGGGCCTGGGCTGAGCCCTTCTCTGTCCCAGGGGGCTGCACCCACCTGTGGACATGGAGTGACTTCCTAACATGACTGCTTCCTGCTTTCCGAAGCAGTAGGTAGAAGTGAGGGAGAGAAGGACCCCCCCGGGGCAAGAAGGCCGGTTGGTTGGTTGGGGGTTTCCTCTGCTCGTGCCCCTCTCAGCGTCCGCCTGGGGTGAGTGCCGTCATTGAACCAGCCCCTCTGATTTCCGGAATCCCCTCACCAATCTCTCCCTGCCGAAGTCTGGCTGCGTTAACCCACATCCTGCTATAAAAGAAGAAGGCTTTGCATTGGGTTAAGATAAAGAAAGAACCAGGCAATTTCCTGGAATATAAAACAGCTTCCAACTGGCCACTTAGGAATGAACATGAACTTCTCATCGTCCTAACTGGGTCAAGATCAAGGCTAAAGATCCCCCCGTTCAGGGACTCCAGTGGGCCAAACATGAAACCTTCTCATGTCATTGCATGAACGCATGAAGTCTTACTCATAGCAGATGAAAGAAAACCATCACACAATTTGTTCTTCCTAAAGATTTTCAGGGCAGAGAGCAGTGGGTTTGGGTAAGAGAGGAAGAGAGTGAGGTTTGAAGAATGAATTGCTGGTTCCTGGTCAAAGAGGAGGACAAAACATTGGGATGCAATCTGGGTCACTTTGCACCTCCAGACCCCAGGTGGAAAGAGATGCTGCCTGCTGAGTCCATTGCCTTGGGGTGGAGGTGGGACCCATCCCGAGTGAGGGCTGGCCACGGGCTATGGCAAGGCACCGCTACTGTGGCTTAGAGCGCGGATTTCAGAGCTCAGTGGAGCCCATGGATCGCTTATCATCTCACCTTGTTGCTCTGCTTCTTCTTTTTTTTTTTTTTTAATTTTATTTATTTGATAGAGAGAGAGAGAGAGATCACAAGCAGGCAGAGAGAGAGAGGAGGAAGCAGGCTCCCCGCTGAGCAGAGAGTTCGACGTGGGGCTCGATCCCGGGACCCTGGGATCATGACCTGAGCTGAAGACAGAGGCTTAACCCACTGAGGCACCGAGGCGCCCATTGTCGCTCTGCTTCTTAATTCACGCTTTCAGCTGTTCCACCCCTCCCTTCATGCCTTTGGGGTTTTTCTTCAACCTGTGCTTCTCATCTCTTAGCATACTGGGGCCTTCTCCTTTGACTTGTTTACTGCTTAGTTCCTGTCTTTCCTGCTAGAATGTTAGGGCCCCCGTGGCTCATTTTGGCCCGAGATTCTTAGAACAGCGCACCCAGCAAGTGCTCGGGAGAGACTGGTTGAGAGACTGCTGAGTTTGGGGGTTACATGGCCCGAGTTTCTCTGTGGGACAAAAGATGGGTTTTCGACTAGAAGGTCAAAGACCGGGTTCATGCTGGCTCAACCATGTTTAAGCCACTGCACATTTAAGACCTTTGACGACCGTTTAAACTTGGAGCCAACAGATCTTCATTCCTGGAGTGGCGATGGACGAGACCCACGGGCCTGTGTTTCTCTGTGGCACAGCGAAAAGGTAGCCATGGTAAAGCTGTGAAAACCAGGAGGTATTTTATGGGTTTGGGGGTCTTATAATCAGTTGGGGCAGGCCTATAGCTACCTCATTTTACTTAAAGCTTATTTTCTCATTCTCCTTTTCTGCACTCAAGGCACACATGTCTTCTCTGTGAAGTGTTCTCTGATCTTCCCAGGCAGAATTCCCCACCCCTTTATCTCAGCTCCCCGATCCAGCCTGACTCGTTTCCACATCCATGTTGTGGATCCCTCCGAATCTACTGCAACAATAACTCAGCTAACATTCACTGACGGTCCACTACACGCCAGACGTTGTTCCAAATATGTCACGTGAACTCATTTCAAGCCCAAAGAACCCATTTTATAGATAAAGGAGCTGGGGCACAGAGGATTAAGTTAATACGCCCAAAAGCATACAATGGGGAAGTGGGTGGTGAGGCTTTAAACCTGGGCAAGGGGCTCTAGCCTTCCCATTCCGTGCCCATGGCCCGTTGGACTATGGACTGCTCAGCACACAAAACAGAATAGTAAATGTTAGAGAAGTGGGCACACATATGGCATCAGGCAATGTTTTCTGCCTGCCTCCCTGCAAAGTTCTGAAAGCAAGTGAAAAATGGATGTGAGGATGTACATGAAGAAGCACTAAGCACTGAGGGGTTATTGTTATAGTTAAATAGTATTTTTTAAGGTTTATTTATTTTAGAGAGGAGTGAGCGAGCACGTAAGTTTGAGGGAGGGGAAAAGGGAGAAGGACAAGCAGACTCTCTGCTGAGCAAACAGCCCGACATGGGGCTCGACCCCATAACCCAAGATCATGACCTGAGCTGAAACTAAGAATTGGATGCGCCACTGACTGAGCCAGCCGGGGGCCCATATAATTAAATAGTTTTAATGACAGGGAAAGTAGAAATGTCTAGAACATAGTTAAAGAAGCATCTATGAAAATATTCACCACCTGTTCTTGGGCTGTTTTGTAAAAAAACTCTATGAAATGGCTCACAGATTTTTAGACTTCTCTCTTGATCCCCTACTGAACTTCTGGGTTAATGAGATCTGGGCAACTTTGCTTCAACCTGGCTCTGAATCTTTTTTTTTTTTTTTTTTTAAACCTTGTATTTATTTTGTTTTTATTTTTAAAATTTGTAAAATACACATGCCATAAAGTTTACCACTTGAATTGTAGAGTTCATTAAGCACATTCACATTGTTCTGCAATCATCACCACCATCTATCTCTAGAAATCACTTCTCTTCCAAAGTGGAAACTTTGTTTCAATAAAACAAGAACTCCCACAGCCCCTGGTAACCACTATTTTACTTCCTGTTCTATGACTTTGACTACAGTGCAGTGGGTCATATCTTCCTATGACTGGTTTATTTCACTTAGCATAATGTCTTCAAGATTTATCCATCTTGTAGCATCTGTCAGAATTTCCTTTATTTTTTAAGACTGAATAATACTCCAGTGTGTATGTGTGTGTATGTATATATTATAGTGTGTGTATATATAGTATGAATAACACACACACACACACATATATGTATGTATATATATATATATATATATATATATATATCACACACACACACACACACATACCACATTTTGTTCATTATTCATCTGCCAGTGGATACTTGGGTTGTTTCCACTTTCAAATATGATGAATAATGCTGCTATAGACATGGGTATATGAATGTCTATTTGAGTCTGTATTTAAATTCTTTTGGGTATATACCTAGAGTGGAATTGCTGGATCATGGAGCAATTCTATTTTTAATTTTTTGATGAACCACCAAATCATTTTCTATAGCAGCTGTACCATTTTACATTCCTGCCAGCAGTGAACAAATGTTCCAATTTTCCTTCATCCTCACCAACACTTGTTATTTTCTGGCTTTTCATTTTTTTGAAAATAGCTATCATCAAGGGTGGGAAGGGGTCATTAGGAATCTTTGAATGATTGTTTTACTTGTTAATCTTCTATGTCTCTGAATTATTTTTCATCTTTAAGAAACAATCTTGGCCACATTAAATCGACTGGATTCTATAATCTTGAATGTCTTCATTCTTTTTTTTTTTAAATTGAGCCTTCAAATAGATGGACCAGCATGTTACTGTCCTAGGTGCTGGAAAACCTTGGTGAGCAGGACCATTGCAGCTCTCAGCTTTCTAAGAGTTCAAGGTTGAGTTTGATCACATAACACATAATCATGGTGGTTTGTTAGCCAAAGGTGTAAATCATGCCATTTATAGTTACCTTTGAAATATCATAATTTCAATTGTATATGACAAAAGTTTAATTACACAGAACCCTGAAGTTCTTATTTCTAAAGACGTGAGTTTTCTAGATGCAGGAGGGTTTGGCGCTATAGGCCCCTTGGGTTTTTTGTTGGTTTATCTGTTTATCTTTTTTAAAAACCGACTTTATGTTTTAAAACTGTTCTACTTTTACTACAAAGTTCCTGTAGAGAGTTCCCATAAATCCCTATTATTAACATCATACATTAGTATGGGATATTTATTATAATTAATGAACTGATATTCTTATATCATTTTTAACTAAAGTTCATAGTTTATTGGGTTTCTCCTAAATTTTACCCAACGTCTTTTCCTCTTCCATGATTTGCATCTAGAATACCACAGTATGGTTAGCTGTCATGTTCCTTGTTTTTTATTACCTTGACAATTTTGAGGAGTACTGGTGAGGAATTTTCTAAATTCTTTTTTTAATTGGTATTTGTCTGATGATTTTCTCATGATGAGACTGAGGTTATGGGTTTTGGAAAGTAGATCAGAGAGGTAAAGTACATTTTCAGCACATCATATCAAGGGTAAAAATCAACACAATTTATCACTCTTAATGTTGACCTTGATCACTTAGCTGCGGTCATGTTTGTCATGTTTCTCTACTATAAATTTACTCCTTCTTCTCCTCTTTACATACTGTACTCTTTGGAAGGAGGAGTATCACTATACAGGTGTATAACTATGTAAGAGGATTGCACATTGCAATGAGAAGCTACACTCTTTGTCTTGGAGGGTGGTGTATCTACATGAATTTCTTGGCATTCTTTTGCAGGGAAGACTCGTCTCTTCTCTCACATTTATTTGCTTATTCACTCACTTACTTATATCAGCATGACTCATGGATATTTATTTTATGCTTTGGGTCATAATCTGGTACTATTTTGTTTATTTTCTTGCTGAAATTGTCCCAGCTTTGGCCACTGGGAACAATTTTAGTTGGTGTGTCCCTTTGACATATTTCCACATCACTGTGGATTTTTTGATTTCTTGTTTTTGAGCTCTTCTTTCTTTTTATTTTATTTTATTTATTTGACAGAGAGAGAGAGAGAGAGAGAGAGCGAGCATGCAGGAGCAGGTGGAGCAGCAGAGAGAGAGGGAAGGCAGGGTCCCCGCTGAGCAGAGAGCCCGATGTCGGACTCAATCCCAGGACCCTGAAATCATGACCTCAGCTGAAGGCAGAGGCTTAACCAACTAAGCCCCCCCCCCAGGTGCTCCAGTTTCCAAGCTTTTTCTTACTTTTTGGCATTGCAAGGTGCTCCAGGCTCATCTTGTACATTCCCTGCTTGAATCCTTGAATCAGCCATTTCCCTAAGGATCCCTGGTTCCTTTTATTGGAGAATATACTAGAAACAAAGATCTAGGTGCCAGGTGTGCTCTCGTGGCTACCGGGGTGCTGTTACATTTAAGTCTGCTCAGTTGACAAAGAAAATATATGGGTGTAAATAAGCCCTCAATGTTGATGATGATTATTAACACTTTGGATGAAAATATTGATGAAACATATATTTTCTGTACTCAGAACAGAATAGAGTTAATATAATTTAACCCGTTCTTGGCAGCTGGGGTATTTGTCTCGAATGCTGGTTATTGGCCATAGTACAGGGATTTCCCTCAGCCCCCAACAAGCTTTGAAAGAGTGTTTATGGACACATTGTGGTGCCATGCTACTGTGCCATTTGAATTCTGCTTCAGCTTTTTGTGACTTTTCTGATTCTTTTCCCCTTGGTATCTTTAATTCCCCGCTCTGTGTCCCTCTAAGTTACTGTTTGCGATCAACTGTCTTCCCATAATCAGATAACCAGGTATGGTCAACTTGTCCATCAAGTAAATGTGAAGAGATACTAACTACAGATCTGAGGTCTACTCCAAAAAAGAAAATGAATCTTATAACCCCCATTTTAGCTTATGCAGAAAAATATCGTACCCACTTCCCCGTTTCTCTGCTGCTAGTTGCTAACAGCACTGAATAGGTGAGGTCAGACATCAAACCCACGCAGGCACTGTTTTGTCCAGGCAGTTCTGTGGCCAGGACCTCAAATCACATCGAGAAAGCTCTAAGCGCACGGAAAGGAGCAGCAGCCTTGAAATGCTTTTGAGCTCTGGCCCTGTTGCTCTGCCTCTGGCAAGTCACTCAACCCGTCTGGGTCTAAGTTTTCTGACAATAAGTGAAAGAGTTGGCCTAGAATCTCTAGGTCCCTTTCCAGCTTAAGTCCTGTGACTTCTGAGTAAGCTTATTAATCTTAGGTGAACAATGTGGTCAGATGGGCTCCAGAGCATCTAATCTCAGTTAAGCTGCCTTTGGACTGAGTGACCTTGGGAAAGTCGCTCTAAAAATACACACGTGTACATGTAGGCATTTACGTAATCAAGGAGGCATTACAAATTGAGAGGGGATGAGTGGATGGGATGTGGCCAGTATCAGGAAAACCGTATCACTGTAGGAAGGAAAATAGAACTGGATTTCCAATAAGGTCACTAGGTAAATTAAATTCCTAAATGAGAAGCACTAATTTATAAATTTAAAGATGAAAATTTAGGAGATTATCTCTGTAATTAGGCATGGGAAAGGTCTTAAACACATGTTAGAACACAATCCTTAAGAGCAGCAAAGAGAGGGAATAGGTTCCATCACAGTTAGATATCTGCCAACAACATGGATGGATTTGGGAAGTCTGATATGTGCCAATGTGATTTGCAAAATTAAAAACATATTCACACAAACCAACAATATGTATTTTGCAAGAACATATTCAAATGAAAGGATAGACTTTAAGAAGGTTGCTTGTGGAGTGGAGAGGGGAATGAAAGCAGGCACAAGAACAAAAGGGACAGGGGCCTGGCTGGCTCAGTAGGTAGAGAGTGCAACCTGGGTTGACCTCGGGGTTGTGAGTTCAAGCCCCATGTTGGGTGTAGACTTTACTTAAAAAATTAAAATCTTTAAAAAAAGAATAAAAGAGTCAAACACCTCAATAAAAAAAATGCAGAGAGAAGGCCTTGGAGGGTTGTCTGATGATCATGTGTCATGTACATATATGTGGGTATATTTTTGAACATACATGTATTTTTAATGGATGTTTGCATAAACATCATGACCCTTGGGCCATGGGCCATAAACCCCCTGAAGGTAGGAGTTGGCACACAGTGGGCATTTATATTGGTGGGATGAATGCATGGTGTACATGGAACAAGTCTGCACTAGCTACTTCACCAGGATTTTGTGGAAATAATGAGGGACAAAGCATAAATACTCGGACTTCAAAAGCTGTTGACCTGGGACGATCCTTAGAATTTATCTGCACCAACACATACCACACCTCTGGATTTCACAGATAGGTCTAAGAACAGGTGGCTGGACTAAAAAAAGTCACATATGCTGGATCAGCTCCCTCACCTTTTCCTAAACCCATGTACAGGCTCGAAACTCTGTCATTGTTATTTTACAAAAGAAAGGGCTTTTTAAAAATATCACTGGGTTAGGTAAATATCAAATATCATTGAAAAGAGCCATCGAGATTCATTTAGAGTATCAGAACAAGTTTCTGAGTGAAACAAATAGTTGAACGAGGCCTTGAATGATGACAACACTTTCGATGAAGGAATTCTGCTTCATACAACTTGATACATACTTCTCGTTTTTCTCACTTCTTTTCTGGCAACGGCACTGCGAAGTCGGTCTGACTTCAGAGAGGATTTTAGCTCCTTCTGGGAGACCTGAGCTATGATCCAAGCTTCTGACTCACAAGGTGTTTCCCACCTGAACACACTCCAGAAGAAGCTCCCGAGACCCAGCATGTCCTGGTGGAAAATTCCTCCCTGTTTTGGCCAGCCCTGGGTCAGCTGGCAGACAGCAAAAAAGAAAATGTCTTCTGATCCATCCCAGGGCAAGAGGTGCTTTGAACTCAGTCTGGAGAGGAACTTCAGCATGTGCACATCCCAGACCTGTTGCTATAGTGCCTGACACGAATGAGTCACAGGGGAAACACAGTGGGGACTGGTGACAGCTATATGTGCAAGTCGACAGTTGGTCACCCAGCCAGCCAACGATGATAAACTTCCCTTCGGCCATAAACCCGACCCAGCTGTGGGGCGTGCGCAAACCTGTGTCAGGGGAGAGAGAAGGCTTATTTCCTATTGGCATGGAGTCCTTTTGAACCTTGACCTTCCTCAAACTGTCCTTCTTTGATAAATGCAGGGTACCAGAAACTGAAAAGAATGGGCAACAGAAGGCTGTGCATCGACCTTCAGCAACGACAGACCCCAGAAAGGGGGAGGGCGATGCTCCCCCCGGCGCCCCCCCACCCCCCACCGCTGCGAGGAAAGCAAGACGGACAGATGTGCAGTTTGGAAAATGCACCAGGACTGGGCTCTCGGAAAGCATTTACTGTGGGTAGGAGAAGAGTGGAGGGGACTCCGTCTCCCGTGATTCACTTTTGAATGTGCCGGTCCAGCCACCATTAACAAGAGTAAACACATCAGATAGACCTTTAAGTATTGTTCATGTTTCCGACACATCCTGGTGGAGCCTAAGGAAGAGGAAACTCTGGCAGACAACTTAGGACCATAACAGCTGTTTCTCATCATGTTCATAACTACCCAAGTTACGGCCGTGAAAACTAAGGTGGCCAACAGTTTGGAACTACTGGAAACTCTTGTAGGACCAAACCAGACTTTGAGAAAGCAGCACCAAGAATTCAGAAGGAGATATAGGTAGGCACTTGGGGGCATGTGCCCACAGTCCCACGCACACCTTCAGAAGCAACGTCCTGTTCACAGAAACTGTGGGGACAGAAGCAAAGGGAGGGGAAAGTTCAACTCAGAAGCAGAAAGAAAAACAATAAGATTTGGGTATTGCATTATTCATATTGGCTGATTATATGTGTGACTTCTCTCTATCAACATATTTATATGTATATATATATATTTTTTTTTTGAGGGTAGAATACATGTTTTCTACATTAAAGGCTTTTATAGGTCTCAAACAATAAATATAGGCAAGATACACCAGTGGTGGTAAATGGCAGCATTGGTGAACAACCGATTTCAAGAGGGGCCCTTGGGATGTTACAGAAGGAAGGGATCCAGGCGAGTGTGGACATTGAGCCTTCAGACGGCCACTGCTTCCTCTCCACACCTTAGTATTCTAAAGGTCAAGGGTAATCTACATAACTTAATGGCATTCGTGTCTCCAGTCATCTTCCCTTCGATTCACCCAGTAGCTTATTGCCAATTTAATTCTTCTAAATACAGTTCAAAGACACAGTTTTTCTTGCTCACAGTTCTTCTGTGGTCCTCCTTTATCCACTAAATAAAATACATTTCTAGCTCTGTGTATTGCTTAGCTTTAGTTAAGCTGCTTTCCATTGACTAAAGAGGTTCTCTCTGGACTTTTTTTTTGCTCCTACCCTTCCTTCCTGCTCAATGGCCACCTCCTAGGAGCTCCAGCTCTGCTGTCGAATTGTTACCCATCTTTCAAGGCTGATTTCAACTACTACCTTCTCTTGATGCCTCATCTGATAACTGGAATCTCTCCTGATGGAGAGATTTTTATTCCTATTTTGTTTTTATTTGTATATGAATTTGTATTTACCTGAAATTTATTTATGCAGATAAATAATTCTATCTATATAATTATATAATATGGGTGAATGATTGTATTTATGATCATACATCTATATTTATCTATAATTATTATCTATATATAAATTATGGTATTGAACATACCTCCCTGCACATTATAAGATAGCTTCTTTTCTACTCGATTGGAAACTCCCTGTCTGGGTCTTTCATATTTGTCTTTTTCTTTTTCTTTCTTTTTTTTTGTTTTTTAATTCTGAAAAGTAGCAGATGATTATGGAAGTACACACAACCTAACTCTACTGCTTAATACATTATTAAAAGAAACCAGCAAGTGGGGCACCTGGGTGGCTCAGTGGGTTAAGCTTCTGCCTTTAGCTCAGGTCATGGTCTCAGGATCCTGGGATCGAGCCCCGCATCGGGCTCTCTGCTCGTCAGGGAGCCTGCATCTCCCTCTCTCTCTGCCTGCCTCTCTGCCTACTTGTGATCTCTATCTGTCAAGTAAATAAATAAAATCTTTAAAAAAAAAAAAAAAAGAAAGAAAAGAAAAAAGAAATTAGCAAGTCCCCAGCACCCAGGTCAAGAAATAAAACGTTGCCTCCGAAGCCCCACCATTTGCCCTCGTTATGCCTCTTCCCTCTTGGCCCTGTCCACTTCCTTCTCCTCTTCAGCACCTGCCGTGGAAGCCTGGGCTTCGCAAGGGGTCAGTTGATGCTTGAAGGGTAAAGGAATAGATGATGGAGCCTAACAGAATGTCAGCTGGAATGATTATCATCACTGGAAAAGGGCCCAAACATCACTCCCCTACTTATTGGTAGGTCTGAATTCCCTTCATATGTGGATGACGAATATTCTGCAATCCTAGTTGTCAGTTTTTAGAAAGAACCTACAGGAGAAGGATTCTCAGCACCGTGGGATCAGCGTCCCAAGCAAGGAAAGGCACTGCTTGACTGGGTTGGATTTTGAGCTGTCAAGAAGTTAGAAATAGTGGCTCCCTTTGGGGGATTCTGCCTGGGACCTCACCAACGTCACACGGGCACCTGGTTCTTGGGAACCGTGGAAGAGAAGAAAGGGCCCAGGCTGCGTCTGTGCTCCCGATAAAGTTGGAATCCTGAGGTCGAATATGACTTTCAGGCTTTCTCTGCAGCGCCACACGGCAGAGAGTATCAGAGTGATTGCAGGGGTAACAGAACCAGGCATGACAGCAGCATCTCGTGTCATCTTGTTGCTGTGACCAGTAACCTTTTCAATATTTATGTTTTATTTTTATCTGTGCATTAGAGAGGCATTGTGCACAGCCTGTTAAAAACAGTTCTGAGGGAAACACACTTCCAGCTGCTTCCTCCTGTTTTCCATCTGCTGCATTTATGCGTCTTTGTATGCATTTAACTGTTGCTTGTTGGTGTAATTGGGGTTTTACGGAGGACGGGGAAGAAAATTCCCTAAGGGTGGGTTGTCGGTCCAATTCATCTGAAAGAGATGATCTCCGTGAGTCGCTGATAAACCTTAAACTTCACGTGGAGCAATGAAATAAACACCAAGTAACTTTAAGTTTTAAGAGTTAACTTGCTCCCGTAGTATTTTTGTATTCCTATATTTATGCATGAGCTACTCTTTCCCCCATTTAATCTTAAATATGTAAATCCTCAATTTATCTGGAATTACTCAGTGAAAGGCTGATGTGTGAGTGTGGCAGATTATAATATTCCATCGCCACCCCTGATCCTCTTTACCTCTTATTCTTTTCATAGCAGATCAAAAAAGCTGCATGCGTGCCACAAGAATATATTATTTTAAGAGACTTGGACTTAGAAATTGATTTCCTTGATGAGAAAAAGAAAAGTCTCCTTCTGACCCAGAGGGTCACTTCATAATCCTGTCACTCCACATCAAAAAAGCCTTTTTTTTTTTTCCCCTTTTAGGAGAAGATGAGAATATTTCTGAAAAGGAATTAATTTTTCAGCTGTAGTAAAAACAGTGACTTGCAGACTTCGCCATCCCAGAAGAGGGGCTCTTTTCAGAATTTATCTCCTGTGATTAGAACAGGCTCTTGATCTATTTTAGGGCCGGGCAGTCTTCATGGCAATTGGGATTTGTGGCATGGAATGAAATTGATATTATATTTTATTGATGATTTTAAACCTTAAGTTAGTGTTAAGGTGTTTTTTTTTTTTTTTTTTTTTTTTTTTTTTTGGTAAAGGGATTTCACTGCTTTCCAATACCGAATCACCGTGTTTGAAGTGAGCAGCTCTCCTCCTAGTGTGTGGATTTAAATTCATAGGCTATTAAACAGCACGTGATTTTCATCACCTTTTGATTGAGGTTCAACTTCCGATACGAATTTGCATTCCAGGAATGTCCATACCTGTTCCGGAAGCCGTCCAACTGCACTTTAATCCGCCTCGCCCCTCGTCATACTGCTGGTGGATTTTGATTTAGTTGATCCGGAGCCCACGTCTCACAGTGCTCTAGAAGCTTCCCACAGTGATTCTAGGAAGCAGACAGGGTTGAGAATGACGGAGTCCTAGTATATTCTGAAGCCACGTGGGGTTCTGTTATCATGAGGTTTGAGTCCTCTGTCTGACTTGTTGACATATAGTTGTTCTAATGGAACCTCTCTAATCTCTTTACTAATATGAAGCCTCAGAACATCTATTGGAATCCCCCAAGTTAATAGTTAGTGCTCATTTTACTGAGGGATATAATGAAGTTAGAAAAAATTATTCTCCATTCAGGACATGTGTGTTTGTACTATAGATGCACACATATAAACTCAAATAAAAGACTGAGTGAGGAAGTCTTAGTAAAATAATGGAATATAAGGTTCTTGCCTGCCCCTCTAAGCCCTACACAAAATTATCTCTGCTAAAGGGACCAGAAATTCCATTACTAATTCAGTTCTTAGCTTTAAGCTTGTTACCCCGGTTGGTAATCTTTAAAGGTCATTTGATTCCTGAGGAGATAGCATTAGATAACACTAGTTCCTAGTGCCCCAGTGGGAAGGAATGTGTCAGACCTTTCTGGACACAGGGGCATGGAGAAAGGTGTGGCCAGGCTTCGTGACCTCATGGGTGCGTGACCTGTGCAGTTGTAGGGCATACCCTACAGAGGAGGGTCCCCGCACTTGGCCTAATGCTCTGCTGCTGCCATCTTGAAATCCTTTATGATAATTTTTTAACAAGTGTCTGAGGGTCTTGGGTTTGGCCCCCAAAGATAAACTGTCTTTATTGCCCTGTGGGGTCTGTCAGGGAGTGTGAAGACTCAGAGGGAGGGGTTAAAGAGTTGTGGACCCTCAGAAGGACTAGAGTCCCTGGGGCCGTAAGTCACCAGGGTGAGGGGCTGAGGCAGACACCCACTACTACCATAGGCTCTTAGGGGATGTTTGGGACCATCTCTAGTCCACAATGACACTGCAGACAATTGTTCATTCACAAGTATTTACCAATAGCTATATGCCAGGCACCAGGCTAACTGCCGGGTATAGCATACAAGGACTGCATGGATCAGATACTCCAGCAGAGTAATCGTCAACTACAATCACATGTGCCCAGTGCTATGGCATGGGGTGTGTGAGGTGCCATGAGAACATTGCACAAAAGCACCCAACTGAACTTGCTGGGGTTGGGGAAGGCAGGATATCTCTAGGGATTAGCCATGTGAAGAGGAGGAATTAGACTATCCTAGACAGAAGGAACAGCATATGCAAAGGCCCAGGGTAGAAGAGAAAACTGTCTCAGAAGAAATGAAGTTCAGTGTGGATGGAAATGCCAGGAAGAGGGGGAATGTTAAGAGATTACTTTGGACAGGTAGATAGGGGTAAGATGACCGATGGTCATAACAGATGGATGGATTGACCATTCTACTAGACCACAGAACTAAGTAACGTCTTGTAGGCATTGTATCACCTCATCTTCACAAGGATCTTATAAATAGGTTTAGTTGTTGACCCATTTTACAGAAGAGGAAACTGAGACAGATTAAATAACTTGCCCCAAGAAACTCAGCTACTAAATCGTAGAGTTAGGATTCGGATATAGCTGTGTCTGTTCACAAAACCAGAGTCCCAAATCACAGTATAATATAGTTAAGAAATTTGGACTTTTAACTTTAAAGAAATGGGAAACTACGAAAGGAATTTAAACAGGCAGATTAACACGAAGAACCTCGCATTTTAGTTGGGCGATTCTGGCTATTGTACTCTGAGTTTCATTCAGTGACTCTGGGATTCATTTTGTGAATTAATAAACTATTGCTTTGCCCTTCTTTTCTCCTCTGGCTTATCTTTTGGACAAAGAAGCCCAAACTGAACACCTTAATTTCTAATGGAAATTAAGATTGAATTAGGTTGCTGGGGCTGCCTGGATGGCTCAGTGGGTTAAGCATCTGACTCTTGATTTTTGGCTCAGGTCGTGATCTCAGGGTCGTGAGATTGAACCCCTTGTCTGGCTTCCCCTGGGCATGGACACTGCTTAAGATTCTCTCTCTCTCTCTCTCTCCCCCTTCTGTTCCTCAAGTGTGCTCGTGCGCTCTCTCTCAAATTTTTTTTTTTTTTTTTGGTGGGGCAGACCATGTAACTCAAGGCTGGAAATAAAGTTCTCATTTAATTTGGTGATAATTTGGTCTCATTATGGAGGATTGTCTGTATATTCTGAGCCCATAGACATAAGATAAGAAATAAAAGGATTCTAAATGGTAATTTTTACTGTGCAATTTTAAAAAATTAAGTCCTTATAGAGTCTCATGAGATTCAGTAAATATAACACATGTCCAGAAATAAAACAAAAAAATCAACTAAAAAAACTATAATATTGCCTCTCTTTACCTTCTCTTTCTTACAAAGGGTGTTTTCTTACTTGGCACTTCGCTCTCTGAGAGATCCTCCCTCCACCATGCTCAAGCTCCTCCCTCCCCTATAGGTTTTCCCCAGAGGTCTTGCCTTTTCATCTCTGAGAGATCATACTCTGATGCTCTCAACTTTTGTGCTTCCAGGGAAAGAGCATGATCAAGCGGGAAGTGCTTTGGGGTCTGCCTAACTGGGTTCAAGTCTTAGGAGTTAGTGTCCATTTCCTCATTATAAAAATGGTAAGTTAATATCATCCCAGGACATTGTTTGGGGACTAAATGAGTCAAAATATTTGAGAGGACTCTGTCTCTTGTAGGTTACCTGTTGGTTTCTTTTCCTTCCTTTTCACTTAGACCTTAGTTCAAGTGACTTGCCTATCTGACCTTCCTCTCAAGTTCAACTGAGAGGAAAAAAAAAAAAAAAGTTCCTTTTGAACTTTCCTGCCTCCTGCCCTGAAACCTTTCTTCACTCTCTGCTCCTTCAGCAATCAGAGGCCCTGTGGTAACACTTGGCTTTGCAAACGGTTTACTCCTTTTGATGGGTATACTAGGAGCTTCCTAGTCAGGCTTCTTGGGTGCAGAAGCCAAGGCTGATAAATTTTTTGAGCATTCCTACAGTGTCCCTCCAGAGGTCTGCACGTAGAAGGAAGTCACAAATGTGACTTCCAAAGCAATCATTGGCCATCCGCTGGAAAGGGCAATGTGGAGGGGACAGGATGCCCCACCCCCCGCCGTGTTAACATTAGTGTAGTAATAATTTTCCAGAGTTCCTTAAGCTTTTGATTGTATGCTTATTCAGGGACAGTGCCCGTGTCCGTGGCTTCTTATTTATCTGTTAATGTATCACTGCTATCAAGTTCCTCGAAAGCTTGTTGAAATACAAGCTTAGTGTTCCTCATTCCAGGAGAGGCAGATGTGGTTACGCTCTATATTTATAGTAGAAGAGTCCTCACTGAATCTCTCAGGGTATGGGATGTTCTTTAACTCCAAAGAGAGAAGTGCATTTTTTTTTGTTTCCTTTTTTTTCTATTTGCACATAATTCTACTAGAGAGGAAAATCCAAAAGAGGGAGGGCAGGGGGGCAGTGTAACTGTGCAGCTAGGTAGTCTGACTGGGTGCCGTCCTCAACAGCACCAAAGATCCCACGCACGGTACCTAACTAGGAGCCAGGCGCCGTGGGAATTCTTTTACTAGTCCTAACAGTCCTAGAAGGAGGTACTCTTGCTCCACCTCACTGTTGGGAAAACTGACTCAGAGAGGCTAGGTAATTTACTGAACGTTATTCAGCCACAAATAGCAGAGCCCGCATGTAACCCAGACAGCTGGTTCCAGAACCCGAGTGGGCCATTTCTGCACTGTGCTGCCCACCTAGCACAAGGACTTAGGATAAGAAAGACTTTTTAATTACAGGTATCCCCATGCAAACATATGAACTAAGCCTGGCCCCTTATGCCATTTGAATACAGATAAGAAGGAGAGGCCAGGGCTCAGAAAGCCCGGGGCTCTAGCAACCACATCCATTCACACTCAGCTCTGTATCTGTGTGTCGTATGAGGATCACAGGAGTGCTTTTAAAAGCCCTTCATGCAGTGCTCCTGTCCCGGGGTCTACAACAAATCACCCAGGGAGGGGTGGGGGGTCTCTCTCGGGTATGCCTCACCTTCCTGCCCTCTTGATGGAGGACAGTTACCCAGTAAAGCCCTCCTTTCTCTGTCTGGTACCAGGAAATGGTCTCAGAATGTTCTAGAAAACCTTCTCCGATGGATTGCAGCTGTCCTGGAGGACAAGACCTGTGTGTTATGCTTGCCTTAGCCCACAGGGGTAGAGATCATGTCATATCTGTATTTAGTGCCCAGTGAAGAGGCAGCCTCTGGTGGGCGAATGACTGAATACTTATGGAACTCAGACATATTTGCATTTACCATGGATTCTGCTGTGGCTCCGATTAAAACCAGTGGTTTTAATCAAGGCAGAATATCTTCTTTAAACACCAGGATTAGCCTCTATGAAAAGAGAAATGTAAACAGGACTCTAATTAGAGAATTTACTAATTATTCTTCCCTGCTGAGGACATTAGCTGGGGTTTAGTCTTGAGCTGTGATAGCCATACGACTTTCTCTTTATCTCCAGAAAGGGAAAAATTGCCTGGAAAGATTCATTTCAATACCCTGATTCCTTTCCTGCTCTCTTTCACCCTCAAAAAAAAGATATTCCAGCATGAAAGATCACAGACTCAGCCCAAAACAGTGGACCCAGGTTGATGGCATTCAGGAGACTGCGCGCTCCCGGAGCCCCGACCGCCGAGGCAAAGATAAATCGGCAGGAAGATTTCTTTGGAATGATGTGAATTTAATGAATCATGAAAAATATCCCCAGCTGTTCTTAAATTTAAGGGAGATTGAGTGATAACAAAAGATAGTTTCCCTCCCTCTTAGATGTAGGTTGGAGCGGAAAGAGTGGTGGTTTTAAAAAAAAAAAAAAAAACCCGAGGCCAAAAGCTTGCCTTTTCTTTCCCATCTCTTCTATTGTTGAAGGGGAAAAAAGCTGTCTGCAGTCAGCAGCCACTGAAGGGTATGATGAAGAGTGTTTGCTATTACCAGACTTGAAGAATTCTCCACTCTGATTTCAAAGACCAGGCCACCCTTGCAGGCAAACATTTAGAAAGTGATGGGCTTTGCTCTCACCCCCTCCCAACCCCCAACCACCACCATCCTCACATCTCCCCCAACCTCTTTATTAATAAGTTGACTTGTTGAAATTAAAAATAATGATTCTCCCTTTGCTCATCGCAGCTGCTGCAACCCTCACTACCTTGGCCCCGAAATGCTTATTAACCCATTGATTGGTGTGGTCTCCCAGGCCCGTCTTCAGTTGGGACATCTAAACCAGGCCTTGGTGGGCTTGGCTAAGGTTCATGGAGTCCCAAATTAGGTCCTTGAGAACCTTGCTGGGGGGCTGACAGGGCTCTGAGCAGGGCTTGACATCCATGAGTGACTTCCCTTCGCTCCCCTTTCTTTCCCCTGCGGCCCTCAGCCTTGGCAGCCACGGGTCCCCTTGATCAAGCCAGGCACTGGCCCAGGAGGCCAGGCCCCAGGAACAGAGTCCAGGCACACATCTTGCTCCTCTTACCCGAAAAAGTGCAAGGCAGGTGAGTAGCCATGAGGGTTGGGAGGAAACCCCTGCTCGCCTCCGCCATCTTGGGGTCTATTACCCGTCCAGATAAATTTCCCTTTTCTTCAAGGTGGGTGAGGAAGGCTAACAGATGCAAAGCAAGGTTGCAAGGATTTTTTGTTTGTTTGTTTGTTTCTATTTTTTAATCCTGAAGATAATTTTTAACTTCTTAGTTGAGAGATGTGTTGGAGAAATAAAAATGCTAGCCCCTCTGTGTAACCACTAGAAGAGGTTCAGAGAACACCGTGGATGATGAAGGCGATGATAATGTTGAACGCTAACGACAAACAATTAATTTGAGGACTTAAACAACATACGATATACGAGACACAATATCAAATGCTTCTCACACATGATGCGTTAAATACACAACACTCACACACACACAACCAACCCACCAAGAAGTAGATATTGTAACTATTTATCAAACAAACTGGACTTTTAATAGGATTTTAATAGGAAGAAAATTTACTTTTTGCATTACTCTCTCCAAACCCTGTTGGATCATTTTCCTTTCCTCCTGGATGAGAAATTAAGCAGATCCATAGCCTTGCACAGTCATTTTTACATATTAAAAAAAAAAATCAGTCACAACTGTGCAATAGTGGCAGAAGGATAGGCACCTAGATCAAAGAAAAAAAATAGCTTGGAAATAGCCCCACACAAGCACAACCAATAGATTCTTGACAAGGGGGCACAAAAGCAATTCACCAGAAGGAAACCAATTTCAACAAATGGTGCTGGAATAATTGGACATCCACAGGCAAAACATGAACTGACCTAGACTTCACACCTTATATAAGAGTGATCGCACAATGCACCATATACTTTAATGTAAAATGTAAAATCATACAACTTTTAGATGGACACATAGAAGGAAGTCTTTGAGACTTAGAGAGTGGGGAAGAGTTTTTAGACATGACATCAAAGTATATTCCATAAAAGGAAAAAAGTTGATAAATTAGAGGAAAGACATACTACAGACTGGGAAAAAAAAATTTGCAAACCACTTTTCTGAAAATGGACTCATAGAATATGTAAAAAGAAAACCCTCAAAACTCAAGAATTTTTTTTAAAAAAGCAGACAATTCAATTATAAAATGAACAAACTGCATGAAGGAATATTTTACCAAAGAAGATACATGAGGACAAATGAGACCTAGAAATGAAATTCACCATCTCCAGCCATAAGGGAAGTGAAAATTAAGATCATAATGAGGTCTCACTACACGCTTACTGGAACAGTTAAGATTAAAAAAAACAAAACAAAACAAAAGAACAAGAAATAAACTTAAAAAAGTGGACATTGACTGTACAACTCAGCAATCATTTATCCTGGAAAAATGAAGCATGTCCACATAGAAACTAGGCATGATTGTGCATGGCGGCTTTCTTTACTTAGCTGGCTTTGTTCCAACAGTGGTAATGACCAAAATGTCTTGCAACAAGTGAATGGTTAAGCTAGATGTGGTATGTCCACACCATGAAATGCTACTCTACAATAAAAAGAAATGGACTTTTGATATACTGCATGTGGATGGATCTCAAGGCTATTAAGCTGATTTTTTAAAAGTTCATCACAATAGGTCATAAAATACATGTTCTACTTCTACAATGGTCTCAGGATAACACAGTTACGGAAATGGAGAACCAGTTCATGGTCGTCCGGCTGAGGGATGTTGAGGGAGGGTGGTGCTGAGGAAGCTGGCAGGACTACAGAAGGTAGCCTCAGGGAAATCTTTGTGGTCAAGGAGTAGTTCTGTATCTTGATCTTCCTGATAGTCGGAATTAATACAAATTTGCATGTGTGAGAAAATGATAGAGAACTAGACAAATGAATGCACCAATGTCAATTTCCTGATTTTGAGACTATAGTATAGTTATATAAGATGTAATCATTGGGGGAAACTCGGTGAAGACAACCTGAGACCTCTTTGTATTGTCTATTTTTTTTTTTTTAAGATTGTATTTATTTATCTAACAGAGAGCGAGAGAGAGCACAAGCAGGGAGAGGGGCAGGCAGAGGGAGAGGGAGAAGCAGGCTCCCTGCTGAGCAGGGAGCCTGATGTGGAGGCTGACTCTCAGGACCCTGGGATCACGACCTGAGCCAAAGGCAGATATTTAACGACTGAGCACAATGCACCCAGGCGCCCCTCCTCATTACTGTCTTTACAATTTCTTGTGATTCTATAATTATTACAAAAATTTAAAATATAAAATAAAATAATGCACCTTGCAGTATCAAGCATTATTCTCCAGCACAGTATAAAATCTTCATTCTCTCATTTTATTTAAAGCCTCACCTCCAACTAGCACTGCCAGGTCATGACTGATTCAGGCATTATTAGGGCAGGCTAAGCCATGCTGTAGTAACTAAAGAAAACAAATCAAAAGTCCCTGAAATTTTGGTACTTGAGCATAATAAAACATTGGCACCAATGTCCATGAGGGTAGGGCAGTTCACTTCTGAGCAGTGACTCAGAGACCCAGGCTCCTTCCATCTTGTGGCTCTGCCATCTTCAGCCTATGTCTTCCAAGACCGCCCTGGGAGGAGAAGGAAAATGGTGGGGGATCGTGCAGGGGACTGGATGGCGAGGCCTGAAAGTATCCCCTACCATTGTCCCCTACATTCCATTGCCCAGAAGGAAGCCAGCTTAACCTAAAGTGCTCTTGGGAAATCCAAGAACAATTCTGTGTTCCCTACAGAGGAAAGGGTGACATGGTAGTTTCTTTTTTGGTCTCCCCAAAAGAGAGGGAGACCTTTTTTTCTGTCTTTTTTTGGTCTCTCTTTTTCTTTTTTGTCTCCCTTGGAGGCAAGGAATAAGTAGAAGAGAGAGACAGTGCCTTTTCTTGGTGGTGTGTCGGGTTGGCTCCATGCATGGCCCACATGCTCGCTCTCTTCCTCCTTGGGCATCTCAGTGGAGGTTCTGCTCCCCTCAGTATTGGCACAGTGAGTGCACCTTCCATGGGACACTCCCTCATCTTCTGCATCTAACAGCACATCCAAGCTTCTTTCCATTGGAGCCACCTCACTCTGCTATTCAGAATGGTCACAGTGACACAGTGAGTCCTCCTGGGCAGGTTCTTGGAGGTGACGCAAGCCTAATCCTGGGAGAGCCAGCATCCTGGCTCCACTGAAAGCTTGAGGTGCGCACTGATCCCTCCATGGCCCAGAGAGGAGCTTTTGCCAAGAGAGAAACTTCAACCAAACTCTTAAACCTTGGGTTTTTTCTGGCAAGAGTCAGACAACACAGGCCATTTGCTCCCCCAAACTCTAATACTTTGCTCTTCACTAGCAACCACAGAGTCTCCTTACTTCACTTGAGGAGGGAACCCACTTTCCTTCTCTGTGTGGGTGAGCAGGAAGGGAAAACACTCCATCCTCTTTGGTTTCATTCAAATCAACTTCCTCATCTCACGTTACGCAGAGGCAAAGAAGGGGTGCCACACTTCAGGACCCAGGCCCTCCATTAGACACTCCTGTGGGGTGCTCGGACTCCCCTCTCTGGACTATGTTGCTGCTTAATACCTATTGTCTTTAGCTCTGGGGTCTCAGCCAAAATGCCCAGTGAACTGGAAAAGATGCATTTAACACCCTGTTAAATGACATTATTTCCATTTTATAGTTGTAGATCCTCAGGTTCAAAATGGTTAAGGACTTTGTGCAAAGCACCACAGCTCTACCGTAGTAGGTAGATCTCAAGAGCTGCGGACTGTGGTGGACGAGATACAGGAGATGGGATGAAGAAAAAGAATGCAATGAGCTTTAATTTTGGTAAGTCGATGTGTTCACTGCAAGTAGAGGAGAATCATTTCATTTCCATGTGCTTAGCTGGGGACCAGGAAGTCAAGAAGTAAGCGTGGGTTAGAAAGTGTCTGCAAAAGAAAAGAAAATTGTCAAGCTGTCATGTACCAGGAATCTGGGCGGAGGGAAGAGCACAGACGGAGGGAGAGAGGGAAGAAAGAGGGTGAGCGGGGCAGCTAGGTGGGAACCTGGACCTGCAGATAGAGCCCTGGGGATGGGTTTTAAGGGAAGAAAATGTCCAGTGACCATTTTGTATTACTTGAGATGTAAACCACCCACCTCCTGACCTTCGATTAAGGCTCCTGAACACCCTTGCCTTACAAGCACGCTGTTGGGGAAAGGAGAGCTCAACAACAGAGCAGGCTAAGTCCAACTCGGTGAAGAGTACAGAGAGAAGCCGGTGACAAGAGAAGAGGGAGGCCATGAGCCTAGGGAACACAAAAGTGGCCCCAAGAAGGATGCCTGCGAGAATGCGTGACAGTCCTGGAGGAGCACACTCGACTTCCTTGCGGACGTTGTCACGTCAGCTTGAGCTAATTTAACCCAAACCTGTGACAGGGCGACTGCAGCTGACATCTGGGCTGCACTCAAATAATCAAAACTCCTCCCAAGAATGTGCTTCGTAAGTCCTTCCTTACTAAACTTTTTACCCAACTTACTAAAACGAATAGCTTTGCAACAACTCCTACTTGATTTGCCATTTCAAGCCTTTCAGAGGAGGTGCTAGAGGGGAACAGAAGAAACAAACACCGGAAAGAGTCTGACTCAGGCTGAGAGCAGCAGAAGTTGCAGTGGGATCAGCATGACCCCTCCCGATGACTGAGGGACCGGCCAGTTGGCGCAAAGCTCGCTCTGTATGTGCGCGTGTGCCTGCATTTCAGAGCAGGGTTTCCCAGATTTTAATGTGCGCATGAACCACTGAGGATCAAGGGGGGATGGATGGTGGTTAATGAGATCTGCTTTGCCAATAGTTTGCAGGTGATACCACGGCCGCTGGTCAGAGCAACACCATTAAAGAGCACAGGGCAGTAACTTTCTAACCTGGAGGGTCATTAGGGCGGCCAAAGGAAAAAGGGGGACATGGAAAAGATAAGAGTGTAGATGGGTGGGAAATAATAAAGGAATAATAAATAAAAAGGAAAGTTAATAAGAAGGAAATAAAAATAAATTTAAAAAAATAGAGGGAGAGAAGATTAAAAACAACAACAACAAAACAAGCATAACTACACAGAACCAGGGATCTCCAGTAAGGGAAATGAGAGGTCACCAGTGACTGTTCTGGAACTTCTCGATATTTTGTTTCAATGACATAGGTTGGTCTGCCCTCTATTAAATAGCATATACTCTTTGTGCCCTAACAGGCCTTCACCCTTCTTCAAGGGTGAAGAAGTAGAGATGGGATTCTTGAGTCACTCACTAGTATTTATTCCTATGGATTACATAACATTGGTGGTAGCATTTATGTGTATTCCCACCAGTATGGGCAAAACCAGTGCTGTGATACAGCTGTTTCCTGTATAAATGGAATTTACAATCTGGTGGAGAATATCACACACAACACACACGGAAAAGTAAATTACAAGTCAAGTAAGTGATGCAAGGAGTCTAATACAATACATGTATTTAAAAAGAAACTTTCTCATCTGTTTTACCGGTTTTCTACCACTTGTGGATGTGGGAGAGGCAGACTCACGATTTTACGGAAAGAGGAGCTCAGAGAGGTAAGGTGACTTGTTCAAGGTCATACCGATAGTAAGGAGCAAAGCTTAAATAAGGCGTCTTCTGGCTCTTTTCATTAACCTCCCCTGCTGAGGGCAGTAAAGTTTATTATATGCCACTTCGCCTACTTTTCTGACTTTCTCTAGCTGAGCAGGCCAAGGCTTCTCAACAGCTTGGCATTTAATTGGTTTACAGTTTCCTCCCTCATTCAAAACCTAAACCAGTTAAACAAATTTCCTGGAAAACCAAAATAAACTCTAAGCAAAGTCCACTGCTGGGTCACATTTGTCTAAATAGAAGGTATTTTCAGAATACAAGTCATTGAAAACAGCAGGGAATCTTGAAAACCTCTTTGCAATCTTAATTTCTCCACTCCCTGTTGCTTGGTTCCCAGACTCATGCATACAACCCAGCCTCTCTTACAGACCTGAATGCCCATGGGACCTGTGTATTTATACACATGCAGACATACGTGGGACATAATTTTGCTAATTGAAAACAAGTTCTCCCATTAATGCAAACACACGAATTTGACCCTACTGTTACTGTAACTTAATCATGTAGTTTAACCCTAAGTGGGTCTGTAGTCTGATGATTTATTTACTTATTTATTTTTAAAAAAGATTTTATTTATTTATTTGACAGAGCACAAGTAGGCAGAGAGGCAGGCAGAGAGAGAGGGAAGCAGGCTCCCCGCTGAGCAGAGAGCCCCATGCGGGACTCGATCCCAGGACCCTGAGATCATGACCTGAGCTGAAGGCAGAGGCTTAACCCACAGAGCCACCCAGGCGCCCCAAGTCTGACGATTTAATAAGTGTAAATGCAGCTGAATTTCCACCTAAATTGCTTGTGCTTGTAATGCACGTATTCACTGACGCCTGCTTCCAGGAACTGATTACACACATACAAGTTAACTAGTTAAGAGAAATTTGCTTTGGAAGGAAAAGTCTCATGGTGATGGTGGTCTGGGCAGAAAGGATGACAGTGAGCCAAGTTTCCCACTTAGTGGAGTTTTGTTGTGCTTCCCTGCTTCTTACCAACAGAACAGGCCAGGGGCATGTACCCCCATCACCTCCTGACTTCATGAATGAAGAGTGTTGCCAAAGGACACTCACATTAGGTGCTGGAGTTTCTGGTTCTCTGTCCTTAAGCCAGCTACCATCCCTCCCATCCCTGAAATGCATTTCCATTTTCTCTTTTTTAAAGTCTTTCCCCCCATTTTACCAATCTCGTCTTTTCCTCATTTACATCTTTACATTTTAGAATATATTGAAAATATATATTTAGGATATCCCCAGACATGGATTTTGTTTCTTCTCCATTCCCCATTTGATGCAATAGTTGCTGGAGGGCTGGGCTCACTTGCTTATTTCCTCAGGGCTCTGAAACGCACAGTTCCGAAAGGGGCAAGAGTAGAGGATCTAAACCCCTGAATTCTTGAGAGTTGCTTGATGTTGGAGCTTTGGGGTGCTAATCAGTCTCCAGCGTTTCCCCCTTCTTTAGTTCTGACCAAATGATAATTATGCCTAAGGAGGCAAATGGGAATCAAAATGTGTTTCCTGGCTTCACTGATGGCAAAGTTGGATTGGAGAACACAGCAGGAAGTGTGTGCTCTGTTAAAAACAGGAAGACCTGAGAGAGAGACAGACAGAGAGAGAGAGAGAGAGAGAGGGAGAGAAGGAGAGCTAAGAGACTAAGAGACACCGGAGATGGTCTACAGAAACATCCCTCCAGTCCCCTTCCTGAGCCTGGTGTAGGCACGAGGGTAGAATATCTTGTGGAGGAGTAAAGTTATCCCAGAAGCCCTTGCACATTTGCTCTTCTCACTCTGCTCTGGGAAGATGTCTGAGTATGTGTTTACAGCCTCCTCTGTTCTGAGGAGTAGTCAAGGGAAGGCCCAGGAGCACTACTGGTTTGGTCCCCTCCCCTAAGCCCTGTGCTCTAGAGGGCGCTGCTCTGGTCCTCCTCTGGCAGTGTCCTGCCCCCTGGGACAAGAGGAGGGGCCCATCCCCAGACCACATTCTCCTTGGGAATCTTCTGCCCAAATGGTCAGGAGCATATGTGGACTTCTACTTTGATGGGCTTCTGGGTCTCTGCCCTTCTGCTTGTGGCCCTGGTGAGACCATGTCACATGGGTATAGCTCTCTAGGACTGAGGGATGGCCAAGGGGTAGATGTAAGCAGGGGTGGAGAGGTCAGGGGTGTTATGGAACTTGGACACCCCAGCTGGAGCTGCAGTGTTGGAGTGTGGGGTGGAGACAGTGGGAAGAGGAGGAGGAAGGGGGCAAACCACAGACTGATGGCCAGCTGTCCTAGAAGCCTGAGTTCTGGTATAGGACTCTAAGGACTGTGGAAATTTTAAATAAGACCCTTTCAGGTTGTTACAAACATATATTTATTTATGTAGGGGAGCAGAGCATTTTTTATTTAATGGTTTATTAGCTTGATTTATGGCTTTTAAAAATTCAGACACATGATATTTGGACCTCTATCTGGATTCTTGCCCTAAGCCCCATGAGGGTTAGGAATAGGAGCAGGGAGGTCCTGGGCCTGCCTCTTATGGGGGCTTTAAGGGAGAGAGTAGAGCCTGTATTGTTGCATAACAAAACACTCCAAACTTAGAGACCTAAGACCACAAATATTTTATTATGCTCACCACACTCATGGATCACGAATTCAGAGTGGGCCCATGGTGGGGACAGAGGCTTGATGTGTGGTCACTGCACCAGTAAGACTGGAAGGCTAGTGGGGCTCAGTGACTAGGGATGACAGTCACTGAAGACATCCTAACTCACTCTGGCGATCACTGTAGGTGGTTGGTGGGGGAACCCTGCTGGGTGTGTCAGACCAAACATTTACACATAGCCTCTCTTTGTGGACTGAGCTTCCTCACAGTCTCATGGCTGGGTTCAAGGGTAAGCATCTTTAAAAGACATGGGCAGGACCTGTCAGGCATTTTATGACCTTGGAAGTCACATAGTGTCACTTCTGCCCTAGTTATCAATCCACCTAGATTCAAGGGGAGGAAACACAGACTCCACTCAAGTGTCAAAAACACACTACACAAATGGGCTGTAGGATGGAAGATATTGTTGAGGCTACTTTTCGAAAATGCTGTCTGCCACACTGTCCTCTGTTCAAGAGTGCACAATAGACAGGGGTTTAGGAAGAGATCCCTGGTCTTGGGTTCCAAGAGGATATTCTGACTTAATTCAAGTCAAAGGTTTAGAAGAGTGTTTGGCATAGGAGAAGATTCACTAAACAGCAGGGGCCACCATCATCATCACCATCGCCACAAGCGTGTCACCACAACTGTCACCATCATCACCATCACATCGTTGTCATCAACAGTCACATCATCATCATCTCTGAAGGAACTCTGGGGATGGTTCAGTCATCTATAGGAGGGAGGAAGTAGTACCTGGAAAGCTGAGTGAGATTTTGGATGTCCCCAAATGATCCAGTGGTAGTTCTGTATTTGAACTTGGGCTTCTGTCTCCTACCGGGAAAACTATATAGTAGTGGTTTGGGGGACATTGTAAGGAATGGGCCATGTATTAAAACAGCATCAGTAATTCTAAATCTCAGTCACTGCTTTTGTCTGATGCTAATGACTCCAGAGAAGATTTAGCTGGTACATTTTTTTGCATATCCTTTAAAAAAAAAAAAAACCCAGCAAACATTTTTTAGACTAATAACCACAAACTTTAGTAATAAGAGAGCCATTAATTTGGATAATTTAGATTTAAAACAGATCGGACTTTTGTTTTTTATTTTGAAACAATATCTCCTAAGGCAATTAGCAAAACAAGTTTGTAGGGAATGATGTCTAATTATTTGAGGAGTCAAACGTTATCTGTGCAAATATTCTATGTATGGAATGCAGTAATTATGAAATTTTATCACTTGCTCCTTAAATCTTGTCTCCACAACCCCACTTGGCAATATTCTCTTATTTGATAGTGCTGAAGTACTTGAAAATTAAGCAATTTCTTTAAAGAACTCTTCTATAGCTGTAACCACTTTCTGCAAACTTATTTTTTCCACAAAAATCAAAAATTAGAGCTTTTGTCTTGCTAAATGTTTTGTTTTGTTTCATTTTGGGTTGTGTTTAAGGAGCTAGTCTTCCCTTGAGGGAACAAGGGTTGCAAAACCAAACCAATCAATACCCACTGATTTGTGGTCAAGTTGGGCCGCTGGTAGGGTATGTGAGGGGTAAGGGCAAATCAAACATCAGTTTGTTCTCTCTCGGTGAACCCTGGTGTTCACTCTGGGGTCCAGAAGCTACTTACAGTGTCAAGAATGTAGGTCAGCATTACTTTATGTAACTGTCCCCTTTTTGTTTTCTGTTGGGAGGTCAGGGCAAGGGTAAATGTTCGTAGAGGTTGTCCATCTAGATCGAGCTTGGAGGCTGTCCAAGGAGACAGAGTCCAGCTGATGTTGGACGTTCACTGCCTGGTGTCAGCAAGTGACAGGGACAGCAATGAAATCTCCCTCTCAGATATTTTGGGCAGAAATGGCAATACTGTTGTTTAGATCAACAACTATACCTTCCTTTGTGAGGAAGTCTCTGAAATCAGACAACTTGGGTTCATGGAGATGTGTGCCTTAGTTCCTCATGTCTCTAAAATGGGAATAAGAATAGGACTTGTGTCATAGGATCCTGATGAGGTGCAAAGAGTAATCCACGCAGAGAACTTTAAGCTGTGTCTTGCACACAGCTGGTCCTCCCCAAATGCTTTGTTTCTCTATACCTGACACCAACAGCTGCCACTTACTGAGAATTGGCTATGTGGCAGAATTTATTTTCTCCTTACCATAACTCTGTCTGGTGGCTGGGGTCATCCCCATTTCATAGATGACCAAAGAGGCACAGGGAAGTCTCATGTTTGCTCAAGGTCACGCATTAATGGGTGAAAGAACTGCGATTCGGACAGGTTTTGTCGGACACAAAAACTCGTGAGCTCCACCACTGCCTGGCACCACGATAAAAATCAAAATTAAAGAAAGCAAAAATAACCTTGTCATTAGCATACTTGATGTTTGCTGAGAAGGCTATTAGGTTATTCTTAGACTGTGAAGTCTGTGGTGGCTGTGAGTTTTTCGACACCGCCTAGCATGGCGCTGTGTGCAGAAGACACTTACCAGAGCTTTCTGTTCCCTGCCGCTGTCGTTGCTGATAACACTCTAAGCTGGAACCTTGGACGTGGCCTCTAGTGCTGTCGGCAGGGGCCCTTGCACAGGCAACAGCCCGCGGGTTACAGCAACCTCGATGAAGGGGATGGGTGGTGCTTTGGGTGGAGGGAGGGTCAGAGTCTCCCCGTGAGTCCTTGATTCTGCCACATCTCCATCCATTTTCAAGAAAAGTCAGACCGAGTGACTTTTGTTAAGCTCTGCTCGAATAGAGCCAATTTACCTTTCTGCTGATGTCCTTCCTCGCCGGTGCGGCTCTTTTTTCTTTCAAACCACAAACAAGGGAAGATTGATAGCCAGGCTGGAAAAACCCATGGTGTGGTTCACAAACATAGGTCTAAGCTGGGGTGGGGGAGGTCCTCCTTCCTCATCTGTTTGTTTAAAGATAAAGAGGCCCTTTCTGTCCACAGGGGGTCCAGCAATTTAACCACAAACTATATTAATAGGTGTCAGAAAGTGTCTGCTCTGCTGAGCTGAGTGGGGAGGGACAGAACCCTGGGTTCTCATCACCCTGGGCCAAGCTTCCTCAACCCCCTCAATTCAAAAGTATTATCTCTTAAGTGCTTATTGTAGACTTTCCTACCCCATGTTTTTAAATTAAAAAAAAAAAAATTAAGCCTTTTGTGTTTCTAATACATAGAGATCCTGGAATTTCAGATCTGCCAATAACTCCCCTGTTCCAAAGGAAAAAAAAAAGTCATTTTTTTTTTCCTTACTGGAATTTTTTCATTCCTTCCCACCCACCCCACCTCCATTTCTCATTTCCTCAGGAAACCATTTAGTTGGAGACACAGGGAAAGTTTTCCAACACACTTCCCCCAGCCCCCACAGACTCACGCACACCGGGAGAGCAATGTAGTACCCAGAACATGTGTTGCAATATAGTCAACCTTGCCCATAAAGATTTCTGTCTCCAGTTCTCTAGAACACTTGGAAGGCCTTATGGGGAAGGCAGCCTTCATTTCTGTTTGCAAGAGTCACCCTTCAGGAACCCATGTGGCTGGCCCTGGGGTGACTGCCCTCTGCTCTGGGCTGTCAATCAAGGAAGCAAATATAGAGTTGCTGTGGCTCTTCCGTGGTATCCCTGAACATGACCTTCCTGTGGGCTTTCTAGAAGAAAGGAAGGTGAGGGACGGACTCCCTTTTGACCTTCGGATGGGACTAAAGGAGTGTTGGTCACGTTTAAAAATTGCACTTGAGAACTTTATCCTGTACTAAACAACATTTCAGGTGCTAAGGATATAACTGGTGGAGGAGACCAGTGAAGTGCTTGCTTTCAAATTTCACTTTCTAATTTAGGGATTGGGAGTATTAAGTACAGAAGGCAAAACAAGAGTAGAGACGCAAAATCCAGGATCACTAATAAACAAAATGCATGTATTGAGTAATGAGAGCCATGAAGAGATCAAGTAACATTTTAGAATAGTGACTCATCTCCTTTCTGCCTGTAACTTTGGGGAAGCCTTCCTCCCCACACTTGAATTTTGTAGTTCCAGACCTATGGCTGGGCTCTGAGAGCCTTAGCGCTAGATGCCTTTGTCTGGTCCAGGGCAAAGATTCCCTCTTGCCCTCTGGAGATGGAGTTCAAAAAACCCTTGCGAGCAAAGAGCTGAGGTCCATTACACTCCCACCAGCTCCCGACCACACCTTGTGAGCAGAGAGACGGAAGAATACAAGAATTCCAAAAAAGTGGAAACTACTTTCCACTCGGTGCATCCCCAACACATGAACAGCTTCTTAAAACACTCAAGCAGCAAAGTGAAAATGAACAGAGTAGAAAATTTTCCAGCTGCAGCAAAAATATTACCTGTCCCCAAAAGAGATTCCCTTGTGTGGTTCACCTTCCATGATTCATCAAGTATCTTGGGACCAAGTGTCATCTTGTCCAAATCCAAGGACTCTTGGCTGCTCCCGGGAAGCCGACTTTCGATTCTAGTTGCCCACACTCATCTTCTCAGTGCCACGGAGGATCACTTGCATTGGGTCGTAGTCCATAGTCTGCATTCTTGCTATCTCTTTGGATTTAAAAAAAAAAAAAAATGTTCTTATGTCAAGAAGAGGCCTCCAGGAACGGAAGGCTGGGAATTGACTGTAACCCGAGGTGGAAGACCTTCAGAGATTGAGCTTACACTCTGCTTAGCAACCACCAGATGTCAGCAACTCATCTGATTTCAGTTCTTTAGCAAAGGGGAAGGCAACCCTTGATGGAGGGAATGACAGCCTTTGGCTGACATCAGCTTTTTTTAAGTTTCAGGTGTGACTTCAGGAAGGTGTCTACTCTGAGGAAAAGTGTTAATGGCTTGAGCCGGATCCAAGTCTGAGGATGAGAAAAGCACTCAAACACATGCGCATGATGGGAATTCTTGGGCTGATACTTTCATTTGGTGTTCGTTGTCGGCACCATTTACCGATGGTTTAAAAGAAGTTTGTCAGGGAATGAAAGATTCACCGGGAAGATTTTTAAGGCCAAAGGCAACTAGATGGATAAATTTGCTTTCAAGGGTTCCTGCTAGACTCTTAGGAAAATCTCTGGAAGAAGGGAAAGGGAAGTCTGAAAGTGCAAAAACCTTATTTAAAAGAGGAGGCATAAATAAGGTACCCAAAGGGCAGGAGGTAATTAGAATGAGCTCCTGGGTTGGTTATTTATTTCACAAAACCAGGTTAAGCAGCTATCAATATACGAAAATGTGAGACAAGATGCCTTTGGTGAATGAAGAGTCTAATACAGCTAAAATTGCCTCTAGTTTTGTGGTGGACGCCTCCTCATCAGGTAATGGGTTTCACAAACCCGTCATAATGTATTATTCTTCAGTAAGCCGAGCCCAGGGTGCCAATGCAGTAAAATGGTATTTATTAGAAGTTCTCAGACTCTGGGCGCCTGGGTGGCTCAGTTGTTAGTGTCTGCCTTCGGCTCAGGTCATGATCTCAGGGTCCTGGGATCGAGCCCCATATTGGGCTCTCTGCTTGGTGGGAGGCCTGCTTCTTCCTCTCCCACTCCCCCCGCCTGTCTTCCCTCTCTCACTGTGTCTCTCTTTGATAATAAATAAACAAAATCTTTAAATAAGATAAAATAAAATACAAGCTATCTAAAACAAAAATGAAGTTCTTAGACTCCCAAGAACCTTAATGGCAGTGATTCCCCATACATTCTTTTCTTGGTCTAGTCTCTTCTCCCACTTTTTGCTTTTATTCTTATTCCTGCTATTGACCTTGAACTTCAGAGTCAAACGGGCATCACCCATGCCCTTGTTGGAAAAAAAAAATTGTGGTTAGAAGTGCAAGGGGAAGGGGAAGGTGTTCTCTGCAGCACGTATCTCAGTGTGGAGGTTCATTACCATAAAATTAAAATAGCTGACCAAATTCCCAAGCCAGACATTTAAACTGGGACAGGGGCTCCGTGGACTCTTTGCAAACAGCCCCCTCTTCAAGGCCCAGCAAAGGGCTTGGCACAGAGAGGGCGCTAGACCCTCGCATTGACCAAATAGAGCAGGACCTTCCTCTCCAAACTCCTTGCCGCATTTCACCTCTCAAAAACCTCATCCAGGGGTGCCTGGGGGGCTCAGTGGGTTAAGCCTCTGCCTTCGGCTCAGGTCATGATCTCAGGGTCCTGGGATCGAGCCCCGCATCGGGCTCTCTGCTCGGCAGGGAGCCTGCTTCCTCCTCTCTCTCTCTGCCTGCCTCTCTGCCTACTTGTGATCTCTCTCTCTCTCTGTCAAATAAATAAATAAATAAATCTTTTAAAAAAACAAAAACAAAAACAAAAACAAAAAACCTCATCCAGCACTTTGGTCCCCTACACAAGCCTCGACTTTCCTTTCTTAATATTGAGTCTGGCTTCTTGTCACCTCTTCACACTCTCTCCCTGGAATTTCCTTCGATCTCATTTAAATTCCGTTGATGTTTCAACTTCTTTTTTTTTTTTTTTTTTTTTTTTTTTTTTTTTTTTTAAAGATCTTATTTATTCATTTGACAGACAGAGATTACAAGTAGGCAGAGAGGCAGGCAGAGAGAGAGAGAGGAGGAAGCAGGCTCCCTGCCGAGCGGAGAGCCCGATGCGGGACTCGATCCCAGGACCCTGAGATCATGACCCGAGCCGAAGGCAGCGGCCTAACCCACTGAGCCACCCAGGCGCCCCTGATGTTTCAACTTCTGCCACCTCCCTAAAGCCACTAGGACTTAGGGACAAGTCCTCTAGAAAGACATCCAGCCTGATGTTATTTCACACCCCTTCATTCCTAAGCCTTTGGGGTAGCAGATCTATAGTTCTTTTAATTAACAGTCTTCTATTCTATTAATAATGATATAGCTATAAGTATACATCAATAGTTTAATGTAAAGTATTATATCATATTGCCATCTATATCAATATTGTGTAAAGCAAATTCTTCCGCATTTTCTTCCACACGGGTTGTAAGTTTCTTGAAGCTTAAAAACAATGTTTAGCCACGTATTTTACAAAGGGTAGGATGCCAAGTAGGCATTCGTTCATTGAAAGTGGAAATGTTCTGTTTGCTGCGCTCAGTTTATGCACTCCCTTCCAGAGTACACATCCATGGAAATAAATCTATCTATCCTTCTTTCTTTCTTCCATTCAAGGCTCCCTTTGAGATCCATAAATGAAGAAAGGCCCAGAGAAGTGGCTGTGGTTCTCTTTCCACCCCCTTTCTCTCAGGTGTGGTTCCTCTTGACAAAGAAGAATGTCAAGCCTCAGTTCCCTGAGGGTAATTTGTCTGGTAATTATATGCAAAGACTCAGATCCCTAAAAGAGGGCTTGACTTTGTTGTCACCTGGGAAATGTCAACAAATGACATTATCTCCTGTGGAGCTAGCGTGTGGCTTCTGGGTGGGCAGGGCGGGTCAGCAGGAGATGCAGGTGAGTCAGGGGCCCTCAGGGTCACCAGGGGCGGGGATAGGAGGGACACTTCATGACTCACTCCCTGTAACTTTATTCTTCTGGATGAAATTTAGAAAAAAATCCATCACGTCTCCTTTATGAAGAGAATCTTGAAAGGCAGATCGACTTTCTGCTTTCTGAGTCGGAAACAGAGGAAGAGTCTTGCCAAAGCGGGGATGGGTGTGTGCAGTACCGTGACACCATGCTTGCTGGCTTGACTGAGGCACCCTCCGAAGCCGGCGGTGAGCAGCGGGAGGCCAGCTCTTCTCTGCCTCCCACTAGAGTAAGCTGAGGTCAGAGGAAAAGACCGTGTGGTTGGTGAAGCCGATTACGGTCACTTACTACTCCAGTTAGCCAGTGCTTGCTGTGGCCTAAGTGCCTTACATCCATCCTCTTCTTCAATCCTTAGCACAACTTTGGAGAACTTCCCATTTTATAGAAAAGGAAACTGAAGCTCAGAGAGGTAAGCAAATGTGCCCTGCGTCACACAGCTAATAAAGAGCAGGGCTGGGTTTTAAACCCAGGTGTCAGGTGCTTTGGATTCTAGTCCTGATTTTGCCACTGTGTAACTTCATGACTAAGGAAGGACAATCCATCAAACTTCTTTAAGCTTCTGTGTCATCTTCTTAGAACGAAGGGTCTAGGTTGGATGATCTGGAATTCCTCTGTTCAATATGGTGGTCGGTCACTCGCCAGATGCGTCCATTGAACACTCGATGTGGCTTGCCTGAATTGAGAAATGTCGTGTTTGTTACATACCAGATTTCAAAGGCCAGAAAAAAAGAATGTGCAATATATTGATAGTATTTTAAAGACGATTACATTTAAAAAATGGTAATATTACATATATTCTATGTATCATACACATATGGTTAAATACATACATATATATTATTAAAATTAATTTTACCTGTTTTATTTTTAGTTTGTAAAATGTGGGGCTAGTAGAACATTTACAATGACCCATGTGGCTCAAATGATTTTTCTCTCGGAAAGTGCTTTCTAGACTTTCTGACAAATTGTACTAGAGATCATGGGTCTCAAGAATTGATATTTCTGCATGACTTTTTGGGTCTGGAGTTGGGACAGAAGCCGAGGGACAAAGCACAGACAGCCAGTGCCACCTGTGGAAAATTCACAGGCTCTGACCATCGGGATACAGACTGGTCACTCAGCTTGCTTACAAATGGTCTTGGATCTGACAGCATGTTGACTAAACACCTGACAACGTGTTGTCTTACACTTTTCAGCAACCATGTCCACCACCACACTTGCAGGCTCCGGGTGAAATGCTTTACACAGAACTCCTTACCAAGTGTATGATTTCATCTAATCCTTACAATAGCGCTCTGGAAGCAAAATCCGCTATTATGCGGACTTCACACATCCGTGTGACAACTAAGGCACAAGACGGGTTAAGCAACTTGTCCAAGGTCATAGAGCTGGTTAATGATAAGAGTGTCTGATTCAAAAACTTACGTGTATAATCATTAGGTAATACAACCTATTCCAAGAAGCCCCAGTTTCTCTAGCTGTAACCAGGTGACAAGTGGAAAAAAGCAACTGTTTTGTGGGAAGGACATTGGTCCAGGAGGAACCTTCCAAAAGATCCTTGATTCTGCTAAGGGATTATTTATCATCTCGGAGGGCTTGTCCATCATTAGCTACCTCCAAGTCAGAAGTGCTCCTCTAGGCTCTATGCCCCAGTGGTTCGGAGAGACTGTGCTTTCTAGGTTCTTCAGTTGAAGACAGACAACGGGAAGGAAGATGGAAATAATTATTCACGACGCATAAAATTCCCAGCGGGGATGTCTGGGTGGCTCAGACGGTTAAGCTCCTCCCTTTGGCTCTGGTCATGATCCCAGTATCCTGGGACTGAGCCCCGCATTGGGCTACCTGCTCAGCAGAGATCCTGCTTCTCCCTCTCCCTCTGCCTGCTTGTGCGCATGCTCTCTCTCTCTGTCAAATAAATAAAATCATAAAACAAACAACAACAACAAAAACAAACACAAAAAAACAACTCTGCCAAGCAATTGAATAAAAACTGGGAAGTTTGTCTCTGTTATCCAACAATTTCCCAAACATTCAGGTTTGGCAATTTAGAGGTCGGACTTTTAAATTTCCTTCCAGGTATGATGCTATATGTGTCAGTCAAAAGAGAGAGCTTGCACAGTAATTTGAACACAAAAATGTTAGTATAAAGAATTATTAACTATAACAGGTGATTAGAGTAATGAGGGGTTCACTAGGCAGAAGTAAGGAGAACCCTAAGGTACAGGAATAGCAGTTGAAAGAAGCAACTATTACCCCCAGGGCTGAGAGAGGAGCCCCAGGAGCACCTCCCTGCCTCTTGTCCACTCTCTGTCCCACCCACTCCCCAGGCTGGGATTCAGACATTGTTGGAGAGAGCATGCCTTGTGGCCCCCAAGATAGCAAACGAGTAGCCATGTCAGTGGAATTTGCTGGAAATTTGCCCTCTAGACCTCATCATAAATGAGCTCTCTAGGGTGCAGACAAAGCTTTGGGGAGGTCGTGTCTCTCAGAAGGCTTTTAGATAAAATGACCTGAGATGCTGGGGGAAGCTGCTAGACGTGGGGCACTGCTGGCTGCCATGCACGGAAGGAACTGGATACTTGCAAAGCCACCTGTGCTGCCGCAGCTGGCTGCTGGAAAAGTTGCCCGGGCGGCAGGAGCCTGGCACTGAAGAGCTGCCCACTCGGCAGGAGCTGGGCAAGCCGTGTGTCCTGCAGCCTCCCGGTGCGGAAGAAGATTCTGTACGGCAGGAGCTGGACGCTGAAGACGCGCCTGGTGGGCAGGGGCGGAACAATGGAGCCCCGGCCTGTGACGGGGGATGCCGCCGGACAAGAGCACCAAGCGAGGCTGGGCATCCCTTCCCCCTGCAAGGTCTCTCCATGCTTTCTACAGACACAGCCTAGCATGATGCTGGCAGGCAAAGGAAAAATATCGCAAGGGTCCATATCATTTTTTCAGAGCAGGCAGTGAAGGGTGAACTTGGAGCCGAGAGAGGATAAATCCATGCCTGGCACCCTACAGAAGAGAACTCCCCACTGAACAGGGAGCCTAACACGGGGACTCGATCCCAGGACCTTGGGATCAGGACTTGGGTGAAAGCAGATGCTTAACCACCTGAGCCACCCAGGCACCCCTTAGTGATCCTATTCTAATATAAGTTAAAATATGTCACTTACCTATTCAGAATCCTTCAGTGGGTCCCCATCTCACTAGAGAAAAAGCTCAAGTCCCTACAGGGACTTGCATGATTTATCTTTGTTTGCCCTATGTGGACCACACTGACTTTCTCTCTGTACCTAAAATATTCCAGGCACACCACAGCCTCAGGACCTATATTATCACACTTCTTTCTTCCTAGTGGGTTCCCCTCCCAGATTTTTGCAAAGCTCAAGCCCTCACTTCTTCCTATTCTTTGCTCAAATGATACTTCTTTAACAAACTCTTCCCGACCACCCTCTTTAAAATTACAACCCTCTTTCTACCTCTTTACCCGGGCTACTCCTGATTAACCTGCCCTGGTTGTTTTTCTCCATAGCATTTACCATCATTTAACAAATTATCTGTTCCACTTACTTATATTGTTTGTTTTCAGTCTTGTCCCACTGCAATGTAAACTCCATGAGAAAAAGAATTTGTATCTTTCGTTCCCTGCTGTCCTCTCTGGGGTCTTGGGTGGTGCTTTGGACAAGACGTGCTCCACGAATATTCGTTGAGTGAATGAATTCAGCCTACACTTCCAGAAACTTCTCTGTGGAGTATGTAGGTTGTGAGATTGTTATACTAATGGAGAGCCAAGCTCCTTAACAGTTCTCAAACACGTCAAAATCTCCATGTACATGAACACTAACATGGACTTTTCAAGGAGCTATGCTTCATGAAAACAGAAGCTTCTAGAACAGTGTGGATGCAGGAGATAAAGAGAACATGCCTGTTCAATGAAAGAACTGGTGCAGCTTTAGAGAGAGAACACTGTAATGACTCACAGTAACTATTTTTTGAGAAAGGCTATATTCTTAGTCACTTGCCTCTGGAAAGTTTCTAGAGGTTTTTGGATTTAGAAGACTAGGCTCCAGATACAATAAAGCAGGTCTGTCTGTCTTTTCCCAGAGCCAGCTTTTCTTGCCTTGGAAGGAAGGAAGCATGCCTGTGTTGGTACTTCCTTCAGGCTCTGGAACTTGTCCTCCATCACTATCCGGATCAGACCTCTCCCGTTGGCTCTTCACACTGAAGGACTGCATGAATTCCAAGTACGGCCTTGCGAGTGAGTCATATCCCTCTTTCACGTGACTTGGACCTTATTTAGCCAAGGACATTTAAGAGTTTCTGGATGAATTATTCAAGGAGAGGACAAAGGAAGATTGAGAGGTAGACCCTGAGATTAAGGTTGGGCTCCTCAAAATGGATTAGAGGCAACAAAATAGGCTTGGCTCATCATGTATATATGCTATTGTAAGGCCAATGGTCTTTAAGTCTTTGTAGAAATATTTTAGGGGACCTGGGTGGCTCAGTCGGTTGAGCAACTGCCTTCGACGCAGGTCATGATCCTGGAGTCCCAGGACTGAGTTCTGCATCGGGATCCCTGCTCTGTGGGGAGTTTGCTTCACCCACTGCCTCTCCTGTTCTCTCTTTCACTCTCTCAAATCAATAAATAAAATTTTTAAAAAAGAAATATTTTAAATCATGGAATTGGACAGAGGTGCCTGGGTGGCTCAGTTGGTTAAACATCTGACTCTTGGCTCAAGTCATGATCTCAGGGTTGTGAGATACAGCCTTGAGTAGGGCTCTGTGCTGGGGATGGAGTCTGTTTAAGATTCTCTCTCCCTCTGCTCCTCCCCCATTTAAAAAAAATTTAAAAAATGGAATTGGACAGAAAAGGCCAAATCTTATTATTGTCAGAAGACAGAGGAAAACATGAGACAGTCAGAGTTGATTTTCAGTTATTGGAATTGTTAAGTCTATTTATGGAGTCCAGGCAACTTAATCCAATTTAATCCTCCATTAGTATGACTCTCACACCTGATTTTAACACTTGCTAAGAAAATATCAGCCAGATACATGTTCTAATATTCTGCCTGTCCTCAGCATACGCACGATCGTCTGAAAATACCCTGCTTTGTAAGTTCACAGAAATGTGGAAAATATATTCCCTCTTTTAAAGGTTGTCAACTCACCAAAGCTTTGGAAGGTGCCTTGGGTCTTGAGAACTTCCAATGGGAACTCACCACAAAGCATCATTAACTTTTAAAAAGACTATCTCTTGATCATCATTTTACTGTTAATATGTCTATTGCATAGGAAGCCAGATGAGACTAGCAAGAACAGTTGCAAGAGGCTGACTGATCTCGGGTGTCCCTGAGAACCATGAAGGAAGACAAGAATAATGCAAGGGAAGTTCATTGACTCCTCTGACCCAGTGCCCTTCTGTAATGATTTCTTGGTTTGTCTTCTTTGCTTATATTGGTAATATATGTCTCTCCAGATTGCCTGATCCAATGGCTAGATCTCCATATCATAGTCCATCAGCAGCTTTTGACAGAGTCCAACTTGAAAAGCTGTCTTTGTCAGATCTGGATGGCCCTCTCTTCTGGTTATTCGTTTACTGGTTATTCACTAACCGTTCCCTCCATCTCTTTTGCTGTTTTCTTGTCACTTCTGTAAGATCCGCCAGTTGGAAGGTCCAAGGATGTAGTCTAAATAGATCTTCTATGTTGTAACTAATCACTGCCAAGATAACCTCCCTGAGGGTCGTGGTTTTAAGTATCATCTATTTTTCAAGAACTTTCAAACTCATATCTCAAGCCAGGACTATTCCCTGAAATCAGGTAATATGCAACTTTTTACTTAACGCTTTGCCATTTGATGTCTGATGAGTACCTCAAACATAACATTCCCCCAAACAAACTCTTGATTTCTATACTGCCCCCCAATCTCCTTCCTATAGTTTTTTCATCTTAGTTAATGGTCATCTTATCTGTCTCATTGCTTATGGCCAAAAAACTTGGATCCTTCCTTGACACTTTCTCTCATCACCCACATCTGACCCATCAGCATGTTGGTTCTACCTGCAAAATAGATCTAGAATCTGACTCCCACTCCTATCTTGATCCTAGCCAGCATCATTTTCTCTCTAGATTCCTGGATAGCTTTCAAGAGGTCAGTCGGCTTCAACACTTGCCCCCCAAATATATTCTCAAGACAGTAGTTAGAGTGATCCTTTGAATAGGTAAGTCACATCTCCTCTGCTAAAAACCTTCCATAGCTTTCCATCTCACTCAGGGGAAAAGCCAGAGCTTTGCAGTGGCCCTAAAGACCCTATGTGATCTGTCCTCACTCCACACACCTGTCTAACTTAATCTCCTACCACTGTCACTAGCTTTATCCTGGCCACACTAGTCCCTTGACTCTCCTCAGAGGCACCCACCATGTTCCCATCTCGTGCATTAGGCTCTGGAAAGCTTCTCCCAGGTGACTTAATAATTCCCTTCCTCACTTCTTTCAAGGTCCCTGCTCAAATGTTACCTTTCCTGGGAGGTGTTCCTGCCCCTAAAAAAAAAGAGCAGTCTGTCTCGGCCAAGTTTCTAGGTAAGGTGTGAATAATTGCAAATAAGAATGCAGCCCACCACACGTTTCTTATCGCCACTGTCCTCCCATCCTTTCATGTGCCCGTAACCTTACCCAACTTTCCCTTCTTAGTGGTTTGCCGCACTTATCATCTGACATAACATATACTTGCTTGTCTATTTATTGTCTTTTTCCCAAAACTGAAGCACAAGTTCCATAAGAGCAAAGGAACCTTGTGCATTGTGTCCACTGCTATATTCCGGTTGCCTTGAATACAACCTGACACATAGTTACGTGTCCAACAAGTTTTCTGTTGAATGGATGAATACATACATGGGAAGCAGTGTCTGGTAGATTAGGACACGTGGAATGAATGGTGCCTTTGCAGACTGCTTATTTGTGTCCCTCCAGAATTCATATGTTGAAGCCAGCCCTGTGATGTTATTTGGATGCGGAGCCTTTAGGAGATGATCAGGTCATGAGGACAGAGCTCTTATGATAGGATTAGTCCATTATTAAAGGGACCCCAGAGCGCTCCCTCGTCCCTTCTGGCCATGCGAGGACATAGGGAGAAGGTTACCATCCATGAACCGGGAAGCCAGCCCTCACCAGACACTGAATCGACAGACGTCCCAATCTAGGACTTCCCAGACTTCGGACGTGTAAGATATTAAGTCCTGTTATATATAAGCTGCCTTGTCTGTGGCATTTTGTTACCATGGTCTGAATGGATGGAGGTAAGAACTGTGAATCCAGGAGGGTTAGGTGGAGCTGGATGCCTTTAAGATAACAAATTGATGAGGGAAGTGATAGTGTTCAAACTTGAGACCCTTCCGCCAGAGGCAGGAGTCTGAGTGCATCCTATCCAGAGCTCATCTGAACTCGGGTTAACTGGTTCAGCCACTTACTAGTGGTTTGTCTTTGGACAAGACATTTAACCTTGCTAGGTCTCCGTTTTCTCAGCCATAATATGGGGATAATAATAGGATCTACTTTAGGACAATTACGAGGAAAAATATGTTTGAAATGTCTAGCTCACTGCATAAGTATAGTAAGCACGCAATAGATGTTACAATGATCCCTTTTGTTGTACAAAATACAATTTTGTCAGGGTGCACCCTAAAACATCAACAAGGGCTAGCCTGAGGTTTGAGATTGTGGGTGATTTTTATTTTCTCCTTTTGGCTTCTCTTTTCCCCTTTTTCTACAATGAATAAGTATTATTTACTATAGGAGGACAAATGAGCATTGTTGCCTTTAAATAGAAAAAAAAAAAAAAAAAAAAAGACCAATGCAGTATGTTTAGCTGGGGCTGGTCAAGTAGACCAATCTGAATGGGGCTGATGGTCTCCCCAGGGGCTCAGCAGCATTGTATTCTGCTATTCCTAAAGCAAAGGCTAACACACCTGGAGTGTAGAGCCCACTTTCTCAGGACAAGTGTGGGAAGAGGCAAGAGGAAGAAATGACAGGCGTGGCAGGGAGCTTTGAAGCCTGAAGGTACAGGGGCTCAAGGGAGGGGCTTCTGGATCTAGCTTTCCCTTTCATGGCTTAGGACAAGTTTAATTTTAGGGCCCTGTGCTCGGGGGGGCGGGGGGGGAAGAAAACACACATCAATTCCACTTTGGTTCAAGCATGAGAAGGTTTCATAATGAGGCAAAGTCTGAAAATGGGCTCTTGAGGAAACCTAGATTTCAGTGTGTCGAAGCTAAAGCTTCTCCAGAGGTGTGTTAGGCAATTTTTAGGTTTCAAAAGGGGGGGGGAGCAGGTGACATTCTTTTCCATCATATATTTTATTCAACTCCACATATCCAATGTATCATTTCAACATGTAATCAGTCTCTAAAGGTTATTCATGAGATAGGTACCAGAAAGTCTGTGGGAATTTTTTTTGGGGGGGGTGGGGGGTGGGAGGAGCTATGAAACCTTCAAAATTCCAGGCATATTTTGCATTTACAGTACATATCAGTTCAGGCTAGCGTTTTCCAAGTGTTCAGCAGCCACCTGTGGCCAGTGGGCACCAGCTCTAGAACATGCAACCGTGGCTCCAGGAACGGGGATTCCCAAAAGCGAGCCAGAGGCTTCTCTTTCTTCTCTTCTATCTTACTGTATCTCTTCTCAAAGGTCCTCAGATGGCCATTTCCTGCCAGGATCATTCTCTGCCAACCTTTCCCAGAAAGGGAGTGTTTCCTGGAAAAGATAAGGCTTGTTGAGAAACACGGAGGGCAGGCAGCAAGCCATGCTGAGGGCACCCTGTGTCCCTGCACACCATTGGGGTCTCCAAGGATACTGCGTGTAGGTAGAAGATAGCTGGTGGTCAGAACAGCTGGGCTAAGAAACCCTCAAGGTTAGCAGAAGGCTTGAGCAGAGCTAGGCGGGGAGACGCCTTGTGGTTTGGCTACCTGGCCAAGAAGGTGACCTTCATAAGTTCTTTCTAGCCTACAGCGCTGCCCCCTCCAAACCTTCCCCATACCTGCCTCTCTATCCCTACACACTTGTGGTAGCCCTTGTGTTCCTTCTCTCCCAACGAAAGGAAATTCAAGATAAAGAATTATGTTTATCTTGCCTGGGGGGGTTCAGTGAGTACATCTGTCAGCGCCGGAGCTGGGGTTTAAACGAGACTAGCTAGTTCATTTGTCACGGGGGCGTATTTATCTGTGTTTGGAAGATTTAATTTTTCCCAATGAAGAACTGTATAAATAGGTCTAATGAGTCTTGAGGGCTCCCATTTGCTTTCAGAGTTTACAGCAAGCCGGGACACCTGAGAGCACACTTGCCTCTCGGGCTGCTGCGCCGCTCACCGGAGGGGGACCGCCAAAGGCCAGCGCCGTTCTCATTCTGGGGGGTGCTTGTGGCCTTGGGATGCCCAGGTTTTCCCATTCAGGGGCTTATGTTTTGGGATGTTTAGTTAAGATGATTTTTTTTTTCTTTATGCTTCTGATAATCTGCATAATCTTTTGTTTGTGTAGCTGGCAAAGTGCTCTCCAGATAAAAGAGAAGGGCACAGTTAATATATATGAATAGCAGACTATCCCTGGGGGCCTGCCAGCTCTGGAGATCGGCCTCTCCTTCAAGGCGCTGCCTGCTCCTGGCTTTCCTATTTTCTTTCTTTGTTTTATTAGCAGAGTTTCTGTCTAATTAAGGGCCAGTGTTAGCTCCAGCAGTCTCGGGGTGGGGGCGGCAAGGATAGAAGGCACGAGAAGGAGAGACAGACAGATGAGCGAGGCTGTGGTATGGAGGGAGGGCAGTGGAGAGCCAGAGAGGTCGGGGTGAGGGAAGGGAAAGAAGCTTTGGAAAAACTGAGAAAAACAGGAAGATAATGAGGAAGGGAGAAGAGAGGGAGAAGATGGGGGGAGGGAAAAGGTGGGGACTCGGAGCGAACATCACAGCTGTTACTGCTGGAAGAGGCCCCGGAGATGTATTTTTGTTGTAGAGCTGGGAGAGAGCGGGACAGGGACTTGCCCATGGCCACACGCAGTGACCCGCAGAGCCCGGCTTCTGTCCACGGCTGGCCTCTGTGGAACTCCCAGGGGGAAAAGAAAAGAGAGACATATTCAGGGGCTTTTGTAGAACTTTGCGGGTTCTCGCTTCAAGCCAGGAGTCAAGACTGCTCACCTTGGGTAAAGAAAAAGCCCTCTACCCCCTGCACGGGCCACTGCTTTGTAACAGGTGTTCTCTACTCTGGTGTAAGGTTTGAAATCACCTGGGTGAGATCAAGAAAGCAGAACTCCTAGTCCAGATTTGCAACACATTAAAAAAAAAAAAAGACCCAGCTGATGCATGCTTACCCTGTGGACTCCTCTGAGGGTGCCCGTGCTTACTTCTTAGACTCCTCACATCACAAGAACACGCTCTGTGACTTTCTCTACAACACACGCACACGAGCACACACAGGCGCGTGCGAACACACACACCGTGAGGGTCGGGGCTACAGGTCCTATCCCGCAGCCCTGCGGGGAGTTAGCCGACCCTTTTACTGCTTGTCTCCATTTCCTCTCCTGAGGAACGGCCAGGCCGGCCTGCTGATCTCTGATCTCTGAAGCCCGTTGGCTTCCATATCCAGTGCTGGCAGAGACAGACCTGTTTGGGCCAGAAAGAGGGGGCTTTGGGCGGGCTTACGAGCTGTGTGACTAGACAATTTTCAAAGTTTTCTCTCTGCCCAATTTTTCCCATTTGTTTTTAAAAACCTTGGGACTAATAACGTCTACCTCAGGGAATGTGTGTGAGGACGAGGCCCGGAGAGCCTCGCTCTGGGACGGTGGAGGGGACTCATGTCTTCTTCATGACCCTTGGTTGGCAGCTGTGGCCTCTTTCTTCTGTCCTATGACTCTGAGGTGTCTGTGCGGAAAGCTGGCCCCCCTGCTTTGCCAAAGCTGATTGGGCTCATCTCTTCCAAACTCTAACTTCTAATCTTGTCTCCTTGGTAGCTTGAAATCAGTCATGGTGGTTTTATTTACACCGAAATTGTCAAATGTTGTAAATCAAGATTTTTTTTTTTTTTTTTTTTTTTTGAAGAGTCAGTTGTTAAACAAGAGCAGCATACTCTTGGGCCTGATCTTCCTATTTTATTCATGTTTACTCTAATTTCTCTGGATTTTGAACATATTATCAATTTAGGCAACAGCTACTTAATTTGTGCCTGCTCTTGAGTCAGGGATGGGTCAGGTTGCCTGATAAAACACAGGACATCCAGATAAATTTTAACTTTAGGTAGACCATGAATACTGTTTTAGTCTAAGTATGTCCCATGCAACATTTGAGATGTACTTACACTAAAGAAAAATTACATGGAACTGGACGTCCTGGATTTTTACTTGCATATCTGTCAACCTTAGCCATGGAGAACCCACTTCTACAGGATAATCTCTAACCATGTTGCTTACGATCTGTAGGAGTGCCCAGCTTGTGAAATATGAAATCAAGGGATTAACTGGGCACTTTTTACACTCCTCCTCCTCATCTATCCTTTATTTAGTGTTTATTGAGCACCTATTGTGCACTACACACTGTTCTAGGTTCTGGGGATTCAGCAGCAGACAAAGCACACTCATCGCTGTTCTCATAGAGCCTCTCTCTTGTTTGGCAGACACAGGTGATAAATAAGACAGAACTGTAAGAGATACGCTAATATTAGATAGCAGTAACCACTGTGGAGAAAAACGAACCAGAGAAGGGAAGTGTGGGAGGGAAGGGAACAGGTCTTTCTGAAGGAGAGTGTTCCAGGTAGAAGAAACAGCAAATGCAAGGCCCTGTACTGGGTGTTGGCCATATGCCAGGCCTGTGCTAAGTGCCTCCCCTCCCTTAGCCTTGTGTGTGTGTGGGGGAGGCATTAGTATCAATCCCCTTTTGCATGTGAGCAAACAAGACTTTTTTGAGGTGAAGCCTCTTGTGTGAGGTCCCCCAGCTACTCTACTGTGGAGCCTGCACTCTCACTCCGGGCTGGCTGGCAACCACCTAGATTTTCTTTCTGGCTGAGAGTAAGTTTGGGAAAAGGCACTTCTGAATTCTCTGTGCTCCCATCATGCTGGGGCTCTGGGGAGGCTCCAGGAGGAGGCTGGGGCAGCCCTGGGCCTCCCTGGCTAAGGCTGAGAGCAGTTCTCCCCGGTGCCCTGCAGTGAGGGAGCAAGGGGCTGAGGGTCGCAGGGCCTCCCTACTTCCACACACGCCCCCAAACCAGGGGCCTCAGGGCCACGTGTCAGGAGGTGGTCTCTGTTTGCACCCTGCCCCCAACCCCCTCGGGCAGACTAGGCCCGTGTGAGTCAGGGATACCCACGGGATGGTGGGGAGACCGTCTTGCCTCCCTTCACTCCGGCTAAGGGCACTTCACCCCGCCCACGAAGCGCCTTGGCCGGCCCTTTGGAGCCTTCTCCCAGGCAGCGGGGGGCTGGCGGTCACCCTGAGGTCCAACAGACGCTGACCTTGCACCTAAAAAGAATACATTGTTTTCCAACAGGGCTTCCTATTCCTGCCAGATAAAGCAGCACATTAACAATGCGTCCAGGTTGTAAAATGTTGGCCGGGGATTCGTTTTCAGCAGCAAACTTTTTGTCAAGAGATTGGCATTTTCCTCCCCATTCACGAAGGCCGGCTCTCCTTTCAGGGCTGGGTGCGGGCCCCTGGGGAGCCACAGACATACACACTCCGCCGGCTCAGCCTCGCAGCGTTGATAACATTGTTATTATTAGACGTGGCCTCTGGAATCCTGAAGTTCATTCCCCAACAACGGCCCTTGTGGGGGAATGAAAGAGCAGCTCCAGCCACCGAGGTGGCAGCAGGTCCATTACCTCCCGGCCCGCGAGATTCTTCCCCCCGGGGCCCAGAAGCCGGCCTGCTAAGAGTCCCGGTGCTGCCTGCACCCCGGGCGCCCCAGGGCTCCTTCCCCGGCTCTCACCAGCTTCCCCGCCGCGCCCAGCCCTCTCCCACCTTGGGCGGACCCAACCAAGGCTCATTCCACACTGGGCCTCCTGGCCCCCCGAGCGCTCACTTCTGCTCTGCGCAACTGTCTGTGCCCCAGCGCTCGCTCTTTCCTGTCCCGCTGCCGGGGTGCACCTGCTCTGCACACCCCACCCCCGCCCCCCACTGTCGAATATCACCGCCACTTCATCAGTTTCTCCCTAAGGACCCTTTAAGACAGCGTAAGTTTTTATCACAAAATTAGTCCCTTTAAGTAATTGTGCCTTCCCAGCCAGATGGTAAGCCGGGAGCTTCCTGATGCCTTTGTGGCTTCTCATGTGCCTATTAATACCAGACTGTGAGGTCCTCGTGGGCAGAAGTAGTGTTTCTTTCCTCCCCATTATGTATGAAATGTAAGCTGACCCTCGAACGACATGGGTTCGAACTACACGGTTCCACTTAAATGCGGAATTTTTTTTAAGTAAATACCGTACAACACTGTAAATGTAGTTTCTCTTCCTTATAATTTTCTTAATAACGTTTTCTTTTCTCAGTCTCACAATATTGTAAAAATACAGTGTATATAATGTTTAACATATGCAAATATGTGTTCATAGGCTGTGCTATCCGTAAGGCCAACGTAGGCTATTGGTAGTTAAGTTTCTGGGGAGTCAAAACTTAATACCCAGATTTTCAGCTGCAGGGGTATCAGTCCCCTGCAGGTCCTCCTGACCCCCACATTATTCAAGGGTTGAATAATGTGTTTGCAGTCAAGTGCATAAATTGCACTAACCTTAAATGTATATACATACACACATATATATGCGTATATATATGTACACACACACCGAGCTGTACCCATATATATGTAAATATATACAAAATACATTTAATAGATGTGTGTGAGTGCGTGTGTGTGTGTGTGTGTGTTACCAACACCCTGATCAAGATACAGACAGTGTTTCTAGATTTCTCCTGCCCCTTTCTCGCCAATGCTTATCCCACCCCCTTAGATCACTAGGTTTTGACATCTAGGAAATATCTCAAGTGTCTCTTCATCCCACATAGCAGATGTTTGATTAAAGTACTTTTTAAGTCAACAGTATTAGCGTTGCTCCCTGTGAATGCTACAGGACGCTATACTCCGTCGACTGCCTGAGGTTGGCTCTTGGTCCTTAACGAGTTAATCGTGTAAGCCTGGGGTTGAATTTCAGTAGCTCTGCTCAGTGCTGGATTTAAACACAGTGGAAACCAAGTTAAGGGCAGTGCTGTTCTGTATATCAGTATGCCCACTGAGCCAAGGAGACCCATTTATTTTTAATTGAATTAAATTGCTCACAAAATGAAAGTAGCATACTTTCATTAATATTTAATTACATACAGTGTTAAACAATGATCACAAAGAAAACTTTGCAGCTTTTTTTGTCTCTGCTTTTTTTTTATTATTACTTTGTTAAACAAGATACTTTTATTAGCTGTTTTATGCTTGGAATTTTAAGGGCCCTGTTATTATACCACTCAAGAAGTACTTAATTGGCAGGACTCACCTGAGTGAGGTGGTAGGTTGGCTGTGACGCTGGTCACTGGTAATTGTGTGTGTGTGTGTGTGTGTGTGTGTGTGTGTCCACATATATATGCTCTAGCTTCAATTACTGTGCCACAGAGAGATATTTGAGGGAGCGTTCAGGGCCTCCAACCAAGATATATTCCTGTAATTTATTGGATTATTCTCACATCATAGAGCACTGATTCTCAAACTTTGGGGTACGTAAGAAGCCCCAGAGGTCCTTGTTAAAATACAGATTTCCTAGTCCCATGGCCAAAAAGTTTTAATTCAGTAAGGGCTAGAGAATCTGCATTATCCACAAGCTTCCAAGGTACTGATTCTGATGTTGGGGGGTAGAAGATCACACTAAGAAATACCATCATGGGGGCACCTGGGTGGCTCAGTGAGTTAAAGCCTCTGCCTTTGGCTCAGGTCATGATCCCAGGGTCCTGGGATGGAGCCCCACATCGGGCTCTCTGCTCAGCGGGGAGCCTGCTTCCCTTCCTCTCTCTGCCTGCCTCTCTGCCTGCTTGTGATCTCTGTCAAATAAATAAATAAAATCTTAAAAAAAAAAAAAAAAGAAATACCATCATGAAGACAGAGAACAGAGGAAGAGAGACCATCTAGTCATATTTTTGGCCACGGAATCATTTTTCAAAGCAAGTCTCCCATGGAAATCCAACATTTAGAACAACAAAAGGATTGGTGCTATGATTAAAATGGTGATCGGGTCTCTCTCCTTTTCCCCCATGTCTCCTCTTGGCTTTTTCCTGCAGGTTGGAGCCACAGAGCTATAGTGCTTGGAGATACAGCTTGAAAACCCTGAAGTGTGGTCTTGGTAGATAAATATAGACATTTTAACTAGTTAGGTAAATATGTAACATCATGAAGGAATCGTGTAAGATGTGACTAAAGATAAAAGAGCGTCCCAAAGGAGGATTCCTGGACTCCAAGCAGTCTTTGGCTGTCAGTTGACAGGGATAGTCATTTGATCATTCATTCATTTAACAAAAATTGGCTGAATGACCACCATGCAGTGGGCGCTAAGCATCAGCACTGGGAAGCAGTGGTGGACAAGAAAGACCAGGTCACTGCTGTCCTGGGGTCCTGGGGCTGTGTTGTACTGGTAGGACAGATGGTGGACAGGAAAGCAAATACATACAGGCTATGGAGGGTATAAACACAGTCATGTGTTATTCAGGAAAGGTGTCCCAGAAGAGTTGATCTTTGAGCTGGGACTTCTGTGATGAGAGGGAGGCTCCAATGGGAAGAACTGATGGAAGGAGCATTTTGTACAGGAATGCCAAAACTCTGAGTAGGAATAAGGAAAAAGAGGGAAAATAATATAGTTGCAGCATAGCATGCAATGGTATGAGATGTGGGTAGAGAGTCTGGATGGTGCTAGATCAAACCCCAAGGCCACAAGTGTGAATGATGGGGAAGCCAGTGTAACTTTGGCTATTTCCCTGGAGTAGTGACTGTGGCTGGTTATATTTTCCAAAGATGTGTGCCATGGTGTCTCCCATCCCTACTCTCTTCTGCAGTGTGACTTTGTCTCTTCCTCATCTACTCTCTTGTATCTGATTGTGATCTGTGATTGCTTTTGACCCACAGATAACAGTAGAAATAATGCCATGACAATTCTAGGCATAGCTTTAACTGGCCTGGCAACTTTTTTCTCCTACTTTTTGGAACATGCACTCTTGGGACACTACCTCTTGGAACCCAGAGACTGTGAAAAGGAAGAAACCCAAGCCAACATGAAAAGACCATGTGGCACTCTTTGCTTGACAGCACTGACTGGATGCAGTCCTCAGTCAGCATTAAGCACCAACCAGGAGGGGGAGCCATGTTGGACATCTAGACCCACTGAACATGCAGCCCAGCCGCACCTGGCTATTAAATGCAGGAAGAAATCCTAAGCAGGAACCATCCGGCAGAACCCAATCAACTCTGAACCACAAGAGATAGTGCCAAATTGTTATTTCAAGCCATGTTTTGGGGTGGATGGTTACTCAGGAAGAGATATCTAGACCAGTTCAATACTGAGATGCCCTCGTAACATGAGTCTGGAATACTAGTTCAGTTCTTTTTGTCCCTCGCTTGTGTTGCCATAGACATCTTAATGGATAAGCTCCAAGGAAGTGAAAAACTAAGAGAGACTTTTAAGACAATCCGCTTCCAAAATCTAAGTTGTTTTCCCTTTGGTGTCCATAACTCCTTGCCCCAAGGATTTTACCAGTTTTAGTGTTCTAAAATGATTCTCTTCTTGCTTACATCCTCCTCTTATTCTAGAAGCTTAAGCATCACAGAGCAAATGAGAGCTTGAGTTCAGAAAACTCTCCCAAAGGATAATTTTTCTTGGGTGGAAAAGAGTGGTTTCAGTTATCTGAAACTCCAGGGTTCATCAGGAAGATTCTGGGCTTTGGTTTCAGAAAGAGAATGGGTTGGTTCCCCTCCTGCCACCTCCTGATTATATAGTTTGGGTCCAATAACTTAAACTTTCTAGTCTGTTCCCTCATCTGTAATACTGAATTATAGAGGAGATAATACCAAATAGTAGAGGAGAGGGGACTAAATGAGATTTTTGCAAAATGCCTGGTAAATGTACAGTGGGCACTCAGAAAAGGCTATTGTGTCCCACTGTCTTCCACACTCTGATCTCCTCCCTTCCTTTTCTCCCCACTCTGTTCCTCTCTGATGAGAGGCTTAGAGCACAAAAACAGGGGCTGCAAATGACAAAATCGCAAAAAGAGCCTAGTGTCCCCTAAGCCTATCACTTGGCTTAGTCATAGAGGTTGGAAGGGGTGCAAAGGTCCCCCTCCAAAGTCCTTGGAGGTTTATGCTTCTCCCTTTGCTGGGTGATTCATGATCTTGTGGCTATTTCAGGTTACTGTTAATTGGCCTTTTAGTTTACAAAGCACTTTCACATACCTTATTGCATTTGATCTTCGCAATAATTGCAGGACAGTTATTATTTTCCTCATTTAACAGATGAGCCAACTGAAACTCACAATGGTTAAGAAATGAGCCCACAGACTGAGAGTTGAGAGGCAAAGTCTGAACTTGAGCCCAGATGAGCTGGCTTCTCTGTTAGAACAGTTCCACTCTTCTCGTGCTGTCTCCTGAAAATAATCATCACATTGGTGACACAATAATGGTTCTCTCTCAAGAGATGTCTATTATGTGAACTTCTTTTAAAGGCACTTCTGGGAATAGAAAAATAAGTACAAATCATAGTCCCTCTTCTGGAATAGAATTGCCATTTAGTACAGAATTGAGAAAAGAGCTTTCTGACCAACCCTTTCTATCTTTCTAGCTCTCTTTAGTACCCCGACTCCCAACAATTCCAATCGCCCCACCAGGGTGGATCCCCCTTGACCTTACCACCCTATTACCATCGCTTACTTGACTCATGTCCTTGTTTCTCTTCTTCCCTAGTTGAGATTCTAAGGCCCATCATTAGAGCAACTCGTTATATAACATTCTAACTCTTCTTGTTGGACCCATCTGACAAAATGCCAGCCCTGGTTGCACTGACCTCACAACCCACAAGACACCCACACATTCCTAGCTGACCAAGTCTGGAGGAAAACACGCAACCATGACGAGTGGTCTCAGGTTAAGTTCAGGATGACCATCTTCAACTTGGCTTTCAGTGTTGGCTGCCAGTTCTACTATAACTCCCTAGTCCATTCACTCTCCTGCCCTTTCCTACAACCTTGCCCCCTGCTCTTTCATAGGTATTCAGTGTCTCCCCTCCCACCCATGCTCTGCAGGGAAATTCCAGAACTTTTATAACCACATCCACCCTGCTCCCTGCCTTTGTACTATGTGTTTGCTCTACCTTCAACATTCAGCTTCCTACTTAAAGAAAACCCCTTCACTTTTGCTACTCCAAGCAGCCTTGAATCTTGCTATTCAAGGATATCACTCTGGCAATTCTTCTGCATCATCTCTTTCTTCTTTTACAATGCATCTATTTGCTTAGTATACAACCACTGTTGTTTTTCCCATCTTAAAAAAAATCCCTGCCTTGTCCCTTATCACCCTTTAGTTTTTGCTCAATTTCACTGTTGTTCTTTATAGGTAAACTCAGAAGAATTGGTGGCATTCAATGCTACAATTTCTCTTCAGTTCTCACTCTGCTCCAGTCTGTGTTTCTCCACCCCTCCCTCAAACCACCAAAACTGTTCTCATCAAGGCCACTAATGATGTCCATGTTTCCAAATCCAATGATGACGTCTCAGTTCACACCTCCTTTGTCTCTAAGAAAAATTTAACAATCTAGATGACTTCCTCCTCCTCCTTCTTTTTTTTTTTTTTTTAAGATTTTACCTATTTATCTGAGAGAGAGAGAGAGAGAGAGAGAGAGACAGAGCAAGCACACACTTGTGCGCAGGAGAAGGGGGAGAGGCAGAGGGAGAGGGAGAAGCAGACTGCCCACGGAGCAGGGAGCCTGATGCAGGGCTCGATCCCAGGATCCTGAGATCATGATCTGAGCCAAAGGCAGACGTTTAAGTGACTGAGTCACCCAGGCTTCCCCCCACCCTGGTATTTTTAAAGGTTTTATTTATTTATTTGAGATGACTTCCTCCTTCTTGATTAATTCCTTCACTAGGCTCTTAAGATACCATATGTTTCTAGATTTCTTCCAGTTTGCTGGCCACTCCTTCTCATTCTCCTTTGCTGGTTCCTGCTCATTTCCCTGATCTCTAAACAATGAAGACTACCAGAGCTCCATCTTTAGACATCTTGCCTCCTTTACTCTAAGTTCATCGCCTTAATGATCTCATCTGATCTCTTTCAATAAGCTGATGACTTCCTATCATGGGCTGAATTGTGTCTTCCAAAATTCATATATTAAAATCCTCAGCCCCGGTACCTCAGAACATGACTACATTTGGTGAAAGGGATCTGTAAGGAGTCAATTAAGGTTAAATGAGGCCATCAAGATGGGCCCTAATCCATTGTGACTATTGTCCTGATAAAAAGAGGGAATTCTGACACATAATGAGACACAAGGGATATGCATGCATAGAGAAAAACCATATGAGGACACAGCAAGAAGGCAAGATAAGAGACCTCAGAAGAAACCAAGCCTGCTGACACCTTGATCTTGGATTTCCAGACTCTAGAATTATCGGAAAATACATTTCTGTTGTTTTAGCCACTTCTTCTGTGGTTTTATGTCACGGCAGCCCAAGCCAATGCTTACATTCCCGTGGTTATTTCTCCAGCTCAGATCTTGCCCTGGGACTTCTATAGACAACTGGCTACTTAACATCTCCACTTGGATATCTGATAGGCATCTCAGGCTTCACAGGACCTTCGCCCCAAAGCCATTTCTCCAACAGTCTTCCTGTCTTAGTAAATGACAACTCCAAGCTTATTGCCTAAGCCAAAAGCCTTGGTGTCCCCTGTGACTGCCATCTCTCTCTCTCTCTCTCTCCTCACCCTTTCCTCTCATCTTCCATATTAAGGTCACAAGCAAATATATCCATGTCCAGCTCTACCTTCAAATTATATCCCAAACATATGACTTTATATGTCACCATTATGTCACCACATTGGTCCAGTCTCCATCATCAGTTACCTGGGGAAGTCCAGTAGCCTCCAATCCATTCTTCCTCTTTCTGCCTTTTTCACCTTCTTGGTCCTCTTCCAGCTCTGAAGTCAGACTGATAGTATGAACACATACTGGCTCACATCACTCCTCTGCTCAAAACCCTGTTCCTGCCTCACTCAAAATAAAACCAAGTCCTTACTATGCATCACACCTTTCACCTCATTTCCTACTCTTTTCTCTTTCACCAACTTTACTCTAGCTCAGCTGCCTCCAACTTTTCTTTTTAAAAGATTTTATTTATTTATTTGAGAGAGAGAGAGTACAAGTCAGGTGAGGGGCAAAGGGAGAGAAGTAGACTCCCCGCTGAGTAGGGAGCCCCACGCGGAGCTCGATCCCAGAACCCTGGGACCATGACCTGAGCCAAAGGCAGATGCTTAAGTGACTGAGCCACCCAGGCACCCTGTCTCCAACTTTTCTTCAGACGCGTCTCAACACTCCTGCCTCAGAACCTTTGTTCTCACTTCTCCCTTTGCCTCTAGGGCTCTTCCCCCAGATACCTTTGGGTCTTTCCTTGATCTTTGATTTATTGTTTACCACTCTTCTTGACTTGACTTCTTGGGAAATATATTTCCCCACAATTTCTCTATGTTAGGCCCTGGTCAAATTGCTGAGGATATATCATGAAAGGTCTGATGACGGGCAACAGGGAGACTCATTATGAAATGAGACACAGAGCATGTCACATGGACACAAATGTGGAGGAAGCAGATCTAAAGTGGGAAGGTGGGTGGCCAGAGAGATTCCATAAGAAGGTCATTTTAGCCAGGCTTGGAGCATAGGGAGCAAGGTTTGGTGATAGCTAGGCAGAGTACTCAGAGCAGAAGGGAGGCAAATATCCCTTGAGACTCCTGGGGAACGGTGTCTGCAGCAGGGCCAGTGAGGGCAGAGGCACAGATGTCATCTGGCAGGAAAAAGCTTCAATGTTGAGGCAAAAACTCAAAGGGAATTGTATTAAATTTATGTTTTCCAGCAAGCTAAGGGAAATCATCAGCTGGCTAGGGCAGAGGAATGAAATGATCTGATGTACATTCTTAAATAAGTTCCTTGAGGAAACGGAGACAAGCGTGAGTTCATTCCAGTTGGAGAGATGGTGGTGACCAACATCAAGATGGAAGCATCCAAAGTGGTAGAAGAAGTCCTTGGATTTCTGATATACTTGAAGATGATGAAAAGGGAGCAGGTAAGGGGGCTTTGCTATTTGACACTTGGGAATAAGATGGAGAAAGAAGACCTAAGAGGAGGGAGGGAGAATAATGTGATAACTAAAAGGACAGACTGAATCATAGTTCTGTCAATATCTTATTATGTAACTTTAAATAAGTTATATAAATTCCTGGAATTTTAGTGTCACTATCTATACAGTCAAGATTGTAATATTTTCCTCTACTTAAGAATTATTGTGAGGACTGAAACAATAAATATATGTAATTTTTTTTATGATAACAGACACAAAGAAAGGAATCCATAGATGGTAGGGGTGTGTATGTGTGTGTGTGTGGGTGGGTGGGGGGGATCACAGGTTAAGGGTAAGTTTGAGGTTCAAACTTGTGCTGTCTGATGCCAGAAGTGGACTCAGGTAGTCTTTGAGAGAGAATTCATACAAAGAGAAGAAGGAACCAGGTATGAAAATGACAAGAAAACATAGGAAGGGGAAGAGCAAGTCTGACTTGCTTCCTGGTCCAGCTACAGGAGCTCAAGTCTGGGACCTAGGGAGAGAGATATCTGTAAAATGAAAAAAAAAAGTATCAACCCCAAATGTATTAATATATTGGGGACCCAAGCAGCACTGCATTGGGTCCTTTCAACAGAGTATAGCTCAGAGGTGTCTGGTCGGCTCAGTCAGAAGAGTATGACAGTCACGATCTCAGGATCATGAGTTTGAGACCCATGTTTGGTATAGAGATTACATAAACAAAGAAGAAAATGAAAGAACAAGCAAATAGTTTGAGAAAGCATGAGAAAGTTGGTTTACCATAAACGACCACCCATTTTGGAATATTGAGGACTCCAGTGTAGCAATAGTGGTATAGACAAGAGGTGACAAAAGCCAGAACAGTGCTTTATGGGAGACCGTCATACCATAGGAAGATGGCAGTGGTTCCTGGCAGAGGCAGCTGGTGTTACATCCAGTGGTGATTGGGAGCTGAGCTCACCAAAAGTAATGGTATCCAGTAGAACTGGCAATAGTGCTGGGGAATGGCTCAAAGTGACTGAAAGGACATACACATTAGCAAATATGAGACTCCACTGGGGACAGAAGAACTGTACTTGGAGGGCAAGGTGGAAGTGGAAGAAAGAAGAGGGGAGGAGCAAATCTGCTGGACTGGGGGTATCTGCAGAGGTGGGGAGAGGCAAGACAGGAAGCGGTATTTGCATTCCCCGGGTCTCATCATATCCAGTGTTCAGGGAAATGGGAAAGTTTGGCTGGTATCAGTCAAGAGAGGTTGTAGAAGTATACTGTGAACTCTATATTCAACCATACTCTCTTTTATTTTTTAAAGTTTAAATCAGTGTTGAGATAAACTTGTAGAGAACATACTTATCAAATTTACTATCACAAAACAAGGGTAACTGCTAATAATGATAGCTAATATTTATCAAACTCTTACTGTATGGCGAGTACATATGTCTTAGTCACAGCATATGTGAAAAAGAAAGATTTTTAACTAGCATAAATCTCAATATTAAAAAAATATGAATGATGCACTCCCCCCCCCAAAAAAAAAAACCAAAAGAAATGTGTTTTTAAGAGGCATTATAAAAGCTTATGTTTAAAATGAGGTAGGTAATTGTCTTGTTCAACAGTATTTGGAACACACATGAAATGTGTTGTCCAGATGCTATACTTAAAAAAATATAAATGAAGTATGTATTTTCCAAAGAAGGTGTGAAAGCTAGAAAAACGACTCAAAATCCGGTCCAATGAAGTGTTGTTGAAAGCACAGGAGATTTTTAGTCTGGATAAGAGAAGACTGTGTGGGGGAGCATCTTCATTATCTTTAAATACACCACGAGTCACAGGAAGAGTGATTAGTTTTTTTCGGGATGACCCCAATTGGGCACAACTGGGACCAACGGCTGAAGATGCTGGGAGACAGATTTTCATACAATAAAATGAAGACATTTCTAAGAGAGATGTCTGATGTCAGGATGGGCAACCTAAAGAGGAAATAAGGTCTTTTTCACTGGAGGTATCCAATTACAGATGCACCGTCACTTGGCAACGGCAACGGAGGCAATTTCAGTGTTTGAGTGGGGTCCATTCAAACAGCCCCTTCTCACTTGGAGGTGGTTAGGTTAGATTAGTTGAGGTCATAAGGCTAGTGGCCTGTGAGGGGCCGTGGTGCACCTGCCTGTATTCCAGAGTCACTGCTGACCCTCTCAGTGGCTGTAAATAGAGCGTCACTTGTGTTGACAGAAAAAGAAAAAAATTTTCAGAAAAGCCATGGCACTGTGAAATCGAAGTCAAGATTCTGTTTTCTCTATATAGATATTTAAAATCGCAAGCTTTTTGAGGCACCTGGCTGTGAAGCATGAGACTCTGGGTTGTAGGGTTGTGGGCTCAAGACCCATGCTGGATGGAGAGATTACTTAAAAATACAAGCTTTTCAAGAGAAAATATAAAAATAAAGTGAAATCATGAAGTTGGTATAAGCCCTCTGATGACAACACGTGAATGGCAACAAGCAGCTGAAGCAGAAGGGGCGGTCGTGACTATAACTTCCATGTCCCGACAACCCACACGGAGGTCTGAATCACACCTTGCCAACACCAGCTGAGAGAATTCAACCCTCTGCACGCTGTACATTTCCCTCCTAATGATACAAATCCATATCCTTGTCCCCCCATAGACGGCAGGCATCCTGGGTTAGAACCATGTGTGATTTAGGCTTGGATCCCACAAAGCTCCTTGCATAGGCCTTTAGATGCACATGTTGCCTTTTACTAAATTAACAAACCAGAACTTTCTACTAAAGAGCCTCAAGAAAGTGGTTATTTTAATGTCAAAAAATCAACCCAACACATTATTCAAGATCATCTATTTTTTTAACCTTCTCAAGTGACCTACCTGTCAAAATGAATTTTACATATAGTCATTTGCATAGAAAGGTAAGTTACACAGGGAAAAAAAATTTCCATTTCCAAAGAAAATGAATCCAGTCCCAGTTGAATTCATTAGGCATTTATCAAGAGCCTACTACGTGGCAGTCATCAGGCCTAACTCCATAGGGATTACAAAAATGACTCAGATGTGAGACCCACCTGGAGAAAGCTCTCAATCTTACGAGATGGAGTGACAGATTAAACTATTGCCAGAGTCTGCAACAGCTGGTCCCACTTTACCTGCATAAGAAGTAAGTGGGAACTTGGGGTTGAGACTAAGCCAGCAGAGAAGACAAGAGATGAAGAGAGAGGAGATGGAACTTGGAGACGTGTTGAGGACTGGAGCCCTAGCAGAAGGGATGGTTAGTGATATTCCCTGGCTATACAAAGGTATACCTTACAAACAGAGAAGCTGAATATTTAGTTTTATTATCTGGCTCTGACTATAATCACATGGGCCCTTTGTCATTACTATTGAAATCCTCAGTCAAGTTTGTTCTATAGGGCTTTGTTGGGTGAGAGATGTTTGGGGTAAAATAAAACAAAGAGAATATCATGTCCCATTCCGGGATCTTCTTGGGGTCCATGGGTTGAACAGCTACAAAGGTGAGCTGTGAGGAAGACTGAAAATTCACCAGAAGTGGCAAATAGGGACCAGAATGAGTAGCTGAGGTACAAGATCCCCAGAAAACCCTGAAAACTTTGGTGGGAGAGACACTGAGTTTTCTTTTAAATGCAGAAAGGGGGATATGAGCCAAGCTTAAAGGACCATACAACCTCATCAAGCCAAGGGGTTGGAATCAGACAGGTAGTTGATATATTGTTTTGCAAAGAAAAGAGAAATGTAGTTTGGTTAAGCAATTAGGTGTGGGCAAAAGAATAAAAAAGAATAATTTAAAGATATTACCACAGTTTCCTTTGTAGGAGTGGAAGACAATGGTAGTGGCATTGATAAGTGATAGCAAGAGAATGCTTTGGACCATATTAAACTAGCAATGACAGCAGATTATTTTCAAGGCAACATCCTTGAGGATGTTGGAACTACAGGATCAGAGCTAAGTACGATTTGGGGACATACAGTAGGAGCATTAGGCTAGAGGTGATAATGGAAGGCTTCAGAGAGATTGATATGTGATGTTCAAAATTAAGAGGTGATAGAAAGCCAAAGATAACTGGGGAGAAGAGGAAGTAGGGAGTTAGGAGGAGAGACAAGAAGTTAAGGTAATGGGAAGCCAAGGAGAAACATCATCCAATAAGTGATTGATCAACAGTGTTAAACGCAGCAAAGATACAATGGAGGAAATAGATAAGCAGAGTCTACCACATTTGTATTAATATGTGTACAAGTATTTTACTTCTATATATAGACTTTCAGAATTCAAACATGATCACAATCAAATAACAATCTTATTGTGACAAATATAGTGGCAATAGAAGATATTTATATCCTTTTTAAAAAAAAGATTTTATTTAAGTAAACTCTACATCCACCGTGGGGCTCGAACTTACAACCCCAAGATCAAGAGCCACATGCTCCACTGGTGCCCCTATCTTTTTAAAGATATTCCTAAAGAGTTTATGATCGAAAAGGTAAGGCAAAGATTTGATCAGTACAAACACATATGTGGATTGAACATTTATGACGGTATTTGCACAGCTTGAGGTATTTCCAAGTGCTGGCTTATAAGCCTTTAAAAGCATATTTGATAAAGATAAATTGGAACTTAAGCAAAAAATTTAGATTGTTCCTTAGAGTTCAACATAACAAAATGACCCCCTGGAGACTAAGCAAAAAGAACTCAACATCTAAGACACATATTTTATGGGCATCTGGGTGGTTCAGTCATTAAGCATCTGCTTTTGACTCGGGTCATGATCCCAGGGTCCTGGGATCGAGCCCCACATCAGGCTCCCTGCTCAGTGGGAAGCCTGATTTCCCTCTCCCACTTCCCCTGCTTATGTTCCTATTCTCACTCTCTGTGTCAAGTAAATAAAATTTTGTAAAAAAAAAAAAAAAAAAAAAAAAAAAGACATATATTTTAGAGAAGCATTCATATTTAACCCCTTCTTCCCAAAACCTAACCCTTAAGAACCGAGTGAGCAATCGGTAACTTGCATATCTGATGCTGGTGCTTTGCATTGGAATATCCTTTATTCTGACGGCTGGACATGCTTATGCTTCTATATCTTTCATCCAGCCTTTTTTCTGGGATTTTCTTCCGGCTACCTGCCTCTGAGATGTCTAGATTTCCTCCAATCTCCACTTATTTTTCTTCTTTGCTCTTCCACGGGCCCCCATTGCTGCTCATTTCTTTGTTGCTTGCACATAGAATTCCAGTTACTTCTCTGTTTTACAAATCCTCATCTTTTACCTGTGGAACTTGGGAAAGCTATGCAATCATTAACTAGGTAGAAATGCTTCCCTTCTTTATTTAAAATAAGGTAAGCAGTTGCATAGAACTTACAGAAGCAAAAAACCAAAAATGTAACACAAATTCCCTCTCTATTTTCTGTTTTTTTGGTTACTGAAGCTCTGTCTGAAGATGAGCTCATTGATAATGTGTGCTGGTGACCTTGACGATGAGCCTAGTAGGCCTCCAACCCTAGGGAGTGCAATTGACCATGGCCTCCAGCTGTTGTGCTGTGAAATCTATGGCTGCATTTACACCAAGGTCTGGCTTCCCATGGGCTTTTTCCAGCCAGTGACTGAGTGTGGCATGAATACTAAGGCAATTTCAACCCTGGGAGACACTGGACTCCTCTGATGGATGACTTTGGCTCCAGGACACTCCGAGGTCTTGTTGAACTTTCCTTAGACTGCATGACATTCTAGGATGCTTCAACCCAACTCCCAGTCTTCCCTCCTGCCCTTGGGGTCAGTCTTGCATGACTGCCCGGTAGCTCTTCCAGCTTTTTCTGGTTCCCTCACCATTTCCTATCACAGACCTTACTCCTAATAAAATCCTTGCACATCTAATCCTGTCTTCGTGTGTGCTTCTCAGAGGACTTGGACAGATACACACACATACCTAGTAGAAGAGTAAGGCTTACAATTCCATGGGTCTTAAATCTGGGTCTTCTCATTAACATTTGGTCTACTCATACAGCCTTCATCAAAAATGGTTGAACAAAAGTGACCTTATTTACAAAGTTTTTACTGAGACTTGTGTTCAGGAAGTCAAATGCTGGAAGACCTTTGCTAAAACTGTATACTCACTTCCCATTGTATTTCTCCCTCGTATTCACATACCACATAAGAGATAAGATTGAGTGAATGGACCTTGGTTGTGTAGGGTCTGATTCTCTGGTCTCTAACAAATTCATTCAACATTGCCAGCATATTTGAGGGAAAAGACTGAATCACTATTACTATGAAATTGTTCTGACTCAGAGAACAGAAAGTTAGAAATATTTGATTTTCTACAAATGATCTATAAAACTGAGATAAAATTTTTTACTTATCAGATCAGCAAATATTTAAAAGATTGATCTTATCCAGTGTTGATGAGGGGATAAGGAAATAAGCAACTTCTTTATATTTGTTAGGAGTATAAACAAGTAAAAACCTTTATAGTAAAGTCCGTTTGTCAGGACGATCAAAATTAAAGACGGACATAATCTATGGTAAAGGGATCCTAATTTAGAATCTTTCATACGGAAATGTTTGTACAGGAACACAAAAATCTATATACAAGCATGTTCACTGGAGCTAATTATCACCTTGTTTTGTAATGGCCAGCAAGGCGAAGCTGGTTATGCAAATTATAGTAGGGACCGTACCATGGAATATCACACAGCTGTTAACAGGGCTGCCACTAGCCCAGAAGCCACCTTTGTGTAAATCAGAAAAAGACAACACCTCTTCTGTGTGAACAGAGCCAAACGCCAGGAAGCACATTTTGATGAAAGAGGCATGGGCTAGACTTTAGCTTCTATTTTCACCCTGTGCCAGGTGCTCCTCTGCAAGGCACAATTTGAACAATACTTAACAATCCCAGCTATTAAAATATATGATGACATGGATGGATACCCCTGATACTGTTAACTACCTTCCTCCCAAGAAAAGAAAAAAATATATATGTAAAAGAAGAGAGGAAAGTTGGAGAACGTATTATTTACCTCTTCATAATAAATTTTGCCAAAACTCATTATCTTAAAACAGCTAATATTGGTTTTCTCACGGTTTCTGCAAGTCAGGATTCCTGGCACAGACTGACTAGGTCTTCTGGCTCAGGGCCTCTCGAAAGGTTAGGGCTGCAGTTATTTCAAGGCTCGATCGGGGAAGGATCTGCTTCTGAGCTTATATATGTGGTTGCTGGCAGGACTTTTCTTCTCTGCTGTTGTGCTGCAAGTGTCAGTTCCTCTTTGGCTGTTGGCTGGAGGCAACCCTTAGCTCCTAACTCTGTAAACTTCTCCGTAAGGTGACTTGAAACGCGGCACTTGGCTTCCCTGAGAATGGGCAGGTGAGAAGTCAGAGAAAGAGTGTGGCAAGATGAGACTCATCCTTTCTAACCTAATTTCAGAACTGACATCCATCTCCTTAGCAGTAGGCTATTGGTTAGAAACAAGTCCCTAGTTCCAGCCCACACACAAGGGGAAGAAGATCACACAAGGGCTTGAATACCAGGAGGCTGGAGACATTTGGAACCATTTTAGAATCTGCTCGCCACAGAGAATAAGCATTGTGACTGTAAATGTGTAAGCAGTGATCTCTGAGGCAGACGATGGGAGGAGGTTTTGCTTTTTTTAATCTTACTCCACACTTAAAGAGAATTCGCAAGAATTGCACAAGGACCCCTTACATACACGTTCACCCAGATTAACCAATTGTTTCCATTTTGCCCCATTGCTTTGTCTCTGTGTTTCTCTCTGTGAATATGTTCATGCAGGCATGCGTATTATTTTTTCTTTCTGAACTACTTGAGAGTACGTTGGAAATACCATGTCCCTTTATTTCTTAGTATCTCGGTTTTTTTTTTTTTTTTTTTTTTTAGGATAAAAGACCTTTCTTTACCATATGAAAATATTAAAATTAATCAGGAAAATAAACATTGAAACTACACTTTTACAGACTCAATATTCAAATTTTACCAAATTTCTCAGGAATCCCTTTGTAGCTATCCTTTTATTCTTGGTGCAGAGTCCAATCCAGGATCGTGCATTTCCTTTAGTGGTCATGGCTTCTGAGTCTCATTTAATCTGGAACAAGTCCTCAGTCTTTCTGTGTCTTTCTTGACTTCAACATTTTTAAAAGAGTACAAGCCAGTTATTCTGTAGAAAATCCCTTAATCTGGATTTGTTTGGCGTTAGCTCATAATTAGATTAATGTTATACATTTTGGGCCAGAATACTGCCAGAGCATTGCTACCTTTAAAAGCATTGCGCTTTTCATAAATGTATATTAATAAATATATACTTAGTGAACAACAAAATCTGTGACAATGAAGACTTACTTTTGCATGTAAAATGGAACATTTTAATACCAGAGAAAAAGCAACCATCTTTCTTCATCTTTACCAATTGCAATAATCCTTCCTATGACAAATGACAGGATATTGCTTTTGGTGTTTACAGTGGACACTGACCATGAGCTTGTTTGTTTTCGCCATCCTTCTGGTCATAGCGTTCTCTTGGACGCCCTAAAGAAAAAGCCAGACAGGGGGTGGCAATCATCAGCGAAATGAATAAATACTTTGAAAATGAAGTTTTAACACAGAGAATGACCTACTAATCTTTAATGGCTATCAAGTATGATGTGAATTTCAGCTGGGGATGCCAGCAAAAATTCAATTCTAGTACATGCCAACGTTACCTGGCCAATGATAATATTAGTTAGAGATTCAGCTAATCTTCAAAGGATGAGGAGAACTTTCTAATTTTAGAACCAGCATTTATTCGCGCACCACAATGAATATGTGGTTACTGTTAAAGACTGCCTCGAGAGGAATGAAAGCTAAACTTATGGCAGCTTCGTTCCCGGTGAGTGGAAGAAAGAAACACGGAGAAGAGGAAATCACGGTAGAGCTGGAATCTAAGAACACATCTCACTCGAAGGTGTGCTATTTTTCTGGGCTCTTTCAATGTCTTCTTCATCACTGTTGTTCACGCACGTTTATGAAGCCTGGCCACGGGAACTTGGACTTCTGAACCAAAACCTTCCAGGTGGAACACGCAGGACAGATAAGCAGTGCAGTTGGGAAGTGTTTAACCTCTAGCCATCTTTTGATTTTGCCATTAGAAAGGGCAAGGGGGCCCTTTCTGGAATGTTCCTGTGGACACTCAACATTTGAATTCATGAACCCTCCTTATGCCGTCTGCCACACTGGTCCACACATCTGCCTTGGGTGTGGCAAAGCACTGCCCACCCGGAAAGCTGATTCTGAGGGTGCCTTGCCTGGCTGGGCTGCGGATGTTGTCGCTCTTTTTCTCTGGAGAACATAGTGCTGAATTTTTGACCTCCATTGGCACAGCTTCCCTATCTTCACGTCCCCAACTGGCTGAGTGCTTGGTCTGGAGCCACCCCACTCACTTTCCACCCCCTTGATTCTCATCTTATTATCAGATTTTCTCCCTTTCTCCTTCATGGGCGACTCGGGGGAAGGGATTGTTTTGGCTGGAATTTGACAAGGCACAGGTGGTTCTACCAGCTGCAAGTTCTTTAGTTCTTGTTGGCCGCCCACCAACTCTTGGTCTTTTCACAGTTCTTTCTGTGGTGGTGGAGGAGGAGGAGGGGCAGGAAGGGACCGTAGGCCCTTGATGTTGTTGTTCAACATCAGCAGCTGTCTCAGGTTGGCATGGAGTCCGGAGCGGTCCTTCAGGAAGGGTCCCCCCTCCCTTCCCCTGTCTGTATCTCCCTCTGGGGACTGGCCAGAGCTGTGCGGGAAGAGCCGCAGAAATGGCCGCTTGGCCAGGGCCTTGGTCAGCGGGCCCAGGGGCAGAAGGGCCACCTCTGTCCTTGCACACGGCCGGGCTGCAGGGGTGCGCGGCTCCCACGCTCACGTGGCTGCCACTCGCAGCCTCAGGAACTCGGGCTCGGACTCGGCTGCCTGCCTCTCTACTCCCCGGCTGGTTGGAGTCCAATGACACCAGCATCGTCTCCCAAAATAGACGACAATAATCCTCAGCGCCATCTCTCAAATGGCTCGTTTTGAGGAAAGAAGAAAGGAACTCCAAACTTGAAAGCGTTTTTTCCCTCCTTCCTTTTCCTTTCCAAGCATCTTTTTGATGGCGACAATAACACACTTGAATGTGCCGGTGACCTCCGCCGCCACTCCGTTTCACTGTTCTCTTCCCAGCCTTTTTTATTTTGAAAACATTGCGCCGACCCCTTTCCTCAGTGCGGCTGCAAGCCCCTGCCCGGCTTCCTCGGCCGCTCCTTCCTCCCGGGCTCCGCTTGAAAAGCTCGGCCCTGCGCGCTCCTTGTGTGCGGGCGCTCGCCTCCCCCATTAATCCGAGCCCCCGTGAAAGGGGACGCGCAAAGGGCCCTTTATTGGCTAATTCCTCTCCGTCTTCCGTCCTCTGATCCTTCTGCTTCATTTCTCCTCGCCCTCCTCCTCCCTAATCGCCGCCTCCCTCGGCCCCAGACAGACACGGGGACCGTCCTGTGGGCCTTTGCTGACGGGGAACCAAGGGCTCCGCCCGGCGGAGGCCCCTCCGGGGTGGGGGCCAAGACCAGGGCCCGGGGGCGGGGGGCGGGGCGGGGGTCTCTGGCTTCCTCTGCCCCCTTCACGGCTGCACAGAGGGCTCATTCCTGTCCCCGTCCCTGACGGAATTACCTGCTTGTCTCCCTGGACGTTCCCATCACAGCCCCGACCGCCCCCTCGGTGGCAATCACAAACACCTTCATCTGGTGGGAGGCGATTCTAGGGCTTTCCCAGGGCCCACGTGCACAGGGAAGCTAAGGGAGGCACAGCTCCATAATGTGGTGGGCACCGAGCTGGGTTCTCCCAGTCCGGCACTGGCTCCTCCAGAGAGTAGAAGCCCATTAGCTGTGTAATAAGGCTTTGTTGATATGCTACTGCTCTCTGTTTGCTTTGCACACAGAGCATTTCTTTGCAACCCAAACAGCCTGGAATGAGGCACAGAAGGAAAAGAAGGTGGAAGTGTGGGGTGTGTTGTTTGGGGACGGTGGGGCAGGGCTGGGAAAGCAGAAATGGCAGTCCTGGGAAGGAAATGAGAAGAGGAGAGATGGGCAAGTTTCTCTGCTTCCCAGATTGCCCTGAGGGGGACACAGAGCTGGGGGGGGGGGGGCTGCTACCTCGCTCCATTTGGATTCCTGGAACCTCAGAGATACCCATCAACAAAGAGAAGCACAAACACACATTTGAAAGCTTAAGTCTAACGAATTTTGGATTGCCCACTGCTTTGGATTTTCTACACTTAAAAAAGAATCTTCTTCGGCTAGAACAACCAGGAATAAACCTTATTTGATTTGGCCAGCACCAACATTTTTTACAAAAACCATAGTTCTGTTACATAGGCCACCGCAAATTATTCATCATACTTAGGGGGGGTTCCATACACCTGTCAATTCAATAGAGCAAATATGCATCCTTCCTCTCCGTCTCTCTCTGCTTCAAGGGCCCAGCAATGCTAATCTTTAGCAATATTCTTTTCCCAATAAGAGCTCACATCCAATATGAATGCTAAATAATGTTGTCACGAGGTTGCATGGGCACTGGTTAAGATCTATGCCCAAACTATAATGAATCTCTCTTCTACATAACTGTTATTGTGGCCAAAATCGGTGAACAGCCCATCCTCGAGGGAGCAGTGGGAGGAGACTGGAATATTGTGTTGGATTCTGTCCTGGACATATCTTCGGCTAGACTCCTGGAGCAGTTTAAATCAAGGGCTGGGCTGAGCAGGCCTGAATGGCTTTCGAATGACAGATTTATGGAGGGAGGCCTAATTAGATCATGGTAATTTGTAGTAGGACAGTATCTTTTGCTCAAGATCTCAAAGCACATTTCTGCCTTGATAGGTGAGCAAAACAAAGACCTATGGATGTCAAGGGAGAGTCTCAGTTTCACAGAATCAATCCTTGGGCAGCCCAGGGTAAGAGTCACACCTTGCATCTGGAAAACATTCTGCAGTTTTGCTACCTGTTTATGTAATTTTGTCTTCCTTGAGCCTCACAGACCCCAGTGGTGGACTCAGGAACAGCAGCCAGTATTTTACCCATTTTAGAGTAGAGAAAATGGAGTCGCTTATTGGTTAAGTGACCTGCCTGAGACCACGGGCTCAGTAGCGGGATGGATCTTTCTCTACCTAATGTGGATTGACAAGGTTGTCTGGAGAAAGGAGGTGGTGTGACTCTAAGCAGTAAGGGCAGAAAGAAACCTCGAGATGCTGAGATTCTGCTCCTAATGACTTGGCAGAAGGGAACATGGCCGAGGGATACAAGCTGCCAGGAAGCCAAACTAGGGAACAGAGCAGAAGCGCTGGGATTCACTTAGGTCAAGGGCTTAAAATGGATTGTGAACCTGTGTTAGAAGTACGCAGAAGCCTCAAGTCTGCTTATCGTGGTGTCACCTTGGCAAAGAATACTCTTGTATGTATGTGGTCGTGTGGCCATGGTGGTGGCCGTCGATCGTTACACACCTGTCAGCACTCTGTCTTTCAGAGTGCTCCCTGAAAGAGCAGGACCAGTAGCGGATGGCGCTCTTGAGTGCTCTCCCCAGGGCCTCTCTTCCCTGGATCACACAATTAGCTAACCTGCCTGATGAGACTGTCCAGTCCGGGTGACATTCACTCACTTAATTCACCGGGAATCACTTCCTGTTGGTCCCTATTGAGGTGATGTATAGATTTTGCCTCTGAGTGGTTTACCTTCCAATAAGAGGGTCAAAACATATGCCTACATAATAATGAGCAGGGGGGAAGGCGATGCCTTGTCTTGGTCCCTTATCGCTATGCTAACTTGAACATCATCTAGGTCTTTGGTAAGAAATAGAGCCTTATTTTTTTTGGTTTCCACAGTAGGATTCTGCACATGGCTGATTCTCATAAAATTTTGCTTATATCCAGATGATGGTTTTCTTTTCCCTTTTGGTTTCTTGAGGCCTCTTACTGAAAAAAAAAAAATCTTAATAAACAACTGACCTATGCCAGTAGTTTGGGGGTTTTTCCTCTTTCTCTCTCACTCTGAACATAGATACATTGCCATTTTGGAGATGGAGCCAATACGTACTACTAAAAGACCCATCACGGCTAAATGCAGATGGCAGAGAAACTTCATTTTCTAATCCTTAAATGTCCCCAGCATGTTAGGGACAATTTTAAATATAGTTATACACAGTTTAGCAAATCCTAGGATATGCAGTCACTCCTCAGAAACAAATAAGGAATCAATAAGTTTCTCATTCTCCAAGGGGTCACATCGCATGGTCCTCAAGTCAGGCTTGTCCTTCCTCGTTAGCACTAACCCTGAATGCGAAGACAATGGGTGGGAGGCAGCTTCGGGACCCGAGGAATCTTGAGAAAGTCTCCCCTGACTGTTTAAGCACATGGATTATGACAAAAATCACAAACTGCGGACTTGGCAGATTCTCCCAGAGCAGGAGGGGAAGGTGATAGCCTTCTCCAAAGTCAGAGGAGGGATGGGTATTGAATAAATCACAACAAATATGTGATATGTCCTGCAAATGATATGAAAAATTAAATACAAAGAAAAGTGAAGACAGGGCTTCTCAAATGACAGAGCTGTGGAGAGGGTGAAGGGGAGGTGGGGAGGGAAGGGGGGCGAGGCAGGAGGGGGAGGGGGCAGAGTGCTAAATTTGTGCAAAGAAAAACACTGATGCTATGCATAGTCTGAAAGATGACATGTTTCCCTAGTCCAGATGGCAGTTTTTTTAGAGTTATACTTGAATTCTCTGATAGAACAGACTTTGCTCAGATACTGTTATTAATGTTAGAACTCAGGGCTCCGGCTCCTGTTTCCTCGCCATTGCGGGCTGACACTGCTGTTCAGGGGAAGGGGAGTCCAGCATCTCAGAGAGCAGTGGCAGCAGCTTGTGCTTCTGGGGAAATGGAAGGAGGACCCCCAGGCGGCCAGTCCTGCCACTCCATAAAATGGAAGAACCTTGGCTCGCCGTATGCATTTTCTTTGTGATTTGGAAGACAAATAACTGCTTAGTTGTCTACGAACAGGTACTGCGGATGGTTGGATCCTGATTCTTACGGGCTGGGTTGGAAGCCAGGGAGGCTATTTCACTCTGGTTCAGCCCTGCTAAGTTGTTAGCTAAGGATGGGCTCTTGGAAGATCATGAGCCATGGATGCTGTAACTCTGTAGCGGGGATGCAGGCTGCCATGTTAGGACTCCCTGTGACCAGATCATGTATTATACAAAATTGCCCCTGTGAAAAAGCCACTCTGTAGCCTGGCGGTGTAAGGAAATTGCGAGATACTTTCTCTTAGGGAATCCCAGGCAATAGGGAATTCCTCAGACTCCTCTCTCATCTTGATACTGGAACCCAAGGGATATCTTTTGAAGACCAAAGAACTTCAAGGGAAGGAAAAAAAGGAAGACACAAAAATTACTTTCCAGTGTGTTTTGCTTTTTTTCAAGATTTCTTGATCATGATGGATGCCCAGTTTCTTTGTTCAGAGATGTCAGCCTGTGAATCAGAGGCAAAGCTCCCTTTTGGTTTTAGTTGTCACGGATGTCTATTTATAGTCATGGCCAAATGTGACCTCATCCTCTCGGTTTTGCAAGCTCAGCAAAGTGAGGCCAGGTTAGCCTGGCCACAGGTCTCCGAGGAGCACCCCAGATGCTGCAGTGTGTCTTGTCAGCAATGCCAAGGTTTTTCCCTTTCTGTGACTCCTCAAATGTCTTTCAGCTCAGAGAACAAGGTGATTGGAGAAGCCATCTTTGAGGTCAGAAATAAAATGGAAGTCTCTGAGTGTGTACAAGAGTTGTTGATTTTCTTTCTTTTCCTTCCTTCCCTCTCTCTCTCTCTCTCCTCTTTCTTTCCCTCTCTCCCTCCATTTCCTTCCTTCTTCAATTCTGTTTTCTTTTCTTCTTTTCCTTTTTTGAAGAATAGAATGGAGAAAGAAGATGATGAGACAAAGAAGAATGGGACAAATCCCTGATGGAAAAGGCCCCATGGGGCCAGACCAATAAGAGTTTCTAGAGATTCAAGCAGGAACCCGATCCTTTCTTGTAAGTACTTAAATATTGAGACAGACAACACATCTGTGGAAATCACAGCTCTTGTCTTGGGAGGAGCCATGGTGTTAGTGAGCTCTGCCTAATTTCACAGTCCACTTCTTGGGGCCTTTGTTCGTCCAGCCAACATTCTCTGTATGCTGTCTATGTGCCGGGCTCCCTCCGAAGGCAACTTCTCTCTGCATTCCTGGAGTTTCTTATCTTCGCTTTGAGAATTTATTATTAAAGAACAACTCTGTATCTATGACATGGTCTATGTCATGGAAGTCAGTGAAAAGCTCTCCTTTTCCTAACCCAAGAGTCTTTACTAAGCTGTGGATGGCTCTAGCGACACTCCCTTCCTATTCCATCCCATATATATTTACATGGCATGACCGAAACTATACGTCTTCAAGTCTACAAAGTCATAGGAATCAGTTGCTTTATTAATTCCATTGAAAAATCTGTTGAATCAATTGTTGAAGTAGTGTGACTCTTTTGTCAAGAGCCGTTGCTGTAGCTGTCCATTGATGCGGCCAGGGTGGGTGGCATTGTCGAAGACATGGTGGTGGGGATAGACGTTGTCCCCACTCACCAATTAGCCAATGCATACTAAAATGTAGGGCATGTGGAGAACCCCCAGAAACTTGGGGGGAAACAGCACAGTGAGCAGGAGGCATCTGCAGCGGCTGAAGGAAAACCAAAGATCTTACACCTGTGAGGAGGGTACATATTCTGCCTTCGACTTCTACCAGTCACAGCTATATCAAAATCACATTTGTCCCTTAACACATACGTATTCTGTCATGAAGCCTCCCTCAATGTTTTGGCTGTGTGTTTTAATGTCAGTTTTTCTAAGATGAAAATAACCAGAAATAACAAGGAACAAAGTCAAGGAGTAGAAGTGTACAGCGAGAAAACAGCAGTACATGTAGTCTTCTTTCATGAATGTCCCCATAAACGAAAATCCCAAGCAGCTTCCTTGATTTCATTTTTGGTAACTGCAACAGAAAACTGCATCTGGACTGACAATGTGTATACCACGATTCAGCCCAGTGTGCTTACAAATTGCCAAGTTATAGCAAACCCCCAGCAGAAAGGATGGAGATTTCTCACAAAAATACTGGCAAACCTTGAAGAGCAGCGGCATTTACTGACACTACATCCTAGGAAAAAGAAATGAACTGGAAAATGTACATCAGGGTGATCATCAATGTCAGTTGAGTCCTGCTTTTTCTTCTCACTCCCCTCCAAATAATTTGGCTTTCAAAATAACATCTACTGTTCTTTCTTCAGTAGATAGAGCGATGATGTAGCATCTAACTGGAATTCTCCCCTTTTATTCTTTCCTCTCTACCTCCTGGAAATGTGTTCACTTCGAGGTTAATCTGGATTTTCAGCAGAAGCAGTAAGGCAAAGTATTATAGACAAATGACAGTCACCTACAAGGGGGAAAGAATCCACTTTTGAGAGCTAGACTATAACTATTTTGGGCAATATTTAATTCCACTCTGGTTTTCTGTCCCATCTAGAACTCTTTTGGTTGTCTCCCCTAGGCTGTAAATTCAGTTTTTTTTTTTTTAATCCAAATTTATTTTCGATATTTACCTGAATGGAACATGAACATTTCTTAACCAAACATGATTGATTTTTGCATATTTCACTGGGTGGGGTTAATACGTCTTTGTAATTATGAAAGATCTGCAGTTACTTGGAGCTAAAAGTGGGTGTTGGAACTCTCATAATCTGGGAGCAGTGGTTGCCAAACTTGGCTCAGCAATTCCCTGTGTCCATTAAGCATCATCTATGTAAAGAATTAATGTTATAGGATACTGGGGGGAACAGAAGGTGCTCATCCCTGAAAGGTTGAGACTTACACTCTAGAACACTGAACTTTTAGGGTCTAATCCTGGGGTTTCGCTAGGTCCACTTGAAGAATTAGGAGTTTGGTCCTGTCCCTGACAAAAATCAAATAACACAATACACATATACACATCCCAAATACTAAACAGCAATAATATGGTTTTCTGTGTGTGTGTTTGTTTGTTTTGTACTTAAGCCTTGTCTATATATCTGAATCAGCTTGAAAATAATACACTAATATCCATTTAGTCTCAGATAATCATTTCAAATAAGTATTCACTAATTCCTTGCTGGTTTTCAAAATAAAAGTTATTTGATGAAAATAAACTACTTCATGCTATTCCCTACAAGAAGAATATGGACAGAATCTCTATTTAGTATAATACCTGGCCAGGAATAGATGTTTATAAACAGGGTTTTTAAAATAGGGTTTTGCAGGGTGCCTGGGTGGCTCAGTGGGCTAAAGCCTCTGCCTTTGGCTCAGGTCATGATCCCAGGGTCCTGGGATCGAGCCCCGCATGGGGCTCTCTGCTGGGCAGGGAGCCTGTTTCCTCCTTTCTCTGTCTGCCTCTCTGCTACTTGTGATCTGTCTCTGCCAAAGAAATAAATAAAATTTAAAAAAATAAATAAATAAAATAAAATAGAGTTTTGCTTATTTACATGCTGCAAGTCATTATGCCTGAATAATGATAGTCACACTAAGAGTATTGTTTGGATCTTTTTAAAACATTCATGCTGATTAAAGGATTAGATGGTCACGTGGTAAAAATTCCCACTAAAATAGAACAGTTGAAAAATATGGGGGCACCTGAGTAGCTCATTTGGTTAAACGTCTGTCTTCGGCTCAGGTCATGATCTGAGGGTCCTGGGATGGCGCCCCACATCAGGCTCCTTGCTCAGCGGGGAGCCTGTTTCTCCCTCTCCCTCTGCTTATGCTCTCTCTGTCAAATTAATAAATAAAATCCTTTAAAAAATGCACAAAGTCTAGTGCTCTTTAATATAGTCAATCACTATGCCAGAAGTCAATGTCCTGTCTTCTAAACAACAGCCCCAACACACTAAAATGGGTTTCTATCAACCCTGGTGTTATCTCTGCTTTGCCTCCACTGACCCTGAGTGGGAAAGAACAGCCCAGGCACACCTCATGGCTACTTGCCGTCAAGCAGCCGAGGGAAGGGCAAGTGTACTGAAGCAGCAGAATCAATCACCAGACTCATTAACCCGCCAGCCTCCCACCCCTCCCACGAGCTCCCCAGCCTTCCAACTTGCCACTACCCTCCCGTCCCTGTGACCCACACTCACCCAGACCACCTTCAAGGGGCCATGCACCTGCTCACCACACCCCACTCCCTTCCCGGCCCCTCGCAAATGGGCAGCTGCAACTTAAGAGGCCGTTTCCAAAATAAAACCTGCGCTTGCCCCAATGCGCACGCGTGCGCGCCCACAAGCCCACGCGCACGCCCACACACGCATGCGCACATACGCCCATGCGCACGCCCACGCTCCCACACGCCCACGCCCACACACGCATGCACCCACACGCGCGTGCGTGCATGAGCAAGCGCCCCTGAGATCCCATCAGAGTTGTGGGCAGAGGACCCTGTGCTCGTGGGGCATCCAGCGCTCCTTCCTCTCGGCCCCCACAAGCCCGAGCCCTTTGTGTCGCCTCGGGACGCCATGCTGCCCGCGCTCCGGCACCTCCCGGCCCCTGCCTTCCCTCTCGCCCTCTTGGAAGCCGCAGCTCCCTATCAGGCCCGCTTTGCCAGCCCTGTACTGTACTTCATTAGGCAGCTCTATTTAATGGTTTCCACAAAAGCCATCATTTTAGCCCAACTGCCTTGACTAAATTAAAATTTCCAATCTCTGTTTTAGTGTTCTGCAACTGATGTATACATAAGCAAAACTGGTCAACATCTGCCAGGGGGTTGGCAAAAAGTTCTGTAAAGATGTACTTCACATTTCTGAAGCATGTGCAAAGTAACAGCGTCCTTATCCTCCCGAGAGCTCTCATGGTTTTACTTCACCATTTGTTCAAACACACTTTAGCTGCGTATAAGCCATACAGTTGATTCTCCCCTTGGTTGCCGTTTTATCTGTAGTGTCATTTTGAGTAATTGGGGTATGGTAGCTGATCAACTTACAGGTTTCTCATTGGCAGAAAGGGACCATATTGGCACCAAGAAAGAATGTGATGGGTCCTCTCGGTGCATAAGCAAGTGTCCCTCTCTTGCACTTGGCTACCCAAGGCCATTAGGAAATAAGCTTAATAAAGCCTCCAAGTATATATGTCTTCAGTCTTCCCGGGCAGAGGCAGGCACCTATAGAAGAAACACTGCAAACCAGTGTGGAAAGATGGTCAATGTACATATTTAGTCAGTGATCTGTGAAAGTTTTTGAATTAGTTTTTAAAGCTTTGTTAAGACCAGAACGCACAGATGTTGAAAACAAGTTCAGATGTAGCGACAGATGGTATTTGATTATGAAGCAGACTGTTCATATAATACAAAGATGCTGCTTCTGCCATACACAAGTAACCGCAGAGAGTGCAGCAGAAATTTTGGAAGGCAGGCGGTTCGAGAGGGTCTTTGTGCAGCAATAACTTTCCCATTTTCCAGCAGTGCTAGAATTGGGATAATTTCCCCCTTTTCTTTTCAATCAGGGCCTTTCTCTGGTCTACCATGTCCTGCCTCCCTTTCCAGCATCTTTTCTTCCAGCCTTAAAGATGCCTCTCTCCCTGCAGTGAGTTGTCTTAGCTTACCAACGCCTTTAACAACAACGGGGCGATCCGCAGGTACGCGTGGCCTCATCAGAGGCGGTCCCAGGCCCAGAGCAACGCGGAAAGAGGAAGCGACTGCGGATGTTCTCATAGTCTAAGAGGAAAAATTTCTCATCGTCCTTGCTTTACAGTGAGGACTTACGCTTGAAACAGCAGCCAGGATGATGACTTCAAATGTGCTGCCACACACGTGCTGAGGTCACTGCGGGCACGCATGTGTGTGAGACTCAGCTGCCTCATCTGTAAAATGGGGATGACATTTACCTCACTCATCTCACAGATGCGCCGAGAAGATCATATGGGATGTGGGTTATAAAGTGCCTTGAAAAACAGAAAGGACTGTTCACATGCATGTGACTGTCATTGTTGAGGTCTGAGTATGGGAGAGTGTGGGTATCTTACATTGAAAAGAGAAATCGGGGTGCCTAGTGGCTTCGTCAGTTGAGTGTGTTTGGCTCGGGTGTTGGTCCTGGGGTCCTGGGATCAAGCCCTGCATTGGGCTCCCTGCTCAGCGGGGAGTCTGCTTCTCTCTCCCTCTCTCTCTCTCCCTCAGCCCTTCGCCCATGCTCATTCTCTCTCTTGCTCTCTCTCAAGTAAACAAACAAAATCTTAAAAAAAAAAAAAAGAAAGAAAAGAAAAGAAAAAGAGAAATCACCTTGTACCTTGGGAGATGCCAATCAGAAATTCTTCTCTGTCAGTCCTAGAAAAATGCTGTGGTATCAGAAGTAAACGAGAAGTCAGCAGCACCCCTGGCTGCAAAAGTATGCCCTCCAGATGGTTATTTTCCTTTTTCAGACTAGAAACTTTGAGGACGAGTGACTTTGAGATCATGACCACAATAGAGTTTCCTAGTGAAGGTTCTGGGTGTGGTGCCAAGAAGCAGACATGCTTAGAAAAGGCCAACGTGGTTTCAACAGCCTCCTCTCCAGCCTCCTTCAGAATCCAAGCTTTCAGGTCTAAGGTCACTTAGACCTTAAGATCACTAGGTAAGTGATCAGACCTCATCTCCAGAGCTTTTTCTGCCTCTGTTATTTTTCTTTATCAACACAGTCCTGGCCTGGCCCGTGGTACAGGGCAAATGTGGGTGGGGGAGGGGCCAGGATAGCCTCTTTCCTGCAGGACTTGACTCAGAAGCCCACCGCCTGGCCCCCGCAATCCAAGTCTCCTGTTTTGAAGAGCTTACCATGTGCCAAATAATATTTAACAAACACAGATGAGCTGTAGGAGATGAGGGAGAGAACCAGCATGCCAGGATATACTGGAGGAGATTTCGAGGGAGCTGCAGGAGAGAAGGCATGTCATTCTAGGTGGGTCCAGGATGCTGCTGGATGAGGAGACAGAGGGGAGTTTTCAGTGTTCTACGAAAAACCTTTTTTTGGTTCATTCTGTTGGTTTGCTGGTCAGAAAAATCAACCTGGTTTTGTTGAGGGTAAAGCAGATAGGACAGTAACTTATAATAAATGCACAGAGTTTGATTAGCCAATAGGAAAAGGGATTTATAGTCTTTCTCCAACTTGCAACTGTATATTAAAGCCCCCTGTGTGTTTATTGCAGACAGAACTGGTGATCTAATTTGTGGGGCTCTGGCCAAAATGAAAATGTGCGGTCCTTTGTTTAAGAATTATTAAGAATTTCAGGGGCACCTGTGTGGCTCAGTGGGTTAAGCCTCTGCCTTGGGCTCAGGTCATGATCTCAGGGTTCTGGGATCGAGCCTCGCATCGGGCTCTCTGCTCAGCGGGGAACCTGCTTCCTCCTCTCTCTCTGCCTGCCTCTCTGCCTACTTGTGATCTCTGTCAAATAAATAAATAAAAATCTTGAAAAAAAAAAGAATTATTAAGAATTTCCAAAGGGTGGTAGCAGAGCAGTCGAACAAACGTGGGACTCTGCTAAGTGTGGGACTCCGTGTGACCTCACAGGGCTCATGCCTGTGAAGCTGGCCTGACTGCAGAGGAGGGTTGGAAAAGCAAACTTTTCTGGTCCTCTCCCATGCAGAATCTCTGCAGCACTCAGAAGACACCTGTGTTTTGAGTATCCATTTACTGAACTGTGAGTAGATCGCCATGAGTGAGAAGGAGAACGGAAGGCAGGGACCACAGACTCATACAAGAAAACAGAGTGGGCACGAAGGAAGGCTAGACGACAGTCAGACGTCCTAGGTTTGCACTCAGACCTTATCCTGGGTCGGATTTATGAATCTATCTGCGAGAGAGGAATAAGCAAGCGTTCCTGTCCCAAGAGTCTCCCAGGGTTGATGGGCGCTCCAAGGATGGCGATGTGAGCGTCAAGTGCAGATTGCTGGGAAGTCAGTGCTCTTGGTCCAGGCGACGTGCACTACACGGGAGGTGAGCTGGTTAGCTAGTCAGCCAGTCGGGATTTATGAGGCCCCTTTGTGCTCAAATCTGTGGTGAGTGCCGTAGCTAAGGCCATGAGAACTCGGGAGACACTGGTGCTTGGAAGCAGGCTGGGAATACTCTCTCTGAGTATTCCACGATCCCCGGACCCTGGAAGAATCTCTCTCTCTTTTTTTTTTTTCCTTAAAGATTCTTTTTATTTATTTGACAGTCAGATATCACAAGTAGGCAGAGAGGCAGGCAGAGAGAGGAAGGAAAGCAGGCTCCCTGCGGAGCAGAGAACCCGATGTGGGGCTTGATCCCAGAACCCTGGGATCATGACCTGAGCTGAAGGCAGAAGCTTTAACCCACTGGGCCACCCGGGCGCACCCCAGAAGAACCTTAAAGTGAAGGTTTGCAAGTCCTTAGAAGCTACCTACACCACTCATGAATGTTCACATGGGTAGGGAAACCAGTTCCGCAAGAGGCTATGTTAACCGAGGAGAAAGACAAGGAACAGTGAATTTGATAAGCAGAAATAATTTCTCTGTCTGCTTGTGAATCAGTGCTGTTCAGTTAGAGAGCCCCACTAAAGAGCAAGACATACAGCTCTGAATAGAGAGCTGAGGGCTGGAAGCGGTGTGTGGCCCTCACTCAGGCTCTGTTCCCTCCCTGTTCCTGGTCCTTTTCCGGGCACCTGTTTTTGATGAGGACTGATCATGTCTTCACTCCCCACTCCCACAATCACCATCACTCCTACACTGAGGACCAGAGTTTCCCAAGGAAGAATTCTCATCACCTCAGCTAGGACTATTTCTGAGGAAAGGAATTGTAAATAGCTTCACATTCCCAAGTGGGCCTGATTGTGGTGTCCTGCTTTGGGATAAATTGTCCTATTAAAGTGACAGCACCAAGGGAGCCCACGCCCAAACTCCTGCCCTTAGAAAGGATGAGATAGTGAATATATATTGCTTTAAGCCACTAAACGTGTGACAATTTGTTACACAGGCACAGCAAATGGATACATATTGTGATCATTTATTATAATGCCATAATAACTGCCACTCTGTGGAGTGTCTAGTGTGCCCTTGCCTTTGTACGAGGGCATTGATACATATTCTCCTAATTCTTACAACTTGGTGATGGAGATACCTTAAGGACTATTTTAGAAATGAAGAAACTGAGGTTCAAATAACTTGTTCTAGCACAGAATAAGAAGCGGGAGGAACGATTTGAACCCACGTCTATCTTATCTGGAGTTCATGCCCTGAAGTATGAGGGCAGTTTTCTTTCATTGTGAATTCTTTCTTTCTTTCCCAGCCTCTAAGCCATGCATTACGTTCTGGGTTTAGTAACATGTCAATATTCTGCTACATGCTTGGGTTTCCTCGCTTCCCTCCACTCTTAGTTCTGCAAAGTGCTCAGGAAACCTAGCCCATCTCCGGTGCAAGTGCCTGGACACCGAACCCTCCTCACAGACAAGTAGTGCCCCCAGCGTGTCTCCGACAAGGCTTCCCTAGGAGTTACCCTTGCTGCCTCTGGGATCAAGGTTCCAGGAGCTGTAGGCTCCAGGGTTCTTCACAAGGGCAACTGTATCTAGTGCCCCCAACCTCCTACTGGACGCTGCCATTGACATTGTAGTATGTATTCATTTTCTAAGGCTGGGTAACAAATTACCACAAATTCAGTGGTGCCGTGTGTGATGACAGGGCCTAGTGAAGGCAGCAGGAGGCCTTTTGAATCAGCCATATTTGGATTTAACTTTTGGTTTCCTTGAGCCTCCTACTTACCAGCACTTAGATGAGAGCTAGCACATAGAAGATACTTATTCAAGTTTGTTAAATCAATGAAGTTGATCAATACTGATGATGATGATGACGACGACAATGATGGCAGCAAGATGGTGGAGTAGGAAGACTTCTGGAAACCAGGTAAGACATCAGAGTACGCCAGGCAAACTCCAAGCTAATAGTAGTTGGCTTGAAACAGGTTCGTCCACTTGATATCAAAAACCATTAAAGACCTGAAGACTGTGTAGCAGAGACAGCCAGCGCAATGGTCCTCCACACTGGTTTGTGGTCTTTGGAAGACACTCTGAAAATGTAGTTGTATGAACAAAACCACCAATACTTACTGCAGTAAAGAAAGAACAGGTCAGAGAAACAAACCTGTGGGAGCTTTTGGATATTTCTTATCGTTTGAGACTTCAACAGAGTCAAGTGCGTCTGGCAGCCTTAATGAAAGGTATGTCTACTAATTTATATTTGTATTTTGTGGTTGGAATTGTTTTATGATTTGGAATCTGATTTATTTATAATGCCTTATAAATTTATAGATAATAAATCACATTTAGTTACCCATTGAATAAATCATTTTCGTTGAAAAAAAATTAGCAGCACAAATTTATTATCTCAGGTTTCTGTGTGGCAAGAGTCTTGGTAGAGTTTAGTTGGGTCCTGTACTCAGTATCTCACCAGACTGAAATCAAGGTGAGGGCCTGTGATCATATGGAAGGCTTGAGGGGCTCCTCCAAGCTCTCCAGTTGGGGGCAGAATTCAGGTCTTTGGGGTATGGTTATAAAGGTCCTATTTTCTTGCTGGCTGGTGACTAGGGACAATTTTCAATTCTCAGAGGCTGCCATCAGATTCTTGCCATGTGGCCCCCTCCATAGACAGTTCACAACATGGCACTTCAAGGTCAACAGGAAAATCTTTATGATCGCACTTAATCAGTCTAGGAACATTTAGGATAATGTCACTTTTTTAAAAAAGATTTTTTATTTATTAATTTGACAGAGAGAAATCACAAGTAGACAGAGAGGCAGGCAGAGAGAGAGAGAGGGGGAAGCAGGTTCCCTGCTGAGGAGAAAGCCCGATGCAGGTCTCAATCCCTGGACCCTGAGATCATGAGCTGAGCCAAAGGCAGAGGCTTAACCCACTGAGCCACCCAGGTGCCCCGATAATGTCACTTTTGATCACCTGCTTAGGGATCTTAATTATGCCTGCAAAATACCTTCATTCTTGCCATATAATATCACCTAATTATGGGAGTCATAGCTTATCATATACATTGGTTCTGCCCATACTCAGAGTGAGGGGACCGTATAAGACATGTACAGGAATTCCCATTCCAGGAATGGGAATCTTAGAGGCTGCCCAAATATTGCCAGCCACGCAGAAATTGAAGACGGTACAGCCATCCCTGAAGACTAAAGGATCCTGAGAGGTTAGAATAGTCAGTGCCATTCTTCATGGTCCTTGAGGGAACCCACAGGCAGATGACGGCAACTGCACATCATGGGCCTCCAAAGCATGATGTGATGCTGATGGCCGGAGTCCCCTAATCCAGGGAAATTTAGGACTTTCTTTCAGTTTGCATATTCCCAGTTTCCAGAAATTTCCTTCCATGCATTTTGTTCTTCTTGTTTGTGGTGTGACAAAATTATTATCATTGTGTTGAGAAAAATATTTATTATGACTGCTTCAATTTTCCTCCTTAGTCTTGTTTTTCAACAGAATAATTAGTGTTTGTAGAGGCAGCTCTAAGGCTTTCATTTGTCATGGAAAATCTAGGTAATAGGCATAGGATAGAGAATATTCATTTTTTGATTCTCCTTTCTTATTGTCATGAGAAGAAACACATCATTTCTTGTTCTATTTTAAAGATTTTTTTTTATTTATTTGAGAGAGAGAGCATGAGCCGGGGGTGGGGGGGGCAGAGGGAGAAGCAGACTCCCCGCTGAGCAGGGAGCCCTATGCAGGGCTCGACCCTGGAAGGCCAGGATCATGACCTGAGCCACCCAGGTGTCCCGAAACACATCATTTCATCATAGTTTCACATATATTTTCCAGTTTCTTACGTATTCTGCCCATTGTATAGACTCTTTTACATTTCTCTTAAAGACGTCTTTCTTGGAACTGTTGGGTTCCTGTTCCAATAAGAATGAACCATGGTCTAAAGCTTCTGCCCAGCTGTCAATCCATTTCTGTATAATTCCTGGTTTGTTTGACTTTTTCTTCACTCCCTGTCTTCCTTTTTTTCTTCCCTTTGGGTTTTCACCTTCCTTCTGTTGGAATACATCTTAGGTAAATTTTTCAGAAAGAGTACACGGAAAATAGTACTCTATTTTCATGCATATTGGAATATTTACTTATGATTGATATTTTGGACTAATATTATACTCTAGGTTTTCACATTCAAGCTCTGAATAGTGTTTTAGGGAGTAACAAAAAGTTCAAGGAGCAAATAAGAAAAGCATTCAGGCAGAGGAAACATCTATGCAAATGTACTGAGACATGAAATAACAGGGTATGTCTTGGGAACGAGGAACAATTCAATACTGTAGGGCTGTCAGGGGCAAGAATTAGAGGGAAGGGAGAAAGTATTGGGAAAGATGACGGGAGGAACAGGTAGGGATCTTGATGGCCAGGCTAAGGGGATTAGATACAATACTGAAGCGAAAAGAAACTGCAGATTAGTCTTAATCTGGGAAATACCAGAACTGTGATCCAGAAAGATTAATGACTTACTTAGAGCAGTTGTATGAAGAATGGCCATGAGATTGGAAGAAAAGGAACCTGCACAAAAGAAGTAGCTCATTATAGCTGAGTGGAGAATGGTAGAGTAGTCACCAGGGACAGGTCGTAAGGGGGGTTACAAACCAAAGTTAAGGACTTTGGATTTTATTCTGGAGCAATGGCAAGACTCTGGACTCAAATAGTGGGACAGTTTAATGCTTTAGAAGAATCACTCGATACTGTGCAGGAGAATGAATTAATGTTGGGGTAGAAAGATGGAAGGTAGGAGGCCAATCACAATATTGTTCACTTCTTGCCATTGTAGTACCTGGAACGGGAGTTGACAGGGCCTGAATTAGGGTCCTGCGGCTGGACAGGAGTGAATGGGTTTGAGTGATACAAGGAACATGAATTGACAACCAAACGATATATTGAGCAGATGTGGGAACAGAGAAAGAAAGACAGAATGACTCATGGGTTCTCAGGTTGGTCCAGTGGATGGATGAATGACTCCATTCACTTAGGAAAAGACATCGGGGGAAAGATGTCATAATTTGGGATAAAGCAGGTGAGTCACATGTGGATCTCCTTCTGTCTCTCCTTAAATGTTAATCACTTTTATCTGGCTGGTGAAGCAAAGAGCTTAGTGTGTTTCCTCCTCCAGAGCGAAAGAACATTCTCCTCATCACACTACCCTATCCTGGAAACATCCCCCCTTTGGCTTCCTGGCTTTAGAGGGACCATCTTCTTTCAAATGCTCTCCATTTCCCCCAAACATAGGGGTCCTTTACAGTTGCCAAGCCCTCAACCTAGAACTGTTTTCCCCGCCTCTTTGGTCTTTCGATGTTAGTGCCAAGTAACCGCCTCAGGGAAGGCTGTCTGCTCCCCCCGACCCTGGGGACACTTGTTCCCCTGTAACCCTTGCCTTCGCATTACTAAGCTTCTGCACCCATAAAGAACTTTGTAGTCTACGTGGTTCCTTTGTTTTTGTGAATAACTGTCTCCCCCTACTAAAGTATAGCCTCCACCAGGGTAAAAACTATGTCTTACTCATCACCGTTTCCACGAAGCCTAGAACAAATGTTTGTTGAAGGAATGAAAGAGAAGAATGCCCTGAAGCTTAGTGTGGCTGTGACCACAGAGGCTTTCTACCCCCAGAGTGAAATGACTCTTCTCAGACGACTCTCAGCAGCTGTTGGAGAAGCTGCGTGGCTAATTTCCAGACACGGGCCCTACTGGGGCCACTGCACACAGTTCCGGCAAAACTATAGGTCTCCGGGATGCACCGCTTCGAGTTGTGATCCGGGGAAGCCACACCTGCCGACAGGTCACTCTAGGCAACAACCAGCAGGAGGCTTGCAGTTCTACCTCCAGACGAGGGGGCACGTGCCACCAAAGCATTCCCCTTTAGGCACATTTGCTCTCTGGAGACCACGAGGTCCTCGAGCATGAGTGGTTGTGTCCATTTCACCCTGGCCGCCGCTGAGTGCTGGCCGCAAAGATGAGCTCGATACAAACGTGGCAAATAAGCAAATGCACCCGTCAAGACGGAGCTGCTGATCTGCCGTCATATAATTTTTTTATAGTAAAATTTCTTTTATAAAATTGTTTCAAAATTATCAAAGCAATAAAGCTTGTAAAAATTCAAATAATAAAAAGTTTACACGGTGAAAAAGAAAAGATGCCCTTTATGTCTCCTCTCTAATCCTGAGTATCTGCTGTCTATCTGTCTACCCATCTATATCTATCTATCTGTCTGTCTGTCTGTCTATCTGATCTATCATGTTTGTCTATCGCTGGTACAAATTGCACCAGACGGTTTAGAATCAAGCAAGAGGCTGGGGACCCTGGGTGGCTCAGTCAGTCAAAAGTCCAAACTCTTGATTCTGGCTCAGGTCATGATCTCAGGATGGTGAGATCGAGCCTGGGTCAGACCCAATAGTGTGGAGTCTGCCCAAGAAATTCTCTTCCTCTCTCCCTGCCCCTCCCCCCACAATGTACACTCTTTCTCTCTTAAAAAAAAAAAGGCACCAGTTAAGTTCTCCATTACTCATCTTGTTAGATGTATAAATGAATATAATTTTAAATATAAATGTGATTATGTGATTGACTGTATTTCATAAAATCTAAGAGGCATCAATTATAAGGCCTGTCATCATTTTATGTTTTACTGAAGAAAATAATGCTACCTCTTATAATTTATAGGAGCTGTTGATTGTATGATGCACCGCAATTTCAGAAGTGTTGATATGTAGGAAAAAATGTTTTAGAATCAACAAAATAAAGTACTATATTATTCTGCTCCTAGACTTTGCTAGTTAGTGATTTGCCCTAAAGATCTTTCTGTGTTGTTATAAGAAGATTTATCTCATTTTAAAAATTATTCTATAGTATTCCAGATAAGGATATCAAATAATTTATTTAATCGTTCATCCGATAAATTATAATTGTTGCATTTGAGAACAGTGTTTTAAATAAAATTTCTTATGTATTTTTGTGTATCTTTTGAATATATCTATTTCCTAGAGGTAGAATTACTAGGTCATATTAAATTTTGACAGTTACTGTACATTTGTCCTCTAAAAAAATCTTTTTATTTGTTTATTTATTTAAAAGATTTATTTATCTATTTGAGAACGAGAACATGCATGTGTGTGTGCGAACACACAAGAGGGAGAGGGACAGAGGGAGAGAGAATCCTCAAGCAGACTCCCTGATATGTGAGAAGCCTGACATAGGGAGCAATGCTGGAACCCCTAGATCATGACCTGAGCCAAAATCAAGAGAAGGACATGTCACCAACTAAGCCACCCAGGAGTTCCTAAAAAACATCTACCTACGATCTTGCAATAATATCTCAGAGTGCCTATTTCTTCGTACCCTTATCGAAACTGAATAGCACCAATAGTTTCCATTTTTCTAATCTAACTGGCAAAAAAAATGGCATTATGTTTTAATTTGTACTTCTCTTGCCAGTCAAGGTAAGCACATTTTCACATATTCACTAGCCACATTTATTTCTTCTGTGGTATCTTGATCTTTCATGTTCTTTAACCGTTTTACTATTGAATGGTAGTTTTTTTTAATTGACTTATTGGTGTGTTTTATACAGTAAGGCTCATTAATCTAAATGTATCTAATATGCATTTTCTCTAAATTTTTTCCCCTTTTTTGGTGAGGTGTAACTTTTTATACAGGCATACTTTTCATTTTATTTTTTTATGGCTTCAAACATGTTCTGTATTTAAAATATCTTCCAAACTCCAAGATGGCAGAATTAGTTTTTCCAGAGTGTTCCTCTGTTTTGTGTGTATGAGAGTGTGTACATGTGTGTACACATGTAAAATATATATTTTTCAACCGTTTGTCCATTAATAATTTATTTTTGCATATGCTGTTGGATAGGGATCTAACTTTCTTCCTTATCACTAACAAATCATTCCAATGCTCTTTGTTGAATAGTTCTGCATGTCTTTTGCTGTGGAATACATTTTTATCCTGATTTGAAAGTCGTCCTTATTATAGACAAAATTCCTATGTTTACCTATGTCTCTTTCCGGGTTTTCTTATCTTCTTTCTTGAACTATGTTTCTCAATCCTTATTATTGTTACTTCATATTTTGCTTTTCTATTCATTGGGGAAAATCATAGAAGAAATAGATAGGAATATGCATTGAGTCTCCAGATACTGATTGGTTGTTCTCTGTGTGCTGGGCTTCATTGTAAGTCCTTGAGTGTATTCAGTAACCTTACTGAACTTCAACGTAACTGTTAATGGTTTTAAAAACAAATTCCCTATTTAGTCTTCAATCCTTGGCTTTCTTTGTAGCATTTTCTCTTCAAGGTGCACTTAAAAATTGTTTAAGCAAATAAGTAAACAAAAATTGTTATGTTCCATTAACAGCCCCTAAATTTGATTGGAATTGCATTAATTTATAAGTTGATTGCATTAATTTATGGAATAAAGTTATTGAGCAAATTAGACAAAATAACTGCTTATCATTTTGGGTCTTCCCTGTGCAAAAACTTATACCTTCCCTTTATGGGCCCTACTTTCCTTTTTCTAAAAAAAAAATGAAGATAATTGATTGCATTAATATCTCATAAGATTTCTGAGAGTAAAGAAATCTTCTAGTTAATTCCTAGCACATTATAAGAATATAATAAATATTGGTTACAATTATTATCATTATTATTGTTATTGTTATTGCCTGACTCAAGTCTTTTAGGGCTTCTTTATGTCTTTAGAGTAGTTTTATAGCTTTACTCCTGATATTTTGTAGGTTTGGTTGTTATTTTATTTCCATTGTATGCTCTCATTGTTTTTTGCTAATATGTAAAAAACATAAATTGAAATGTGCATGAATTCTCCAAATATTTCTGAGTGTCCTCTATGGGCTTTCCCCAGTTCTTCCTCCAGGCTAGCTCTGGTGCCCTTGGGAAGTACCAGGTATGGAGAAACAAAGGCCAGTTTCAAGAGTCACCATGTGTGCTTCTCTCAAGGTTGACATGTTATCACTCCAAAATCAAACATAAATACACTTTTAATGCTTGATCTTTCATATTAATCATCCCTCTGACCACATTGGATACATTGGAGAATTGGCTATGTTGTACATGGAAGTAATAATTGCCATCAGAAACTCTGAATACTGACTTATATAAGATACAGACTTGACCATCTACTTTGCAAATAGCCACTTTATATATATAGTTTAGGAAGCAAGTTTGTTTTGCGACATCATGGATAACTGAGGATGCCCAACAAGAAGATATGGCTTGGCGGATTCCAGCCATTCCTACGCTGCTAAGAGAAGAAGTGGCTAAGCGTTACTCAATGTACACGATGTTTAGATAGGATATTTTGAAACAGAAGATGATGTATAGCATCTCACTGTGCTATGCTAGTTAGACTAGAGTGGCTGAAGCTGCTATGAATCTAAAAGAATATCATCTCTCCCTTAAACCAATTACCCAGGAGATTCACCATGGCCCTGTGCAACTGAGTCACATCATTAATATCAAAGGAAAACTACAATGATCTCTCTGGTATTTAGATTTTTTTTTGAACTCCCCAAGATATTTTGTTGGCTGTGTCCAGGTCTAGGAAGCAGTCCCACAGCTCCAAGGTTATTTATGTATCTGCAGTCTTGCAAGTCAATGGAGCCCACTCAGTTTAGACTCAGATCATTTAAAAGTGGATATTGCTGTTCCGAACACTGTCGAACTTTCTCTTCTCTCTCTTCATTCTTACCACCATGGTATCCCCCAAGTATCACTGGCCTGATTCCACTGTGTCAAATGTATGCAGCAGGGAAAGGGGATACACCAGCAGCTGGAGGAGCTGAGCGGAAGGAAGGAGACTAAAACATAGTAATCCCATTTTAAGTAACAGGCACCGTGTTAAATGCTTCCAGATACAATACCGCATTTAATCCTCACGGCACTCTTGCAAGGAGAACATTATTATGATTATTGTCACACACGAAGAAACTGAGGCTTGGACACATGAAGGTCTGAACCAGGGTCTCTCGGACTCCAACACCCAAGTGTCGGTTCGTTCTGAGCCCCAGCTAGAGCTCCCTGGGCTCTTTAGCCAGGTCTCCAGGAATCCCCGAGACAAGACCTGTGTGATACTGGAGCCAAAGAGGAGCCTAGATGAGTTGGACCCATCCACATAGTCCTGGGTTTCTTTCCTGGGAGCGTGATCTGCCAAGCTCTCCCCTGACAGGCGTGTCAGAATTCTTTCCAACAGAATGAAGACCTGTAGTCGTCATGGGGATGCGTCTCTGCTGTTCTTTCAGCTCCCAAATCGGCTTCTTGGAACCAGGTCACAGACTTGTAGGAGTTTCCATCCACAGTTTTGCTTAGTCGGTTAAGATCAGATGAGCAGGGCTGAGGAAGCCGTAGGCAGACAGCATTAGTGGTCATTCTTTCCCACAATACCGCACTCCATTCTTCTAACATACCTCAAGTGCATGCCCTCGGCCAAAACAGATCTGGCAAGAGGGAGATTAACAATGATGACAAAAATAGTCCCTGACTTGATAAAACAAATATCAACTGGGTCAGGGAACAAGAACTGCCCATAACCAACCTGGGGATCTAATACGTTCTTCATGAGGGCAGGATTGCACCATCTTAAGTATTTCACCTCACGCTAACTCTGAAGTTAGACCTTATACCACTGCCCTTGAACTCAGTCAATATTTGCAGACTGCAGGGGGAAAAAAAAAAGCATGCAGAATCTGCAAGAGGGGTAAATGTAAGATATTCGGGAATAACTTATGTGGTTTCCTGTCAGCTCATAATTCCCTATTTGTTGATCTTTCAGAACTGACCTTCCGAGACTAGGTCACTCGGGCCGATGTTTTACTATCACGGTGTGTGCGTTGTTGGGGGGTGGGGGGAGGAGGAGGTGGCGCTGAGTTTTCATTGAATAAAACGTGGCTTTGTCTGGGTCCGGTCTCCCTAATTTCCTCTCAAGATAAAGATGAGCTCATTGGCACCGATCCGCCTCTAGATCAGTAAACACTCTGCATGGGTCAAATTCCAGCCCCGGACCTGAGGCTCCGGCACTTCGGGAGCCCATTGATTTTCCCCTTCCTGGGGCTTCAGGGTGAGAGAGGTCAGGGCAGGTGGGGGTGCCGGTGGCCTGGATTTCCTCTGCCTCCCACCTCTGCCACCATGCACGCTCCGCGCAAGGCTCCAGTTCCCAGAAGTGTGAGCGGTGAATCCCAATACACCCAGCGCCGGTTTCCAGACCTGGGGGCACCTTCTTCCCCGTGGCCCTCTGCACCCCCACTCTGCCCTCCACTCAGACTTCCAGCATGGGTTTTGTGTCATCTGTTTCACAAGTTAATTTTCTTTCCTGCTCACTCACTCTGAACTCTGTTCTTCCTAAATAATGTTCCCCGGCCTCTTTCCCCACTTCTTCCTTACCTGTGGTAGGGACCCATGTGCCCCGACATCCTGCTTGGACACACTCACTGGGGGAAAAGGCACCTTGCTCCACTCCTGTTTGTGTACTCTGCTTGCTTCCCTTACCCGATGCCCCATGAGAATAGATTTAGGCCATCAGACTGGCAAGAGAAAAGAAAAAAGAACCAAGCATCAGTGGTGACATTTAAGACATCAGTGACCACCCAGTGAGGACAGCCATGTCTCCCACACCTCATGGTCAACGGTAACCCTTCCCACCTGACCGCCTCTCCCTCCTACCCTCTCTTGAGCACACAGCACACTAAGCATTTTGCATAGCATGGCTCCTGGACTCCTTAGTTTGAAAGGTAGGAGTTATTTATTCTATAAAGTGAAGATTCAAAAGAACTAAAAACCAAAGTCAAGGCTTCGGCCTCGGGTGTAGGTGTGTCTGGCTTGGTGTGTCCACCTTCTTCAGGAGTCGCCGACGGCTGAGGTGAGCTTGGCGGTGCAGGCTGCCCACCAGGGACCACCAACCAGCCCAGGGAAGCCACTGATCGGGGGCAGGCCTCGCTTCCTCTGCTGTGCGGGGAGGGGGGCGCTTTACCTCTGTGCTTTCGTATCTTAATACACAGGCTTCCTACAAACCATAGCTGTGCTTGCTTGCTTGCTGGGGGGGGGGGGGGGGGGAAGAAATGTATGCATTTATTCAGAAATGTAAAAAGTAAATGTGGAAACTCCCCTCTCACCTAAATGCCTTCTGCGCTCTTCCACTCCCCAGCGGTCGCATTTACTATAAAGCTGTGTGTTCTCACCGATAGTGCGCGTGCACACAGTCATAGAGCTCTAAATAAAGGTGTAGCTGCTTTAAAAAAAGAAAAAACAGGAAAGTGGAGTCATGTTATATACACATATTGTTAGATCTGCTTAAAAAATTGACAACATACTATAGAAAACTTCCCATTTCACTACATAACTGTAGCTCAATCTCAAACTTTCATGGGTACATAATATTGCATAGACCATGGAATTAAAATACAAATCTTACTACTAAAAAATGCAAATAAAACTCTTTAAAAAAAAGCACAGATAAGATTTCTTTTTTTGCATGACTTTTTTTTTTTTTTTTTTTTGCATGGCTTTAATTTGTACTCTAGTCAAATATACCTTAAAGAGGCATTTTATTTTAACATATTTTAACAATTCACCCAGTGTTGGAAGTTTAGTCTGTCTACAATTTCCCCTTGTTACTTATAATCCTGCAATGAGTATCCCTGAACTGTCCCGATAAAACTGAGATACAGTAACTGAAGTTTTTGCATCTGTGACTCTTTCTTGTTCAGTCCGGGGCAAGCACAGTTTCTGGAAGGGATTCATGGAGCGAATGCAGAGAATTAAGAACCAAGGTTTTCACTTTAAAATTTCTAAATAGGGTCTTAACATTTAGTATTGAGATAAAAGTCAAGGTTTTTAATTTGCCAGAGCCAGCCTTTGTGTGTGTGTGTGTGTGTGATAAGAAAGACTGTTTTATGTCCTTTGCAGCATTATTTACAGTAGCCAAGATAGGGAAGTAACGAACCTAAGTGTTCATCTATGGATGAATGGCTAAAGAAAATGTGGCGTATTGTATGTAATATGGAATATTATTCAGCCATAAAAAGAAGGAAATCTTGCCATTTGTGACGATATGGATGGACCTTGAAGGTCTTATGCTCAGTGAAAGAAAGAAGTCAGATAGAGAAGGACGAGTGTTGTATGACCTCATATATGCATGGAATCTAAGAAACAAACAAACCAAGCTTATAGGTGCAGAGGAGCGATGGGTGGTCCTCAGCGGTGGGGAGTGGAGGATGGAGAAATGGGCAGAAGAAGTCAAGGGGATCGAAGAGGACAAGCTTCCAGTTATAAAATCGACCTGTCGTGGGGATATGAGCGCACACACGCGCAGTCATTGCCATTTCATTACATACTGGATGTAGGGAGGGGATGAGTGGGAGGAATCCTGAAATTTTCCTGAAAACTAATTTTCACAGGTAAGGGGAAATAACATGTGTTTAAACGCCAAAAACAAAGACTCTAGTTTCAAGAGAAAAGCACCAAAAGAACCAAGGCAAAAAGCTTAATCCGCAAATAACAGAGTAATAACAAAAGAGGAGCCAACTTAAACTTTTTGTCACTGGATGGAATTTTTCCTGGACTGAGGGACGAAATGGCCAGAAAACTTAGGTAGACCCTGTTCTTGTAAAGACACCCTGTCCTTTGTGTTCTGGGCTGAGCCTGAGGCTTGGGTAAAGGTGACCGATCAGCCCAGTGTATCTGGGGTTTAGAAGAAGGGATTTGTGTCTATGTTCTCCCTGGCACCTTGACCCTAGAAGGCATGTAGAAACGTCCTGGGCCAACATGGTGTGGCTATGGTATGGTAAAGACACCATGAATACCAGTCAAGTCAGAGTGGCTTGAGAAAAGAGTCAAATATTCCTGTGTCCACACCACTGGACGTACTACGGCCAAGAATGAGCCAGCAAGGGCTTGAGAATGCCTCGGAGGAAAGTGGTGTGAGTTTGGCATGACAGAAGCCCAATGCAGTGATGACTATTTTAGCAAAGTATGGCACCTTGATAATAACTTGGAATCAAATGCTCCATGCTTCCCTGCCCAAAGACTAGAGAGGACATCCTACCAAGAGCCAGAAGCCTCCTTGCTAGCCCAGGAACTTAGATGCCCATCCTAAGGGAAGGGCGCAGAAGGGAGTAAAACCTAGTCTGAGATGGTTGAGCATGCCTGAAGTCTGAGATGGTTTCCCTCATCAGACAGAAAAGGAGCTTGATATTAGAGTTTAACCTGAGTTGTAAAAAAAAAAAAAAAAAAAGAAAAGAAAGAAAAGAAAAGAAAAAAAACACACATTTTAAGGTAACCAATTATGTGCTTTTGTAATTCCTCATGCATGCAAATATTCTAAAAAGCTGATTGCTAACTGTGGGGCTGGTGAGGCAAAGGCATGCACAATTTTTAAAAATATTATGGATGCCAAATTCCTCTCCAGCGCCATGTTACTTACAATGGCCGCTCTCATATGCTTCACCAAACTGCCTGGGGTTCATGCTGCTCAACTCACTTCTTTAGAGCTGGATAGTTCACTTTTTAGTCTTAGAATATAAACACATAGGTTTTTATTTTAAACTGCTATGCTAGAAAAGGAAAATTTCAGGATTCCTTTTATGTAGCTTGAATAGTCTACTTTAAATTAGCATTATTTTGCTGGATTCCTTTATTCCTTTTTCTCCTTCTCTTTGAAATTGTTGAGAAAAATCCTAGGGCTCTCTGTATGAATCTGGTTTTTTCCAAAGATTGGAACTTCAAAAATCCATGTTAAAATGAGATATGACCTCTGAGTTAGGCAGCCTGGCAAACTAAAATGGCCAACAGAGCAAAGGCTCCTTGGCCCTTGTTAGAGAAAAAATTAGGAGAGACTAGCACATGATGGTTCGATTAGCTGACAGTGCCAATAAGAAACATTTGTTTCCATTGTCATTAGGAGGTAGGAAAGATAAAACATCAAGAAATTGTTCCTGCTTTTCATCAGGAAGTAAATCCAGATCTTCTTTCATTTCAGTTTATTACAAATAATGAACCCTGCTTGTTTGTAGTATCATGTTTTTCTTTTTTATACACTGCTCAACTAAATATACTTACATTTTTATTTGGGATTTTTGAATTTGTGGTACTTGATGTGGGCTTCATAAAATAAATTGGGATGAACTATTTAGCCAATATAATCTCTTTTTGAATATTTTATGTATTTCACCCATAAAACTACCAAGGCCACGTGCCTTTGGAGAAGGAGAGACTTTGGACAACTTTTTCAGGACAACTTTTACAATTTCTTCCATGGCCTTGGATCTTTTAAATTTTTATTTTTCTTTCTTTTTTTTTTTTTTTAAACTTATAGACTAAAATTTGATACATTCTTTTTACTTAGAAATGCACCCACTTCACTGAGATTTCTCACATATCTAACCATAGTGTTGATTCTATAAATTCTTGAATATCAAATGGAGAAGGCGCATATATAGTACTCAATTGGTAATGTATAATTCCTCGTGAGTTTTTCAGATGTACACACCCTTATCAGGCTTGAGTGTTTAATCATTTATGCTCCTCTGTGCCAGATTCCAAGACTCTTTTGCTCCACCTCACTATCAGCTGCTGAGCTGGGATTTAGGGAGAACATTTCCTCTGGTTACCAAAGATTTTCCACTTCTAAATAATTGGAAATAGGACCATTGATTTTTGGAATCATTTCCCAACAGGTCAAGGGTAACAACAATGACAAGAAATCCATAGCCCCAATTTTGATGGTCTAGAGCTACTCACACCAAGGAATTTCCAATACCAGCAAAGCACGGAGTACTATTTGCACAAGCAATGGGGAAAACCCAGTGCTTTCTCCACTGGCAGATTTATTTGTAGAGACACAGGCATTTTTTCCAGCGCGGCTGCCAAATTATCTCCTGAGCCTGTCTAGCTAGCACCTGGGCTACTCAGCAGGGGGCTTTGCAAATAATACCCTCCCCTTTGCCAGGGTGGAGGCAGCCTGAGTGATTCTGTTTCAGGCTGTTGTGGCACCTTAATCTTTCTAAGCTGCTTCACTCCTATTCTGGGGCCTACCCAAGCATGGCTGGCTGAAGGTGGGGCCACAGCAGCTCTAGGCCTGAGGCTGAGGGCAAGGGGCTGGAGAAATGGCAAGTGTGCGAGAGAAGCTTTCAGTTCCTGAAGAACTTCTGTGTTCTTCAACATTCGAATGTCCTGGGAAGTTGCAATGGGTCTGGGCATAATTCTTCCATCACTACCGAAAACAACATGGCGAGCTGACAAAAGCCATCAACCATGGGAAAGGAAAGGAAACGAATAGTGATTCAGCACAAACCCACGTCCCAGCTTCTGTGTTCTTTCTATGTTGTAGGAATGATCTCTCTCTTTTTTGAAGGTTTGACAGAACTCATAGAGCTGTTATTTAATTTTTACACTCATCCTTAAAGATCCCTTACTCTACCCAATGAATCTTGTGTTGTTTTAGCAGAAAACTGCTTTCTTTAAATGAAGGTTTGACTGAACTTACTTGCTACTTATTACTCATATTTATACTTAGAGATCTGCCCCATAGCACCTGGCGAGATCATTGTTATTTCAAGCAGAGAACTATTTTCCCCCCAATGAACGTTTTATTGTCTTACTATAAAGATAAAGCTCTTTTGGTTAAGAGGAGTCTCAATCTGGTGGTCCCTGAGATAATGTCATATTACCTTAGAGATCTGGAGCATAAAAGCCACTGAATTTTATTCTCTTAAGATTTCTTGAGTGCTAATCATTTCCTCTACCAGGAAAATCTCCAAGATCCAAGGGAGAAGGGTCCCTCCTTCTGTGAGTCCTTATAAATGCTTTTTGGGGACATTAGGAGGGACTCTATGACCGTGGGCAGGAGACAAGTCCTGGGGAGGGAGGGAAAGAAGCCCGAGGGGCAGAAATACTCTGACAGATAGTACTGCCATCGGGCCACGTGTAGCCATGAGTGATACCACCCCAAAGACCTGGTCTCTGTTTTGTGGAGGAGGCCCAACCCCTCATTGCTCAAATTCAGGTGACCTTGGACCTCATATGAAAATGTAAAATGCATCCCTGTGCTCCAGTAACTTTTTAGGCGCATACTCCTGGAAGAGAAACACGCCGACATCATGGTAGCTGGTTAACTTTATGGATGGCTCACCCCTGTGGATGGAGGGAGGCTGGGGCAGCACAGGAGTGCCAAGGCCTTGGCGAGGGCAGAGACACTGAAGGGAGAATGGATCGTGAACAGAGAGGAAAGGATCCAAAGTCACTCACTCAACTTCAGAATTTTGTTCTTGCCTTGTCCTGCATCTTAAATTGCCTTTCTTATGAGAAGAAAAATATTTTAATAAGGCTTTTTTCCCCCCACATGGTCATCTGCCTTTCTTATGAGAAGCAAAGATATTTTAATAAAGCTTTTTTCCCCCCACATAGTCATCTGTCAGAGAAAGTTAACAGGGTGGCGATCTGATCCCAAAGATTCGTTTGCCTTCTTTGGATTCTTCTGGGCACTCAGGGGCTATATGTCTTATCTAGGTTTCCCTGGGTAGTGAAGATTTTTAGAAACGAACAGCTTCAAGGAAAGTCTTCTGGCACTCAAAGCGGTGCTCTCTTGACTATCTTCCCTTTAGCCAAAGAAGTTACCCTTCCAGTTTGACGCCAGTGTCTTGACCCTCCCTCCAAAGGGTTATAATATTGACCGGGGGCGTGCAGCACACTTATTTCTTCAGTGATCTTTCATAATTTTGTTTAGATGTCTTACCAGCCGGTTTTTAATGACTGTGGCAGCTCTTTTCCTTTATATAGACTTCTCTTTTATTTTATGCCTTTTAAAATACAGGAGTATTCATAGATTCCAGGACTTGGCAATACACGGCACATGTCTGATGTTTTCCTGTGACTCCTACTCCGGGGTGTCTACTCCTTACCTCAGCACATGGTAGTAAATTAATTGTGAGAGTCCTTCTTAGCTGTAGGTCTTTAAGAAAACTTGTAAGTTGCTTATGATGACAGATGGAGATAACAATGAATAAAACCAGCATTGTCTTTTTTTTTCTTATTAGTGTGTTGGAGCTTATACTTTCCGGTAGAACATGACTACTGGCTGACATGGAGACATCTGTGGAATATGGTCTGTGATCAGGGGTCAGTATTGTTCTAGACCAATGCCACTGGATAATTTAGAGTCACAAAAGGAATGATTTGGTGCTATATTGGTAATAAGCCTATCAAAAACCGTTACCACCTGCTGTAACATCTTGGTGATTTAGTCGCTACCTGGATTATCCGATTTAATTTAAAGCACATCAGTTTTAAATAAGTACAAGAAGATAGAAGAGTCATTATATTATTCAAATGTCTCCTGTCTTCCAAGAGCAGGTGGAAGAGGGAGAGCTTCTTAATTTTTCTCCAATCATGGAATAAATACTTGGCACAGAGAGACGTAGCATGCTCTTTTGCCCAATTAAGGTAGGACGACTGGAATTTAAGTCTGTGCCATTGATAGAGAAATAACGTTAAGTGGGAAAATACTGTTATTATTTAATTGTTTTGATAGTGTTAAACACCTTTGTGTGAACAGGGTCAAATACAATTTCATCATTTAGGTGAAAGTGAAAGAATTCTGAGATTGAGAAGACTCAGTCTACAGTAAAATGGAAGCCAGAAACAGAGGTGCAGCTGTGAATGATGGGTCATAGAGTCAATTTCATGTAGGTGAAGGATTTTTGCTAATTCTTCTTGCTCCTGATTCAAGGATAAAGGAGACAGGGTTTTAAACCAAAGCGAAAGAGATAAAGGAAATTTTCAAAAGCCATAGGACCAGCGGTCTTAGTATGAAACATGCTGCCGGTCACGTTTGAAGGAACATTCTAGAAAGATTTCAGAAAATTTACATTAGTACTTAGTTCTGACTCCAACCAGAGGGGAAACAATATGAGCTCTCCCTCCCCATATTTCAAGTGATATATTTGCCATTTTTGATTTTTGGGAACACCTCTCCTTATTCTTAGAGCTGTTAGACGTTTGCAATTTTGAATTAAATTTAGCTCACTAACATTGTTTTAAACCAAAGCTTTTGTCATTTTTAAAGTTAAATCCGCGAGAAGAGGTCTCAAAGAGACACACAGCCCTTTGCTACAATAATCTGAAGTAAAAAAGATCAATTCTAGGAGTTGCAAGCATTCATGTTAGACTTGTGTAATTAAGCATTTTAATGAAAGCAAAGTCCGGAATGGATATTAGTCCCAAGCAGCCCGTTGTCCTAAAATGGGACACGGGTCCAAAAGCTAAATGTCACGTGATTAAAAAAAAAATCGAACGGCACTGAGCTTGTAATGTATATTTTATTTTGCACAAGCTTGCATATATACTGCACATACATTCAGTTTAAGAGAAGATGGAAGGCACACAAGGCAATTGGACTACTGTATCCTTTAAGTGGTACAAAGCAAAAGGTAAAAGTTTGGAGAGTATACAAAAGCTTAAAACACACAAAGTAAAACCCCCTACCCACCCCACCCCCACAACTTTTTCTGTTTTAAAATTTAGTAGCTGCCAAACTAAATTTTTGTACTTTTACTTTAAAATCAATTGTCTACTGCACCTTTTTATTTTCTTTTTAATATGGACAGGGAGTCTCATTTTTTAAATCATATCAATTAATATTACAGTACATCCTTGGTAATACAAAATTGTACACCTTCATCAAATAAATTAGGATAAATTAAACCAATAAATTATGCAAAGTCTTCAGAACAATAGACAACAACAAAAATCCACAATTGAAATTGCCTCTAGCTAAAAAAAAAAAAATCAAAAATTGACTTTATCAGTTCAGTTATTGTACTATATTCAAATCAAAGGGTCTTTATTACAAAAAAAGAGCTTAATAATGCTATTTACAACATATTGCTAAATAATATAAAGGCAGTGTTTTTTCACGGTTTATACTATATACATATAAGAAGTGGCTGGGACAACATCGGGAGAAGCCATGACCTTTGATTCTTGTAGGTAGTGCTGAGACCAACCCCAAATGCATGTTTTTCTAATTCTATCCTTGAAGTGGTAATATACAATTTGAAAATGTTTCCCCCCTCCCCACGTGGAGGATTAGAATATTTTTAAAACACAGAATGAATACCTTTTCACAAAAGCGGGCCAGTCTGTTCGCCTTTTCTGCTCGTTTGCGCATTTTAGAGGGTGTCAGATTTGAGAGAGGGCTCAGTTAAAAGACTCAAAAGTCCAGACGCTTCCAGATCCTGCTATATTCTTAGAAGGATGATTATGAGAAGATGCAAAGGTTGAATACGAGTTTTGATCCCAGCTCTGAATATGAACGTTTTAGCTTTAGTTTTATAGATGGTTTACAACCAACAGATCTACAGAAAACAAAACTGCATTTCCTTCAACAGAACATTTAAGTGCAATGCAGTAACCGCTTACTCATATAAACCAGTTACATTCTTTTAAGGGGAGCTTTTTCAAAACAATGCTTCTTGTAATTTGCAAACACAGAGTTTGTACCAGAAGGAAACATTTGTACTATTCACACCAATGAATATTCTATAATATACAGGGCAAAGAGATTTTGCTCTGTCCTCACATGTACACGGCTTTCAGGGAGTCAGTAAACCACGTTTTCTTTGATAAATGTATGATTGCTTCTGAGGGACATCCTGTTTTTAAAGCCCCCAGATCTTCAGCTCTATGACTTAGTATTAACCTGTTTGTGTACGTGCATGTGTGTGTGAGTGTGTGTGTGTGTGTGTGTGGTGGTTACTTGCCAAGTGTTTTCATGTACATAGAAAAGAAATTTCATAAATTTACAGAAACTGCATTACCCTTGCCCTTGACATCTGATGAAAGAGACTGTTATCTTTTAAAAGTAGAGAGCAGGATTTTCAAGAATGCTTTCAACTGTCTATACAGTCACTGTAGTGTTCCTAATAAATTCAACAGATGTTGTGAGAATGTAGTTATTTATTAAAATCTCATGTCTTACGTAACAACAGCCATGAGGTTAAATATTTACATTGCTTTATAAAAGTTCCCCTCTTGCTTTAGTGTTTTTATTTTGCTTTTTTTTGTTGTTTTTAACATTTTTAAAAATGATATTCACCCACATCCCTAGCACAGCAACAAAGATTCTGCAAACATAAAACACTTGAATTAAATAATACTCGGAGGCACAAAGCAAACTTCAGGAATATGTGGGTGAACATTTCCTTAAATAATTACTACATTCTACCATCTTCCACGTTGTTTTACCATTTAATGTGAAACGTCCTCATTAAACAGCCAGAGATACAGTAAGAATTAAATGTTTTGTTGTTGCAAATAGAACATTCTTTTCACAAAACATAACAAATGTCTAAAATAGGTCCTTAAATCTAGATAGGAAAAGGTAAGCTTTCCACTTCACACGCATATATATATGTATATTTTTACATGTGTGTATATGTGTGTATGTGTCCTCATGTTCACACACCTGCACACACATATACAGCACATGGTATGAAATATTGCTTCTATACTACTTTTCATTAGGCTAAGAAAACACAAGATTTGCACCACAGTTACAAAAAATTGGCTTCTACAAGAATTTTCAAAACTCGAATGCTGCTCAAACAATTGAAGAAAAAATAATTTGCGGTATCAAACTGTTCTAAAAATTCTCTTCTTCAAAAACGTATTCTCCCGCTTTGTTTTAAAAAGACACAAAATATGCATAGCTATCAACGTTATGTCAAACAGCCAGAAAAAAAAAAGATCTAGTGTTTATTGCAGCTGTAGTAATTGGAAATAAAGTCAAAAAGATGAAATCGAAAGCCACAGAAGGCACAAGAACAATTGTACTTGTGGGAAAAAACTGGTATTTTGAAGGATTTTTAAAAATCCCCCCGCTGGTGCATTTTAGGTCTAGGCACAGACTATCACCTCAAGTGTATATGCAAAAATAATTTAGGGTTAGCAGAAAATAAGTGGTAATGTGGTATTTCAACATGCACTTTAGACTTCTTTTTTCCTATGTAAACTGTCCCTCCCAACTTCATAGAAAGTTAACTTTCTCCCAAGTAGCCAATTTTCACTTGGTGAGAGTTGAGCTGAGATTAGAAAGATGATGATTAAAAAACCAAACCAAACCAAACCAAACCCAGAATCGTTAAGTAGGAGTTTTGAGAGACAGGCTTTTGTCACTTTCCAATGCACTGGGAGGCACAAGATTTGTGATCGTAAAAAGGGGAAAAACCACCCAAAAGCAAAAGTGATCGAACAAAGAGGTGAGTTTAACCTCATGCAATTTCTACTCTGAAACCATTTCTATGCCTCAGTGAACCTCGAACGGCTATTATCATAGATAAGCACATCAACGTTGGTTGTGAACACACACTTTTGCTGAATCCGTCTACTTAAATTAGAAAGGCAGGGGAAAATAATGCTAAAGATCCAAATGAGCCTGGGATCATTACTGAATTTGCCCCAGATCAGAAGATGCTAGCAGTCTGTCTACATAGGTGAATACACTACGGTTTTGCCTTCTACCTTGTAAATGGCAACATGATGTTGATGTCAATTACACGGAACAGCGAAGACCCAGTGGTTTTAGGACATGAACAATGAATTCCTACTCTTTCACGTGAAACAAGACAAAAGAGTGTGACCACAAGTTGAAATTGCTTCCCTACTTTGTGCTGATTGGATTTTTTTTTTTTTTTTTTTGGTTTGCTTTTTATTCCAATGCAATGATTATCCAAACATTTTTTTATTTTTTTCCCCAAGCAAACCGGAGCAAATTGGATCTGCTGGCTTGGTGTGTGCTACGTAGGGGAGCATGAGCTGGATGATGCATTGGTTGGGGGTGCAGAGAGAAGCCCGTGGTGTTCCAGCCCGTGTCGCTGCACACTGCGAGGGCCCGTTAGCCTCCTGAATGATGCTGGGCATCACAGGACTGTGCTGTTTAATTTAAAGTCAGCAGGTTTTAAGGCTTTGTGCTGACAGTAATTGCCTCCATACATTCCTGTCCATCAGCAGAATTTATAAATGATGGTAAATTACAGCGATTGGGTCAGCTAGTTAGTCACATGGGTCAACCTGCATTCTCCAGAGTCAAATGTAACTTTTATGAAAATTAAGGGAAAATGGTATTTGTGTTCAGTATAATCTAAATACCAGGTTTGTTCCTGTGTCATTTTAAGCGTAAGTCCAATGCCCTAAGGGGAGGGAGGGGGGTGTCTGGAAAAGCCTATTACAATGAACAAGGAATTCTTACTGCATCTGCACAAAAACCCATCTGGGAAAACAAGCGTGAATGCTGTAGGACTTTTTTAAAAGCAAGTATGGGACACTGTACACCTCGGAAAACCTGGAAAAAGAGAAAAAAGGAAGAAGAGGAGAACCATTGAAGAAAGCGCACACCAGCAGCCGGCATCCTTAGGTGTGCTGAAATTGCGTCTTTTGGGTTAACCCCAACCTTTCCTATGCTGCCTACACACGCTTCGCACGATTTGGTCAGTACTAGCTTCTGAATTCGAAGAGACTTTCTCAATTGCTTTAAAATGCTGTCCCTAAAACGAAGAAACACTTCATTAGACCATCACCACTTGGGATATCCATCAGGGCAGTGTGGGTTCGCGTATGAAAAAAGAGGTCATCCTGACGTGGGCTCCTCTTTGGTGGTGAAGATCAAGTCAGCTCACCACTGTCAACAAGAGTCTAATGTAGGCAGGAATTTTATGGTCAACTTGGGATGTCCTTTATTCCTTACTAGAGAAATATATTCAGAACATAGTGTTGTTGTTGTTGTTGTTGCTTTTTTTTTTCTTTTGGAAACAAGTGTTAAATATAAAACAGACATAATAACTCGTTGAACCATATAAACCAAATTAAGAGTCCATTTGAAACGTATGTGCCTTTTAATATCTGAAGTGAGATAATAGAAAATGATGTGAAAGGGGTGTTTCTCTATCAAAAATGATCTATACTCACTGATTACGAAGACCCGATTGTAACTCTTAAGAGCGATGTAACCGGAAGATCGGGTGTGAATTTCCAGCTTCATCTCGAAAGAGTCAGTTTTGTGAAGAATTGCTTTGCCCCCGGAAGAAACGGGTACACCCGTGTGGGCCTACTCGCCGTTTCTCTTATGGAAAGGCTTGACCGTGACTATTTTTGGTTTTGGAATTTGGCCTTTTGGGGTAAACAAGGAATACAACTTACGGAGTTCCAACCGAACAAAATATTTAAGTTTACGTAGTGGTTTCATTGAGTTTTCTGGCCTCGTTAGCAGTAAAAGCAGGAGACACACGTCACCGTCGGTGGGGCAGTGCCGTGTCACGGGTCTCCCTCTGCCAACTGTCATTTGCGATAAACTATCGATCAAGCAGAAGCATCTTTGAAATGCCTTTCCTTGCGACTAGAGAATTTCCACACGTCAACGTTCTTTTTCCCTGAAAATTAACCCTATTTTAAAGTCTCCAAATGTTAAGGGCCTCGGGCAAAAGTAAGCTAAAGACCAAAGGAAAATAACCATCCCCTTGCAACGGAAAACAAAAGAAAATGAGCGCAAGATGACGAGGAGGAACTATCAGCTGATTCCAGAACATACCCATGCCTCCCATCCACATCCATAGGAAATCAAAATCTAGACACGTACAACTTAGACATCCAAAGGGGACTGCTACTATTCATACATTCGAAAAGAGTTGTTGAAATTTCTACTCATGAAGCAGCTCTTGTAGGCAGTTCGGGGATTTGAAAATCTCAGGGACTTCACTATCCAGCTTGCAGATGACCTTGTATATGGCCTTCTTCCAGGAAGGATCAACATCTTTGCCTGCGATAATGGCATTGAAAAACTCTCGTAATGTGATCTGCGCAACTTCCAGGAATCTTTCTGGAACCTGCTGATACAAGGGGACAATGGCATTAATAAAGTTTTCAGTTTCAAGTCTCTAGTTCTTCAAAGGAAGCGGAGCTAAGTTCTTTCTTTCAGAAAGGGGCTTTACGTGGCACCCGCATTTGCTAAAAATGGCTGGCCTCTCTTCTCTTATGTAAAGTCGTTATATATAGTAGCACTGTAATGTGGGGCGGACAGCTTTGTGAAGTTCTAGAAAGGGACTTGTGTAAAGGATACACACAGACGTACTGAAAAACCGGGATTCCCTTCTGAATGTTTGGGTGAGAAAAGGGGACACACCGTTGGGATTCCCCACTTTGTTAAACAGGTGCATTCCGGTACAAGTCTCTGGCTAATCTTTCAGAATTTGAATCCTATTTCCTTTTGATTTCCATTATGAAAACAAAGTGTGGTTCTCAAAAGTAGAATAAGAGATCATTGGGCTTTGATATCACCGAAACCCCCTGTAAATGAAGAAAACCGAAAAATCTGTTTTCTTCTCATAGCAGCAGAGGACTGCTGACTCAAATGCCAAATTGTATATGGGAGTAACATGCACCAGAAAGTGCTCTGCGTACAGACAGGGATAAGGGGATGACATTAACATTGAGTCCCAAAATACAAAATCTCTACCGGTCCTAAAATTCTACATCGGAAATTATTTGACTTTGAGATTAGAATTGCTCCATAAGAGTGATTCATGCAGCTGATAGTACTAACGAAAACCAACATTTCTGGAGTGTTTGTTACGTGTCAGGAGCTCAGTTATGCACAGACTGTGAATCATCCCATTCCGTTCTCCCAGCATCTCTATAAGGTGTCCCTGTCCCCTTTTTACTGTGTGGAAAACTGAGGCTCAGAGAGATCAAGGGAATTGTTCAAAGTCCTTACATTCTAAGACAAATATCCTCCAAACATTCTTTTTTTTTGTAAATTATTTTTATATTTTACAAGATTTTATTTATTTATTTTAGAGAGAACGAGAGAGAGAGAGAGAGAGAGAGAGGTAGAGCACAGCATGAGTGGGGGCGAGGGGGGAGGAGCAGATGGAAAAGGCCAGATTCCATGCTGAACCAGAGCCTGACACCGGGCTTGATCTCACACTCCTGAGATCACGACCTGAGTGAAATCAAGAGTCAGACGCTCAGCCGACTGAGCCACCCAGGAGCCCCTTCCAAATATTCTTTTGAGAAGCCCTAATTGTTTATCCATTTCTTCCACAGCAATTAATAAGTACGTGTGTTCTCAATTGTTTATTTAATAGTCCAACGTCTTGTCCAGGGAAAGGGGTAGATATTGATGTCCTTAGTATTCTCTGTCAGCTACCCAAGGTAAAGCATGGCTTCTGTTCCCTACACCAAGATAAAGGATTTGTGGAGCCGTTCTGTGAATTTTTTTTTTTAAGATTTTATTTATTTATTTGACAGAGAGAGCTCACAAGTAGATGGAGAGGCAGACAGAGAGAGAGAGATAGGGAGGGAAGCAGGCCCCCTGCTGAGCAGAGAGCCCGATGCGGGACTCGATCCCAGGACCCGGAGATCATGACCTGAGCTGAAGGCAACGGCCTAACCCACTGAACCACCCAGGCGCCCCCGTTCCGTGAACTCTTAATTGCCCATGTACACATGGACACTCAGTAGATTTCTTTTAGTGGGGTACTTCTGCATTAGTAAGTTTTACTTTTATAGTAAGTGCAGATATATGAGGAAGTAAATGCACTGCAGTTGTAGGTGTAGACAGATCTGCCCACACATACGGAAGGGTTCAAAGATTTTCGTCCCAGTTCACATATGCCATTTTACCAACTACACGGAGGTATCATCATGTCGAACAGATTTGATCTCTTTCTCCCACTCTTTCTCAATTTGTGCAATGGACCATTTTATAATGACAGTAACTATTAAGAAAAACTAAAATGATCACCAGGCATCCCTGTTTCATACATTTAAAGTTGGACAAAGAAGTTCACTCCTTCCAAAGGTAAGTCACTTGTCTTTTGTAAAAAAAATTAAAGGATTTTAATTCCCCAGAAAAAGAAAGGACCCCATGTGGGGCCTATCAGAATCTAGAAAAAGTGAAAATTTTCAGTAGCCTCTTCCAAAGACATCCACCCCAGCCAGTTTCTCCAGACACTGCTGTCCAAATCATCCCAACAACCCCTTGTCCCTGCCTTGTCCCCCAGGGATGTGCTAACCCTTGTACCCCAGTGGCCATTCCCCGATGAGAATTCATCTAAATTTTCTACACAATGTTGGTAATTTCTCCCCAAATCTCTCACTGACCTCACACCCAAATAAAAAGTCATTAAGCAGCCTTTTTGCATACTCTCCCCTCTTCCCTCAAAGATAATCCTTTACGTTTTATCAGATGGGCATTACTGAGAGAGGGGATCTGGCTGGAGAACAGTGAGGCAGGGACAACTCCCCACCCTGACTACTTGGTTTGGGAGCTATTAGCCAAATGCTAAAGAAACATAATCATAGGCATTTATTAAGATAAGCATTTCAAGAATTGTGGTTTTCCCTGCCATTGGCAACAGAGGCATGACACAGATCTATGTTCCTTGAACAACTGGGGACGCAGCAGGGCGTGGCAGAGAGCAGTGCGGGACATAGGGGATGGTCGCTCCTCCAGAGGAAGTCAGGGTAGACCGGAAGCTCCTCCACACCAAGGGCCCACAGGAGATCTGGTGTACCCGGGGCCAAGGGAGCAGAGGTATTGTTTGAGACCATCAGAGGAGAGAAGATGCATCTCGAACAGCATCAGTGCTGGAGGAGGGAGAGAAGGTTCTAGGGGGTGCCTGAGGGCAAATCAAAGTAACTTGGCGGGGGGGGGGGTGTGTGCTTCTCCCACCCTATTATTATTTGCCATGCTTGTACATGGCTTTTAGTGGGTTTTATCTGGTTTTAAACATTCATTTCTTTTGGTGGTAATCTTGGGCTATCCTTCACCATCTTTTGTATTTGTGTCTTGTGTGGTTTAATTTTTCGCCTGCTTCTATCTAGTTGTAATGAATTTGCCCCGACGTGTCTTTAGATAAAGAGCCACGGTTTCTATTGTGGGTCTCCGCCACAATGCTTAACAAAGTTCTTTTGCATAGTCTTTCATAATGAGAGCCTGCCTTCTGCTTTATTCCACACTGCTCTGGAGTCACATGTAACTTCTCCCTCGATACTTAAACAAGAAAAAAAATTTTTTTTCAATAAGGCTAAAAGCTAGCATTTAAAGAGTTGGAATAGACCTCAAAAGTCATTTTGTAGATGAAGAAACTATGAGACTCTACAAGATGAATAAATTATGAGAACAAGAGACTCATGTGAAATAACATGTCCAGGTGTCTTATCATTAAACCATGCTGGCTCTCTTTTAATGCATTTTCAGTAATTTCTATTTATATGGGGCATCAAAACCTCGACAAGCTGTGGATCTGTGGCTGAGGAAAACCACAGAAGAGCTAGGAACTTCAAAATAAATGTGAATGGTACAAAGGATTCCCAGGAGGAGACTTAGGATATTGGTTTATGTTTGAGAAGGGATGAATTCTTTTTGAACAAATGAAATGGTTTGCTAATTTAGGGCTTACTTTGAGGCAATACTCATACAACAGATTGGGCTGGTTTAAAGCAATTGATAATGAGATCCTCTAATGCTAGAGCAATTAATCTTTTCTGGTGGCTCCAGAGAGGTAAACTGATGGGTGGCAACTGATCTTTTGAGAGGGTGCCAAGGAGTTCCATCCACAGGTAGAAATATCACCCATGAGAAAAGAGACCCTTACCCCTTTCTGCTTTAAAACTTTCCCCAACTCCATTTAACAGACTAAAAGGGGGCCCTTTCTGATTTTGGGGGGGCTGCCTTAGAATCTGGGCTTACGAGAATGGTGTTGTCCATATTCTTCTGTACCTCTTCACACCTAATGGATTTCCAATCACTAATAAACATCTGCAGAAAATCCCTTAGTGACAAGTAATCCCTTATCTAGGTTTCTTTTAATAGAACCTAACAATCTGCAGAATGAACCCCAGAGTGTCTCCTCAGCATCAGGTGGCAACAGTCAATCAAGTCCCTGGAATGCAAGACAATGCAGGCTGCTGGGAGGGGGGAGGGAAGGCCGTGCCTTTGGACATGCCACAGGGAAAAAACAAAAGGCTTCCAAAGTCTCTGGCTGGAACTCTGAAGCTATTGTGGGAGCTGCTCTGCTGAGTGTTCTTCAGGAGAGGAGAATGGAAACTTTGCTTGATAAAAAGGCATCCCAATATAGGAACCTCACCCCAAATGGTCTTGCCTCTCCTTGCCTTGATATTTGGAGGAGAAGAGAATTACGACGAGGTACTTGAATGCACTCATAAATCTGAAGGGGGCTGGCTATCAGCATCTACCCATCTCATCACGATCATTTGTATTTGAGTCTCCTCAGAGCAAACAAGGGCCTTATGGGCTTTGATGAAATGGGGAAATCGGGAGGACGTTATCAGATCTGCTCTGGCTGTGGCTGGGTTGGGCGCGTGCGCACGCACACATGGATCCACATGCGCACACGCACACGCACAGTGTGTTGGGTGGGGGGCTGTTCTGCTGTTCTTTTTCTCCCCCGCCCCCCCCGCCCCAGAATGAGTGGCAAAGACACATTTTCCCCCTGTCTTCCTCCTCCTCTTCCCAGTTGCTTTACCTTCAAGGATGATTTGTTTTATTAAACTGACTGTCCCTAGCCTCTGCAGTACATAATAAAAGCCTGACATAGCAGGCTGCCTGCCTTCTGTGTCCTGCAGACACTCATCATAAGTGTCAGGACATACCAAGGTTAGTGGTCACTGGAAGTGTGCTCGCTGGCCCAAACCTTGCCAAACGCTCTTGGCAGCTGAATGAATGTCACAGAGAATAGAAGGGGAATTACAAAGGTTAAAAAGAAGACAGCCTCCCCTATTTTCTGGAGACAGAGAAGCTGATTTTTCACACCTCTGAAAGATCCCCAAGCTCATCCCTTGGCCTTTTGCGGGAGACTTCAACCTGGCCCTTTGCACAGTTTCCCATGGATACCTCTCCATCCTCCATCCCCTTTAAAAATTGGTCCACTGGCCCCATTTTATCAGTGAAATGATCTTTGCTGAAATGGAGGGAAAACAAACCAGGCATAGAGCTCTCTCCCCAGTCCCTCCCCAACATCCAAAGGCTCAAATGGCTTATCAAGGTTATCAATGGATTACAATCTTATCAAGGGAGATCATCTATTCAATTCTTCTTTTAAACTATTTTTTTTTTTCAAACTCACTTTGAAGGGAAAATGTAAAAGGGAACCCATGTATGGGCAGGAATATTTAACGGATGGAAAAGTAACATCGTGGCTAGTATTTTGGTGAATTAGTTGGTGCGTGGGTTTTCTTTCTTCTTCCCCCTCCACTTTTTTTTTTTTTAATACTATAGAAGGGCAATAAAATGCTGACTGTAAGAAGACAATGTCAAGGAGAAAAGGGTACTGGTATTTTGGATACTCTTCACTGCTCGCCTTGGAGAGAGAGTTATTCTTGTCACAAACCCTTTTGTCTGCATCTGCTGACTGCTTGCCTGTAGCCAGCAGCATACTTTAACTGTTTTGTCACCTCCTAACATCACATGCATCAGCTGTTGGGCTTTTGTTACGGGTATTGTAGAACTAATCCACTGTGGCTGTTCTACTGTGCAGTAAATAAAACAGAAACGGGCTTCTCAGACAATTCTGCATGAATATTTCAGATGGCTTTACAACTCCAATTCACAAAATCAAATAAATAAATAACTCCCCTAGCCTCCCCCAGCCTCTACCCACACAGAAACAAAACCCCTCCAACTAGACCCAGATGCCTCCAAGTCAACTGCATTGGAGACACTGACTTGAGCCTTCAAGCAATTGTTTCGGTGAAGTTGAAAGAAATAATGCTCTCTAAACTTGAACGCCGCGGTATTCATATTTATTATTAGCGTTAGACACATCTAATTCCAAAAACTGGGTAAGCAGCTTTGAAAATCTGGAGAGCTACTTTTCTCCTTGGGCTTACACACACACACACACACTCTCTCTCTTTCTCTCTCTCTCTCTCTAATGCCATTAGAAATAGAGTTGCCTTGTCTAAACTGTTTTCACTGTCTCCAACTGCATCTCCTTCCCTCCCACTCATCTGAGCAAGGTCAAAGGAAGCGCTTGTGCATCTTGTTCATCCCAAGAGTCTTTCCAAAATGTTGAACCTGTGTAAGAGCCTAAAAGGAAAAGTCGAACTTGGGGCTTTCAAACCTGAATTTACATCATGAGTTCTCTTAGAGTGTGAACAATGCACTAATCACATTTCACGAGGCATTTTTTCGATGACTTCTAAGTGTCTTTGGAGAAGCTAAAAACAGAAAGGGCCTCTGCAGGCGCACACGCGCACACATGCGCACGAAGGTCCTAGGGAAGGAGACAAAGTTAAAGTACTTTCCCGAGCATTCGCTCACCCTGGTGCGCACATGATTCCTCTAAACAAACTCTCCCATCCCTGCTGTTTGTTAAGTAAATATTGATCAAGGAGAGACGGAGCTCCTGACGGCAGTGGCACAAGCTGGGGACTTACACTGCAGACAGAGTGGACTTAAATGGATAAACTCAGATGCTTTAGTAACTCCTCCAAGATTATCAGAGGAAAAGGCAAAAACAGAGACGACATTGCTGCTCCTCTCCACTGTCTCATTCTCCCGGAATTTTCCTGTCGGGGGCAGAGGAGGAAACCTGGAGCAATCAAATATGGTCACAAGATGCCGTGGCGCAGGGTCTCCCTTGCGGCCGGGCTCCCGTTTACCCTGAACGCTCGCCCGGGGCCGCAACGGCCTGGAAGGAAGCCATGACGCCGGACGCCGCGCGCAGTGCATTGTGGGATCACGTCCTGACGCCCCGACGTGGCGGGGAAGGCCCAAGGGCGAGAGCAAACATGGATGCGCTTCCGGGAAGCGCAAAATACTCCCCGAACGGAAGGTGATGCTTGGAACCTTTAAAGAAGAGTCCAGTTCCTGGCAAGTGTCTCACTGTGACGCGTCAGTGTGTACAAGGCAGTATTTTGAGAGATGCTTTGAGTATGTTTGCTTCAGCGAACTTATGGCCCGAGTCAACAAGTTGAGAAAGTTGTTTTGTATTTCCCAAGTTTTATTTCAGTCACTTCATGATGGTGATCTGAACCCCTGTCTTAGAGCTTAAGGGCCAGTTTTAAAATGGCCCCCTGAGATTCGCTGAGTGCCATGGTCAAAGAACGAGCTAGTGGAGTTCCCACCAAACGGCTACATGGTGTTTAAATTTTACTGGGATCCTCACACCTATGTTTGGAAGCCTGGCGTCACCCGGGGTGCCCGGGCTGCGAAGCCCCTTGCCAAGGCCGCCGGCTGATACCAAGAAAGGCAGAGGAAGATTCTGCGGCAGCAACCGGGCTTCGGACTAAAGTCTCTTTCACTCTGATGCTCCAAGTGGCCTTCAGCCTCCGGGGACCGTACGGGACTGGGTCAGCATAATGCCCATGCAGTTTTAGGCCTAAGAGCGGGCTCACTTCCCCCAGTAACGTGTTTTGCTACTTAAATATGTGAAGAGTAAATGCTTATAGGAAGTGGTTATAGTTCAAGGCTGCCCTTAAAAAACAAAAAACACACAATAAAACAAAAATGAAAAAACAAACGCATGTTTCCTCTAAGCAAAGGAACACATGGCAATAACAGTCTGTATCATATTTTTTTTTTTTTACAAACCTTCAAAAGAACAATGTTCTGTTGAGCAAAATTCAGTAGCATTCTGTAAACATTAATTTAAGGAAATCAATAGACTCAGTGAGCTAAAGCCATATTGCAAGATAAACTGGCCAGAGTGCCACTTTGTCAAATAGATTTTCGTTTTCTCGGCTAGATAAAGACAGTTTCAAAACGGGGCAAACGTGTTGCAACCAAGGTTTGAAAAGTATGTGGCCTTCAAACAGTCTGCTTGTTCCTACGGCAAAGCTGGATAAACATACTTTAAAAATGATAAGATGGCTTAGAATTGATTTGGCTTTCAGATTCGGCATATAGTAGATTTCTTGGTTGTCTCACAGGAAAAGAATAAAACAAAATCCCACGCATTCAGAAAAAAAAAATGTACTTGGGAGAAGGGGTTAAATTGTCTTGAGAAAAGGAGCTGGGCGGGGGGGGGGGGGGGGCAGTGTCAGTTGGTGCTTGACTTTAAAAAAGAAAGGAAGAAAGAAATCTTTATTCATGCTGACCTGATGGGCAACAGGCCTTCTTGCCAAAATCCAAAAGCCAAACTCTCTAGTGGGTTTGGGATCAGAGGTTTCAGCTGGTGGAAGCTGTTCCCGTTCTGTGCACACCACGCAATGTCATGTTAATGTGCCAGGGGCGGGGATGGGGGACGGAGCGGGAGGGAGACCCACACAACGGTCCCCAGGTTGCTCCCAGCCAGACTGAAAGAGCTGCAGGGATAATTAGAAAAAGTGGCAAAAGGAAAGAGCGTATCTCTGTCTGTCACTGCGGCAGGGACATACATTGAGCTTGTGGCAGGAAAACTTCCAAAGGAACACGCCTGGCATCCTCCGGCGCAATACCAGTCCGTGGAGATGCCGGTAGAGGAGCCACCAGGGAGACATGGTGGAAATGGCCCCACTGGAGGAAGTGTAATAAACAGAATGAAGAGTCACATGGGAAGGGCGCGAGGGAGGCTAAGATCCACCTTGAACGGACAGCGGAGTTCCATGAAAAAGTGTCAGAGACGTGAACTTGGGTCTGCAGCGTGGGCAGGGAGGGGCTGGGGAGACCACAGACAATCACCCCTCGTGTGGGCTTCTCTGACAGCAGCGTGGAGGAAGGGCGGAAGTGTGCCCTGACTCCCTTTGTTTCCTTACCTAAATGGAATCTTCCTCATTTCAAAGTGGCTATTTAGAAAATACAGAATGCACAATAAAATTTCTACACCTCCAAGATGTTGATGAGGTATGGGCTGATTTAAAAAAATCACGTGATGATCAAGAACTATGCTTGGATGGAGAGTTTTGACGAATTGTGACTTTTGAGAATAATAAAAAAAAGAATGTCTTAATAGCTACTCTGCCTGCTAATAGTGCATGTATGCTTTTTAAATGGCATAAACCTTCCATTGGAAACTTGATAGAGATATCAAGAGAAATAAAACTGTCTCTCTCCTAGCCCCAGAAAAGGAAGTACTTAACTAGCTTGCTGGGAATAGAAAGGCAAATGCCATTAGAATACATTCTATGACCCTGTCAAAATTATTTTGTGGCACTGAAATTTGGTTCACCAAATATGATGAAAAAGGCTAGTTTATTTGCTCATGCTTGGAAGTCTTGTTGGCATACGTGTCAGGAAACACAATGATCATCATGTTATTCGTGGTGACAGAGTAAATGTTCCTTCCTTCCTGAACTCTACCCATGTTTCAAAGAGTGACTCCAACTTTAAATAGACAAAAAAAAAAAAAAAAAAAAAGAACAAATAAAATTCAACAAAAAGAAAACCAGAGAAAAAGTAATAAAAATGAAAATCTAATACTTTCCTAATCTCTTTAGCCCCAGGATTCATGGAAGATACTCTTAGATCTTAGACATAACTGGAAGCTCCTGCTGGAATTACACATCTGGTAGGCTGTTCAGTAAGACCTGGACCAAGACTATTTCATCCAAGAATCATGGAGTTTGGGAATCTCAGGACTCGGAGAAAGTCTGTGTTCTCCAAAAGAGTAAAACAATCCAAACCAGGGGTTGGCAAACTTTTTCTGTAAAGGGCTAGATAATAAATACCTAGGCTTTGTGGGCCACATTCTCTTTCTGTTGCATATTCTTCTTCTTGTTTACAACTTTTTAAAAATATAAAAACCATTCTGAGCTCAGAGTCATAAAAAACAGGCCGAGCGAGGGCCGGATCTGGCCAACCTCTGCTCTTAGCTAAACTTGAGGGCTAACAATGGTCCTGAATGCACTTTCATTCTTCACCAATCCCATGTGCCTCACCGGGTCAGCACACTACTTGTTCCTGTAGGGTAGCTGGGACTGCTTCACCCAAATTCAACCTGCAATGTCTTGCCATTCCTCAGATGCATGGAAGGCTGCCCATGTCTATGGGCACACCCAGCGATCATCAAGGCCCAGGAAGACTTCAGTCCTTCTCTGCCGTGATGAGGAGCATTTTATTAGAAATGTTCCTGGCAGGAAACATTCAAATGTACGAGCTGGAGGAGTCCAGACCCTCCTGCACAGCACACCAAAGGAATCAGCTCCGTACTTAGATGGAAAAGCAAGCAGCGTACCTTCACACAGCAGTGTTAGCTCCCTACCCCTCAAGGTAGCCCCACGAATTATGTGCCATTGGTATCTGAGTTCAAGACAGGCTGATAGTGCTTAAAGTTTAACTTTTGCTACAACTACTGGGTGAGATGGTAGAATAAATAGGGCCAAGCTCGGTGCCACTCTTGGATGGGACATTATCCAAAAACAACAAGACATAAAGTCTCCAATATTGCACGAAAGGAAGCTGGGGCACAGATAATCCACAGTTACTCCTGTTTCGTTCAAGAATGCATTACGTGATTGTTTTCTGCGGCGGGTTTATCTTCGTAATTAAGCTTTGCCTAGACTAATATGGAAGCTAGTCTGCATGTCCCGTATTCGTGCTAACAGAGCTGAGGAGCCCAGGGAGAAACTGTTAGGAAGTGGGGTTCAGGCAGGATGATGAGAAGAGCATCACCCGTGGCGAGCATCAGAGAAGGCACCGTGAGGTACGGATGATGATCAAAAGAGTGTTTCTGAGATCCCTGGATCCTAGGAAAGACCACCACTCTGGCGACAACAGAGTATGCATCCCAAATAATATTGGGGCTGCTCTGAGAAAGGACTGGGATTAAAGGCCTCCATCAGGTCTTTTGGTTTTGACTAAAGGATTTTAATTCTCTCAGAGAAATTCTGTTTTGTGTTTCTAGAATATTCTATTGGTCTTTCCTCCACAATTACCCTTTGCAAAAGGAAGGATGAGTTGTATTTCAAAGCAACCTAAGAGCTTGGAATGGCATTGAAATTCCTTTTTCAAGAAAGGGAAATAGTTTGGGAAAGGGGAGGAACTGATTCTTGAACGGCTCCCAGGGGCCTTTGGGAGCCTTCCAGATCCATGCCAACACCTAACGGGACTTGAGGTAATGTTTGTGATGGGGAGTCTTAGGACGCTGTCAGGGATTGGCTCTTGCATTGGTCCTGCCGGAAGACAATTACAGGAATTGATATACAGATTTTCTTGCCACGGTCAGGCCACTGAAAATGAGAAATCTTTGAAAATTGTCTCTATATTAAAGGAAACACGGTGGCCTTGAAACCAGAGCCTTTCATCTTCCTCCACCCACTTCTGCTTCCGGCTGTTCTTCTGCCTTTGCACCACTCTAACCCCCACAATTGTTCTCAACAACATACTACCTTTTACTAAAAGTCACCTTTAGAATCAGATTTTACTTTAAAATGCTATGGAGCCCCTCCTCCCCCACAAACAAAACAAAAAAAAAAAAACAGACATTGGGGACTAGGACCCTAAAAAGATGAGAAATACATATCCAAATGACTTGTGTGAAGATTCGATCCTTACCGACCAGAAACGCATGAACACATACCAAATCCCACTGGGAAAGACTTTCACGATCAAGATTACCACCGTATTGGGAGCCCTTAAAAGAAAAGGTGGTGTTGCTTTTACAAAAATTGCCAACCCAGCCTAGTAGTGAAGGTAGTTAGCCAAAACAACCCTTTCTGTCCCAAACGAGGGCAGATGTTGTATCTTAGACAGAGGTTCACGCACAGCGCAAAATCTTATGGTTGGGGGGAGGTGTGCCGTAGTGCAATAACGTGTGGGCACAGGTATACACGCCCTCTCTCAGTTCGTTCAGTTCTGCTCCATCTCCTAGAAAACCCACTTGCGTGAGGGCTTCGGCACAAATGTCCTCACTGTTCAGCTGCCCCCGCCAACACAACACGTAAAGTGAGCAGAGTATAATGATCGTGCCAATTCAGTCAATAGATGTTTATGAATGTAAAAAATTAGTCTTTCTAATCCCAGCACGGGAGTTGCCACGTCTCCAAGGGCACTGTTGAGATTCAGATCTGCAAAGAGAGCCTTGGGAGAACACGACAATGGGCACCCTAGAGACTTTCACTGAGATAATTAAGCCACAGCAGAACCACAAGGGTAGAAGTGGCCCTACATGGACACCATCTGGATTCCTAGGGGCTCCACAGTCACTGCTGAAAGCTTTGCCTCGTGCCCAGGATTTATTTTAAGAAGGCGGAAGGTCTTCTAGAATCACCGAATTTCAGAGATAGAACAAAGCTCCGTGTCTCATCTTATCACTTGACAGGTGAGCAAAGTAGAGCTCAACGTGGCAGGAGTTGTCAGAGGCAGACCCCCCCACCAATCCGGTGCTCCCTCTGCCAGACCCCATCCCCTCACTGCTGCCCTTCTCATCTGGAACCCATGACTCCGGAATCCTGGACCTGTTCCAGGCTAGTGTCACCTGTACAGCCACACCTGGGGCAGGAGGACTCCCTTTCTCTTTTTAAAACCAGTTTTGCATTGACTCTTTGTCCCAATTCTGATGAGAACTCCCTGTTTGCTCATTTGTTTGTTTGCCTATTTAGGGTCAGCAGGAAATGGTGCAAGAGTTGAGCTACTGATAACAGCAACAAGGTAACTTTTACTTGGCTGCATGAATTAATAAAAGCAGATGCTTATACAGCACCTACTTTGTGCTAAGGTCATCATGTCTAGTCATGTCATTCTCAAGACAACTCTGTGAGGTAGTTTCTATTATTTTCCTCATTTAATAGACGAGGAAACTGAGGCACAGGGAGGGTAACATACTTGTCAAGGTTTCAAGGGTTTCAAGGACCCCAGGAGCCAGTTCCAGAATCCATGCTGCACTATTATTAGTTCACGACCACTGACATTGCAAAGACTCTCCCAAAGGATTTCCTTCTTAAGATCTCAAGGTGATGCTTTCACATAAAATAACACTGACTTATAAGTAAACATTTTGTTTCCTCCTGAGAATAATTCAGAGGCCGGAGCTTTCTTGCCCTAGTTTTATCATTTTAAAGAATCAAGCCCAAGACGAAGGTCATGTCTTCATGATACCAAATACCCTGATACTTCATCTACAAGAACACTGAAAACATCCTGACAATATAGGATGGTGGATCTGCCCGTTTTGTTGTTGTTGTTGTTGTTTTGTTTTTTAATTTGTTTTTTTTTTTTTATTTCGCTGGCTATGTCCTGGAGACACATTCAGATTTGCCAGAATAAGAATACTTGCCAAGTCTCATCAATTCTTCTCATGGGACCATCTTAACCAAAAAGCGCTACTGAGATGTTACTCAAGAAATCCAACTTCTGAGGATAAACTTTTGGGACAAACAAAACAAATCACAGTGGGTGTGTGTGAGAGAGGTACAACCACCAAACCACAGTGTGGCCTGCCCATAGCTCGAATTAGGTTCCGTGGTCTGCTAAGTGTAACCGTCCCTCGAGAAGACACAGTCATGCCAGAAACGCATTACAGAAGGGCAGCAAAAATGATCACGGGCAGCCCACTTACTGTACGGGATTAGATTTTTAGAAAGGATTAATCTGGAGAGATGAAGATTAAGAGGGAGGAATGATCAAAGTCTATAAAATCAGAAAGGAAATGGAGAATATGGCCATAGTCCTGTTCACAAATCCCAGGATATTATAACAAGGGAGATCCCTTTGGAGTTCCAGGGAAATCACTTTAAGAGCCATAAAAAGAAGATACAATTTTCACAGCAGGTAATAAATTTAGAGAATTATTATCTTGAGGAGTGGTATACTCTGAGAATGCAGTTAGGTTTGAAAAAAAAGGTTTAAATAAACCCATGGGTGATAAAACCATAATGAGCTAATAATGGAAGCTTGGGAATGTTCTAGGGACATCCTGAGTCTTTTGAAAATGATTCCAACAGTGACAGGTACCAGCCTCTCCCAACGGGCTTTCTGCCCAGGGGGCTGGGTAGCCAACAGATCTGACCACCTCTCCCTTCACTCTTCCGGCCAGATCGTTCCTAATATTCGAAAAGGGGCTCTGACTGGAACGTGTTCCGATCTGGTACAATACAACAACTCATTCCTCGCAGGGAGTTTTCTTTATTCTTTGCTAGTGTCTCTGTCCTAGGGTCTGACTATGATTTCCATAAAAATATGAACTTAATCCTTAAAACAAAAAATCTGTCTTACTCAAAGATAGAGACATTTCAAATATCTTATGTTGTGGTAGTTTAGAGATTAAAAAAAAACAACTGGTTAAATTCTCTACTGGGGAAGTTACTGATAGTATGGTAACACAGACCAATTACTTCAAATTTAAGGGGAAATTAAACATCCCAATTATGAAGCATCCATCACAGCCCAAGATATTAAACTCGGGAATTTACTGCAGTTAATGGAGAAACCAGCACACCTTCCCAAAAGCTGTATTTCTGTGAAACACACAGGATAAGACTGAAGGGAAATGTTTTAGCTCTTTTCCAGAAGATCCAAGCACTAATCACTTTAACTATCTAATAATAGGTCACTGTTGGGGCTGGGGAGGTTAGGGCCGCAGGAGGAGGCAGGGGACTTTGGTAGGGGGTAGAGTGGAGATGACGACTCCATTCGGAGAAAAAGAACCTTCAGACGACCATAACATGCACAGCGGAGCATGAAGAATCTTTCCTGTACTCGCATTTGAGACTGCTCTCTGAAATTTGGTAAAATGTGGCAATGCGTAGAAAGCAAAAAAAGGAGCCAAGGAGAGGAAAGGCGTGGCATGCAGGAGAAAGGCATCCGTCCAACAAGCGGTATCTAATAACTCCCCATCCTAGCCCAATCTACCATCAGACCCCGGGAGCCGTCCCTTGGTATCTGGGCAAACTGTAAGTTTGAAAATGTCAGCCCTCGTGTTGGGGAGCTATGCAAAGTCACCATCCATCTGGGGAACGGAGAAGTAGGAAGGTGGCAAGGGGGTGGGGCTGGGTCAAGGGGTAGAGTCGCCCTGCTTCTCATTGTGGACCTCAGAGTGATTTGGGCAAGAAAACTGGGACATCTGGAGTTCAGAAGTCGAGGAAAATGGGGAAGAACCGGGAAGATGAATACATGATCATCAGCGACACAAAAGAACGGAGCAGAGAGACGCCTGGGCTTGGGCACTCGCGTCTGGCAAGGAGGCCGGCAGCCGGGCTAATGAAGCATTTGTGGTGTGGGATGTTTGCCAGCGCAACAAAGAAGATGTGCTTGGGCTCTGCAGATGTGCCAGGGCCCCCAGAGCAAAATAATGACATAATCACCATCAGTGTCACAGACCAGACTGTACACAAGGTGACAGGGGAGGGGGGGGCCTGTAATACACACACAGGGAGGACTCACCACGGCCCATGGCGGTGGCTGCCCTGAGGCCTGGGAGGCAGGCAGAGCCACCTAGCCTCGCTGTCTCTAGCTGGATCTTCGATCCCGAGGTAAGGCTTGTCCCCCAAGCACCGGTGGGTGCTTTTCCTCTGACCCAAGCTGCTCCCAAGGAGGCAGCAGCAATCTGAAAAGCTTATGAGAGCTTCCGACTGGCAGGAAAAAAGGCAGAAGGAAGAGAAGCAAAGGGATGTAGGAGGAGAGAATTTTGAGACACGCTCCCTCCGTCTTCTGCCAAGTTCTGGGCTCAAACTTTTCTCGAACCTGGCCCCGGCCCTCCCACCTGAGATATCAATGCGATCAGGGACATCCGTGTTTCAGGCCGCGAAGAGAGGGCAAGAAAACTCCGGGGGCACCTGGGTGGGGAGGACACGAAAGGGCCGTGCGTGGCCCCCCTGGGTGCGAGGGCCCGGGCGGCGGGCGGGCGGGAGGAGGCGGCCCCCACCCATCCGAAACCAGGTCCCGCAGAGGGCTCAGCACCTGCCCGCGGCTCCCGCTCGCTAAGGTGGGTGTGTTAGTACAGCTGTCTGGCTTTTAAGTGACTTTTGTCAGTGTGAAAGTGAAAGTCTGTTTGAGGAGCTGCGAGAACAATAGCCCAGAGCCCGGAAGAAGAGCTTGCAGCACAAAGGACCGAGACTACCCTCGTGTCCCTTTTCATTGCTTCTGATGAAAGATTTATAAGAATAACTTTAATTTTTTATGACCCCCTTTTTGGTATGACTATATTAGTTGTGTCAACTTCCATACACAGGTTCTCTTTAAATACCAAAAGGTCTGTGGGGAAAGTTGTTCAAGGAGGCTACAGGGACAGAATCACTTCTGGCCATCGTGATGGGTCCCTTCCTCCAGGAGGAGCTGCTTTGAGAGACCCAGAGATCTCCTTGAGAGATGGTTCCCTTCAGCCTCGAGGTCCCTGTGCCCCCGAAAGCGAACTGATCTTAAACCTTTCTAATGTGCCCGTTCAACCGCTCTTTGGAAGAACAATTATATTTGTTTTTCTTGGCTTCACCCTATTTAACAGGAACAGAAGTATAATAATCATTAATGGCCTTCCTCTTTTACTTCTCGAATAGCTGTCTCTACATTGAATCTTTCAGTTTGTGTCTCAGCCAAAAAAGCAGGGGTTGGGGGGGGGGCGCACAGATTGCATTGTTTTGTGTCATGTTACCAAATAGCACTGACGACTGGCTTAAGGCAATCACTGAAGGTGACACAATATTTTCAAACCAGAATGATCTACTCTCCAGAACCAAAGTCCTAGGCCTCACCAAAAAGACCGGTTGCAGAAACACTCACTCTTGGAAATTTATACCGAGACACTTAAGAGAAATGAGGGAATGAGTTCTACATTTTCTGCCCTGCGGCTGAAAAAGAACCGAACGGGTTCCAGTGAAATCAAATCCGGGAGTGGGAGCAGGCTGAGGAAATTTGATTTAAAATATTATCGTCCACGTGAAAAGGGATCGCCAACTTCTGAACAAGCTTTAGGTGGCTAAATGAGTTTGTTTCATCCAGACGAAATAAACAGGCTGGTTTTCAAAAGGCTGTCAGAACTCCTCCAGACACTGAAGCCAGGATGGGCCAAGCACAATGCTAACGTCCCACCGAAAGCTCCAACCACAACCGGCGGCGGCTCTCCGCAGAGAACTTGCTCCCTTTCTCCTATTGATAACCCTTTGTGGGACGAAAAAAAAGAGCAGAGGCAAGGAGAAGTGAATGTCACACAATAGACATCACTCCCCACACTGTCTCTGAACTTCCCTCATCTCTGAAGGACAATTAATTATGAAGGCCTTAGGGGTAGGTCGAAGCAAGGGAAAGCCCACTGCCTTCCCAGCACTACGCTGCCACCTCTGTGCTTGCTAAATGCCTTCTCCTGTTGGGGCAGAGCCACCAAGAGAGCCAATAGATCATTGTGGGGGGGGGGGGGGAAGCAAAAGATTTTTTTTTTGTGTGTGCGTCTGCCCTTGTATAATTCTATTCTCACTGTGAACTCATCCATACACAAAACACAAGGACAATTTTTTTTTTTTTTTTTTTTTTTAAAGAGAGAAAAGCCACAGGGTAGGTTGCAGCAGAAACGGCCTCTCAGTGGTGTGTTAAAAAGGATGGTCTTTTCACCAAATCATTTCACAGAGGCAAAACAGACAAACACAAAGAGTTGAGACTTTTTCTCCGACATTAAATGGAGTAACTGATAAGGTCAGACATATGATACCTAAAGACATGAATCTGTGCACTCTTGAAGTCAAAGGGCCTCTCTGTGCTGAGGAACAATCTTTCAAAGGAAATAGATCATAGAACTCCACTGAATCCGCTTTAAACTTTATGAAGCAGGAGGAGAAAAAGCTCTAAGTAGGGAAGCTTGACAGAAGAGCCTTGAACTATTTTCTGAAGGAAAGATGAGACCCTCCCTAGGCTGCCACAAAACATTTTTTTTTTCTAAAGGCTTCTCTGAACTTTGATATGTGCCAAGACACTGCCATTGAAAGTTGTATAATTATGTGCTATAGCCACTGTGGAAAATGCTTTGTTCACCCCAACAAAGGACAATAAGCAAAGTGAAGCGACGTTACACTGTATCTTTTTCTTTAAGAATGTTGAGAAAGGTCATGGAATGCTATAACTAATAAAGCTGTTGAGTAAGGAGGTTTTAAAGCTGATCTTACTGTGCTTGAATGTAACCCAATGACAAAAAAGACACAGGGAGCTAAAAATGCAACGACATTACCAAACAGATGATAAATCAATGGTCCCGCTTCATTATACTGATCAACACCTCGAATCCCAAAAGGACAGTGGTGCAAAAACGAAGCTCCGTGCGCGCACAATCCTGCCTCTGCCCCCCACCCCCTCCCGCCCCTGCCAGCCCACCTCGGAGCCGGCGTCTTTTACCGTCCTCTCCCTCACTCTTCAGGCCCTCATTCTGTACAGGAATGTGTTCCCAGACAGCCATGTGTCTACTTATATTTAGAGAACATTCATTTAGTCTCTTAAAAGATCCATTTGGCTTGTCAGTGGCGGGACTGGCAGGGGAAGAAGCGGGAAGAGCGTCTTCTGGTCTCGCCGCCCACCGAGGGTGGGGGTCACGTGATCACTCGACCGCTCAGCTCCGAGGCCGAGACAGCAGCCGCAGTAAGAGGGTTTCACCCGTGCGCCCGTTTCCCCAATGATCACTCAAATTTAAGCATCTCTTTGGAGCGGAGGGAAACGCTTCCTAAATCCACCTGTCCTCATTTTTCTTTAAAGAGATGACAATGTGAATGAAAGACTTCCAAACACATTCAATCTTCTTCAGCGCGGGATGTGTGGGGAGCGGGAGGGCTGGGCGCAGGGGCAGGCGGGGTGGAGAGGAGGTGTTCAGCCCGTGCTGTTCAGTGTCTGGGGTAGGGGTGCGACGGGAGGGGCGCTGGGGGCTTATTTTCGCTTTCTAAGGGCAAAGCAAGGCAAGGCACCAGCGGGTCCGCAGAACCACCCTTCTTGCCGGTCATGGGATGCCTGGAAAAGAGTCGAACCCCAGGCTCTGGGACGGAGCATCTGCTGGGTGGGGTGTCAGTGTCTTAGGAGACGGCCTGTAGGAGCCCATTAATCAATGAGTCAGGTGCCCCCCATTCTGTTTCCTTCTCAGCCTCCCATCCCCGCACTTGGGTCTTGGGGAGGGGCGGAGCTAGGGGCACTCATAGGGCACTTGGACCCTGCCTGCAGGTAAATGCCTGGCACTGGCAGGCCTGGGAGGGATGGCGGCCGGGCACGGAGGGGCGAGAGCTACCTCCTCCCAGGACCGCAGAATGACAGGGAGCGCGGGGGCAGCCTTGGAAATGGACAGCCATCATTACCTTCCTTCCTGCCCCAGTTGGGAGGGAAACAAAAAAGTAATAAAATCCAACTCATCTGCCCCTAAAGTCAGAAGTATCAGTATGATTTAAAAACTGGGAAGGCATCCCAACCCTCCTCTCCCTCCCCATAAAAAGATGTTGGAACCTCTTCAAAGGGAAGTGAGAATGAAGCATGGAAATATATACCATAACACCTGGAAAGACAAATTTATTGTTGCCAATCTCATTAAACGTGCGAAGTAGGAGTGAAAGATGCAGCCTGTAATTAAACACCCCTTTCCTGCACACCTTCACACACTCACCTTCAGGAGCGAGATGCCCCACCCCGAGCGAGGTGGCCAACTTTCCTTCCTCCAGCACAGACTGAGGGCGGCGGCGCGTGGTGCGTGCCCCTCCCCCTCCGGGTCTTCTCCCACTTCCCCTGGGTCTTCTCAAGCTCTCACCACACTAAGTGCTGTGCCAAGAATCTTGGCCATTGTGTAAACTGATACAAAAGGCAGAACAAGCCCTCCTGTCACTTAGAAGGTCCTGACTCATAAAGGCCAGGAAACGCAGGGTCTAGAGGAGGAGAGAGATCGAAGCCACTCCCTCCTCGCTAGTGATAACCTTCCCATCTGCTTTATTTTCCTGCAGGCCAGGGGTCAGCAACCACTCTGGCCTTGAGAGCCAGGAGCAGCAGGGGCTGGAGGGGGATGGTGCTAGGCGGGGACAGAGGTGCCGCCAGCCAGCTTATGACAGAGGCAGAGACAGACGGAGCACAAAGCTGAAAAAAGACAAGTAGCAGAAGAGAAAGAAAGAAGAAAGTCATGGTGAAGGACCTTTCTCTCTTTCCCTGGCTCTACCTGTTCCCACCAGTTTAGAATCACTTAAAAAAACAGGATAAGGCTTTAGGCAAACTAAACGTTTTCTTCTAGTAACATCCACAGCGTTATTATTGCTCACATTAAATAAGTTAATACTGGTAAAACACTGAGAAGAGTGCCCAGGACACAGTACAGCCAATAAACGTTAGCTATCTTATTGTTGTCACAAACAACAGATTGAGAAACTTAAAAATGCCACCAATAAGCTGTTTTATTATTTGACCAACTAACATTTCATTGGGTGAATAGATAGTCCTCGGAATGGACTGGATCTTTGGGCAACATGTAGCCATAACTTCAAAGTCTCTCTACCATGCTTCATCCCTGTCTAAAAATTAGGGGAAAAGGAAGAAAGAAAGAACGAACAAATGAACCCCACAAGATGTACCGTTCTCTACCTGGCCATCCTCTTTGCTCGCTCCTGTAAGACCACAGATTCACTTTACTTGATCTTAAAAGAAAGTTAAATACAAAAGTCAAGGAGTGCACAAAGCACCAGCTGAGATATTCTGCTCAAGGTGCTGGGGTCTGCTGTGGCTCACGGCCACCGCCGGCAGTGGTAAAACCACACAGATAAGACCAGTGGCTTTTTGAGCATCTCACTTAAGCACTGACTTCCATGCACCAAGGCACAGAAGGGAAGGGACCATCTCATCCGAAGCTTCTGTTAGTAAATGAGCCCAACTGGGAGGCGAAATGAAAATCTATTTAGCGACCGTCTGTGGCGGCGTGCGTGCGTGTACATGTCTGTGCCTATGGGCGAGTGGCGGGGACAGCGCGGAACCCATGTTCCTGCTCTGCGTCTTACTGCATTTCCGGAAAGATCCCAGTGTTTTACTGAAGAAGGAAAAGACCCAGAATAGACCAATAACTTGTCTGAAGTCACATGAGAAGTGACAAAACTGCTCCCAGGGCCCCATACTCCTTGCACTGAAGCAGTCTTAAAATAGACACTGCAGATAAAGGAGAGGTGTCCTGGCTGGAAGTGGGTATGATTCACAAAGAGAGAAATATCAGATGTTAATCACATTAAGGGAGGATTTAGATGCTGCTAAATGGAACAGCTTGTTGGGTACTTCTCGATGCCAGCCGCCCCTGCTTGTGTCATTTTGGCCCTTACGCTGTGAGCAGGGGCTTAAGTTCCAACCAGGTAAGGTTTAAGAACCTTAAAAATCCGAATGTGCACCATAAGGATTTGTCATCTCAGAGTGTATTACACAGCAAAAAAGGCAGAACTCATGGCGCGAATCTTGGGCAATTCTTTTAGAAAGCTTGACGCACGTCGCCGAACAAATATTTGCCATTATCAGCTGTAAAGAGTTCACTAGCATACACTTGAGTTCTCTTTGGGTAAAGTTTAGAGCAACAGACTCAACAGAAAGGGGGAGAAAAAGAAATGAAAAGTCTTCATAGGATTTCTTTAAAATGGTTAGCCCTAGTCCTATCGGTCAGCTCTAGAAGAAAATCCTGAGAGAGTTCTGTCAAAACTCTGAGTGTAAACCTGAGCTCTCTAACAGACTTTAAAACATGGACCCCTTTACAATGGAGAAGCAATGCAAGAAGGATCCCCACTTGTAATGTGTTCAGCCAAAGAGAAACGTTGCTCGTAACACATATTTCACCATGGATACCAAAGATACGTTGGCTTACAGTAGAAGCGTTCAAACTTTCAAGGGAAAACCATGACTTCCCCATGGCTAAGTTTCCACCATTGCTGCATGGTCAGCCACCATCCCTGATGTGCACTGCCAAAACCCATGTGAGAAGAGCCCCAAAAGGAAAGGGCAGGTCCCTTTCATTGACCAGTCTAGACCAAGATGCCCTTCTCTTCCTTTGAAGTAGCCAACTTCCTGGGTGTTTCTGGGTACCTATCTATGTGAGGAAAGCATGAATATTAACAGAACGTCCCCTGTAGGAGCCGATGGCAGAGAAGAACATTCCTATCCTGAAGATAACACAAGAAAAGAACTAACATGGCAAGCCACCCACAGCCTGTCTACACTCACCACTGGGGGTTCAGCCTGCAGAACTCTGCCACATTCCCACCTCTCGCTATTGTTGCTTCAGCCAGCAGGGCTCAGCAAAATGCTTTTGTGAGGGCTGGGAGATTCACTAGTGTTGTCGCATAGAGTCATCACGTTGCAATGAAAACGGTTTGCTGAGGCACAGCATTAGCCGGTAAAGAAACACCTTACTCATAGCCATGCATCCTTCATTGTTGTGTAGCCACTGCTTTCTGGGAATCATCTATACTGCTTTGTGTGTATCTAGAATATGCATGTTGTAGATACGTGTGTGTGTGTGAGGGTATGTGTATGAACAAAGAGCAGCATGCTTGTGAAGCTACACATAGGGATATAAACACCCTAGGCTCTCCCCCCAAAACAAAAACAGAAACAAAACCATAAAAAGATGTGGATGGCTCTCTCATTAATACATACTAAGCAAATTCTCATACCATTTCTTCCATAAAGGAAATAAATGCCGATTGAAGGAGAAACCACGGAATCACTCCCCCAGCGACCTTTCTAGACCTATTTAGAAAACAATGTTTGCAGCCACCATCGCACATAGCCTATGTCCGCTCAGTTGACATGCCGGAACCTAAGAGCAAAAAGGCCCGTTAGAGTGGGGACCTCTTCCCTGGAAAGGGGAGTCAGTGTGTATGGGTTCCTTGCTATAATTTCTCTGAATTCTTGGGTTCCCTTTTCTGTGGCCCATGGTTCTTCACGCAAGCAGCAGAGCCGGGGAATGGGAAAGGACATAGGAGTGGGCCAGTCCCCCAGGACTCTGCCCATGGAGTGAAGGCTCCTCCTTCTGGCCTCACCTCTTCCCCTATTGCGGGATGCTCGTGTGAGATACCAAGGCTAAAACAGATTTGGGGACATTGCCAGAGAAAATTAGTTCTTTTTTTTTTTTTTTTTTTTTTTTAAGAAAAGGGAGATGACCAAACAATAAAGATGAGTTCCTACCTCAAAGTCATTTGCTTTATTGTAGTGCATGTTCAGAGCCCTGTAGAGCTCACAGTCTCTGGTTATAGACAGCTCTTCCGTACTGGTGACTCCATCGTTGATGGCTTGACGCGCGTACTTCTCCATCTGAATGTAGTAAAACTCACGGAAATTGCTAAACCACTTGATGAGCTGAGAGGTAATGCATCTGTTGAACTGTCAAATTTAAATGTTGGAAAGGATAAGAATATGGCCATTTTCTTCATTTATTCTTTAAGCATTTGAAGTCTTTTTAAAGTTCTCATTTCCTCCTTACTTGGACAGAGGATGTTCTGGATTCCACCAAAATGGTGGCAGGAGGGGTGAAAGCAGTAGTACATGTATAAGAGATTATAAAACCTATCAGCCATGGAAATCACCTCCCAGTCCTCCATATTTCCAATGAAAAACTCACATTCTAAATCTGAATTTCCTTAAGAAGCTGAATATCTTATTCTAAACACCGTTCTTCCTCTTTCAGTGGAACAAACAGCATTTGTATAGTTTTTTATGGAAATGCATTCAAGCCACAGAGTGCTGGGAAGAGTAATTACTTGCAAGTACAGCTTCCCCTGCTTTTCAAAAGTTCACGTTCCACCATTTTGCTTTTACGAAAAGACCTACATTGGTACCTGGTTTCACGAACCGAAAGAAATCAGAAAGGATATCTGCTTTTCAGAAGCAAAGCAACAAGGGCAAACGGTGTTCAGCTTTACAGCGAGCCATTAGGGTGGTGGCACGCTCCCCGAGCAGCGAGAGGGGCCCCCCAAGCACCTTCTCCAGGAGCCAGGCTCAGTATCTCAGCATCATGGCGCCATGGCTTTGCACTGTGTCTGTGAGCATCTGTGCTTTATCTTGATTTATTTTGTGCATCTGCTATCAAGAAGTGTCCTAGGGTATCAGAAAAGTCTAAGAGAGCTTATTTTTTTGGGTCTGGGAAGGCTCAACGTTTTTTCCGTATAAATTGACGGTAATTGGTCCTTGGCTTTCCGTCATTTGGGCTTATGAAAAGTTTTGTAGGAACGCTCTACTTTTGGGTAGCAGAGGAAACCTGTACCAGAGATGGTGAGCCACATGACCTCACCACTAGTGTGATTTCTTTCTTTTTTTTTTTTTAAATAAGAATTTGTGTCATCACATGACGACCTCGTGCAATGCCAGAAAACAACTTTCACACAAAAGGGGAGGAGTCTGGCATTGGCCTATGTTTTGGTAATGGGTGATCCCCACGGCCATTCGGCTGTGACTCCACTTTCTGTTTGCACACGGTGCTCACCTCTGTCTGGCCAGACCACTGTGCCTGTTCGCACACTTCCTACAGCCCATGCTGGGTAAGACCCACGTCCCTTTCTGTTGGAGTCTATGCGTTCGAAGGAGTGGTTAAGACAAGAGTACACAGATGGCCCAGACGGACACTTTATTACATTTTTTTTTTTTAAATGCCAAGTTACCATAACATGATTTGGCTTTAGAACTTTGTTTACCAAGGTTTCCTGATGACCTTTTAAATGAAGATGTCTTCCTGGATTCACTGCAAATGATACCATTCTTATTGACAGTCCTCTGTTCGCAGTAAAGGACAGATGCATCTCAACTTGCCAAGTCAAAACCAATAAATCCATAGCTTTATATCAGGCGGGCTGACAGACAACCTCCTACCTTTTGTCATCACAGGCATTCCCTTCCCTGGGCCCCCAGAAAAAGATGTACATTCATCAAAAATCAACAAAGACCACTTATCAAACAGCGGCCATGAGAACATCCAGACTCCCAACAAGATGACAGCTAAAGTGTGTACTGGGGCTGTAATTACTACACAGAAAGTTGTTTCTATACTAGCAAAGATAATAAATGAATGAAAATTTATGGCAGGGAATGGACATAACAAGGAAACAGAAGCAGGAAGACTGGTGTTTCTCCCAAAAGGCCACCTTGCATCATAATTGCCATGGAGTTGCAAGGGCCCTTACAGATAATTGACCAGAAAATGATTAAGTCATCAGCAAATCGCTTCTGCTTGCAAGAGTTCAAACATGTACTTAACCTATCCAAGAATTATATTTTCACTCTGTGTGTCTGCTCTGTCTCTATTCAGCCTTGCGGGGAACCCGATTAAAAAGACAACTGAAGGACCCCCGTTATCTGATCTTCTGGTTGCCGATTTCAATAGAACTTAAACCCATTACGATTTGCTGAACTTGGAGTTCTTTCCATTTTATCTCAGCAGTAAAATACACTGTCCAAATTTCCAGACACTGAGATAAGGACTACAGGCCCCCGTGACGGCTTACTGTTCCTTTTTAATTCTTTTAGAATAAGAAACAAAACATTACAAAATGATAGCAGGCTGTGCACTGGGGAATGAAAATTGCTTTGACATGGAGATTAGGCTTCTGCATTGTTACAAGACATTGTCTCCTATGGACAAGAGTACTGTAGAGGAAAAAAATAGAAGGGTATTTTTTTTCTAGAATGGTCATGAATGACCTAATGGGGGAGGACAAAAAAGTAAGTGCACTTGCCATTATTTAGGAATGGGACATAAAGGGAGATTTAAAGCTTATTGTTACAGAATGGAAATACCAGAGAGAAAGAATGGGCAAAAACAACAGACTCCCCCTGACACAAGACAAGTGAAATGACCAGCACAACAGCTTGGAGAACTGGGTTTCCCTCCACCAGAAGTGCACTGAAATTTGTTCTGTTTCCAGTTGCTGGCGAAAAGCAGAGGCAGCACCCACCCCCCCCGCCCCCTTTTCTAGATATTCACGCTGGGGGAGAAAAAGTGTTAAACTTTAAAGAGTTAATTTCCCCCCCTGTTCTGTAGTGGCTTACAAGAAAAGGATCAATTGTTCTATAAAGGAAAGCTCTGTAGTGTGTTAATGTGTTACTGCAAAAACTAATCGCTACAATAAAGAGGCTGTGTTTCCACAGTGTGTGAGTCTCTGTGACTTTGATTAATGCTTCCCACGGGACATCTCAGCCTCAATATGGGCTGAAGAAACTTCCTAAATATTCAATGAGCATGGTCAAAAGATGTATAAAACAAATCAATCTGACACCTTAATCTGGCTAGGCAGCAGTTGACTCAAGGGGTGGAGGGAATGAGATACATCATTTAACACTGCCGGCTTGAAAAGCTGTGAGCGTCTGTTCTTCAAAGCTAAAATGACACTGAATCTGTTGTACTTAGTGGTCTAAGAGTTATTAGTTGATACATTAAAATCAGCCCCCAGTAGGTGCACAGGAAGACGGAAGGGCCCCATCAGTCCTCAGCATGTCCTGTCCATTTGCCTCCTTGCTCTTCTCGAAGGATTTTGAAGCCTTGGTGAGCTGAGCTTTTTGTCTGGCTAAATGTCACGGTGAGGGGATGGAGTTGGTCTCTGTGAGAACCTGCCACTTTGTTTAGATTCTTACTCTAGGCATGAAACCAAGTCAGCCGCGGTTTCATCCTTCGTATAGATCATCGCTGGACAGCTCTCACCAAGCCAGCATCTGAATCGTGAGAGGTGTTCCCCCACCCCTTTCTTTCCAGAATAATTTAAAAGCATTCATCTCCTGCCCAAATGGAAGTCACTTGCGGAGAGGGAAGAGCTCTATCCCTCCCTAAGGAAAAATGCAAGGCAGGGCGTACCACCCTGCCTGGGCTCACCTTCTGGGGCCCATCAGAGGATGCACTTGGTCTAGCATGATCTTCCAACTGTGTCTGATGACACCTAGGCTACGCTTGACTCATGAAACAAAATATTTTCCACTTGTGTTACTTCTCCTGTTTTTGTTTTTGTGTTTTTTTTAACTTGCAAAACTAACTTGGGGTCCCCAATTTGAAATGAAATGACTGATGATTTGGAAAGGTATGTTTTGCTAGGATTAGGAATTTTCACTTAGATGAAGTCAGCCACAATCAAGTAAGTATAAGCTTGTGTTGCTGGGAGAAGTCTGACTTGGTCCACAGACACATGACTATGTCTTTCTCAAGACAGGTGATATAGGCTCTCACCTGTTAGAAATTCCCAATGTCCTTCCCCTAATTTCTAGAGATCTCTTAATTCTGTAGTGGCTTTCTTAAATCTACCTACAATGAAATAAAATTTTGGGTTGCATATTCATATGTAGACAAACACCTAGTTATTTCCATCTTGCAAGTAAGTATCCACGTTTATATATCTATATCTAGAAATAAGTATGTATGTATATATATGTACATATATACACACCCACTTTATTATGTATCTATACATTTATAACATCCATATAAATATACATGTATATGAGCCTATGCATTGTCGGCATTCAAATTCTGGATTTTCTTTACTATTAAAAAGTCCAAGCATGATCTGCTATTGTTTTCTACCAAGTTTCTGGAACACCGTGCCTGGACTATCCTTCCCTTTTCTATGCATGCCTTTCCAATTTCATCAGCATAAGCTCAGGGAATACAAATTCATTTATTACTAGCCAAAGAAAAAACATAATTAGCAAAGTTAAAAATGTATAATTCATTCCAAAAATAAAAGAGAAATGACCTTCGGTGATTTTCTGCTATGCATTATATGCCCTACCGTTTCCCCTCCATTAGAGTGGATAATTGGGAATTAACCAGACTCACGTATACTTTAACAGCCTTCTCTCCCAGTATGGATCGAGTATGGATAGAATCTATCATCTGAATATCAGTGCTTTTTTAAAAATAAAATATTCACCCCGGTATTTAATTGTTATTTACATAGTGATTATTTGCAAAGCTCAATTACTAGATGCATTCTAGAGGAAGAACAATTTCTTGTCAGTTTACACTGCCGAGTATTTATAAAGATTACAGATTAACCACTACAGATTAACAATCTCCCCTACCCTTGCCCTTCTCCCCCAGCCCATGAATGTTTCTCATATTTACATGTACTGTTGGATAGTGTTGCTGGCTCAGAATGGCTGCTGCTTTCCACCCTCCCGGGGCTGCGTTTCCAATGGTGGGTGAGAGATCCCTATGGATGCAGTTTGTAAAGCGCTATGGCCTCCTTCTTAGGAAAAGCACTATCTAAATAATATAAGGGATTGTCTTTATTATAATCACAACAGTGCTGATCATTGCACTAAGAGGAGTAGAGGAGGTAACATGGGCACCTAGACACACACACACACACACACACACACACACAGGTGCACAGTAACACTTTCTTCCTCTCGTCCATGTCCCCCCTTCTTCCTGGAACTTGGGTGTTGAAAGGACTGCTCCCCACCCCCGGCCCCCAAAGAACTCTGCCAGGTTCCATTAGGCTGCAGAAGCTCTCCAGTCTTCAACCAGTTGGCAAATTCCCTCCCTGGTGTCTGTTTCAGATGGTCCCCCACGAAGTCCAAACCCTCTTCCTGGGCCTACCGTGTCACTCAGCCTTGTCTGTACTTGAACGATCCTCAACCAGCCCTCCAAGTTACTGCCTCTCTGGGCCTTCCTATCCGGCCCAGAAGGCTGGCCCTGGAAGTTGGGGGGACACGCCTGCCACTTAAGGAGCTCCCCCCAGGGAAGGAGGAAGATAAAAGGCTGAAGTGGATACACACTTCAAAAGCTAACAGAAGGGAAAACAGAACTTTTCTTATAACATCAGTGAAGGAAATGAAAATGAGTTGGCCTGCAAAAGGGGGGTGCAGCGCGGCCATGGGGCCATGGGGCTTGAAACCCTCTGCTTGGAGGGAGTGGTGCCATGGTAAAAGTCTGCTTTGGCAGCTCCTGAGTTCTCAGTGGCAGGAATAAGAACTTGTACACATGGGGGTGGGCAGCGGGGGATGGGGGGGGGGAAGGCACCCAACCCTAATAAACTAATCTCAGCTAATGTAATGTTTATCGAGTTCCTCGGATAATGATACCATGCATGTGATTATCATCATCAAAACTCAATCTATGTTTTAAAAAGTTGCAGATGATTAACACAACATCAAGTTGTTGCAAACAATTACTTAAAACCCACACACAGACACAGACGCGCACACACACATCCACACACACACAGAACCAGGAGGTCCCCATATTCTGTAGAATGAGGGAGGCTGCAGCTGTAGGCCGACAGCTTTCATATCCTCATTTGAATAATGTGTCCTGAATCTGTCACTTTATTCATTCTCCTTATGCTCAGTGTACTCTACATCAACAACAAATTAAGTTGTAAATAAGAGACAATCATCACTTTTGTTTTTAAGCAGCTACTGCATAGAGAATTTCAATGTACGCTCCTTTCGACAGGGGGGAAAAAGAGGTGTTAGAGTTTGCTTTCCTAAGCGCAAATATGGGGAAACCAACAGAAACAAAAACAGAAAACAGTTTACTGTTGCTGAAGGGAGGGGAAAAAAAAATTCTGGGAAGCACACCCATTCAGGGCTGGCTGAAATTTCTCCCAAGAAGTGACTAAGACATACAAAGCAAGAGGCTAAGTTCCCACATCACACTGGAATCCCATGTGACTTGGTACCAGCCTCCTGGTCTTATGGGGTATCTTTGCCTGGCAGGCTTTTGACAAAAAGACAAGTGCATTGCATCAGTTAAACACAGGTGTATTCTTGGATTGATTTTCACACTCATCTCCGCTAACTTCCAAGAGTTTAAATCACGACCACATGCACAGAGACTGATAAACGACCGATGAAAAACATCCTTACCTTCACATCGGAGAAGTAGGTCTTCAGCATATTTGAGCTGGGATAACGGGTATAAAAGAACATGAGCTTTGCTTTTTTCAAGTGATTGGGTGACAATCCTTCCTGCATGTAGGAGGCATTTCGTTAAGGAAAAAAATATCTTTAAACACAAGCACTCACCACCCACTCCCCCAAAGAACCCGGAGGCCCATCAAGCAGCTGAGGGTTGGGGGGAGGGTAGAATTCTGGAAGGTCAATGGCGCGGGCCATGGAATCCATCACTACGCTGCTGCCCCTTGCTCTAAACGACCCCCGCTGGTAAGAAACGGCCAGGTGTAATGGTGAGGGTGGACACCGGGGTTGCAGAGATCTTGACGGCTCCGTGGTGAGGATGGCAACACCTTCCCCCGTCCGAGGTCCTTATGCTCCCTATACATTCACTTGTTGCTAAGGAGACAAATGCACCCAACACGGATTGTACAACTCTTAGCCTGAGAGTTTTTTTCTTCTCTGCAATTACAGTTCTGTTTGTTCTTCTCTCCCCGCTCTGCAGTTTACATCAAGTTATTATCCTAATGTGCATGAAAATATAAAATGCATTATTTTGAACACTGTCGGGCAAGCTGCGTATTTTACCTTTTAGTGCTAATCTAATGGAGCATCTTGACTCACTTTCTTCCTATCTTATTATTATATCCTTTTAATTGTTTCCTTTTAAATAGCCGCAACTTGGGAGGGGTAGTTTTGGCACAGAGGGCGCCGGGAGGGGGTGTCGCTTTTGTTAAAGCAACGATCCAAGACCAAATACAATTTGCCTCTCCTGGATTTATAGTTAACTCCTTTGAGAGTGGCACAGTGGCGGGGGCTAGCAAATCAATAAATGTGGGTTAGCAGATCAATAAATGGCCACTTACCCAAAATAAGAAGGCCTATTTATCTGGAAACATCATTACCTTTTAGATCTGTAAACAGCAGCAACTAAAACAGTTCCCAAGAGAATGTGAGGCTAACCATAACAATCCAGGCTTCCTGATTCTCCCCCAGATTCTTGGCAGTCCTCAGCAGACTCCGAGCTGGGATGGCTCTGGTCACATCTGTGCCGCAGCCTGGCCCTGCCATTTCCTCAGCAAATTAATGGCTTTATAATTTATCAGAAATGAAGATGCACGTGGAGAAAATCAATGTGGTCCCCCACAAGGTCAATTAAGGGTCCTTCCTAGAAGCTTCTCTAAGGATTTTCTCTTAAAAGAGAGTCTGGGAAAAATAAGTAAGAAAAGAAAAGAAAATCTGCACTTAAGTGTGTGCGTGCACACACGTGTGTGCGCACACACATCTTACTAGGCAACAAAAATGCCACACCTGGTGAAAAAAGGTAAAAAAAACAAAACAAAACAAAGAAAAACCTCATATTTAGGAAAAGTCAAGGTTTCTAAATGACCTCCATCAAGAACAGCGTGACCAGTCTTAGGAAGAGAGAGAAAGCAGGAAGTTGGTAGCGACGCATAATCAAATTCACACTGATAAGCTCGAGACCACTTCTCGCAGGGTGTTGAACCAAATATTCTGCTGGAGGTTGGATCCACTCGCATTCCATTTAACATCATGCAACCTTTAAAAGATCATCTTGGTTTGTAAACAGAGAAGTTCAGTCTTGCGCTACCCCCCCGCCCTCCCCACGGACAATACGGACTGAAGGAAGAAATTTCGATTTTCTGTCTGTGAGCCAAAGCAGCTTCACTGAACTTGTGTTTTTGTTTCAGATCCGTAATGATCACAAAGACGATAATTTATGACTGACATACTTCTTGTGCCAAGGAAAGAGCTGAAAGGCCCTCCAGTAACCTCCATTAGAACGGTAGAGAAGACTAAAGGAGCCCAGCACACTTCAGGACCATCTGTCCAAACGGGTAAGTGAAATAATAGTGGCAAGCTGTCTCGTCTTGCCTTGTGATAAGAGTTTTTAGGCAACTCCAAACTTCAGCAGACACTCTCAGATCTGGGTTCTAGTCTTTTCTTCAGATGGACAGATGAAAAAACAACCTTGCACACTGAATTATTAGCAGGGGAAAATTTCTGAATGGTTAAAAAAAATGTGGTCTACTGCAAAACACCCTGTTTGGCTGTGATTCTCGGAGATAGAACTACCAGAGAACTTCCTGACGCTTTCAATAGGCTTAAATCATGCTTCGATGTTTTAGCTCTTTTTATTTAAAAAACAACAACAAAACAAAACAAAACAAACCACTATCCGTCTTATTTTGATCAGGATTTAGAGGCTTTTTAGTTCATGAAAAAAATGATTCTGATTCCAGTGTCTCAAGTTCGTTTTGCTTTAAAATGTTTCCTGTTGGTAATACTTAGAATTGATCAGTTGAAATGGAACAGAGAATAAATCTTTATCTCTCGCTCGTCGTGTAATTAAGATAAAATTCCCATAAAATATATGTTTCTAATAAACTATTAAAAATAGCTAATGAAACATTTAAAAGCCAACAGTTAGATAATCCTTTTTTTTCCTCCTCAAAATAAATCTGAACTGACCAATTGGTTAATTTCCCTTTTAAGTGCTTGTGCTGAAAAGCAACTGTTCTTCCAAGAAAGCACTAGCTGTTTCCAGGATACTTACACACGCACAATGACTCATGATGGAATAGATTCAGTAAACATACAGCTGTACTGAACACGAGCTAAGCTCCATTCAAGGCCAGGAAAGAAAATGAGCACAAATAAATATTAAGGAGGTAAGGGGGGGATGGGGTGAGGGGGATAGAACGCAAACAAGATCTGTCCCAGCAGCTCATGTGGCTTTGCCTCAATTCTCTTAGCCATAGCTTTGTGAAGACAGATGACATTCAATTCTATGTGTAATGCAAAATAGACAATAACTACTGAAACTTGAGACAGCTGCCAGGTGTAAAAAAAAAAAAAAGAAAAAGAAAAAGAAAAAGAAAGAAAGAAAAAAGAAAAAAAGAAAATGAAAAAGGAAAAAAAAAGATGATAAATCCATAAATTAATGAAAGACATCTGCTCAGGAATAGAAAAGATCAGAGAAGTGGGTACTGCAGCTGAACCTGCGGGGGGGGGGGGTGCGGGGGGGCCTCGAACAACCTGGGAATCGGAGTGTTGTCTGTTTACCAAGCTCAATATAACCTTACCTACACCGTGGTGGCAGGGGAGGAGCAGGGCCACAAAAAGGCAAATGCAAGAAGGCATTGTGAGTGCTAGAGGAAGGGGATGTTTCCCCCCCTCAGCTGAACTCTGAATTGTGGCTAGAGATTTTACCAGCTGTACTTCCAACCGAATTGGATTGGGGCTACTTACTTACATTTTCTAAAATGCTCTGAAACCCAAAGAATTTTTTTTAGCACTCTCCTGATGCTCTGATTTGCTGTTTCCAAGAGGATTTCTCCCTCAAATGGGGAGAGGATCTAGATGGTCTCATTTAATCAAAGTGATAGAACACGCTGTTACTCCATTAAGAAGTTGAACTCATAAGATGTGTCACTTATGGAAATTAAAAAAAAAATATTTACTGAATAATTTTTTTGGTGGGGTAAGAACCCAGAGTCTCTCAGTCTTTTGTGTAAATGTTTTCCCTATAGCTCATGAAGCTAATAGAATCACTGTGGCTCCACAAGACTTCTAAAAATGTCTACGGACTATTTCACATATCAGAAATTCATTTTTAATTCATGTTTTCCAGTTATATTTTAGTCTCAAATTACCAAACAATTTTCCTTTCCTAAACTTGAAATGCTTTAAATATTCTCCCCCAAAGTCAAGTCGAGGATGCTGGCTGTCACAGGAAAGGGGCTCATGTTCTCCACTGGTGCATCTTAAAGGCTCCTAAGACTACTCTCCGGCTTAGACTTGGGGGCATGCAAATGTCTGAGGCCCAAACAAGGCTGTTTTTCTTGAGATGCAAAGAGGATGAATGACAAGGAACATCATGAAGAAAAACAATTGGCTGTCTCTTTCTTTTGGAATTTGAATAAAACTTAGTATTTGATTAAATAGATTCATTTGCAAAGATACTGAACGAACACACGTATCCCTGAGACGTGCGCTCCTGGAGCAGGTGCACTGACATTGAGTTCAACAGGCACACATTCACTACTTCCTTTGGATTAGAAAAGGATAACGAGGTAGTGTGTTTATATAGATTACATATGCTTCATGTGCTGAACTTAGAATGGATTTATCTGATAAGCTGGTGTTCTTAATAGTTCTTATCTTGGCTACTTTGTTCAAAGAAGCACACGATGCCCTTTGAAGTGGGAAAGAATCATTCCTTAAGAATTATATTATTCATTACTATTGGAAAAGCCATGACCACAAAGAAAAACATAATAAGGACAACCATAGAGGTATCATTTCATCCTTATTCCTACTCATGTCTATTGAATTTTTTTTCTAGGAATAACTCGATGGTTCTAAGGTGGCCTTATATACCTAAAACTGAAGTAAGACACCACACTCCAGGATTCCCAGAAGAATTCTTTCAACTAAAAGCTTGAGAATTTTGCCTACACGCCATCGGGTAAGTCAAGGGAAGAACTCCTTGCCATACAAGGATGGAGACAGGAGACCAGTGGACCCAGTCTCCCAAAAACACTCAGACCCTCATTGGCTTCAGAATCATGGGGATTATAGAAAGGGTTGCTTGCCTATCTTCTTCCCAAGAAAGAATGTATCAGTGGGGTGAATGGTTAAAAGTACGGCATGATGGAGGGGAAAGAAGCAGAGGCTAGAAGGCCAAAAGTGGGACACGTAATCATTAACTGAGACAAGGTTTAGCTCCATGAAAGAAACAGCTCCTGGTGTAAGCAACATTTCATACGAACACAGGTGTTTCCAAGCCATCCCTGTTCAACAGCCTCTTATATTGGTAGGAGAGGGACGTTATTCAGCTGAAGAAGCAACTATATTCTCCTTAAAGCCTTTGATATGTATAGAAATAAAAGGAACTTCTTTCTATTCAAATCCTCTAAATTCTTCAGGGGATTTAGAGAGCATGAGACAATGAATGTAGCCAACACTTAAAGCAATCTAAAAGATTTTTTCCTAGAAGACCCAACTTACATTAAAAAAAAAAAAAAAGGCACAGGCATAAAGATCTGGTTATGATAAAGAGTCTAATAAAAAAACAAAACAAAACCATAAACTGGTTAGAGTTTAGTGTGCACTTATGGGACTGTGAGACCTGGCTTTAAATATTCCTCAAAATGAGTATGTCCCTTTCCTCTGAGTGTGTGTGTATGTGTTTGTGTGTGTGTATGAGAGAGAGAGAAGGGAGAGAAAACAACCCACCATCATGACTACAGCCTTCAAAATGAAGTAAGATAGGGTCTAGCCCTGGACCTCAGCCTTGTGTGTATCTCAGAAGATCCTCTTCCACCCAAGGAAAACCATTCCAGGCCCTGCATCTTCTTGCCTGGCCTTTCTCATCGCCGACACTATATGGCAATCACTTTGACCGATGTTTATTGCCTGTTTATAATGTGCAAGGCACGGTGCTTGGCACAGCTTTGATTCATGGCTGGTAGATTACATTTTAGGTCTTTGGAAGGTAGAAGTTAAATTAGCAACCAAGCCAAGACTCAATTTCTGTTTCTATTATCTAAGTCCTCAACATCTTCATCTTCCTTCCTCTCGAGACATTATTCTCTTCTTCCTCACAGTGGAAAGAGACCATGTTTCAGTGCCCCAAGTGGGTCTCATACTCGTGGCTCATCTTAGCAGACATCTTCGCTACTGTCCTAAGAGCTGGTTAGAAGAACGGCCTTCCCTACACAGAAAAATGTATTTCCACCATAGCTGGGACTTTGCACTTACGTGGCAGCGTCTGGAGTGGGCTTAGATACTAAAATGTCAATCTCTAGTCATCAGGACAATTGCTCAAAATCCTGAATTTAGCAACAGCCAACTTAATTGCTAAATTTTATGTCCATCTGGCAATTGATTATAAAAGAAACATGCCTCTACCTGCCCCCAAATGCTACTATTCGACTACCCCCAAACACCAACAACCACAAGAGTTTTTAAATTTTACTGAAAGGACCAAATTACAGAGGAAAAAAAAATGTCCATTAAAAATAGCTGGAGTTCAGGACAGGTCTAATAAAAAAAATATAACTGGCACCTCTACCTAAAAAGTCAGGTTCAAAATATAAAAGTCATAAAAAAGAGCCATTTTTACGTCGAATACAGCTGAGTTTTATATTTAATTGTGCTCTCTTGCTTTCCAAAATAATTTGCTTTGTGTATGTTAGGACAAAAGATTTCTGTGTATGGCTGAACAGAGGTTAATCATGCATAGAGGCAGCTGCACCAGACCCAAAGAACAGACCTTGGGTGAACGAGAGAGAGAGAGAGAGAGAGAGAGACCGACCAATGCCGTCTGAATAAATCAGTACCTGTATATTTCCTTAAAGAAACACCAACAATGACAAATGACGTTACTTAAAGATTAAAGAGAGACTCTGCCTCCCCCCTCCCCCACCCCTGTGTCCATTTTTCTCTCATGGGAGCCTCCCACCAGTAAAGTGCTCTTCATAAGATTAAATCAGGTCTTCTTTACATGGCCCAGGAGCCTTGCAGATGGTTTAAAGGGAGAATTCTTCTTATGGAATCTTAGGGATCTCAAAACTGACTTTTCTCTTGACTCCATGATAAAGTTTAACACCTTAAAAAAAAAAAACTGATAGAATTCAATATTATAATGATATTTTTTTGGTCCATCTCTGACTCTACTCCTAAAAGAAATTTAAAAAAAAAAAAAAGAAAAAGAAAAAGAAAAGAAGAGAATGCAGGAAGAAAGCAGAAAAAGCACTGCTGAAAAGCACATATTAAATACCAGCTCTCTGAGGCAATTAACAACTTGTGAAAGTTGGAAAGATGTAGGTTTCCTGCGAAGCTTTTGTGCCATCAGGAGTGCAGCACGTGTGCTGATAAAAGCCTATTACTCTGAATAATAGGAAAGATTGCGTTCCTAAGAAGATACTAATCTACGTTATTCTATATATTGTGGACACCCGACCTTTGGGGAAGCCTTTTGGTTTTGTTTTGTTTCGTTTTCCTCGCGGGGGTGGAAAAGAAAAGGATATTGCACTTCCCGAATACGGTGAGATTTCGGACATGTCTTGAAGATCGCCACACTCGGACTTGATGAGCGACAGGGAGAGCCCTTCTGCGGTGCTGGGCGGGTGTGCTGGTGAACAAGGATGGTGGCTCAGGTGGTGGGATGACATCTTGGTCCTCAGACTCGTGGTCTCCCTAGTTAAGTCTAAGGATTCGGGAGAGGCTCTGTCTTTTCCCGAGAAGGAGCCGGAGGGAGCACCTAATGGACTCTGAAATGGGTAGGCCATCAGGGGAAGGGGGAAGGGGTGGCGGAAGGTGGACGTGGTGAAGCCAGCGGTGGCGGAGAGAGGCGACTGGTGCAGGGGCTGGTGGTGGCCGCCGGCCGGGGGGCCAGTGGTGGCCTGGTCGGAGGAGTTTTTGCGGACCACCAGGGGCAGTGCTTCCGTCTGGTCTGTGGAACTGGGCATCTGCACGTTGCCAAAGGTGTCCAGAGGGTTCGGAATGATGACGTCGCCGAAACACTGCAGGCGTTGGTTGGCGGTGTGGAAATTGTGGTTCTCCCCGTTGACGGCGAACCTGGCCTGGGGGATCTGGAGAGGCGGGAAGACCTGAGGAACCTGGCGGGAGGGTTTGGCTGCAAAGACTTTGACCACAGTGTCCACAACTTGCGACATGGCAGTGTTCAGTTCCTGCTTCAAGGTCTCGGCCAAATGTTTGCCTTCTGGTTGTAAGGAGTTTGGCCCGTGATCTCTCTCTTTGTTGTTGCCTTCACGTTTCGGCTTGTTCTCCGCCAGCTCCTGCTCCCTGATCAGGGCGCGGGCTCGGTCGATGAACTGTCCCGGGTCCAGCTCGCACATCTCGGTGTCTGACCGCCCCACGGAGTCCTGGGCCCTGGCGTCCAGGATCTCCGAGCGCATGCTGTCTTCAGACAGGTTCCCATCTTCATCATTTTCAGAGTCGGTGCTGTCATAGATTTGGTAGAACTTCTCCTGCAGCTGGCGCAGCTGTTTCTGCATGTCCTCCAGCTGCTGCTTCAGCTGTCGGCGCTCCTCTCGCTTCTGTTCTTTTCGGGCTGAAACCAGCTGCTGGAAACTCTGTTGCTGCTGCTGGGGCAGCTTCTGCTTGCGTTTGTTTTCTCTGTAACTTTCTCGGGGACTCACAGACTGCGGGGCCATCTCTCTTTCATTTTCATTGCCCCTTAATGCCACGCTGGGGGAATGGCTCATCCCCCGAATGATGTTCTCAACCCGGGCCCGCTTTGCTCTCAGGTGCTCATCACATAAGCGATCCATGTCGAACTGGCTCATGGTAGGCCTGCCGAACGGGGAAAGACACTCTGGGGGGCTGTCTCTTGAAGAGTTGCTGCATATATCCTCCTGATGTACTTCGGAGCCTGTACTAGAGAGACCGCTGGCTTGGAAACTGGGCTCCGTGCCACCATTTTTGTTCATGTTATTTTTCAACAGCTGGGAAATTATGGTTGCTCCTGGAAAAGGCATCATGGCATCTTCATACGAGTTCGCCCTCTTCAGCAGCTTGCGGAGTACATTTGACTTTTCCCCATCTGCATGCTGAACCACGGAATATTCAACATCCTGCTCAGAACCTTGGGGATTCATGGCACTAAAAAACGTCGCTCTTGCCTTAGCAAAAAATGCAGATGCTGTCCCTACCGTCCTTTTCACTCCAATGTCAACTCTTCTCCTCTTGGTCTGCCGGCTTAAGAGGGCTGTGCTGTCATGGTCAGGCATCACTGGACAGCTACTGTGCCATCTTCAAAAGCTCGTCAGCTGGGCACAGCTCAAGAATCCCGGGACTCTGGCCAACAGAACAAAAGGACTGATGAATCATTTTCTTTAAATTTCTCCAAATTTCCTGACCTCAATCCTGAATCAAATGCAAAATGCATAGGCTCTGGGATTTATGGCACATTACAATTATTGCAATTTATTATGCACTCTGCTTGAAATGAAACATTTTTAAATATTTCTGCTCCACTGGTTTAAGATGGATTAAGATTAAAAAAAAAAAAAAAAAGCAAAAACTGCTTAAGCACCAGTAATATGATTCTCTTTCACAAATGCCTAAAATGATACTGTTTATCTTCAGAAGAAACAGTAGATTATAAGAACACAGCCTCTGACAACCAATTGATTAAATTTTGGGCATTGAGATTCATATTACAGAAGAAGATGAAAGTGGTCTATACTTAAGAAATAAGGTTCAATTTTGAGGCCGGGTGAAATCTGGGTGAAAAATTCCATTTCTGAATTAAAATTATTGTGATTTTAATGCTATTAAAGGAAAAGGACTTGAAAATAAATGCAAATACTTAACACGCCCCCTTTATTGCTGAATTTAAAAAATATTTTTGTCATATACGAAAAGGGAAAGAGAACACCCCCATCAGCATCTTTCCAATATAAATGGTCAATTTAACATTGAAATAAATGCACAAATACTCATTTTACAAGTCTGCTTATTTAGCATAGATATGCATTTTTATTAGTAAAATTACATTCGAAAATGGTATCTATTGCTATTTTTTAACACAAGTGTGAGAATATTTATACATTTCTGTGATGTCCTTTTGATGACTTAAATTATTACAAAGTTGGACTTGCTGCAAAAGAAGGAATTGCCACATTTTAGAAATCGATATGTAGACCAGTAAGCTGACTTAGGCAAGGGTAAATAACATCTCTGGTCTCAGTCTTCTTCTGTTCCAATCTGCCAAAATAATACTCCAAATGTCTAAGGAAACTTTAACATACACCATTTATGAATCATGTTTCTTATGCAAATTAAAGAAAAAAAGATAAATCAAGGGAAAACTGGCATCAATCAAAATACAGGAGGAAAGAGCAGTACCTTTTCTGCATATGAACTTCCATTGTTTCTTGAGGACCCATAAAAAAAGAGAATATCCTTCCTTGCATTTCATAAAAGGCACTTGACATATTTTGTGACTTACTACCTAGTGAGGCTAGCCCCAAATTTTGTGTAAATATAAGATGTTGTATCTTTTTGCTTACAGTTAACATTTTATGAAGAAAATGAAAATATTTTTTTCACACAGGGTTTATCTAATATTAAACTTCACGTTTGCTTAACAGAGCACATCTTCACAATAACAGGGTCTATTGCCAAAGGCAGCGTGCAGTGTTTGGAACAGCTCCCATCTCTTTCGGTTCACCTGTAAAAACATCTACGTGCTCCCTAGGACTGCATCTGTGGCTAGTTTTAAAGAATGACTATCCATGCAAATAGGCATAATTTCAGCATGAAATAACCTGTAAAAATCAAGAAAATGCTCAATGCTTAGGTGACAGTGTGTGGATTTTTAATTCTTTTTTTTTTTTTTTTTTTTTTTTTTAAGCAACAAAGATTTCATCCTGCATTCCTTATTCCTGGTCTCTATATGAAGATACAGCATTTTTTTTTTTAAAAGACTGTTTTAGAGTATCATGCATGTGATAGAATGTTTCTCCATATTTTTCATACGCTTAAAAATGAAATACTTTTTGTATGCCCCAGGATAAAATTTCCTGAAGTCGGAATGGAAACAGATCTTAAGAACTTCAATGCAGGTTTCAAAATCGGTTTCAGAACGATTTGGAACCCTCACACATCAGTAATAAAACTGCATTCAGGAATACAAAAATGCAATGACCAAATATTTCACTGACATATTAGATCTGATAAATCGGGTGTAACGATCAGATGAGAAAAAGAAAAAGACCAAGACAAACAAGAAAAGGGATAAATTATTTCAAAGCCCAGGAAGACTTGCACGTGGGGGGTAGGTCTTTGCAAGGAGGACTATTTTGTGTGTCTATCAGCTCTCCAAAAATAGAGTTCATTGCCATTATTTAAAAATTTTACCTTTTTTTCTTTTTGTGGGCAAATCCTTTTCTCTTTAATATCACCTGAAAAACACACGAATCTCCAATCAAAACCTTGAACAAACTTTCTGCAGTCTTTTTCTTCCTCTATTCATCTTAATCTAGATTTTTCTCCTACCCGTCCTCCTACCCAGGGGAAGAGCATTTCTGCAACTGAGGCTCAGAAATGACAGGCTGGTGTAAGGGATGAGCACAAGGTGGTGCCCAGGCATCCTTCCTTTCCCAACTGCCATTTACCTCTGTGTCCACTGCACTTCCTCTCAGCCAGCCTAGGTATCAACAGCTGCATCCCTGCCTCATACCCAAGCCAAGAAGAGGGCTGTGCTCTTCCTAAGGTGCAAAGACACGATACTCTCATCTTTGGTGGATGGTTAAGTGTGAATTAAACATCCTTGTTGGGTCTTTCAAGAAGAGAACATCCTGTTACTTCCTTCAAATTCACCAAACTAAACTGATTCTTGCAATCCTCTTTTAACTAGTCATCATTTTTAGATTAGGTAACAATCTGTTATCTGTTTTAGGCTAAGAGAATTTAAACACTTTTAGGTCTTATAAAATGTTCAGCTGAGATATAACCAACAAGACAACACAAACAGGAAAAATTGTATATTCCATACTAAGATAAGGCATTCTATTAATAGGCACAAGTCACTACATCTCTCCATAGAGCTAAGACCTAAAACTAAAACTTAGAACTAAAGGTATCGTAGTAGTACACATGAGGACCATAACCCATGGAGGCAACAGAGATGAAGCCATTATAACTGCTTGACGTAATACTTCATTAGCATCTTGATTCATAAACAAGATCTCTATGTGAACACATACACCACTCGAGAAAATGCATTGTTACGTGACGCTAATAGAAATTAAATCACTCACAAACACTCTTAAAGGCGCTTCCATGGATTTCCTAATTCGGAATTTAGAGACTGCTATGCACTGACTTTACCACTGATACCATCCTGTCCATTAAGATGTTTAGAAATTCCCGTATTTCTCAACATCTGTACTAAGCCACAAGGTTTCAACTACAATTATTATCGACTCTTATTATATTTTAATCTTAACATTAATTTTGAGTTTAACCAGATAATATGAAACCTTTTGATCAGAACTTGTGAACACCTATATCAGCAAGTCTGCAGAAAAAATTACTGGTATAGAATTTGAACCCAAACAGATCGTCATTTGGATAAACATATTGTATTCCTATAAACTCCTCTGTGATTGGTATGAAAACCTAGACAGAATAGTTCTATTTTTAAATATTTTGCCATACATTTGGTATACAAATGCTTTACTAATTCTTATACAATGAATATCTTGACAGAGCAGATTCCTCCCAGAAAAAGATAAGAACACACATCCGGGTATAATCAAGTCAGATTATAACTACTCCAAAAGACTCATTAAGATCTGAATCATCTGAAGAATGTCAGATGATCTAACATGGGGACTCCTAAGGAACCTGGTGGCTTCGTGTTAGAAAAGAATTTTCAGTGAAGAATTTCAAAGGAACACTGCAGTGTGTGAAGGAGAAAGTGGTTAAGTGCTCTACTTTAATAAAGAAGTTATTTGGGGGAGGGGAGCTCAACTTTTACTGTATCTATCTGGAGTCCAGATTCTGGACAAAGAAGTGTTCATTATGGTAATTATCCAAACAGTTCAGACAAATCTTTTATGAGACAGGGGGAGTGTAAGGTTGGCATGGTTTCCTGTTTGGATCCCTTAGATTATCTGTCTTTGTTGATGAAATTATTTGAAGAAATTTCTCAAGCCTACGCTTTATTTCCTATAGAAAACCGGCTTTGAATGGGCCTCTAACTTACTTGGGCCAACCTGGTTATGAAATTTCAAGTGGAATATCACTAACAAAGAACATTATAAATCCACCTAAAATTCAGTCATTCAAGGGGGGGAAGAAAAGATCAGATGGTTAGACGGAGGGACTCTCCTTCAACACCACCAAATCACTAAGCTGCCCTCCTCACTGTATTCAAGAGTTCATTTCTGCTAATTAGCAACTTGCCCTTCTGAGATGTTTCTGCTTATTGTAAGGTTAAGAAAGCGTTTTATGTTTAGCCTGAAGAACCCACTTGATACAAGTTAATACTTCAATTAACTAAGATTGTATTGTCAAATCTTATATCAGGCTTCAAATTTTCCGATCATAAGAGAGTCCTCAAATCACAGCCATTTCACTGAAAATGCCTCCATCCTATCAGAAATTCCACACATTTTCCACCTGCACAATGAGCACAGAGTATTTTCTGAGACATGCCAAAAATATTTACTTGTACTTACTTAAAAAGCAGTAATTCACCAAATTACTAAATAAATGATCTCAAGGCAAAACACTTACGCTTTTTTTCTTTTCGTGGAACACTGAAACACTCTAAATGTTCTTTGAAGCATTAGAGTACACTAGGCGGTTAGGTTTGAGAAATTCCTCACGTATATGTCCTTTCCAGTTTATACAGGTACTTAATTAGAATCCAATTATAATAACATGTCACACACAATCCATCTTCATATCATAAAACCACTAACATTTTATAATTTCTTTGTTAATCCTAAACCTAAAAATTCCTTATATTAGAAAATACAAGACAATCCCTTAACTGATACAAGAAATTCATGAAAAAGGCCTATTTGCACTTTGAACAAATAAAGAGCAACCCTGGCAGCTAGCTTATGTTTTAAGATTGCAAGGGCTCCTTACAGAGGAACCATGCTAGGAAATGAATAAAGTGAGAACAAAGATGCATGTTACGTATGCATGACTTTTTTTTCCCACAAGGTGGTGATTAAACTAAACAGAATTCTGCATAATGGACACATAAAAAATATCAGTAAGTACCCAGCGCAGATAATCCCCATTAAAAATAGAGCGAATGGACATATCCATAGATGACACGAAAGAACTTCCAAAGAATCCAAGGAAAAGTATTGGGGGAGGGACTTGAATGTGTTAAGGCTAAAGAGCAAATACACAGGCTATCGCATTTTCGTGAAACAATGATCACCACCCAAACAGCAAAACCAACCGAGAAAACCATTCGCCCTGTAATCTATTTCTATGGCACACAAGAAGGAGCCTGCTTCAAGAAAAACTTTAAAAGTTAAGTTTGAATCATCCAGCCATAGTGCTTACATTGAATTCTCAGTATCTGCCTGCAACATCAAGCCTCGGGCCTTACCTTCTCCTATTTTACCATTATATAAACAAGTCCACGTTGTAGCATATGCACAGGTTAACCTGAACGCTCCCCTCTTCCCTGCTCACCACACACAGCCCATTCCATTCTGAAAATACTCAGAAGTTCTTGCAAGAAACTCTTCAGAGAGCCGACTGCTTGCATCTTGCATCCAACAGAAACAAACAGTTACCTCTCACGTACTTGAGATTTTCCTTCTCCATCCAAGTAATAACTAGGACATCTGGCACATGTCTGGTACAATGACAGGCTCATTCTACTTTATGAGAGTATTTAACATCGGACTTGAAAGACTTTGTGCACGTACCTATTCTTTCTGGGCAGGGAGAAAGCACGCTAAAAAGATAAGCTTTAACAACAGTAACACTTTCAAATGACTTTTGGTATCCTGGCAGTTACACACACCACCCGTGGCTGCTTAAAACACACAAGCACACAAAAGACAGCTCTCCCCCACCCCCCTCCGGCACCGCAGACCTGGGAGATAGGCATAAAGCAGAGAGGGGAGCAAAAGGAAAGTCAATCTCCGTCCACCTGCTGCCTGAGGTGGGGGTGCTTTCCGCTGCCTGGCAGACAGAAGTCTGAGACACAGCCTCAGCCGCAGTCTGCCAACATCCTTAAGAAAAATAAACAAACACAAACCAACTCGTCCCCCCCACCCCCCCAAGCAAAGAACTCCCACGGCAGGGCTCAAAACGTTAACAACAGCCTGGTTCCCATTAGCCCCGACAATCCTATTAACCGGGGCGCCCATAAATTCATAAACCTCGGGAAGCCTGGAGCACACATTGTGGTCTGGAACTGCACAGACACACACAGACACAGAGGAAATTTGCACCTGTCTTTCTTGACACAACACACCTGTCAGGCCCTGCCCATGCACAGCACTCTACTAATAGACCTCTGCCTACCTAGTTTAGGAAAGGAAATTATTTTTTTGTAAGGGAGGTTATAGGTGGGAGGGAAGGAGGGTGGGAGGGAGGGGCTGAGGGAAGGGGGGGGGCAGAGGGGAAGAGGGAGAGAGAACAAGACACTTACAGCCTTGACTTTGAGAGAAGGCCACCCTGTGCTTGCACTGTTTTTATAAGCTCAAGGAGACAACACAGACCTTCTTGGAAAAATAAAAACAAGCAGGTGAGTTCCCAGCCTTCCCCCAGGCGGAGTAGGGTTCTGGATTGCCAAGAACAGCAGTTTCACACTCCAACCCGCCTCCTTGGGCTATTTAAGACGGTCGCCCAACCCCTCCTCCTCCTCCTTCTCTGCCAGACTGGAGGGCTCTCAACTTCCGAAAAGAGCTGAGAAGTGGCGGGAGAAGGAAGGTTGACTCTCGCTGGAAAGCGACTCCCTTCAGCCATTCCACGCCCCCCACCCGAACTCCAAGCCACACTTCTCACCAACATTCAGCTTCAGCAGGAGTAAGCGGCTAGCCCGCCAGAAGAACCGACAACTTGCTAAACTGGACTTTGGTGATGTCTCCCTGCCAACGCCCCCCCCACCCCCCTCCTCCTCCTTCTAGTCTGTTCGGCCAAGATAGCGGCTCTTCCCGCCCTCCTCACCCTTCTTCCCAGTCACAGTCCCCCTCACCTCTGTTCTCCTCCCTCCCGAGCCCTCCGAACTGGGGCAGAACCGCAGGTACCACCCAGACAAGACCAGATCCGAGCAGCCCGCCAGCGCAGACTGCCAGCGAGCGCGGAGAGAGTCCTCGCGTCGCGCATCCGCAGCGGGAGAACATCCCCTACCCCCACCCGCACCGCGACCGCTCGGGCCCCCCGCGGCGCTCGCCCCCCCCCATCCCTGCACCACCCCACCTCCCGAGGCTCCTGCGACGCCTTACCCAACTCAACTTGACCTAGCCCTGGCTCCTCGGAGCTCGGGAGAGGGGCGCCGCGCGGGTTTCCCGGGACCATCTCTCCACCGCTCCAACCCCGATTTCAACATTTCGGCTACGACAGCGTTTGGCGAGCAAAGTCACAGAGCGCCCTCCTCCTCCGCCCTCTCCCCTCCTCCCTACTCCCCAGCCCTCCGCAGGGGTTAAAAAGGAGAAGTGAAAGGTATGCAAATGACAAGCAAATTGGAAGAGCCTGGAAGAAAGGCAGCTATAATAAACAAGACAAAGAGAAAGGACGAGGGGACCAGCACCGGAGTTTTAGCCGGGGGAGACGGGGAGGATGAGGCTTGGCGGAAAGCGGGGATCCTGGCGAACAAAAAGCGACCCGGTCCCCCTCGCGGTCCTCTCTCCCGAGGAGGCAGGGCAGGAGAAAGAAGGAAAGGAAGCAGACGCCTCCTCACAGCCCAGAAACAGTACACAAAAGGTGACAAGATCAGCGACAAGTCCAGCCGTATCAGCCACCCCCCCCCCCATCGCCACCACCACCCCAGCCACCAGCAGGAAAGAGAAAGAAATAAAAGCCAAGCGGATCACTTACTCTTAGGAACTGGGAGGAGCGGAGCGCTGAGTTCCACGGAGGCTCCTGCTTAGAAACTGTTTAGAGCCTATTTTATGACGCTTCATTCAAATAACACCATTTTCTCCTGGGGGGAAAAAAAATGTTTACACGGGTATGAGTAATGGGAGCCTCTTTTCTTTTCTTCCCATTCAAGAACAAGCCAGGACAAGTGATTCTGGAAAAGGGGAGGGGACTGGCGAGGGGGAGCGGATACTTACGCGGTGCAGAGGGCAGGGGGACCGAGCGCGGTTTCGCCGGCAGGGAGAGGAGCACACGCGCGCGCACACACGCGGCGGTGTCTCGCGGGGGATGGATGTGATAATTGGACCCGGGCCGGTGAGTGTGCGCGAGCGGGGCGAGCGGGGCGAGCGGGGCGAGCGGGGCGACGGAGCGGGGACGGAGGGAAGGGTGGGAGGGGGCAGGAGAGGAGAGCAGAGGGGAAGAGAGGGAAGAAGAGGAGGCAGAGGAGAGCAGGGAGGAGCGGAGAGAGCGCCGCGGAGGCGAGAGCCGCGGCGGAGAGGGGCCGCGCGGGGCGGGAGCGGGCGGCCCGGCGAGAGCTCTTTTGCGCCGCGGCGCTTCCCCGGCTGCAATGGTGTATGATTTCAGAGCGCTCCCTCAGCTGAGGGCTCCGCTCCACAACAAGATTTACTTTAAGACACAGCTGAAGGAAACAGGAAGACTGCACGTCACAGTCTGACTGACGTACCCGGCCCCAGCACCCAATCGCGAGGCGCCTTCGGATTCAAGGGGGGATAGCGAGGCAAGAGAACTTGGGAGGAAAAAAAAATATATAAAAGGGGTGGGGGTGAGGGGCTGGGAAGAGAGGAGGGGAGAGGGGCCCCGCGCTCCCACTCCCCCCGCCTCCATCCCCGGCCCCCACCCCCGCCCCCGCCCTGCCACCGCTTCGGGGCGACGGGATCGCCGCGCCGGGGCCGGAGCGAGCCATCTGCGGGCACTGTGCAAAGCGGGCGACGGCGCGAGCGGCGCTCGGCTCACACTAGCTCGTCCAGGACGCAGGTCCTTCCCCCCCCCCACCCCCACCCCCCTTCCTTCCCCAGATACGGCTGATCCAGTGCCCCGAGTGGCCGAGCGTGGAGCGGACTTGGGTGGAGGAAGGCACGGAAAAGTGTACTGGAGAAAAAGTGGGGCTTTAGGGGTGGGGTGGTCTAGGAGGAGGGAGCGAGGTAGCTCCAATCGTTCCACCTTTTAAATGATCATAGATAGTATCAAGAATACATGTCACCCTTGCTTCCTTTTAAAGGCGAGGTGGACAATAAAATACAGGTAGGTTTGAGATTAAAATCATAGGTGCCAGAGGTTTCCCTTGGGCTCCACTGCATCTGGTAGCCGACCAGTATTGGCTGACTTCCAGTTAATCTCCCGTCAAAATTATTAGGAATATGAGTATTTGCCCTTGGTTATTTGGGTTGTAGAAACAGCAGCCTTTTTTTTTTTTTTTTTTTTTGGCCGGGGTGGGGGGGGGGAGATCTTGCAAACATTACCTCGCAATTACCCCGCACTAACTCACTCACCCCAGAATGACCAAAGAGAGGGGTTTCATATAGGAATACACAGTTTTGACGCCTGGGTAACAAACTTTGAAGTTTATTAGGTAAGAAATTTCAAGCGCTTAAATTTCGGGCTTCCAACATAAAGCTATAGAAAATTCACTTTGGTTTGACATTTCTTGGATGAAAAATAACTGGCAAGATTTCTTTAGATAATGTGGCTCTTAAAGAGCTCCTTGGGGGTTTGCAACTTGCAAATGCTAAAGGGCATTTCTAGCGGCAGCCAGAACGTGTCTTTCACCGGGCACCGTAAACGCTTTTAATAAAGCAACTGTGTTTATGTCCTAAAGATCCTATAAAAGCCAGGACTTACAAGGGCTGTGAAGCAGAAACATTCATACCTAGTCGATTACACACTCAGTTTTTAGGTAGGATGGGGGCAAGTACTTTTTGTATGTTCCTCGAATTCAGGCAGATCAAAGGTTGAATGACTTTGGGACAACAGAGTGTTTATGAGCTATGTTAAAAGTACACTGGCAGACAACTACCACCATCTTCTGCAACACACACACACACACAAACACCTCTTTCCTAGGACATTTACAAATTCAGCCTCAAATTCATCAGACTGTGAAGAAGTCTTCTCTTTGAATAAGAATAGAGATGATAACATGTCTGAGACTATACCCTGTAGGAAACTTTTGGCACGGGATTCAAACATTGAAAAGAAGGGGGAAAAAAATCAAGCTGGCCAGGGTAGGTGTCAGGGATAAGAAAAGACACTTGCTTGAGCATCCCCAGCCTTCATTCCTCCCCTTCCGCCACCCCGACATTCCCTCCACACCATTAGGGAAACCACACAGACGCACACAAACACACCACTCACACTTAGAATGATCGGCTATTGTATCAAGTGTTGTAACCGGGATGTGACCATTTAGGCTGGGAACAGTAATAATCTATCAACGTGCCCATTAGATACAGGATGGAATAATGCTTCTATTGGTTGGGTCCTTTCGAGGTAAGCGGGTGTATTGAGCGAGGAAATGTGCGTTCTGTGAATGGATCAAGGCTACTTCCTTTCTTCTTTTCCGTCCTATTATTTTCTTTAAGTATCCCAGTTTGTACATATGTTAGCGCCAGCCCACAAATAAACGGGTAGGAGTCAAAGATATATGCCCTCCACACCTTAAAACCATCTGCTCAGTTTGACATTTAAAAGGAAGGAGGGCAGGGAAGGAGGAGGAGGGGGGAGGGGGGAGAAACGGAGCCCAGGGACAGAAAAGATTCAGAATCTGGAAGGAAATGGCTTGAACTTTAGCCCACAAGTTATGTCAATTGCACCTAGCGCTCGGATGCACGTTTTGCACACTCTACGCCCCGGAACTGGCGGCAGGAAAAGTTCCCTGCGAACCCCAGGAACCCTTCTGCCACTCCCGGGGGAAGGCAGGCCTGAATGGAAGTCGGGGTAACCCGCCTGGCAGACAAGGAAGCTCCCCCACCCCCCCGCCGACGCAGCGGAGGCTCGCGGCTCGCTGCGCTCTGCCGCGGCAGTTCGCAGCCCGCATTAGGGCGCAGGAGCGGCTGGTTGAAATAGGAGCGCGCGCGACGCCGGGTGAGCGAGCTCGGTCCGCAGCCCAGCTCCGTGAGCTACGTACGCGGCGCCCTGTCCTGTCCCCTGCCGTCGGGGCGACGTACAGGCCGGGCTCCTGGCAGCCTCCTCGCAGCCCAAGCTGCGGCGCTCTCCCAGGTCTTGGGCCGCCCAAGAGCAAGGCGTGAGGCCCGAGCCCCCTATCTCCGGCGACTCCCGGTTTGTTTTCTGATAGGGGAGAAGCGATCGGTCAGGTCGGAGCCGAGAAGTCGCCTAGATATTGGCTCCATCTCTGCAACCAGGGGCCAAGCCTAGGGTCAACCCCTTCCTCCGCCCATTGGCAACACAACCCCAATAACTTTAAAGTTAACACAAGTTCTGACCGGTCTTCCAACAAATCTCATCCACGCACACTGCATTTACTTATTTATGGGAAGGGGGTCTGCAGTGAGTTCTTAGTCAAACTCCTGCAGTTACCACTTAATGCATCTGGTCCTGGGTTAAACACACGTTGCTTTGACGATTCTTCGGTGTATTTCAGCCCCTCTCCACCGTTCTTTCTTAAAGCCCTTAGACGAAGGAAGGAGGGAAGAGGGCACATAAGGAATTTAAAACCTTACAAAGGACCGTCATCAGATCCAAAACAAATCAATTCTGGGAATTTCAACTGGATCCGATACAGAGGCCAACGTGAGCGTGGATTTCGGGAGAAAGATGCTGAAGATCCCTACCTGGACACACAAATACACAGAAAACCATCCACTCTCCACCACCGCCACCACCCAAAGAGGAGAAGAAAAAGAAAGAAAAACCAAGTCCAGGGTGCAGGCCGGCCTGCTTCCGGCTGTCGAAGGGCTGACTGACCGCCATTCTCTCATCCCCCACCCCCCTCTATCCCCTGTGCCCAGTGTGACTCCAAGCCCAACCTGGATCTGTTCTGAATTGGGGGGGGGGGGGGGTAGAAATGCCACAAGATCAGTAGCAAGTAGCAGCTGCCACGTTTCTCTCTTGGGAACCCCACTGCTTGAAGCCTCCCCAGTGATGTTTGTTTAACCAACAGCTTTCAAAGTAAACAGAGGCCAAGCGCTCCAAAGAAGTTGAAATATAACCCTTACAAGAATTAGGGGGCCAGAGTGCTGGCGGAAAAAGTAATTTTTTTTTAAGTAATAAAGCTTCCATTCCAAATAGGGGTCCACCACAATGCCTAAAGGAAACTAGAATTGTCATAAAAATATAAATTCATCGAAAGGATTCATTACAATCAAGTGACCTCCAAGAAAAGCACCCTTCGTCCACACGCGCGCGCGCACACACACACACACACCTGTGAGGCTGGTTGTCAGTGAGGGAAGGGGCACATTACTAACTTGATTTTGGGGAAGTGGGCGAAAACAATCGAAGGGAGGTACATTCCCTGCCCGGGAGTAGAAAAGAGTAGGCTTGGAGCTCTGCGCCGCCAACCCTGGCTTTGCCTCAGGCACCGAACTTTCCAATATCAAGATATTAACAGATGGTGGTGAGCACATGGAGGGCTGTTACTTACATAATCCAGCCACTCTGCCCGGCCGCGGAGCCCGGCAAGGCGTCCTCTAGGCCGCGCGCGCGCCTCCCGAGGGGTGCTGTTGCCCCCCTCCCCCGAAATAACGTGCCTTTCTCCAACCCCGCCTGGATCTTTGGGGGCCAGGTTTTGGGGAGGTCGTGCTTTCAGAAAAACTATTCGCATCGATCGGGCTGTGCTTTACCTTCTTCAGTCCACAGCAGTAAAGAAGCTGGAGACCCAAGGGCAGAGGGAAGCGGAGGGACGCTCTCAGGGAGACCCGGACGCTCTCCCCCGGGATCTGGGGGGACCAGGGAGTGGAATGTTCGCAATTTACATCCCTCCTTCTTTGGCTCAGATTAGCAGGTCCTTCCCAGTCCCTGAAATACAAAGGCAGGCTCGGGGCCGCAGCCGAGGGGGAGCGGGGTGGGGTGAGGGTGTGAGTGCGAGGGGACGCCTCTGCACGCGGGGGCGCAGTGGGCAAAGTTACGCGGAGCCGCCGGGCACCGCGACGCTCCCGAGCTTCTGCAGGGTTTCAGGCGCCGCCGGTCGCGCGCGGGGAGTCCCTTCAGGCTGTGCGGCCGCCCGCTGCCTTCGCGGCCCCCGCCGCCTCCCCCGCGGCCCGGTCCCTCCCGGTGTGCCTTGTGTACCTCCGCCCGCGTGTCGGGGGACGCGTGTGTGTGCCGAGCCTCTCCCTGGCGGCGCCTCCGGCCGCCGAAACCCGTGAGGAACACGCCTGCGTGGGTTGGAAAAGTTTCGGGTTGGGAGGGAAGCCTGCGAATCGCCTCTCCTGGGCCCCGGCGGGAGCGGGGCTGCCCGGCCCGCGGCTTCCTCCCGGTCTCCTCCTCCCTCCCGGCCCTTCCTTCCTCGCCGCGGCCCCGCGCGAGGTGTCGCGGCCTCTCGGCCCGGAGTCCGCGAGCGCGAGATGCTGCGGCGGCGGCCGGGCACTCCGAGCAGAGGGCACGCCCCTCCGGCCGGCTCGGGCCCTCGGGGGTCCCGCTCGCCCCGCCGGGGCCCCGCGGCCCTCGCCTCCTCCCGGGCCGCCGCGGGGCCGGAGCCCTGCTCGGCTGGCCCGCGCTGGGCGCACGCCGGGCGCAGAGGGCAGCCACCTGCTCCCCGCGCCGCGCGGGGCAAGGACCGTCGGACGCAGCCGGGCCGGAGCTGCCCCGCGGCCCAACCCCCGCCCCGCCCGCCGCCCGCCTGTTGCTGCGGGGGCCGTTCCCGCGGCGGCGCGCCCGCACCGGGGGCCGCGCTCCACCTGGCCCAGGGGGGCCTCTCCGGGGACCCAAGGAGGGGTGGGGGCTTTTGAAGGGATGGAAACCTCCCCTCCTGTCCACTCCCTTTCTTTTGTCAATTAATCTAAGGATATCTGGTCGTTACTCCAGCTTTTTTCTTTGGTCTTTCGACTCCAGGGTGTGAATTCCCAGGAGGTGCTCGATTTTTGATGGATTTTGGGGATTTGGGGACTTCCTGTCCATCTTACTGGGCCTCTATGCAGGAGCGGGTAGAGATAAATAGGTGTAGGCCAGGCACAGAGAAGGAAGCTCCCAGTTTGGATTTATTTGGGGGAAGAGAGAGAGAAACTCTGGGAAGTTGCATTTTGTTTAAATTAGAGCAAGACAAAGTTGAAAGCCAGATTTCTCTAATTTTTCTGGTGATATTTCTTTTATGAAGTATCTAAGTGTCTGTTTGTCATCATTTTAAGATCAAAAGGAAAATCCATATGCTGCAGAGTTTTTCAAAATTGCTATTTAAATATGTTTTAAATGTTTTATCCAACGCGGAGATGACTGCTCAGAGGCAAGACCGGTGACAGGGATAGCGGGTTGGTTTGATGTGGAGCAGCGGTTCCCCAGAGTGGAAAGTAATCAGGAATCACCAAGGGAGCTTTTCAAAAAACAAAGATTTCTGGGCCCATCCCGGCTAGGCAATCAGTGGGAGGACCTGGGCGTCTGGGGGGTCATGCTGTGTTTCCAATTACTGCTCAGTTACTGATTCTGCAACCTTAGGTGTGTTACTTAATCTATCTGAGCCTCAGTTCTTTTCATCTGTTAAGTGGGGATAATATCCAGCTTACAGAGTTATAGAGAGTAAAATTGTTCAACGTATGACTGGAGCCAAGGGAACCTATTTTCTCTACAAGTGTGTGCTCTACACATGCGCACTGATCTTACTGATCTAGTCTCCTTTTATACAGAACGCCCCGCCCCAATATTTTGATGAAGCTAACCGGAGGGTCATTTGATAGGTACACATAGGCACATTTTAGCATATGCTTAGCTGCAACTTTGAGCCATTTTTGTGCACACATCTCACCTTTTAGGGCATAAACAGTAGAATTAGTGCATGTTTGGAAGCTAGGCTCTCTGCTCTTGGACTTAGGCCTGTCCATCCTGGCAGACAGAAATCATTCAGTGATCTGAAGTCTGCTCCTCTCACCTTCCCTGCTTTATAGATGGCAGACGTTTCCTACGGAAGCTGCCCATCAGACCAATGAAACCACAAGACAAAAAGTTCTATTAAAGAAGGGAACAACAAGAAGGAAAAAAAGGTCAACAATCCTAGGTAAAAAAAGACAAATGTGTATCATCTATGGTATGTTTTTACATGTCTGATGAACAATTCCCCCAAATCTGGGTAAGGTAAACTACAACCCTTCCTGAAATTATTTTCAAAGCAATGAACACAAGCACACCCCAACATCCTTACGAGGGGGCCCAGCCAAAGATTGCTGCCAGAAGGCAAAGAAAGATAGGCAGGAAGATGTCAGCCCCCGCTGTGGTTCTGCAGTAGTGTGAGAGGAAGAAAGCCAGAGAAGGGGAATGGGCTGAATGAGCAGAGAAACATCAAGAAGGGTGACCGTTTTAGAACTGGAGAAGGCTGTGAGTAGCTAATTATACATCCCCAAAAAGGTATTTGCTGGTACCCTCCAAAAGCTTGAGATAAGTAATCAGGGTGTTTCCTGGGCCGGGATAAGGGACAGATGGCCAGCTTGGGGCATCTGTGGGCCCAGTCCCTAGTGAATGACCCCAGGGGTTGGGAGGAGGCACTCTCTGAGTGACAGGGAGGTCAAGCATCACCCCTAGATCCCTGTCTTCCTAGGGTTTGTGGATATCTCTGGGCAAATGTGGAAGATTCGTGCTCTCTGGACCTCAGGGAAATGGCTGTGACTCTAGGGGACAAAACAAAGAACCTCAAGACAAACACAGAGAAACACACATCTGGGGCCAAGCTGCAGGCAGGCAGGTGGCACTGACTTCTTACTCCCTGGGTAGAAGGAGTCCTTTGGCCTGTACTTGAGATCCTGGTGGAGAGGTGGGGGGAGGAGGGGGCAAGGGGCAGAGGCTGAGGGGGTATAGTGTGGGGTGATGGGCAGAATTTGGAGGGGTGGGGGGGAATGAAGGTGGGAGGGGGGTGGTCGGGGGTCAGGAGAGAAGGTAGGTGTATGCACTGCAGAACCCAAGTTGGAGAGGTCCTGGGGTTCAAGGGAGCAGAGTTAAGGGTAGAGAGCAGCCGGTGCGGGGCGGCGGGGGGGTTGGGGGTGTGCCTGTGACTGGAAAGAGGCAAGGAGCACCAGTTCCCCTGCAAGGCAGCTCACTGAGGCCTGAATGGTGCATGGAAGTGTGTCTGGAGGGCTGAAGGGGAGGCAGCAGAAAAGGTCTGGAGGCCAAGGGTGACCTTTGCTCAAGGGAGGATGAAAGGTACAGTGACTGGACTTCCTCAGGCCCTCACTAGCCAGCTGAGACTTAGGAACCCCCTGGCTGGCTTGACAGGGAAGCCCTGGGACCCTGCTTCAGGGCTGACTCAGGCCGGGTGTGGCACCCTGGGGCCTCCCCCTGAGGGTGTGGGAGCTGGCAGGTGTACAGTGGGGGGTACCCTGTTCCCTGCTCCCTTTTTCCTCTGTAGGCAGAGCCCTTTGCCCCCAGCAGGGCCTCCCTTCCTGGGCCCCATTCCTACTGTAGGCCTAGTGTTGCTCCCCATGCCCCAGGTCCCCTGGGCCTTCTCCTTTTCCCACACAGATAAAGCACTCTCACCCCCCAATCTCCTCTGTGCTGATCTGATGGTAGTGCCTGGGGGAGCATGCAGAAGGCAGGAGGGGTGCATAACCCAAAGTGGACTCTAAGAAAATGGAATAACACAATTCAACAGACAGCTGATGTTCACAACGCCGTGCTGAGAACGTCAGTTGGTGACCCCATTGAGGGAGCAGAGTGGACTGGAGGGTTTGGGGTGTTAGTCAACATGGGTGGATAGTTCTATGTTTGAATACTTCAGTTTCTGAAACTTAGGAGCACAAGTCTAGAAGATTCTGGATGCGGGGCAAAAGTGGCCACACCTCCTCCTCTCTGTATCCCATCGTGTTTGAGTGAGAATTCAGAAAGAAGCAAATAGATGTGGTAATAAGCAATGATGGACAATTCAGCATTTCTAGAGCACTTCCAGTGTTATAACTGGGCCCGAGGCTCTACACCATGCTGCCATTTTTAAATTCTAAAATCCCGTCGATGGTGAGACACACTCTCAATTTAAAGATGGCCTTTGAGAGAAAAAACAAAACATGATGACCCTGAAATGTACCAGGGATTGTAAAACACACTGATTTCAGGAACATAATACAGCAAGAAAAAGTGAAACTTAGAAGGGTAGAAACAAAGTATATTAAGGGTAGTTCTCTCAAGAGCCCTGCTAAGAATTATCCCCACTGTAAGGATGAATAGACTGAGGCTGGGGAAGGTTTCACCACTTGCTCAAGGCCACAAAGCTGGCAATTTTCAGTCAGAATTAGCACCCAGGTTTGCCTGTGGTCAGAGCTGGAACAGTTTCTCCCAGGGCACATAACCCCGGCAAGACTGGGCTTCGTCAGCTTTTTCTAGCCCCAGTTCCACATCTCAACCCTTTTACCATCAACGCCCCCTCCCCCACCCTCTAAGCTATGGAGATTTCCATGAGGAGCAAGTAATTCATTGGGGAGAAAAGGTACAAAATAGTCAAATGACATTCTTCAGATTCAAATAGAGTCTTTAAAAGGGTAAAAACCATGCATGCCAGGTTTTGCCGTGCACTGCAGGAAGTCGATGAATTCAAGGATCCCTGTATTGCTGAAAATAGAATTGTAAAAAATAAAAGGGGTGGGGGGAGAAAGTGAACGAAACTAATCCTATTAAACGTGGTAGCATGTTTTTGTGGCACGCAGGGAGAGATTAAGCACAGGAAAGGGGATAAGTACTGCTTCAGTTTCACTAAACTAATGTGACAACTTGTCATTGGAAATCTTTGCAGCTTGTTAGTAGATGACTAGCTGATTCAGAAGTGTTTTCTATCATTCCCTTTGTGTCTCCTGTGAGGTTTTTTTTTTTTTTTTTTTTTTTTTTTTTTTTTTTTTTAATTTTCTTTCTTTTCCTGTTTCTTTCTTACCCACGCTGCTCTATTTTGCTTTTTAATCCTTCGTGTCTCCTTCAAGTCAAAACATTTAGCTTGCTCTAATCAAGATTTGGTTTTGAAGATGCCCTTTGACCTCCAGGGGCCCAGAGAAGCCCCTGAGGGGACTACCCTCCATCCCCAGCCCAGGGTAGGTCAGTCCTGTGGGTGCAAAACGCGGGCCTCCGGGGCAACACTCTCATTTCGAAGATTTTATTTTTCCACCATCCTCCCCCTCTCCACTTCCTCCTTGAGTTCTTTTCTTGTTTTAATCTTTTATGCTCTCCTGTTCGCCTTTCACTTCCGGGCCTCTGATTTTTTTTCTTTCCCTCACTTTCCCTTTCTCTGCTCTTTTCTTTCTTCCCTCACCTGCTCGCTTTCTCCATCTGCTCTTTTATTTCTTTTCCCTTTTCCACACACCCCAGTAACTCTCTTATTCGAGAGATCGAATCGAACAGATAAGACTGTGAGATTCATAGAGGAAAGTTGTGGCTCCTTCACTGTGGTTGCCACATTGAAGTAACTGCTGCTTGAGGGGGCAGTGTCCTGGGGAGGAGGGTGTCCAGGGCCCATCCCAGATGGGGAACAAAAGGCTGATCTCAGTCGAAAGGAAGCAAGAACTTTAGGCTCGGTCACTGCCTTTCCAAAGCAGGTGGTTAGCATGTTTGGAAATGTGGCCGCCGGCCCTCTCTCTCTTGCTTTGGCATGGCTCTCCCACCTTCCTCCTCCCTCCCCCGCTCCAACTTTCCCCACTGGCTTACCACCAGAGGCGAGATGTTGAGTCAATGGAAAAACAACATTCGCCAACATTAAAGGGAGACTGTTTGGAAAAGGAAGGCCCTGCTGAGGTGCAGAGGAAGTCTGTGTATTAACACGGGCCACCTCTTATCTGGGGCAGCTGGGCCCGAGCTGCCTGGGCTGGTCCCCAGGCTTTGCCAAGAGGCCTTCAGCAGAGAGGACAGGCCGCCTTGCACACTGGGGGGCTGATCCTCATCCAGGACCCGAGCATCCCAGCATTTTAGAGACAAAAAGGCCTTGCTTTTCTCCCAGAGGCTTCATGGGGAAACCTGCCCCAATAAGCAAAGTCTTGCAAAATAATAATAATAATAATTATAATTATAAAATAAAAGGCAGCAGTTCTCAGGGCTTTTATACCTGGACTTAGACCCAGGCCCTCTTGTTTCCAGTCCTTTCCAAGACTCCCAAGCCCTGTAAGGACTGGCCATTCTGATCTGAATGTGATTTATGGGGAAAAACAAGCTAAAGTGACCCAAAGGAGAATTAAGAAAGAAACAACAATCAACACACAAAAACACGTGGGTAAGTGGGTAAGGGCGCACTGGCTCTAAATTGCTTACCGTTAAGTCTTGAGCCAGGTCCCCGATGGAAAGATAAGGGCAATCTTTAATCAGTCAATAATTAACCGAAGCTCCATGAATGGTCCAGTCAACCAAGTCCTGCTGACACCTTCAGAACCCTGCTTCAGTGGGAGGGTTAGCTGGAAGCTTTTGACAGACCCCCCACTCATGGATCACCCTAAGAGGGGTAAAGTTATGCCTGGACCTGACAGAGAAACCATTTGGTCAATTTCTGCAGATTTCACTTTTCACTCCCCCCATCTCTCCACCAGGATCTCAAGCACAGGCCACAGTGCCCCTTCTGTGTTGTGCATAAAACAGTCTGGAGATCCATTCTGGTTCCAGGTCAGTTTGAAGCAAATCCCAGATGTGATCTGCTCGTGGCTACCCCAGTTTTCCTAGAGGACCATATCTCTTCTTCCCTGCTTTGCTCATCATAGTAATTTGCTCATTTTTGTAGTTTGTTCCCAGTGTCTATAGGTATTTCTAGTCTCAGTTTCTCAATGTCCACATTTCTTAATTTGTGATAAAAGCAGAAACGCTTCTGAAGTGATCAGCAACCAGATAGCCCTACCAAAGCATGAAAATAATTTTTGAGTTTTAAATAAGTAGACGATGAAAAGACTAATAAATATTAATTTTTGTCTTTCTGGTAGATCATGTTCTTTTCACTTCCAACAGACACAAATTTTTAGGAGAGGCTTAAGTCCTAAATGTTTTTTTTTTTTTTTTAAAGATTTTATTTATTTATTCGACAGACAGAGATCACAAGTAGGCAAAGAGGCAGGTGGTAGGTGGGGGGGGGGTGGGTGGACGCAGGGTCCCTGCTGAGCAGAAAGCCTGATGCGGGGCTCCATCCCAGGACCCTGGGATCATGACCTGAGCTGAAAGCAGAGGCCTTACCCACTGACCACCCAGGCGCTCCTGTAAATGGTTTTTAATTTCATTTTTTTGTTTTTGCTTTGCTTTGTTCTATACAACATCTAGTGTGTTATGATACACTTTTAGTTACACTATTAGATGAGAAAAAAAACAGCGTATTAAGTGTGGTTTGAATTTTTCCTAAAGTTAAGCTGTAGGTCATGACAGGGTGACAGTCCTTGAAGTGTTCTCCTAATTTCGTCTACTCAAGCCATTTAAGAAATCTGTTCTTTTAGACACGGGGTGGGGGGGGAGTGGGGGGATGGGATATAAGAATGTGGCTTGATAATGAATCCATCTCCATCCCCCAAATAACAAAAACTGAATGTTTGGCTACTAAGGTATCAGTGATGTTCTTCCTACATTGTCAAAGATGGTTCATCCATTTACACTTCTGTTGGTTCCCCAGCTCTGCCTCTGTCATCACCAACACATCATTCTCCTCCCCTAATAGAACTCAGTAGTCTGGGTGCTCAATTAATCGTTGGCTGCTTGGGGGAGTTGCCAATGAGTGGAAATTCTGCCAATGATCTGTGACACCCTTTTCAACAAACATTAATTGAACGACATTTCTTTTTTCCCCAAACCATCCATCTGTCCTTTCTTATGCAACTTCTGAGTTTCAAAAGGGTAGAAGGCAAGCTTTCTTTTGGTCACACATTTGACCCAAGAGGGCAATCTATGAATTTAAAAAAATGTAAGCAAACTACAGTCTTATAAATAAGTTTATGAGAGTCATCTTTTTTTTTTTTAATTTTATTTATTTATTTGACAGAGATCACAAGTAGGCAGAGAGACAGGAAGAGAGAGAAAGGGAAGCAGGCTCCCTGCTGAGCAGAGAGCCCAATGTGGGGCTTGATCCCAGGACCCTGAGATCATGACCTGAGCTGAAGACAGGCTTAACCCACTGAGCCACCCAGGCACCCCCAAGATTCATCATCTTGAAGCAACATGTTAAATATAAAACCAATTAGACCCAGCCTTCTTTTCTGTTTGCCGATTAAAATTTCTTGCTCTCATGAAAGCAGTTAGTAAATGGCTAGATTCAATGTTGCTGTGATCATTCGGGGGTACAAGTGGGAATGGGAAGGGTAAGAAGAAAAACAGATTTTTTTTTTTTTTTTAAAACTAGTCACTAAATTCGTAGGTAAACAAATCTAGGACCCAGTTTTCTTGGGGTTTCTGTTAACTTTTTATTGTTTTATAATATGGAAAAGTATTATCTTGCCTGTAAGAATGCTGTTAAGTGAAGCAGAGGACATAAATCAAGTTGCTGTGTGGTCATGTTGCTTGGATATTAAAATGAGATTTTAAAGAATGAAACTGGAGTCTATTTTTCAACAGGTGGAAAGGTATTTATAATTACACTAATAATTTTTGAATATCATATTAATGAAGATAGGGAGACATAGACCTTGACATCTGCATGTTGAGTTACATTCACTGTGAAAAAAAATGTTGTTTACCCCTCGAGAATTTCTTAAGAAAAAGAAAAATCAATCTCCATCAATGAGCAATATTTTTCTCCCCAAGGGATATTGATTTGAACATTGACTTCACAATGGGTGAGTTATTTCCCTCAGACTCCCTATTATGAATTGTTCAGTGACATGTCTTTTATGAGCTAATAAACAGGTTGTTTCTAGTGTAGCAATCTCGTCGTGGAGATTCCAACTTCTGAGTTGTGATTGGTTGGGAATAGTTTAGCTTTTGTATGTGAAGTATTTCTACAGGGTATATTCCAAGTTTAAAAACCAATATCCCCCCTCTTCCTTTTTAAATGAAATAAAGCTCTTTCTATACTTCTGAGGGAAGAATCAGGGGGCAGTGAATAATTCCCTTTGCTGTTTGCTCCTACCACACGGCCTCTCAGCTTGTGCGTGGACCCATGACTCATGCGTAGTCATACACATGTCTTCACGATTCCCTTTTCTCTCTTTATGTCATGGCACAATATTGGCATCTCTAATTTTGAAAATAAACCAGATTTTCAATTTACCAGAGAAACCAGTACGTAAAGGACCACCGCGGTGGGTGGAAGCAGAGGAAAGGGTAGATGGTGTTGAATTTTTGTCAACATGAATGCTCACTCTTCAATTTATCTGTTAGGGTGTGTGTATAATGTATTTTCTTAATGAGCTTCTTAAAGGGCGAATTTAGAATTTATATGAGATCGCCTTTGGGTTTATTCATCCATCCATTTATTCTTGAACAAATATTAATTTACCGCCACATCCTGTGCCAAACACCGTGCTCAGCATTGATGATAATGATAAGTCAGACCCATCTGAGGCAGTCACAGGGTGGCTGGGAAGACATTAGGTCAGAGAGTTATGAATACATGTTGACACGAAACACTTTAGGAGCCCCGAGGCTTAGCTTCAGGGAAGCAGGGAGTATCAAGGAAGCCTTCAGGGAGAAGGTGAGCATAAGCCCAGTTAATTAATCAGACCATGGGCTGAGGAGAGGAACAGAAGTGCATTCCCTGTTGCACCGTGAGAGAAATCTTAAGCAAGTCGCCACACCTCTCTGAGCCTTAGTTTCCTTGTCTGCCAACTGGGCATAATAATACTTGCCTTATGAGATTGTCGTGGAGATTAAATGAGAATGCATGAAAAGCTTCAACACTGTGCACAAAGTAGGCACTCCATAAACGTTTGCGGCAGAGCTGTAAGGAAATGATGTCATAACGCACTCTAATATTAATCCAACAAGTATTTATTGGGCACCGATTGGGTGTGTTGTGTCCTGGTGCTGGGTCCCAGGTGAGACACCATGATGGTGGGGTGAGGGACAGGATGGCAGGCGGCACGTGCGTGTCACTGAGGAGACACACTGCTTCTGTGCTTGGCGACCTGGATGTGGGCTCTTGCAGTGGGGTTCAGAGCCTCCCGGGGGGGAGGCCTGGAGGAGGAAGAGGAGCCAACCTTTGTCCTGCCAGACCAGGAAGGGCCAGATGTGGCTGTGGTGGCCTCAACACAGGCAGAGGACAGGCAGACTTGTTCTTGTGTGATTCCTAAGTTTCCTTTAGTTTTCTTGGGTGCTCACTGGCTCTCTGTAGCTAGATTACAGTCCCTTAAAAACCAAAACAAACCAAATCAAGACTCCCATCTGTTAGCTGTGGCCTGTTATAATGTGGCACCTCTGGTATACACCCAGGAGACATGACTAGGTCTTCATACTTCCCTCTTCTAAGCATGCTGAAAACTCCAGTTGTTTCTTAGGCCCAGTCAGTTTCAGAGGGCTCAGATTTAAATGCTTGCTTTTGTGCTTATTAAAGAGATTCATGAATTGGGAATTGTGATCGTGTCACTGCCTAAAACTCTTCGCACTGCTCTTAGGATAAAGTCCAAAATCCTGAATGTGCCTGACAAGACTTTGCATAATCTGGCTTCTGTCCTGGGCTCCCGCCTCATCTCCTGGAACTGCCCGTCCTCCCCGCGTCTCCACATCCCTGGCCTTGCTCCTGCTACTTCCCTGCCCGCCCGCGCCCTTGTACAGGCGGCTGCCCACGCGCGTGCGCACAAGGTCTCCCCAACACTTCCTCCGGACGGACTCCCCACCTTAGGGGCCCACTTCAAAGTATTTGCTCAGGAAGGGCCTCCCTCATTTCCTAAGTTAGACACTTGAATGATACAGGCTTATATCAGCTAGAGTTTTCTTTTATTCTGCTCACCATAATTGCAATAAATTATTACAACGTAAGCTTTATTCATCCAACAAATATTCTTTGAGCCCTTGATGTGGCCTAGATGTCGGGAATGCCACACAGACAGACAGAGTCTCTGTCCGTGGAGCTCGTGAGCGAGGCAGTGAGTGAGAGGTGCCTACAGATGGGGTATGGTATCAGGCTGTGTTGAAAACTCTGGAAAATAGTTAAGCCGGGTACGGGGGCAGAGCGGGCTGAAGGTAAGTTGGGAAGGATAAGAGGGCAAGCTTCTGGCTGTCCTGTTCAGTGCAGAATTCCCAATGGCCAACACAATGCCCGGCATCTGGAAAGTACCTGACGAAGAATTGCTGAATGAAAATCAGGTTGGTTCCAGTAGACCGGAAGGAGTGAAGGGCTGAAGAAGGCTAATAGAGCAATGCTTGCTTCTCTCCAAGTTCCGTGACTGTGTCTGGGAAGATGTCATCTTGCCAGCTCACCCCGCTTTTGTTAGGAATCCACATCCAACCTAACTCCCTGCTGAAGCTGACTATAATCACACCTTTGGGGTGGTAACATTGCACAGGTTCTTCCTTAATTGCCACGGGCCAAATAGCAACTGGTTGGTGAATGAAATGTTTATGCTTTGAAGAATTGGTGTTCTAATCGGTTTCTATTTATGCCAATGATCAACTATTTCTCAGTGAGGAGGAGGGGGATTTTTTTTTTTTTTTTTTTTTTTTTTTTTGTGATATCTGTGCATCTAAGTGACTAATGAAGTCAATCTGGGCTTGGCAGATTTTGCCACAACTTGGACAGACGTGGCGCTCATGATGGTGTGTTACTTCTCAGCTTGCTGGTTCCCTTGTTCCCATTGCAATGATCTCATTTTTGGCATTTTCCTTTCACAGCGTTATCTTCCCATTTTGCACGATGCTGCGGTGGGGCTCAGGCTAAAGGCACGGTCTGCCACTTCTCTTTCAACCAACCCTGTCTTAAAGACTATTCTGAAGACCAAACCTATTCCATTAGCTCTATTTTGTTTTAATTTGGGTGGAATGGTGGAGGTGGGGAATTCATGCTCTCACAGGTTTTTTTTTTTTTTTTTTTTCTCTACTTTGGAGAGAACTGGACCTTGGGGCTCAGTGTGACTTAAGAGTCAGACTAATTGGGTCCGTTCTCTTGTCTTGGTTTTAAAAAAGAACTGCACAGCAGAAAGGAAGTGCACGATCGGGATGGTTCCCATGTTCTTCTGTGAACCCAGCACACTTTTCCTATGGTGTGGTCACCTGGCCCCACTTCTCCCATAAAGCAGTGTCTTTCCCTGCCCCAGGGGCCCTTTCTGGTTCTGCACCTTTATATATAGGAGCCCATTGCTTTGTTTGTACCACTCTTTTGACAGAAAAAACCCCAAAGTCCATTCTGTAAGTTCATTTTGGCTCCAGTCCCCACGGTTTTAGTCTGTCCCACCCCTTTCCCTCTGTGCATCACACTGTTTATCTCCACAACCAGATCCCAGACTCCCCAACAGAGAGTCACATAGTTTGTATCTACCATTAACTAGCTCCCCAACCACCCCGTGCTCTAACCAGAGGGTTTCCAGCAGTTGCTGCTCAGGGCTTTACGGGAGAGGAAGATTGGAAAGGAAAGGACTCTGTTCCCAGCTTCGCACTGTTTCCTTTAAGCTTACCAGTTTGTAATTATATATTTACTTATCTTTCTACGTATTGACTGCGCTCCCTTCCCTCAAGCTCTAAGCCTCATAAAGGCTAGAAAACGTGTCTGCTTTGTTGACCAAGGTATGCCTGATGCTGGCCAGAGCAAACATGTGTACTGAATCCCGGTGGAGGCCAGGAGTGAATGCAGAGGAGAGGAGCTTATTCCGGGCGGATTTTCACTTACCCTAAAGAAGTGAAATGAAAGCAAACTTTGGTGGTTTTGTTGAACTGTGGGCAAATCGGTATGGACAGAGAAATTCAATGAACTGTATTCAACAATTTTTGTTCCTGGGCTAGAATCACAAGACTAAGACCTGGGATTCTTGGTCCCACCTCTTTTGGGGCATTAAAAACCAGAACCCAAAACGAAAACATCAAGCCCAAACCTTGGCATATTACACCACCCAGATTTTTTTCTTTGTCTCAAAGAAGGCTCAGCTGAACAGCAGATTCCTGACCTAGCGCAACAATCACAAACTCCGACAACCTCAGCTGTCCCAGATGATGTCACAAAACCCTTAAGAATGCTCACTGCTGAGTTGGGCACAGGTCCAGCAAACACAATTCTTCCTGCCAGTTATTCAGGGTCTTTGACAGATTAGGTGGTCTTTTTTCTTCTGCTGCTGCTTCTTTTTTTTTTTTTTCCTCCAACCTCTTAAAAGGCGGTTCAGTTTACCTCTAAGCAAGACATTAGCTCTGGCTGCCCCAAATAACATTTTAATTGAAGTCTCAGTCCAAACAAATGCCCAGCCTCTTTATTAACCCCAACAGTGTAATTTTTCAACCTAAGACTGATTCAGGGGGAAACTGTCTCACTTAAACTGCTACGCACTGGGACATGGCATTTTCCCTCAACCAGTCTCTTTTCTGACCTTGATTTGAACCTTAATCTCTTCTAACGATGTTTTCTTTATTAGCTGCTCACAGCCGTGGCACAAGACTAATTTTCCTGTTTTTAGACTCTCAGTTTACAGAGGTATTTCACTCCCCTTTTTTGCCCCCAAAAGTCACCAAGATTTCATGGACCTCTTTGGGAAAGGGAAGGGAATACCTATTTTGCACATTTGTTGTCTTTTTTTTTTTTTTTAGTAAATTAAATAGCTGCTTTGCAAAATGTTCTGTAGAATTTTAGATTGTATTTTTTGAGGCACATTCAAGTTTGGGTACAAAGAAATCATACTCTGAATTGTCAGAAAAACCTGAAAAAAAAACCCACCCTTTTAAATGATTACAAAAGATTTTTCGTCAATAGCCTGGTCCACACTTATAAAGTGAAAACTAAGGCTATTATCTGAGTAATTCAGGCAAAAACAATATGTTTTTATTAGAGACCTCTAATCTTTTGGGGGAGATCTGAATTATCCAGATAATTGCTGTAATTCCTTTCTTCATTTTTACACTTAAACATAATCAATGAGTACTGACAGAGAAAATTTTTCCTTCGTTACACCTTCCCATTATTTGATACTGGTAAAATGATCCAAATTAAGAAGAAAAAAAGCGCACCCTTTTCAATAACAATGAAAAAAAAAGTGTTTCTCTATTTGGAGTATACCTTAATATAGCAGAACTATGTAGGTAGAAAAACAGTGCTTATGATCATGTGCTCAATTAGATTTATTATAGGTTTTTGTACTTTTTGGCATTAGCGTGGAAGCATATTGGTTATTATTTTTTATAACCTAATTGGAGGCTTTGTATCTAGTTATCCCTCTGTTCTCAGCTTAATACAATAGTTTGTTGATTGCAAAAATTACATTCTGTGACTTTAAAGTCCTAGAACTAGGATTGCCATTGAAAGTTGGGGATTCAGCCTGGTGTTTGGAGGGCAGCGACCATGTGCCCTCTGGGTGAGAGGAGGTGGGCAGCTGGGAACAATTGTCTGTCCCCCGCGGTGTTCAATGGCATTAGCAGCGTGTTGGCACGATAAACTTTGCCTTCATTTCGCTGGCTCAAACAATTAGTGGGATTGAATCAGAGTTCTACTAGATCATAGTTTATTATATGTTATTAAATTCCATTATTTAAGAAGTTGCTGCTATGATTATAAAACTTCCCAACATATCCTGCAAAGCCCTCATCTCCATTCCTGGTGCATTTCCTTTTACATTTATCTTTGGCTTCTCTGATGGACAAGTTTTTTTGTTTTTTTTTTTTGTTTTTTTTTGCTCTCCCCTTTGTACTTATTTAAAGAGCTAAGAGCTAATTTGAAAAATACATCTACGAAAGGACAACAAAAATGAGATGTGAAAAAAAAAACTGGATGAAGATTCTTAATTAGTCCATTATTTGACACGCACGATTTAACATGGTATGCTTAGCATTGTGCATTCCCCAAAAGAACAAGGCTCTTTTTTTTTTTTTTATCCCAAACTTTAACTCTCTCTCATTCATTATATCCCTTCTTGTCACTTTCCATTAGCTGATCATGACATCCTTTGCTGGAAGGGCGAGCGGGCAGATTACTTCCAAACTGGTGTAAATGACACTCAAAAGACTGGCCTAAAGGGGGTTCTGTGGTGGCAACCAGCTCCTCAGCCCCTGGAGTTGGAGAATGTCATTTCAATAATATATTGGAGTCCATTGTCACATCATTTCTGTAGCAACTTGGCAACGTCCCAGAAGTGGCAGGAGCGGGTCTTCTACCGTGAGGGAATCTGATGTTATCACTATCGCCGATGATAGTAATAATACAGTGGAATAGTATAGTAATTTAATTATTAATAATAATTGTTATTATTAATAGTATATGCTATTAATAATACATAGTGATAATATTAATAGTGTAGTATGAAAATAAATGATAATAATTATTATTTTTGTAATATAATGAGCCAATCCAGTCCTTCTAACTAGCATCTTGCATTTTACAGATGAGGAAACTGAGGACCAAAGTGGTTAAATAAATTGTCCACGGTCACACAGCTGATAAGTAGCTGAGCTAGGGTTTTAAGGGAGTTCTGGCAGACTCCTGGCCATGCCTCTTTCTGTTAAAGCAGGTTATGCGTAACACACCAGCTTTCAGGAAACTTCACTGTGTCTCCCTAATTTTGCTGCAACTAGAAAGTAACCTGTCACCGGGCCCTTCTGAGTCGGGGGTTGAGGGGGAATGACCCTGACTCAGTGGGGGGGGACCAAACACACGTGATCAAATGGTACTAAGGAAAGAGGGGCAGAATCTGATGCTCTGAACAGGTCAGCCCTGGAGATGCAAACTGCTCCCAGCTCATCACCCCTGCCCACCCGCCCCCCCCCCACACCCCAGCACTCCTTTCCTCCCCTCAAAGGTCCAACCTTGGGAATCACCCTGGGCCTTGGAAGGGCATCGGCCTAGGAAGAGCTGAATGATTGCAGATAAAAGGTGTATCCCAGTCACAGACAGCGATGAAATCTGATCTGAACAGCCCCGGGACCAATCCTGGCTGCCACTCAGACCCTCGCTCCTGCTTCCGGCCTCAGAGGCTCCTCTGTTCCTGAGAACACAAGTTTTCTTCATTAACCAAATTTTAGCTTCTTTCCCTCATGTGAGACACGCTTTAGCTTTTTTTCCCAGTAATCTTTGAAATATTTTTATCGTAGAGAATAGAGAAATATAGAGCAGTATGTGAAGTAAACGTTGCCTGTCATTTGACAACCAGGAGAAAATTCATAGTCCCGGGATATGTAACTTTCCTGTTTGGGCTCTACATACAGGCTAGGCCCCCAAACAGGGTGGTGATAGGATGGACTCTGAAATTAGACCACCCATCTTTAAATGTAGACCCTGCCACCAGCGGTGTGACCTTACCTCCCCGGATCCCAGTCTTCTCAGACATAAAGGACCCGCCTTTAGAGAGAGCTGCTCTGCCGGTGATCTCACGGGTGAGAAGCGGCTGCTCCATGGGAATCACGTCCTGCCTCTTAGTTACCGTCTCATAAGCGCTGGTCAGTGATCTTGTCTTCCCGCTCTCTTTCTTTCTTTCTTTCTTTTTTTTTTTTTTTAAAGATTTTATTTATTTATTTGACAGGCAGAGATCACAAGTAGGCAGAGAGGCAGGAAGGGGGGTGGCGGGGAAGCAGGCTCCCTGCTGAGCAGAGAGCTCGATGCAGGGCTCCATCCCAGGACCTGAGCCCAAGGCAGAGGCTTTAACCCACTGAGCCACCCAGGTGCCCCTAACTGGCTCTTTCTGACCATGCTCCAGGCTCCTTGAATCCAAACCCATATTTAACTTTATCCTCAGCCATGATTCCGTCCCTTCTCAGTTCATGTGCTGTGATCTGCTTCCCCCTCCTACACCTCATGGTGATTTTCCAGGTCTCAGCTCCTGCCCCGGTAACCATAACTCTTAAGTAAGCTCCGACAGCATCTTCTTTCCATGCCTGTGTGATGGATGCGTTTCTGCCTGGATGCCCCGCTCGCCCTGCCTGAAACCCAGGCAAAGCCCGAGTGCCGCCCTCCTTGATCTCAGCCGGCTGGAAGGGCTTGAAATGAGCACAGGTGGAGGCAAGAGCAGGAGTTTATGGTTGTGACATCAGCAGCAGCATCAACCCACAATTCTGGGGCCGCTGGAATGTCAGTGAAAAACTAGCTTCCAGATATGTAGATGTACGCAATACCAAAGTGAGTGTTTTTGTTTAAATCACTTTAAATGTAAAAGAAGAAGGTAATTATGAGTGATTTTTAAAAAAATGTTCTCTTTGAAAGCTCTCTGTTGTCAAGGCCTCCCTCCCAATGATCTTTGTGCCTCTGAGAAGGGGGAGAATATGTACGTATGTGTGTATATTTCAACTGGGAGGAGTGTGTGCTGGGGGAGCGGCCGGCCAATGGCAGGAATGGGGAAGAGGGAATTATATTTAATGAAACTGGGAGTTCACATGGACCTTTCAGACGTTAAAAAAAAAAAAAATGTTGATTTGATATGCCAAAGTCTTGAAAGGGGCTTGACGGCTTACGGCTTTGGTGTATTTTTCCAGATGGCAGATGCCATTTTGTGTTTTGCATAAACTGACTAAATTTGCTTGCTCTTTGTACTTATTTCACAGGCAACCATTCTTTGCTTTCAATAGGACAGAAGAGCTCCTTGGCACTGGAACCCTCGTGGTCTGGTGAGGGAGGGATGAGGGATGTTCTGAGGACCACAGCCATCATCCAAAACTTCCTCTGTTCAGATGGAGGAAAGAGGTTGCACCAGAGCCTTGGATCTGCTTTGCCTGAGGGATGGTTCGGACTGCGTGAGTGAGTCACAGAAGGTGAGCTATGCTGAAGAACTTGCCAGAGCTATGTTTCCAGTCTGCCCATTCTTACCTCCATGGAGGACAAATAGGTTCTTGATGTTCTTATTTCAAGTCCTCTACATCTTGCTGATTGCTGGTTGTGTGATCCTGAAACTTAATTCCCCTGCACTTCAGTTTTGGGGGGGAAAAAAAAAAGAATTAAGATGATGGGAATAAATAACACTCGTCTCTAAGTGTTGTTATGAAGATTCCGTGGATTAGTTAACCCATGTAAAAGATTTTTTTTTTAAGATTTTATTTATTTGACATAAAGAGAGAGAGATCACAAGGAGGCAGAGAGGCAGGCAGAGAGAGAGGAGGAAGCAGGCTCCCCGCTGAGCAGAGAGCCCGATGCGGGGCTCGATCCCAGGACCCTGAGATCATGACCTGAGCCGAAGGCAGAGGCTTAACCCACTGAGCCAACCAGGTGCCCCAACCCATATAAAAGATTTAGAGCAGTGCTTGGCAATGTAGCAAGTGTTCAAGAAATGTTGGTAGTTATTATTGTTATGATTCATTTCTGTGAAAATTTGCATTTTTACCCCTTATTTTCTGAGGCTCAACCTACCCTCCTCCCATTGTCCTTATTCCAACTCTTTGGGATCCTTTTATGGAATTAGACTAGTAGTTGAGTGGATCAACAGTCAAACAGAATCAAGCTGAAGTTCTTGAAGGAAAAATCAATAATGATAGCTCCTCAAGAGTGACTTCATTTCTCCAAGCCTCAGTTTCTCCATCTGTAAAATAGGGACGATAATCCTCATACCTGTTTCTGTAACATTTGTGAGAGGATTAAATATCGCAGGGCTTGCACAATATCTGGCAAGGATGTAAAGCATTTTGGTATTGTTATTATTTTTGCTGCCCCCAATATAGCGCTCTTATATTCAAAAGGGCCTCGAGGAGCTTGTCAGGGCTCCAGGGCTCTCGCTTCAAGTCAGCTACCTCGCCAGAGAAGAGAGCACACACAGAAATAGGAAGATGCTGAGAGGCCGTGACTTCCCTGGGACTCTTTGCTGCATAATGACACAGGATTGAGAGAATCGGGTCTTGTTGGACATGTATTCCAATTAAAGTTAGAAAACTCGGATTTCTGAGCAGGCCAATCCTCACTACACTGGGGATGATTCCAAAGCACAGGAACTATTGGATTAGGAACTTTGGCCTTAGTTTTCTGTCCTAAGCACAACCCCCCCCCCCAACCCCCACCAAATAAAGTGTAGGGTTAGGTAGGCTGTGAGGGAGCCCTAGTGACCTGGACTGGTCACCTTTCATGGAGGAATCTGGCATTAGCACGTCATAAATATTTAAATTTCACATTTTCAAAAAAACGCTTATTTTTTGCCTTCAAACTGAAAATGGATAAAAATTGCTTCCGTGAGTGAAGGAAACTCCTCTCTCATCGTGTTATCAAATAGTTGAAACCGTCTGGATCACGTTTGTCATTTTCATGCAGCAATGAAGGGTAGTCTCTTTTAATAACTGAATAAAGAGAAAAAAATGAACACTTGAAACTTTCATCCCAAAGCTAGCACGGACCCTGAAAAAACAAAAACCACCGAAGAACATGGAACAAGGAAGTAGGAAAAGCATCACCAACCTCGCAGATAATTTTGCTGGCTCTGTTAGATCTTTCTGACCGCCCCTTTCTGCAGGCCTGTCACTTCCCACAGTGAGAATAAGAAGGGGATTGAGACAGGAGGAAAGGTCCAGGGATAACTTCCTTTCTCAATTCGGACAAGATGACAGCCCCATCTTTTTCTCCTGACCTCATGCTTAGAAATTGCTCAGACAGTAGAATGCTGCAGATTCATTATCTTTAACAGTAAAATAAGAGGGGAAAGGAAAAGCAAACAAAAGACAAAAGAGAGAAAGTAGTTGTCAAAAGGGACAGGGAAGAGCAGTTCGAAGGAGCACAAAGCTATATTACGAATGTGAGGGAAAGAAAGGATACCGCAGCAGAAAAAAAAAAAAAAAAAAAGAAAGGAGCATCACAGTCCCCCAACAGAGGTGCCTAGCAGGCCAATGAAGATACATCCTCCCCTTCTGCCCAGCGGTGGTGCTCCTGGGATGCAAATTCCTGGAGAAGACTACATTTCCCGGCCTCCCTTGCGGTGATATGGGACCACGGGACTGGTTCCCATCAGCGGAATATGAACTGTGATGAAGAGAGATGTGTCCCTTTGGGGCTCAGTTAAGACACAGGTAGCTTCTCTGTTCTCTCTCTGTCCATCTTCTGGCGAGATAATGCTTTGATGTCATCCATGCATAGATGTGGAGCATGGAAGGAATGTGGATTCCCAAATCACTGCTTGGAGAAGAGCAGCCCAGAAGAAGCTGCCCAACCAGGAACATGCACATGAGATTTTTTGTGAGTGACAGATACATGTTCATTTGTTTAGTCCCTGAGCTGTCGGGAATTGTTTGTTTTCCCAGCAAGTGTTATTTACCTTGAGGAATATAGAAATCGATACCAGAAGGGAGCTCTAGTAGTTACTTTTTCTTCTCACCTTTGCTAAAGAAAAAAACAAAACAAAACAAAACACAACCCCCGCCCCAGGTTCATTATTTCCTGATATCTTCTTCTTCTATTATGGTAACCAAAGCAGCCAATAACAACCAACACATGCTATTTTTCACCTACAAGTTTAAGAGTCATGTGGTCTGACTTTCAAGTTACTAAAAGCAGCAGTTTTGCCAAGTATTTTTCCACTGCATGTAATGGCTCTCCAGCCATGCAGACCAACATATCTGCTTCAAGCAACCTGACCACAGAGTCAATGCCACACATTTTAGTGTTTTGTTACAGAACACCATATCTGGTATGAACTATTATAGGCGAGTTTAGTCAGAAAAACGGAAGCCTGTTGTGGCAGATGCAATGTAATGTCTTCACCAAATGATCTCTCTTCCCTGGGCCCTTGGGAAGATCATAATGTCCTCACTCTTGCAATGTAATTGAGGCCAGAGGACCGATTCTTGGTAATGGAGTGTAAACATAAGTACGGTGCCACCTTTGGTCCAGGGAGTTAAGAGTGTATGTATGTTTCCTGTTTCTTTCTTCTCTTCCACTGGATCTTGAAGGAGGTGTATTTCAGATGATAGAGCTACAAGATAGGAACCACTCAGCTTATAACCTGAACAAGAAATGAACTGTATTTTGTTGTATTCAGGGTTTGGGGCGGAGAGGTGTTTATTACTGAAACATACCTATCACGTTCGGACGGTACTCAAAGTATTTCATCAGGGAGGAATTCAGTGTAAGAGGGTAGAGGATTAGAAGACCAGAATCACCGTGAGAATCAGGGTCAAGGTCAAGGACGTTGTTGCTGACTTTCAGGAGATCTCAAGTGAAGGCATCAGCAGGGCGTCAGATCGCCTCCAATGATCTCAGCTGTCTGCAGCACCGATGGGGGTGAAGCTTAGTAGAATGACACGGAGCCCTGTGTCTGCTTTCTGCCAGTGCCCACACACCTGCTTGTAGCTTCTGATAGGGAGACATGGCTTTTCCCTCCATCTTCCAGGGATTGCAAGAGCATCTCTCAATGACAGGGAGGACCAAAACACTACTGCTCAAGGAGTCTGGGAATGTAGTTGTCAGGCTTTCAGCCCTTATGGGACAGAGGGGAGCTTAGAAGGACAAAGGTGGTGCTTGTTGAGTTTCAACAAAAAAAAATGTCAGGCACAAATGTTCTTTGTCCTTGCTAGAGTAAATCCAAGTGGTCATCCCTCCATAACCCATTTTCTCTAGATTCTTGAGGGCAGATCTTAATCAATTCTCTATTCCCCAGTGCTAGATAATACCAGACAAAAAACTGTTGTGAATTGATTTGGATGGCATGACAACAGAATCACTAGCAAATAAGAAAGTCCCATGTATTTAAGTTAGAATTCAAGGGTCCTGTTTGCAGAATCTGATGATTCTCTCTAATGGCTGCCCTAGTTTCTTCTTCAGCTAAGCAGTCTTCCTTTCTTGTCTTCCAAGCTCCACAGGTGACCTTCAGTTTGAGCTCTGTGTCCTGTCCACACAGCCAAAAAGTGGAGACTTTGGTAATGATCTGGGATAGTGGATCTGTAGAGATGGCCAATGTAGTTTAAAACAAACACACACACACACACACACACATATATATATATATATACATACATACATGTATATATGTACATACATACACACACCCACACATATATACACACATAATCAAGTTGGTTGTGTAGAGTTAGTCAAAGTATTTCTATATTTTATTCATTTGGCTCCAAACATGACTTTTGTGCTTTGGCAGAGCTGGGATCTCTTTGGGAATGTGGGGTTTGTGAGTTCATGTTGGGGCAAAGTGGGGAGTATTGTGTAAGTGAGGTGGGGGTGGGGTAGATTTGGGTATTAGAAAGGACCTGTTCGGCCGTAAGAAAAGGATACTCCGGAAAGGGAGGGCGAGACCCTGGTGTCGTCTCATCTAGAAAGGCACAAAGTTAAAACCCTGTAGAAGATTAAAGACATCCTCTTGGTATTTATTTTCCTCATCAAAAAGGGGTAAGACTATTGTGTCTATGGTAAAAATAATAGTAGAATGACTCAGACTTATTTACAACCATCAAAGAAGTGAAAGATATGGATCATGTCACTAATTAATCTTTTTATCATTATGAAGTGGCGACCGTATCTAGCTGAAGTGTTGTGTGCATAATAGCACAATTATGGGGGATGTGATGATGTAAGAGCTGCTAGTGCCCAGTATTTAGCCTCTCTTTTCCATTCCCACCCACCCTGATCTCTGGCTATATTTAGTTGTTTTACACAGTGTACCTGGACTGAAGTCTATTTTATAAAATTAAAAGAATAGAGAGAAGAGTTAGAGTCTTCATAGAAAAACCAGGCTCCACAAAATCTATTTCCCTTGTTTACCCATGGTCCTTCTTGGTAAATATATTTTCTCTTGCTTTGCACCTAGAATCATGGATGGAACACAATCATGAGTTTATTTTGTGTAAAGGGAAGTAGAGCATTGAGCAATCATCTAATGAATGTAGTCAAGATGGTTAGTGAATCTGGAAAATTCCACTCTCAAAAAAAATTACTTTCTCTACCCTGTAACAGATTTCCTCTTGGCCTTAATTATCCACAGAGTTGTCCAATTTTTCTGATAGTCTTTACCATTGTTGACATCACCTTAATAATTTATTTAATGGATTTCATTGGGTTCATTTGGGAACCCTTTATTCTAAGTGGTTGCTTTTATAAATTATTTAATAAGCATTGAACACTATTCCAGTTATCTGTTGCTGGTAATAAACTACTCCAAAACCTAGTGACTTAATGCAACAATTTATTATTATCACTCTTGGTTCTTGAGTTTGATGGATTCTGCTGCATGGTTCTTACTTGGAGTCCCTCATACGGTTGCGGTCTGATGGTAGCTGAGGCTAGCTAAAGGGTTCCAGATGGTAGCTGGAGCCAGCTAAAGGGTTTCCGAGTCATATGTCTGGCATGGGGCTAGTCAGGAATCTCTTTCTCTCCACATAGTTACCTTGGGCTTCCTCAGAGCCTTCTGGCCTCTTGGTAATCAGCCTTCTTACCTTGTGACCAGCTTCTCCCAGCACAAGCGCTCTACAGTCCACCTGCGAGTGCCAAAGCCTCTTAAGACCTAACCTTAGGGGTGCCTGAATGGCTCAGTTGGTTAAGCATCTGCCTTTGGCTCAGGTCATAATCTCAGGGTCCTGGGATCGAGTCCCATATTGGGCTCTCTGCTCAGCAGGGAACCTGCTTCTCCCTCTCCCTCTGCTGCTCCCCCTGCTCTTGCGCTCTCTCAAGTAAATAAATAAAAATCTTTAAAAGCAAAAAAAAAAAAAAAAAAAGACCTAGCCTTAGAAGTCATGCAGGTCACTTCTATGTTTTGTTTATCAAAGTAGTCACCAGCCATCCCAGATTCCAGGAGCTGGAGAAATAGGGACCATCCCACAGGAGGGGAATGGTTTGTGCATTCCAGGAAGGAAAGAAATGGTGGTGATCATCTTAATGACAAGCTATGGAACGTACCTACCAGGTGGCAGGCGCTGTGGTAGGTACTGGGGAATCGTGTGGACTACAGAAGCACAGTCTCTGCCCTTGTGGAGATTAAAATCCATCTCCACTCCAGTTTGACTGGACAGGTGCCCCAATCCACTGCTGAGCGGTAGATCTCAATACTCCATGTATGTGGCCATGAAACTGGTAAGCGCTAATATGATAACTTGCGGTTTAGTCATTTTGACTTCCTCAACAGTTGAAGGGATTGAAATCTGTGATTATCAGATCCATAGCTTGGTGGTCCATTTGATGATCTGATCGACCCATGCATTCTTTCAAACATCTGAGCAAAACTAGGCTGTCCTCTGTTGCCTAACGCTGAGTTCCTGCTCTGCATGGAGGCTGACGCTAACTTTTTTAAATTTGTGATGGGGAATATACAAGACACCGAAAAGCCAGATTTTGCTCCTGGTGAGCTTCCATTCCTTTTGGCAGTTTGATCATGAACAGGTGGAGCGGCTTGTGACAATTACAGAGCAAAATGTGGAACCCAGAAAACACGGGAGAAACTAGACAGGTGGTATCTCTCCATTTCCCTCTTGAAAACTACCTTTTGGAGAGAGAGAATGGACAATTTGCCTCAGTTTTCTTCTCTCCCATGTCATTAGTGGAAGGTGATCTAGGTTTGTTCAGTAAAAGGAGATTTCAGGACAGGAATGTTGACAGAAGAGTTGGTGGTGTTCAGCAATCCTCAGGTCTTATCGTTTTTGGCATAGTTCATGTCCATTTCACGGTAACAGCTCTGAGGGATTGGGGGAGGGGACTCATGATGACACAAGAGATCCCTTGACATTTCAGAAACAAAGGTCAAAGCCCGGAAAGGTCCCAGAGCAGGCAGAATTCCTGCACACGCTTGTCAAGTTCCCTGCCGTGAAGCTGGTATCGTATCGTGCTTTCTTAGGTCTGTTCACTTATGTTATCTCACCTAACGTGAAAGGCCGTAATAGGGGATATTTTAAGTAAAAAAAAAACAACAATCATAACACATATTTTGCCCTAATGACATAGATGTTTCAAGCAAAACTGAATTTTGGCTAAATGACATATATAACCAGACTCCTCCATTAACTTTAACATTGTACCTTATACTTGCCCCGCTATGCATGCTTTTCTCATCCTAGTGAGTCTTGTGTCCCCTGGGCATTATTTGCTAAGTTAAACTTCTTCCCATGTCTCCTACCAATTTATTTATCTGTCTGAAATGCCTGTGCCTACTTCTCTGGAAATTCATGAATTTTAATTATACCCTCCTCTTCATTTGGGTAGGGGATACTTACTTGAAGTGTTTGGGGTTATGTTGTTTTGTGCCTAAGGCTAGATATGCCATTTTATAACTTTTCATGGGCACCTGATCTGCCCACTTTTTTTTTTTTTTTAAGATTTTATTTATTTATTTGACAGACAGAGATCACAAGTAGGCAGAGAGGCAGGCAGAGAGAGAGAGGAGGAGGCAGGCTCCCTGCCAAGCGGAGAGCCCGATGCAGGGCTCGATCCCAGGACTCTGGAATCATGACCCAAGCTGAAGGCAGAGGCTTTAACCCACTGAGCCACCCAGGCGCCTGGATTATTCTGATTTTTAAAGCATTTCAACTACATATTCATGAAGATGAAAATAACCTCGATGACTGATTATCTTTTCTCTGGGAAAACTCTTTTTGTGAATTCATGTAAACCTAAGTACTTCAGCTATGTCAGTACCTGGGAATGATTGTTTGTGGCAAAAGTGAGTTTTTCCCTTGGATTATAGAAGTTTTCTGCTTCAACATGAGGCTACAAAGCCTTTGACGTTCCATGTCAGCCTTGTGGGAGTTTATCAAGGATTTTCCAAATTGGTCCTCAGAGGGCCACGGACATGACTTGGAGGACTTAAGCTCTTCCTCTATAATGTCTAGCTAGCTCCCAGCTCTGACTCCCTAAATGACATACGATTTAAGTAGAAACGTGGGCTTGGCCTTAGGAAAAATCTCCTAACTTGTGTCATCCCCACTCTTCCCTTTTCTAAATAATTTGCAGTCCCTAAACCCTTTTTATATACAAAGTCTGGTGCTGCCATGGCCTTTCTGCTAGGTAAGGGACATCCCAACTTGTTTGCTTGGGGGGGCCGCCAGGAAAAGTCTTCTATCCTTCAACTATCATATATTATTTTGACATTCCTGATATTGCATTAACATGAAATAAAGCTTTCTTCTCCTAGTTAGGCACATGCTTAAAATGCAAATCCTGCTGGAAGCATTAATATAATGATGGGCCCTCATTCCCATAAGGTGCTAATAATGACTGACGGCAGATCTTTTTTTGAGAACGGGTTTTCATAAGGGCAAGGTGGTGATTGAGTTTGGGACAGTGGTAGGTCGCTGTGTTCTTAAATGTGTCTGTGGGTTTTTTTTTTTTTTAAAGATTTTTATTTATTTATTTGACAGACAGAGATCACAAGTAGGCAGAGAGGCAGGCAGAGAGAGAAAGGAAGGGAAGCAGGCTCCCCGCTGAGCAGAGAGCCTGATGCGGGGCTCGATCCCGGGACCCTGGGATCATGACCTGAGCCAAAGGCAGACGCTTAACCCATGGAGCCCCCCCAGGTGCTCCAGGTCACTGTGTTCTTAAAACACTGTGTTCAGAAGTAGAATATTGGTACTTCATGGAGAATCTCAAATGATCCCTCGAGGTCCAAAAGGAAGATAGTAAATCTTCTGTTTATTTTATTTTAAAATTTCATCTTAAGTAAAGGTTTTTTGTTTTGTTTTGGTTTTTTTTTTTGGAGAGATCTATAAATCTACCTTTAAGTAAGCTCAAGGCCCAATGTGGGGCTTGAACTAATGACCCTGAGATTGAGAATTGCTTGTTCTACTAATGGAGCCAGCCAGGTGCCCCAGGGTGTGTTTATTTTTGATACGCTGAGTACTGTGATACACATGGAATTTATAAGCGAAAACACACAATTGTATATATCTCAAATCTTTTTGCTGATAGAACTGTGTGATCTAGAAGTTTAGCAAGTACTGCTCATGTGGGATAAATGTGGGGAAGGTTTTCATGATGCTGCGTGGAAGATCAGGAGATAGTTTCAGAACGAGTTTGCCACTTCAGAATCCTGACTGCCATTGTTACTGATTTCAGTCATTTGATCAATAGGGAGTTTACTAACTCTCAACCTGACGCCAGACAGTCCCTTTTAAGATGTCAAGAAATTGCTCAATTCTAGGATGTTGACCAAAGAACGTAGATTTTAATCATGCCTTTCCCCTCCCCCCCATTTTGTTTTCTCAAGGGTCTCATGGGAACAGAAAGTTTGAGAGAGTTTACTGTTTGTGCAAGATGACTGGTTGGGTAAAGAAGTCCAAAGTTTATTATCTGCAGAACAAATAAAACCCGGGCAAAGGTAAGTGAAATGAATGTCTCCCACCTTGTCCCCTCAGCCCATCTAAGGGGATGTTTGCGCCAAGGATTGTGTAACCCAGAACCTAATCTACACGCATTTTAGACTCCTACTGGTTAAAAATAGTCACTGACTTTTATTGCTCTTTGTTTGACAAGCCGTTGAATGTGGTGTCTATACAAAAAGCATATAAAAAAATCTATTTGTTGTTGAGATTAGTTCTAAATATCCAGGTGTTGCTTGTCATATGGCATCAGAGCAGCCGAATTAGAATATTTTTCTCCTTCTCCTAAAGTAGACACTGCACAGCTCTTGGCAAATAGGAAAATAAGTTTACCAGTTCGTGGCTACTCTGGACTTTTCTGTTGGTGGTGATTCATGACATCAAGGACCATTGGATTGTTCTTATGATTACCCTGTAGTAATCAAAGGCATTCCAACTGGTCAAACGTATAGTGTAGGGCTCAACTAGTCTTTTAGAAGACTAACTTCCAGTGCATAAATGTTGATGGGACAGTGGGAAAAAACGGAGCGGTTGAGGTTAAGGGCTTACTACTAGGAAAAAAAGGAGTAATGCTTTGGGTCCCAGAAGTCCCTTACTAACCAGGTATTGACTGACCATTTCTCTATTTTGACTCTTTTTTGTTGTTGCTTTTGTGGAAATCTGAAGTTTGTAAAGCCAATTAGAGAGGCATTTTATATGGGACGTTCGCAAATTACGATAAGGAGTGAGCCAGAAACCAGTTATGGATAGAAGCTAAGTCAATTAAAGAATTGACTTCTAATTTTAAAATTAGGGACTGGAGACTTTTATAAACCTTTTCCAAGTATATTTATCATCAAAGAACTACTTTTTCAAAGAGATGTTTAAGGAAGAGTTGAAGCACGAAGAAAAAACCAATCAGTATGAGACCCTCTGACAACTTTTTTGGGTGGCTGAAGACCTAATTGATTTGATAATGTGTTTAATGACATCCACACAAAATTGTCTCTGTCCATGTGAGTATGTATGGATAAACAGATAGTTAAAACTAGTTAGTGTCCAGATTATCTGAATAACCATAAGTTTATGGCTATAATTGTTTAAGAAGAAAACCCCATAATTTTCCAGTATGGAGAAGACAAGTTACAATTTCTAAACCTGAGCCCTGCTATGACCTATGTTTTGGAATTTCACTCATGACCAGCTCTTCACATGGAAAAACTAATTATGGTATAAATTTAGCTTAGACATTTGGAAGTACTTCTGTAGACCGAGATGCTAAGCTGAGTTGTAAATGGGTTTATAATTTCTGGACTCTTTCAAAACCCAGAGTAGACAATTCTCTTTCTGAGTCTGTGAATTTGTCATTTTTTCCCCCCCCGGGATGAGGCGGGGGGCACTAGAGGTACCTCGAGGTAAGGTAAGCTGTAGGAGTAGAGATGCTGGAATGGTTTGTGATTCAGAAATGGGCTTTGAAACCTGCAGAGCCCAGTAGCTCAGTCAATGAATAATAATACAAACAATGCTTGGAGACCCAAGAGCGTTAAGACATTTGGTGAAGAAGATGACAGAATGGAAGAGGGGAAAAAAGAAGCAGAGACAGAGCCAGAAGGACCGAGAAGGACAGGGACAGGAGGGCCCGAGCCCGAGCATGTCTGAGGTGTGCGGCTGGCCGGCTGCTTGCTCAGAGGGCCTGGTTTTCCAGTCTGGCACTGGGCTTGATGACTGTGTTTATTCAGCTCTGGTATCAGACATTCCCTTTTCCTGCCCGAAGAAGTCCCCTTTGAAGAACGGCTCTACTGGGGAGTAGTTTCCCCTTGGACGGGTTACTCGTGTTTGCAGACCTAAAGGAAAAGAACTGGAAAGGCCAAAAGAATGTTCTTTAAAGCGATATTCCAGCGCCACGTGAGGGGAGGATGAAATAGCAGTAAAAGATGTATTTCCTGGTTGAGGTATTTTTTTCCCCTCTCAAGTGAATGCTGCACTGAACAAAGGTGTCACATGAATGCGACAGGGGTCAGATGTTCCTGGGTACCTCCGGGTCTGTGTAGCGGGCTGGGCCGGATGGGGGCATTTCAAGCTTCTGGGGGCCTGGAGAGAGCCGGAGGGCATTCAGGAGCACCTGCGGGCGAGTCTTGTGGGTCTGTTTGTGCGAAGCAAGCTCTGGTGGTAACTTATCAGAGGGCCCGCTTCCACGTTCAAAGCAGAGCAGCAGCGAGAACTTGAACAGATTTGGGGGGGAACAATATTCATAACTGTAAGAACTTGAGCAAATGACGGGGACAATATTCATAACCAAATTGGGTAATTCAGAGGTCGCCCAGTTCCCTTGGGGCCTTTAATATTATTAATGTCTTACCGTTCAGTGGCACTTTCTACTTTTCAAAGAAGGTTTTCATCTAGCCCCCACGTTCACCCTGTGAAGTAGCTCACGTAGACGTCAGGATCCTGATTTTTTTTTTTTCCTCTTTGGAAAACGATGTGGCCAAAGAAAAGGGAGGTTGTTGCCTAGCTCGTCACTGACAGGGGCAGGACGACAACCCAGGTCTCCTGACTCTGGGACCAAGCCTCTTTGTGTTCTTGCGACCTATACAAAGTGATGTTGGGAGTTTCAGAAAAAAGGAAGGTGACATTCTCCATCCCTCCCAGGCATGTGGAAAGTTGCTGTGACTTTGAAGCCACTGCTTTGCTGTGTCCAGATTCTCTCTCCGGGACTGGCCTTAGGGAGGAGATTCAAAGTGAAACCTTCAGAGGGGAAGTCTCATTCTAGTCACTGCGGCTGCCCATGCCTCTGGTGGGTTTCTTCCATCTTCGCCTGGACCACATACATCAGCAGCTCTCCAGAGCGAAAAGGGTTCTTTCTTCCATCTATGAGATGAACCCTTTGAGTCAGAGATGCCCCTTCACCGTGAGGCCTGGCTTTTCCAGGAGAGGGGTTGGGACCCACACTCTCTCCTTGATTCCTGGCCGAGACTCAATGACTCACGGTGACTCTCGGGCCGGGAGGTAATGTTCGTGGGGGAGGGGACACAGGGCACCTGCCGTGCTTACTTGAGGAGCCAGAGGGAACCAGAATTTCCTTCCAGGGAATACAGATTTATGTATGTCAGGGCTCTAGGGACAAGCTCCAAGAGGTCTCACCTACTTGCTGTCTTTTCTACTGTGCCACACAGAGTCTTCTATTTTATCTATTTCTGGATGGTTGTCTTCTTTCTGCATGTAGATCTGCAGTCGCTCCACAATAAGCTCTATCTTGTCATTATTTGTATCCTCTAAGACTTCCTAGTGCTTGAAATACCTGATGAATGAATGGGAAGCCATTTTCAGCCAGCTGCCTATTCTGGGGCCTCTCGGCTTATGGCTCAAATTGGATTCACCAGGAAAACAGGCATGTGAGCTTTGAAATATGTCTCGAGATGAAGCTCATGTGCACCAAAGTTTGAGGGTGATTGTTTTATCCCTTTTCTCCTTGGCTTTGAGAGTTCTTGGTGACCGAACCATGCTGTGAGCTCAGTCTCAGATTTGTGTGATATTTTCTGACTCACAAGCCTGTTTTTCCCATGCTGGTCTCACGCAATCCTCATGCAGTGGGGCTCATGTAATAACAGCCCTCAGATAGGCATCCCCTTCCCAGTCACTTTACAGATGAGAAGACAGGAGTGATAGTCTTTGGATCACATCTCTAGCTCTTGGCAAAGCCCGTGTTCATCCCAGGTCTTGTGATTCTAAGCACCATCCTCTTTCACGTACAACCCCGGGGGGCTCCTTTGTGAGCATTGCTGTTCTTGGTGTCAAAGGTGTTAGTCCCGGTAATGCTTGCTGTCCACACAGCTGGGGACAGCTACTGTGATGCATATGTGAGGCTGACACTGTATATTCGGAATGAAGTCTATAGTAGGGTCAGTGGCTAAGAATGATAAGGAAATGTCCTTCCATGTAGATGTTATTTTTGGTCGGTATCAAATTGGAAAAGCAGAACTGGGACCTAGCGAGAGATGAAGGTCCTTCCAGAGAGCAGTCTGGTTGTTGATCAGTGATGAAATTATATTCTCCTGACTTCATTTAGCCAGGGATGGAGAAGGGGTGGGGAGCAGGCAGAGCCCCTAGGCCTTGCTCTGTGACCTGGAGTCCCAGGGATGATAAGGCCAGCTCTACTGAGGATGGCTATTTTAAATACCTCTGAGGGTCACAGCCAGGGCCAAGCAAGACGATGAGGAAGTGGTGTGGGTATGTAGAATGCCATGAGGCTGAGGAGGTCTCATCTCACTTAATTCAAAAGTTGCTGAACGCTCCAAAGTTCTAGATGGTGGGTAGCCTTGCTTCAATGATGATTTGATGGTTGCTGGAGCATTCTGAATACTTGTTCAGAATACAGAACTTTCTGGATGGCTGTTTACTCTTTGATTAGTTACACTGTGCAGACAGCCTTCAGAAACAGAGACTTGTCAACTAAAAGAAAAGGTGGGTCTGAAACTTCTGCTAAGCACCCAATTCTCTCCCACTTAGCTGGGTAAGGACCTCTTCTTTAATCGTGGAGTAATAGATGATTGATATGACTGTACCCTGATTAGAAAAGGTTTCATTTTACTTGTGCATGGTACATGGAATTAGTTAAGGGTTGCATAGGAAAAGAAGTGATGGGCTATTGTTCACATTAAATTATAATGACAGCCTTCCTAACCACTGTGTATTTATTATGTAAGAAAAGAAAATGTCTAGTAAAATTCTGTATAGGTTAATAACACCTTCATAATATACTCCTTCTTTTCTATTGACTTGAATAGCCCTCCTACTGACTTTTAATGGATTATTAGAGTTAATTACATCAATTGCAATATAATTGATTCTTAAATACTATGTAGAAACCTCATACAATTATGGAAAAACAAAAGTTATCTAGACATCTCAGATCAAAAAAGATTTGGAATTCCTGCACATTTAATTTCTGATAATCACTAGTCAGTTTGGACATTAAGATTGCATGGTGTCCTGTTTTCTCTTTGCTAGGTTTTGACAGAATTGATAGTTTTACAACATTTAACTCAATACGCATGGAAATATAAGATTAAAGCTGTGAATGCAATTTTTTTCTAAAAAAAAGATCACTTCATGGCTTAAAAGCTGAAATGTGTTACCTGCCTAACATTGACAGAAACAAACTCAAGGGAAAATCAAAAGTGGATTTGATGTTGAGTTTTAGAAATCTCTTCTCCACAGGTGTAAAGATTCCTGTGGGTCTTAGGGTTTGTTACCTGAGGCTTTAAAATATGACAAGGAGATGGATGGTGCCTAAAGGGGCCAAAAAAAAAAAAATCCTTGCATTTTATTACTTAGTCACAGTCTATGTGTTCTAATGTCAAAACCAGTGGTTGAAAAGTGAAACATCATTAATATCTGTTATTTGATGTCACATGTATCAAAAGGCATCCCTGTAATAGAGTTGTATGAATGCAACCTTTTCCTTTTTAACTGATTTGGGGAAACTGGTTTGTGGGTATTGACACAGTTATCAATGTGAGTTTTCTAAAAAGACTCTGCTGCTTCACTGATACGGATTTCTAGATCATTCTAAAATGGTCAACAAAAGCCTGATGCAGTGGGAAGGTCACTGGAAGGGGAACCAGCTGACCTGATGTTTTCTGTTGCTACTTATCTCGATGACTTAACCTGAGTGGGACTTAATGTTCCCTCCCATAAGATGAGAGAGAGAGAGGGTGAGCCTCTGGGCTTTCCCTACTGTAACTCTCCTCCCTTTGAACTGTTTATTTTCTATAGTAATTCATTTGATTCTTAATATATGCTAACTTCTATCAATATGTATGTTGTGTCAATCCGTATGCCTTATATGTATACGGATAAATGTCCTGCCTGGTTAACTAGGTTGTACATTTCCAAGGACAGGGACTATGCCACATATTATTCCTATGTGCTCATAACATGTACTGTCATATCCTAGCACAGAATTGCGACCATTTGGTTAGCCAAGCAGCCAGTGAAAAGGATGTATTTCCATTTATCCCCATGAAAGTCTTAATATAACAAGAATAATAACAAAATATCCTACTCATTACGCTAGTTTAACTTTTAAAAGTATTATAAAGTATTTTATCATATGAAACTTTGTGCTTTTTTTTTTTTTAAAGATTTTATTTATTTATTTGACACACAGAGAGATCATAAGTAGGCAGAGCAGCAGGCAGAGAGAGAGGGGGAAGCAGGCTCCCCACTGAGCTCCCTAATTCGGGGCTCTATCCCAGTACCCTGAGATCAACACCCAAGCTGAAGCCAAGAGGCTTAACACACTCGGCCACCCAGGCACCCCCAAACTTTGTGCTTTAAATCAGATGCATTTAAGATGTAAAATTTCATTCAGTTTTTTAAAAATGTATCTTGCACTGCGACCCCAGGAATGGAACTTGAGCAGTCTACTCTAAAGTTCATCTGGAAGAGCAGCATATGTGACAACAGTCACAAGAAACAAACCAAAAAAAACTTAAGATGAGTGAGGACTTGTCCTCGTGGAGGTTAAAAGGAACTATTCCTCGTAAGCAGTATGCAATTGTGACACAGTGAGTGCACAAGTGTGGTGATGGAGAAATCAAATAATCAGTAAGATCACAGTCCAGAAACAGACCTAAGAATATAGGAGAATTTAGCAGATAATATGCAGGCATTTTGAATCAGTGGCTGAAGGCGGACTGCTCAAGAAATGGTGTTGGGACAACTGGCGGTCCATCTGGACTCCTACCATACACAAAAGTAAATTCCAGATGGAATAAAGCTCTGAACATAAAAATCAAATCTATGCAAGTATTGGAAGAAAATATGAATGAACCTTCTTTTTCTTTGTTTTTTTGTTTTGTTTTGTTTTGTTTTGTTTTTTTCCAGTCATCTTGGGTTAGAAATTCTTTGTAAACAAGATGGGAAATCCAGAGGCCATTAAGGAAAACCTGACAGAGTTGACTTCATAAAAAAACATCATAAACAAAGTTAAAAGAGAAATGACAGATTGGGACAAAATACTTGAATCGTACATTACAGAATAAAGGGTGTTACTGTCCATTATCTAAAGAGCGCTCCCAAGTTAATCAGAAAAATAAATAATGTATTTGAAAATGGCAAAAGAAATAATATAAGCAATTCTCAGGAGAAATTGCAAATGGCTGAAAAATACGTTCAACCTCATTAGTTGTAAAAACGAATGTACAATAAAAGGGCATGAACTGCCTTTTTTTTTTTAACCTAACAGATCGGCCAAAAAACTAAGGGAACTGATTTGATACATCAGCTAAAATGAATGAATAGGGGTGCCTGGGTGGCTCGGTGGGTTAAAGCCTCTGCCTTCAGCTCAGGTCATGATCCCAGGGTCCTTCGATAGAGCCCTACATTGGGCTCTCTGCTCAGCAGGGAGCCTGCTTCCTCCTCTCTCTCTGCCTGCCTCTCTGCCTACTTGTGATCTCTCTCTGTCAAATAAATAAATAAAAAGCTTTTAAAAAAATGAATGAATATACCATATAGACCGTCAAGGATAGATGTCAAGATTACGTTGGTAGGTGAAAGAAGCAAGTTGTAGAACACTGTACATTATATCATGTCACTTTCGTATTACTTTTTAGAAAACGCGTGTAAGTAGAATTCATGTTAATAATTAATTGTTTATGCATTGCAAATACACATTATCTTGTATAGTAGCTATTTCTTAGAACAGCATTAGAATGAGTCTAAGTATACATCTGTGGCCTTTGGGTTACTTTTTGGCTAGAAAACATCCCTTTTATTATGCTTTATTTAACACTCATCAAGCTAAATAAGTGATCTTTATAAGACAGTTACAAGTCATTAGTTCAGGGGTGTAATTGGATTGAGTATTATATAAATATGGTGCGGTATTTTATGGAATTTCAGTCAGCTCTGATTAGGCTCTTCAGATCAGTCCTGTTGAATTGGGTCATGGAGAGAGGGCTCTGGCCCTAACCCTGGCTGCAGTAAGGATCTGGTCAGGACCCCTTCAATCTTAAGGTCTTGGGTTTTGTGCAAAGGCTGAGGTAGAACGGCTTCCTCCGCCAGCTGTGAGGAACCTCCCCATCTGCCCCAGGAACCACCCAGAGGGTTAACTAAATCACAGCACCCTGGCACCCAGGCCCTCAGCAGCGCTGAACAAGTCAATGTAAATAAGTCTTATGATCAGTTTAAACTTGCTTCCAAGTTGTTTGTTAGCAAGGAGTTAACAAGCTCAGACCTTTGACCATCTGGGTCTTTAAGGAAAGCTTTTTTCCCCATTCCAATGACTTCCTGTTCATGGGAAAATGAGAGGAAATGAACCTCCAGCAGGAGGATGGGCCCACCCTTTTCCAGTCGTGTGGCTTAATTTGTCAGGTGTAATATTGGCACCTGGTGGCTTGTATTGGCTTCCTGCCCACCCTTGCTGGGGAAGTATCCACATACTTGCAATAGGCGGTAGAAGACTTCAAAGCCATTTGTAAGGGAAAGGATATTGTCATTAAAGAACTTAATGGTGAATACTCCCATTTAGTGATGTCAAGATAAAAGGAAAATTTTAAAAACACATTATCTAGAATTTTTTTCTGATGTATCATATGACCTGTTAAAACAAAGTAATGGAGTTGATTTAGTAACATTTTTAAGGATATATATTTATTGATTGAGTGTTCAGTTTTCCTGTTTTTGAGAAATTAGCAAAGGTGTCCATTATTTATAAGAAGATAATGAATTGCTTCTTTAAGGGTATAATTCTCTTTGCTCAAATTCATCTCGAAATAGGTACTCTCTTTGTGTCTACTGATGGAATTGTTTCCTTTGAATCAAAAGGGAAAATTCTAATACTATCAAGGGGATCTAGTAAATGAAAAAGGATGATATGGGTTTTCAGAATTCATCAGGAATTTTGGATGGGTACAGCTGGTTCAGTTCCATACCTTTCAATTTTCAGCTAGAAATAATTACTGCCTTTTGAACAATGGTATATTTAATTGTCCAGCAATTTAAGGTAAATTTGTCTATGAATGGGGATTAACCAAACTATAATCAGTGGTCATTAAACCAGAATAAATTCTACATAACAATGGAACTTACTTTAGGTTTTTTTTGATTAATGTAAACTATATTGGCTTAGTAGATCTAAAACTCTCCTGGCAGAGTCAACACTCATAGATATGGACAACAAGAATGATTAATCTCCGTAAAGCATATGTTCATGGTGTCATCATTGCAAACCTTGGTCAGTAATTGTCATCAAATGATTAACAAGTGTTTATTGGCCTAACACAGTATCAAAAAAATTTTTATAAATCATTCATTGAATAGATATTTATTGAAGGCCTATTCTTTTGAAGAGCATAGGATTGAATTTGCTCTGGCAGAGATTGAAGACTTCTACACGGGGAATACTAAGGATACATTACGGAGGTCCCTCAACCCTAAGAGTTGACGTCAACTTTCCATAGATCTTACCCTCTTCACAATCTACCTGGCTGGCAAACCTGAAATACATGAACAATTAGAAATAATATGTTTTGTGACATAAAACGTAAAGCAGGTGGGAATCCAGAAAAGAGATCCATGTTGGTTGAATAACCTTTGAGGAGGATGGATAGTGTTTAGATAACCAAATAGGAAAACTGGACATTTTGAGTGGGTGGGAGCCAGGAATGAATGAGTAGGTCCTCTGAGCCGGTACAGAAGACTCTAGCACTGCGTCTTGGTTCCTGTGTGGTAAGAAATAAGGTAGATGGGTTCGGTAGCAATAAAATGAGAGTTTTTGGAAGCTCAGCAGAGGAATTTAGGTTTGGAAGTATGAGATGGGGGTGGTAATTTGGGATAGTAACTTGGGAAGATTTTTCTGGCAGTTATTTATAGGATTACTATAGCAGGGGACAGGCTGTCGGGAGGGACATTTGTTAGGGGACTCTCGCAAGAGAGGGTTACAAGACAACCCCAGAGGATGATGGTGGAAATGGATAGAGAGAAATCAACTCAAGAGGTATTTTGAAGGTGGGAAGGATGGGACCAGGCAGCACTGGATATTGACTATCTGTATAATTAAAGACAACCCCACATTTTCTACCCCCTAGGAGGCTGGATAATTGATAACACCACTGATCTCTTGATGCAGGAAAATGGTGACTTCTATTTTTAGACATGTTATCTCTGGGATCGATTGGGATGTCCAGTAGAACCATCTTACAGGCCATCAAAAATATGGGAGTCGTAAGTAGCCAAGGGCCTAGGAGAAGACATGAAAAATTAATGATTCCATGAACCCCGATTCCACAGCCTGATTTTCAAGGCTACTGTCATCTAGCCCCATCCCACTTACTCAAATTCATCTTTGACTACGTCACAGTCTGCAGCTCCCCGCCTGGTCCAGTTAGTTAGCAAACTACACTTGCTTTTTGGCCTTTGCCTTTCAGTTCTTGCTGTTCTTCGTGCCTGGGCCCCACTCCCCAAACATCTAATTGTCAACATCTCTGTGTGAGTCAGGGCTGGCTCAGGTCCTTTCCACGTGAAGATGTGGGCCCCACTCCCCAAACATCTAATTGTCAACATCTCTGTGTGAGTCAGGGCTGGCTCAGGTCCTTTCCACGTGAAGATGTTTTTCAAGAACTCCAACGCACACCTTTCTTTCTCTTTGTCAACCCCCTGTAGCATTTACAGCACACACTCTTTGTAAAGCACGTGATCATACATGTGTCTATGTCCTTGTTTAATTGGGTCAAACATGAGTACCTATCTTGTTTTCTCAGTAAAGCTATAAATGCCTTGAGGGTAAGGATCGATGTTCCTCTTGCATCAGTTAGGAATTTTATTGTACTGCTGAGAACAGAAGCTCCCAAGCAGTGGCTTTAAAAAAAAAAAAAAAAAAAAATTAGGTGTTTGATTTTGCTCCTAGATGAGAAGTACAAAGGCAAGTAATCCTAAGTTGATTTGGCAAATCTTGATGAGAGCAGAGACCCAGCCTCCTCCTACCTTCCCACTTAGCCATCCTTAGCATGGATTTGTCTCTTCAGAATCGCAAGCTGGCTGATCCTTTTCAAGTAAAGCATCAGTGCTGCAGACAAGCAGAAGGGGGAAAAGCAAGGAGCAAACGGGCTTTCCAACCTGATCAGCCCTAATTTTAATGGGCTTCCCTGGAGGCTCCATGCCACAGTAATACCTACCTTTTGCTGGTCAGCAGTTAGATATGTAGCCATTCGGTTTGCAAGGAACGCTGCAAATATCGTGTGGTTGTTGTTTTTTAGTTGGACATACTGCTTTCTCCAACAAAATCTGGGTTATTTTAATGGACAGAAGGGCTATTGACAACTTGCAGGCAACTAATATTCTGTACTCTGTCTTTGTCTGTCTCTTTCATTCTGTCTCTATCCCTTTGTATAAATTCTTGTTTGGATGCATACATACACACATACATAAATGGAGAGAGACAGAGAGCTTATGCTGTATGTCTCTATCTTTCTCTGTATTTGAATAATACAAATAAATATGTCCATATATATTACGTATGTGCATATGTATATGTGTATACACACACAGAGGCATATTTCATTGTGTTCGTCATTTTGCTGCCCAAATACTGCATTTTTTACCAGTTGAAGGTTTGTAGTGACCCTGTGCCAAGCAGGTCCATCAGCCTCATTTTTCCCACAACACTTGTTCACTTCCTGTCTCTATGTCACAATTAGGCAATTCTTGCAGTATTTCAAAATTGTTCATCATTATTATATTTGATATGGTGATTTGCGATCAACAATCTTTGATGTTACTGTTGTGTTTTGGGACACCTGGAAACACGTCTATGTAAGATAGTGAACTTCATTGATTAATGTGTGTGTCTTCTGAGTGCTCCAGCAATTGGCTGTTTCTCATCTCTGTCTCCCCTCAGGACTCCCTATCCCCTGGGAAACAACAGTGTTGAAATTAGGCCAACTAATAACCCTACAATGGCCTCTACGTGTTTAAGTGAAAGGAATATTCCCATGTCTCCCACCTTAAATCAAAAGCTAGAAATGCTTAAGCTCAGAGGCAGACATGTCCAAAGCTAAGACAGACTGAAAGCAAGGCTTCTTGTGCCAGTTAGCCCAGCTGTGAATGTGAAGGAGAAGTTCTTTTTTTTTTTTTTTTAAAGATTTTATTTATTTATTTGATAGAGAGAGATCACAAGTAGGCAGAGAGGCAGGCAGAGAGAGAGGAGGAAGCAGGCTCCCTGCTGAGCAGAGAGCCCGATGATCATGGCCTGAGCTGAAGGCAGCGGCTTAACCCACTGAGCCACCCAGGCGCCCCAGAAGGAGAAGTTCTTGAAGGAAATGAAAAGTGCTGCACCAGTGAACATCTGAATGAGAAGAAAGGGGGATACCCTTATTGCTGATATGGAGAAAATTCTAGTGGTCTGAAATAAAGATTAGACTAGCCACAACATTCCCATAAGCCAAAGCCCCATCCAGGCCTCAGCTCTCTTCAGTTCTATGCAGGCTGAGGGAGGTGAGGAAGCTTCAGGAGAAAAGTCTGAAGCTAGCAAAGGCTGGTTCATGAGGTTTAAGGTGAGAAGCCATTTCCAGAGCATTTAAGTGCCAGGTGAGGCAGAAGGCGCTGAGGGAGAAGATGCAGCAAGTCATCCAGAAGGCCTTTAGCTAAGTGGATTCCTGATGGGGACTATACTAAACAACAGTTTTCCAAGGTAGACAGAGCAGCCTTCTCTTGGAAAAAGATGCCATCTAGGGCATAGCTAAAGAGGAAAAGTCAGTGCCAGGCTTCAAAGCTTCAAAGGACAGGCTGACCCTCTCATTAGGAGCTAAAGCAGCTGGTGCTTTCTCTTAAAGCCAATGCTTATTTACCATTTTAAAAATCCTGGGGCCCTTACAGATGATGCTAAACCAACTCTGTACATACTCTGGAAATAAAACAAAACAACAACTTCTGGTCCATAGCGCATCTGTTTACAACACGTATTTAAGCTCACTGTTGAGACCCATGGCTCAGGAAAAAAAAGATTCCTTTTAAAATGTTACTGCCCACTGGCAATGTACTTCCTCACCCAAGAGCTCTGATGGAGATGGACAATGAGATCAAGGTTGTTTTCCTGCGTGCTCACACAACATCCTTGCTGCAGCCCATGGGTCAAGGAACTATTTGGACTTTCAGGTTTTATTACTAAAGAAAAATATTTTATAGGGTTTGAGTTTCCATAAATATTGATTCCTCTGATGGATCTGGGCAAAATAAATTGGAAACCTTCTGTAATTATTGGACCATATGGTATTTCTATTTTTGAGTTTTAGAGGAATCTTCCATACTGTTTTCCACAGTCAGTGTCTGCACCAATTTACATTCCCACCAATACTGCATGAGGGTCCTTTTTTTCCCCATATCCTTGCCAACAATTGTTACCTTTTGTCTTTTTGATTTTAGCCATTCTGACAGGTGGAGGTCAGGGTTGAAGGGGAGTAGGAGAAATGGGCCTCCAGTTGTAGAATAAATAAGTCATGGGAACAAAACCATAGTATAGGGAATATAGTCAATGATACTGTAATAGTGCAGCTACACTTGTGGGGAGAGGTTGAACTACTATGTCGTATATCTCTAGAGAGGTTGAACTACTATGTCGTATATCTGAAACCAATGTAACACTGTATGTCAACTATAATCAGATAAAAAATTTTAAAAATACTAAATATCAAAATATATATATATATGATGAAAATGTTCTGGAAAGGTTCCCCATTCTAGATACTATTAAGGGCATTCATGATTCAGAGGAAGAGGGAAAAATATCAACATGAACAGGAGTTTGGAAGAAGTTGATTCCACCCCTCATGGTTGATGTTGAGGGGTTCAAGACTTCAGTGGAGGAAGTAACTGCAGATGTGGTGGAAATCACCAGAGAATTAGAATCGGAAATGGAACCTTAAGACAGGACTGAATTGCTGCCCTCTCGTGATCAACCTTTAGTGGATGAGGAGTTGCTTTTCATGGGGGAGCAAAAAAATGATTTCTTGATGAATCGCCTCCTGGGGAAGATGCTGTGAAGACTGTTGAAATGACGACCAAGGATTTAGAAGAGTGCGTCAACTGAGGTGATAAAGCAGCAGGGTTGGAGAAGACTGACTCCTGTTCTGAAAGAAGTTCTCCTCAAAATGCTCTCAAGCTGCTTCACGTGCACCAGAGAGATCATTCATGAAGGGAAGGGTCATCAGTGCAGCAAGTTGTCTTGTTCTGCTGTTGTCTTGTTTGAAGAAATTGCCACAGCCAGCCTGACCTGCAGCAGCCGTCAGTCAGTCAGCAGGCATCCACACTTAGGCACGTCCGTCCACCAGCAGCAAGTTTACAGCTGTTGAAGCTCAGATAGCAGTTCATATTGTTTAGCAATAAACTATTTTTAAAGGTATGTACATTGTGTGTTTTTTTTAAACACATAACACTATTACCTGTTGAATAGACTAGAATGTAGTGCAAATCTAACTTTTATATGCACTGGGGCAACAAAAAAATAAATTTGACTTGCTTTATTGTGATATTTGCTTTATTGCAGTGGTCTGGAACCAAATCTGCAATATCTCTGAGGTATATCTGTTACATAGATAGAGAGAGAGAGAGATTTGTTGTTTCTATCTCTATTTGAGCACTCATACATACACATTGTTAAAACTGAGCAAAATCAAATAAAAGTAACAATAAAAATAATCTGATATGTTAAATATGATGCTAATTACCATGCCTGTTGTAGTTACTCTCAAGTGGAGGTATTTTTACCTACATAACTACTGGTGTTATTTGTGCAGAATTAAATCAAATTTTTTTTATTCTATCGTGTGGCAGCTTTGATTTGTTTTCTGGTGCCTGGAGTCAACATCACTGTTGATGGGAATGTCTCAACAATTACAGCCTCCCATTTCTTTGAAGATAAATGTACTCATTTAGTGATCCAGGCTTTAGTTTCTGCATTCTTAATTTTCCCCTTTTGTTCTTGTCCACTTCTATGGTTGAACCAGTAATTTTCAAACTGTGTGACATATTTTGGAGTCTTATAAGTATCATCAGCATTATAAGTATCATCAGCACATAGGAAAAGAATGAAGATTACACCGAAATGAACCAGGAAGGCATGGGTGATAATTTCACACAGTTGTGGGCATTCTGACCGTGTCACAGAAACTATGGAAGCATCCCCAAATAGTGTGTCTACCAGTTGTCACTGCTCATCCCATGTCACTGTTCACCACACTGACGGTGACTTGGTCATTTTATGAGCAGAGCTCTGATTAAGACTCAGGTCATAATTCCAGGTTCAAAGCTCTTTCTACTACATTATTCATAACAGCAGTAAGACAACAACAACTGACATTTTTGTGGAACTGTAGAGTGTCTCACCGATCATGCGTGGTAGACAGAATGAATATCATTGATCTTTTTTATGTAATGATGCACTGTACGAAAATCACGACAGGTAGTAGGTGACTAGTAATTGGGATGCTATCTCAGACTCATCGGTCATTGGAGGAGCTTTCCCTCCCTGATTACAAATACTCAACTGATAACTGTTAACAGATCAGAATGCCCCACTCTGAATCCCTTGGATTCACCGGTTGGGCTAAGTTGATGTTTGCTAGCCACTTTCCCTATTATTTAGTCTTATCCAGTGTAATTATGTCTTGGTGGTGAAACAACCAAATCAATAAGAAAAATAAAAATTTACTGTACCTTCTTGTTCCACATCACTGCCTTCAATATGGCACTTGAGATTTTAATTTTCTAAGACAACATTATCACTTAGGGTTTAGGCATCTCTTAATCTGCTGACTGATGGAGTGTGTGGCAGGCATTTTCACACCAGGACCATATGTGATATAATTACCTGAGCATTACAAAGGAGATAAGTATAGGAGCCCTCGCAGACCTGTTACAGGGACGATGATGCTTAGGATAGTGAGAGTAGGAGTGGAAATTAGTGGTAGGGAAATAGTTAAAGGCAATCGATATGAATTGGAACGCCCTTGTTTGTTTTCTTTTGAAACCTTAAAGTTATCCAAATGGAGTGTTAATTTAAAAAAAGCTGTTTTCTTAGGAGAAGACAATATTTTGAAATGTTTTTAATTTACGAAAGCCCGTTTCCTTCAGTCTCCCATTGCTGCATGAGGTTGAACAAATGTTAGCGGCAACTAATTAATTAAGTTTGCAGAAAGTAGCAGCAGGGGATTGGAAACTTGAAGTGGAAGTGAGCTTTTTGACTGTAAACATGTTGCCTGCCTGAGAGACTCTATCTGGATTGCGTGCTTGCTGAGTTTTCCAAAGAAATGCAGTATCTCTGGGAAATTCAGGCTTGGCAAAGGGAAAAAAATAACATTGTCTCTTGCTGGCAATCCATTCATTTATTTCTTGGGTTCGTCTCTTGTGTTTTGCTTGGTTCTGGCCAGACACTATGATGATGCTATCCTCTCTGGGATGAAGGTGGCCCCATAGTACCTGTCTTCAGAAGGAAAGGAACTAATATTTACGAGTACTTTTTCGGTGGCTCTTTAGATGTATCCTTTCATTTCCTTCTGTAAAGCTGATATAACTTTATCCTTTTACCGATAAGAAAAGTACAACTCAGAATTGGAAAACTCACTTGGGATCAGTTTATAGGCAGTGAAATTGGTATTCGAACCCAGACTAATCTGACGTGCAGTTTTTCGCTACCAGGATGCTTAATTAGCTGCAGCCTCTTGCCTGGGTTCCCTTATGGCCAAGGGAACTGTAACTCAGGGTAAAGACCTAGGGCCATGGAATGTGGAGGGATGGATGTTGGATCTGAAGGTGATCTACAGATCACACTGAAAAGTACGAATTAGAGCTATTCCTGAGGAAGATTCTATGAACAGGTGTCCTCATGACTATGTTGGGCTAGTCACCTTCCTTTCCTCAAGATTTTGAACCCAGTTGTCCCATCCAAAAAGGTGAAGGGATTAAAGCTGAAAGGGGATGATATAGGGAGAGAGGTCAGGACAGCTGTAGGGGAGGGATTCTGGGAGATCCGAGGTTGAGGGAGTGGAAAATCATGATGAATCCACAGGAAGTTGTTGTTGTTGTTTTTAGATTTTTTTTTAATTTATTAGAGAGGGAACAAAGAGGGTGGGGCAGAGGGAGAAGCAGACTTCCTGCTGAGCTGGGCACCCACTGTGGGGCTCAATCCCAGGACCCAGAGATCATGACTTAAGTCAAAGACAGATGCTTAACCAACTGTTACTCAAAACTCCATGTCCATCATGGGGCTTGAACTCATGACCACGAGATCAAAAGTCATACATTGTGCAGACTGAGTCAGCCCAGCAACCCCACAAGGAGCTTTCTGTAGCGAGGAGGTAAGAGCAAAGGCAGAGAGACAAGTAAGGACCAAACTTGAGACCGAGTTGACTCCCAGCCTTTGGGGCTGTTTCAGTTCCCAGGGTGTTTGTGTTCCCATCATGATGCAAGGCATGTTGATCTCACCATGACAAGCGTACCACTTCAGTTTCATCATTTTGCTCTTTGTGCTGCCAACACAGGGCACTAGGACTATATAGATTAGAGACTTGTAGGGGACATTTGTTAGGAATGCCATAAACAATTCAAGATGCTAAAAAAATTCTGGACTATCTAAGGAGAACTGCACAGGGGTTTTCTCAGAGACTAAAGAGGACTTAAGTCAGATCATTGGTTTTTTTATTGAATTTTTGAAGGCTATTCATGGTAAAAACAATCAATACAGAGTAAAAATTATAGTATCTATACCTGTACTTGGTAAAATATATTAGAGTCTACAGCTTGCCTGAAAAAAATGGAATGTTCTTGACTAGTTTGGAGTTTAGGTCTCCAAACCTTAAATCAGTAAAATTAAACAGTAGAAGCTATGTTTGCAGTGGAAACTCAACCGAAGCTATGAGTGATGTCATTTTATATGGTAAAAGATACCGATGAATAAATCAAATCTCGGTTGTAAATTTATGTAGAAAAAAATTGAGCTAGACATGTCAGTAAATAAGAATGAAGTAGAAAATACTGGTAAAGCTTGCCTATTCTATATAGGAATTATTTGTGGAATTAATTTGGGCTAATGGGAACTTCTTCAATAGTATGTCATGGCAGGCTCTTGGCTCTGGCTCTAACAACTGAAAAAAAAATGGAATATATTGAAAAACCGTATTTTTAAAGACATTCGAGAACTAAGAAACAAAAAGTATTAGATACATTAAAATTCCAGAGGGAAGTTTGCTTCCTGGGTTAGCTGAGATTACTGGCTGCTTTGTTTCCTGGGGACAATTATATGTATGGTCATAGGCTGAGGGTCGGTCAGGCATGGCCTAGACAGAGGGACTCTGCAGAGGAAAGACAAACCTGCTGAGGAAGCTGGCAAGCTCGGATTTAGAAGGGCTCTAGATGTCTTAGCCAGTTTTCTTAGGGCACATATGCCAAGTACTGGGGTGGCCCAAGAGTCCGGGAAGCTGGGCTGGGAAAACAGAGGACAGTGTCTTTCTGCTGTCAAGTGCTCTGACAACCATCCCGATGATGGAAGGACCTACAGTGAACACACAGTTATCATTGAGATATTTGAAAACAGGGGTGGACTTTTTCTAATGGACGTTTCAATCTGGCTCCAAGTCAGCCCAGTTCCACACTGGACTGAGGTGATCGATTCCTTTCCCCATCTGCCTTCCAGAGGAATGTACAGACCCTCTGGGGGAAACCACAAAGACCCGTCTCTCAGACTCCTTACACATGGTGTTACCTATACAGTAAAATATTACGAGGCAGGTGATGAAGCAGAAAAACAAGACTAACAATTAAGAGAAAAGCAAGGAATAGAGGTAAACCCATAGATGATCCAGATACAGGAATTCATTCAAAGGCTTTAAAAGAGCTAGTATAAATATGCTAAAGAAAATGGAAGAAAAGATGTACAAAAGAGGAGAAAAGATGGGAGAGAACCAACTGAGAGTTTGAGTCTATATAAAGGTATCAATCAGATGTTCTGAAACCTAAAAATATTATGTCTGATATTAAAGACTTCCCTGGCTAAGTCTAGCAGCTCACCAGGTGCAGCAGAAGACAGAATTGGTGGACTCAGAGTCGGACCCAAAGAAAATAGCCAAACTGAATCACGGGGAAAAAAAAATACTGAGCAGAAGAGATAAATGGGACATAGTGAAATGTTTTAGCACATTTATAAATTGGAGTCCCAGGAGGATAAGAGAGTGGCAATGAAGAAGGAGTAATATTTGAGAGATAATTGTCAAGTATTTTTAAAAAATTGATGAAACACATAAACCTCTTGATTCAAGAGGTTTGGCAAACTCCAAGCAGGATAAACACAAAACCCCTGCCTTTGGAGACACCAGGGTGAAGCTGGTGAAACCAGAGATACACAGAACCGAGGAGGTCAGCTCTAGGAAGTAGCTTCTTTATGAAAATTCACTGGTGTTGGTATTCCTCTGATTAAAATGTCTACATTTACAGGTATAAAAGCAGTGTGTTCCTGAGGTCCAAATTGCAGGAGGAAGACCAAAGGAAAATAAAAGGCAGGGTTCGAGCATCATCTTTTTCCTGGTATGTGTGGGTGAGTTTGTTCCTTGTCATCACACAACCTACCTGGAATCCTCCTGAGGATTTCTCCTTTACCAACCCTCTTGTTCCCTTACCTGATCATTTTAGCTTTGGGGCTGAACATAGGGCTTTTAGTTCTGCTTTTTCGCTTAATTGCTCTCCTGAATCGTGGAATTTCTAGATTTTCAAAGTGGCATTGCTCTGGCCGTTACTGTTTGACCAGGTGAGTGCGCGGCCTGGAGTGTTCTGGTGGGAGAACCATCTTGGTCCCGGACCCTGAAAAGCGGTGTCCTGTAGTCCATTGCTTTTGCTGTTGGGGTCTGTTTCCTATGGTTGGAGCAGATGGTCAGGAAGGAATAGTGCAATGGATTGTATTTACTATTCTGGGTTTGCTCAAGTGATTTTGTTTTAAGCACAGACTACACAAATACAACAAAACAGGTAGTCCCTAACAGGTGGATAGTTGGAGTGTACTTAAAACACCTGGAGGGGGATGGATGTCAACCAGTGTCCTATCTTTTCATGCAGATGCCAGAATAGATGTGTCTTACCTCACCTGAATATTTGTCAGTGCCTACACTTTCCCAGTTATGACTTGCTATAGGTCTTAAGATAGTTTACCTGCTTTCTTTTCCCTGTCCGGTTGGTTCCTGAGCCAGTAGTAGGCAGACCTGGTACTGGATCGAGATCCTCATGACATAGCGAGTGCAATCTAGAATTGTGATCGGCTGCTCAGGGCAAGAGTCAAGTGTGCGTGTATGTAGTCCTTGTACATAACCTCCCTCGTTAGCCCTGTTCTCCCACAGATTCCAGGGGACTGTCAGCACTGTGGCCCTCTTATGTGGGACTCCTCGATTGCTACCTAGCTCTTACCATTCTCTCTCCCAAGAGATTCATCCTGATCCGATGCTCGTGGCTGTTATCTGGGGTTCATTCCCACCTACTATGTCTATATTCAAGTTCATTATTTCCTTTAATGTTTTTATTGATCACTCAATGTGTGTCTGCTGCCACGCCAGGTGCTGAAAATGCAGTGGCAAACAAAATGGTCTAAACCTTGTTCTTGGGGAGTTCATATTCTGCTGGGGGAGAAAGACACTAAATAAATAACCAGAGAAATAATATCTGATGATAAACTGGAATAAGCACTATGAAGGATGAGAACAAAATTCTAAACGGAAATACCAAGCAGATCCAATGCAGATTGGGTCGGGGACCAGGGAAAAGCTTTTGGAGTCAGACAAGTGAAGATTTTGGGGGGAAAGTGCTTCCGATTGAGAAAAGAGCAGGTGAATGGCTCAGAGGTGGCGCTGAGCTTGGCTTTTCTGATGGCTTTCCTTGTGGCCACTGACATCAGAGCTGTGGTTGCCAAACCCGGCTCTGTGAGTTTCCTGTGGCTGCTGTAACTAATCCCCGCAAAGTTAGTGGTTTCAAACAATAGGACCTATTTTCTCATAGATCTGGAGGCCAGAAGTCCAAAATCAGCAACACAGCACTGAAATCTGGGTGTCACCTGGGCAGTACTCCTTCTGGATGCTTAAAGAACTGCAAACTGCCTTTGTCAGTTTCGGGTGGCAGCCAGCGTTCTCGGGCTTGTGACCACATCACTCCAGTCCTCAAGGTTGCAAGACTCTGGATCTTCAGCTCTCTCTGTCCCTCTTTACATTAACCTCTTCTTGTGTGGGTCCAATTCCCTCGGCCTCCGTTTTATAGGGACACTCGCGAGTGCATGCAGAGCCCTCCTGAATAACATAGCTTCGTCTCTTCATCTCGAGATCCTTCGTCACATCTGCAAATCCTCTTCTGCCATCTAGATACCATCTTTGGGTTCCAGGGATTAGGACCTGATATCCTTGGGGGCTGACAGTCAGTCACTTGGATCTCTTTGGGAACTCCTCACGATGCAATTGCTTGGGCTTCACCTCAAATAATTAGGTCAGAATCTCTGGGTGAGGCTTGGGCATGGGTATTTTTGAAATACTCCCCATGTGACTCTACTGTGTCACGAGGACTGAGAGCTACTGATGAGTGCAGAGCGAGGGAAGAGTGCTCACAGGGGCAGGCGGGAAGTCATCACCGTTTACAGACCTCTGCTTCCCTCTGAACCTGGTAAGCCCGCTTAGCTAACGACCCTGTCTAAATGAGGCCCTCACTTCATGGGCCTTTTTGAAAGGGTTTGTGATTTACTTCCCTGGGGTTCTTGGTCCTACCTCCTTCAATCCTTACTACTTCTTTCCATCAAGCTGACACGGACTTTCTAGAGCGTATGACCCCCAAGTCAGTCCAAATTGTGAAGAAGGTACAGAGCCAACAAACTGATGGAGAGCAAACCTAGCTGTCGTCACACAGATGTAGAGTTGAGCGCCCTGGAGTTGGAAGCCCAAGTCTGGAAAGCGCGTATGGACGTACATGTGTAAATTTGTAAAAACAACGAACGTCAGTCCGCACTACAAACCAGTGTTAGAGGCAGGCCCAGAACTGGGGAACATGCTGGGAGCCTGAGCCCTCCAGAACTCACTACTTGTTTTAGCCATGAAAGATCACTTTTTTTTTTCTTTCTCACTGTACCCACTTACCTATAAAAAATATTGATTCTTTTTCAGTGAATATATTCGGGGGGAAATCAGAATTTGGCCTATGAAGACTCTCCTCCCCACCTCTCCATTGCTATCTGGAGCCTTGGCTCTAAGGACAAACGTAGTCTCACAAGCATGGAGGCCTGTCACTTGGGAGCTCTGAGAAAGACCACGTCATCTGCCGAGAGTCTGATCATCTGAGAAAAAGATCCCATTTAGGGAGTTCCTATAAAGCCTCCCTAGATCTTTGCTGGTAGGTCAACATATTCAAACAGCAGTTTGAGAGAAATTCCCAAGCCCAGCTCATTACTGACCCACTGGGGATTAATCTGAGGGCAGCCATCTTTGCTTCAACAACCACTAAATTTTCTCCTGGGAGATGAAGAAGCCTCACTTTGAGGCTGCAGTCTTTTCATGGTCAGATCTGCTGATAGGCTTCAACTGCAAGGCAATGTTGCTTGCATGAGTTGCATTTTTAATTACCGGGAATGTTTACCTGGAAATTTTTTGTGGATGGGTCCATAGTCCATGTCCGTCCTCCTCCTGTCCTGACCCATGGTGTCACGCCATCTCTAGCACAGTGTGGCATTCAGTTTGCTACTACTCGTTGCTGACATAACCTTACCCGGGACTGGATATCATGGAGAGATTCAGTGAAAACATGGTGCTTCTTTTGGAAAGTTCTTCTACTACCTTCCCCCGCCTAACTACCCTCTCCTTGTTTCCGTAACTATGTGGACCAGATTATTTCTCAAGCCTTGGTGAAGACATTAACATGTGTCTGTTTCCTGGTGGGCTCACCTAGGGGAACTCTCTCAATTGAGGGAAGCTGAGCAGTGCTATGGGTTTTTCCTGGGTCCTTGGTGCTAAGCATGCTCAGTGCTTTAAAAAAAAAAAAAAAATTCCGAATTTATGTTGGACTCCCTTTCAGAGCCCTTTTAAAGAACTTTCTATTTCATACGTCTTCCATTTTCCAAAATGGCAGCAGCATGTCTCATGACTATCTCACCTTTTGCCTTGATGATCTCATCTAAGTGGAAACCTCTGAGTCATCACGTGGTCATCACAAAAAATTCTTGCCTGCTAAGATCTGGCAGGTGGTCCCAGTAATACCTTTCTTATCTAGGAAGTAGTTCAATTATTTTCACCTATGACAAAACGCTGAACTCACTCAGGAAGAGGACAGAGGGATTGGAATGGCTAGCTCCCACCTCTCCCCCCACCCCCCTTTGTGGGGTAAGGCGGCTGAAAACAGCCTTGCTCTCAAGCATGAATTCCCCTCTTTCTCCGAAGAGCAGCCATGTCCGAGGCATTGGCATGCAAACACTTGCAAAGTGAAAATGGATACACTTCCACAGCTCCTCATCCCTGGCCTCCCGAGGACAGCTTGCCAACCGTGCGTGCATGTTGGTTTGGCACTGAGACAAATGTTCCCTGGAGCATAGACTGAAACCACCAAACTGATATCACATGGGACCCCAGCCAAATCCTGACCTTGCTCTCTGTAGGTGAGCGGCTGCGGAATTAACCTGTGATGGTCTCCTGCTCCCGCCTGGTTGGTGTCCTGGGTTTTGGGTTTTGGTTTGGGTTTTTTTTTTTTTTTTTTTTTTTTTTTCAATGGCAACATTTGAATCTTAACTGCTCTTCTCACTCCCCGGTATCTACCAGCCACAAAACCGCTTTCCTGGTCTTGGCTTGTGAACAGTGGGCTGCTTCTTGGCTCCAAGAAATGGGCAAACCACACGATTTCTCCTTGCCTGGTGTCTTCTTGCCCTTTGAGAGAGAAGGGCCACTCATAGACTGTTCCAGAATCGTGCCTGGGTGGCAGGGCGTCGGGTGTCTGTCATTGCTGTCTGCTCCTTTTGCCTCCTCCTCCTCTGCATTTGCTCCCACTGCTCCAACTCTTCCCATCCCCTTTTTTTGTTTCCAACCCTTATTTATTCAGAGCTTCCAATATTCTAAGTTTTTCATGAATTCAGGGCTTTAATTTAGCATGTGGGGTGCTGGCTCTTCCAGCAAGCTGCTTTGGTCATTATTTCCAACTTGAGGGAATAAAGAGGCAGCAGGGTGCACTGGGGAGAGTGGGGGCTGGAGGCCAGAAGGCTCGGTACTAGTCCCAACTCCACTTCTAATAGGCTGTGGGACCCCGGCCGGGACACACCCTGGCCGCCAGCCTCGGTGTCCTCTCCCGAGTCGGGGTGAGCTGTTTGGACACACAGATTTCTGAGACTCGTGCCATCCCATCATTCTGGGGGGGCTCCCGGTCGATGTGAAACCCATATGGGGTTGTGCCAATCCCACTTCCCTTTTTCTTTTGAAAAACTTTATTGTTAAATGAGTGAATGAAGAGATGTGAGCAGAGTCCCTAAGCTCGATGTCTCCAGTGCAGAACGCTGGAGGGAGGGAATCTTTCTTTATAATGGTGTCCAGAGGCTCAGAGCCTAGAAATCAAGTTCAAGACACTTCCTGTCTTGAAATGTGCAACCGTGTTTTCCACTAGGATAAGAAAAAGAGGCACGGGGTATTGGCTGCTTTTTAAGAATCCAGTTCCTGTACTGGAGCACAAACACGCACAACTGTCCAAGTAAAATTGTACTTTTGGAAGGAAAAGGTTAAAGTTGGCTACTGATATTCATCAGGAGATGGATATTTAATCTTTAATCTCTTGTCCTAGGCCTCTACTTTGGATCAACTCATTATCCCGAATAAACGATGTGTCATTCCCATTATTTATGTTTCGCTGCAGCCAAAGTATCTGGAGCTCGTTTTAGTGAGCGCCATTCATTTCGACCCTTTCAGCATTAATCTCCCTGCTAACATCTTTCCTGTCCTATGTGCTGTCCCCTCTTTGCTTTTATGTTTTCTGCCGAGTGTTTATAAAAGGATAATCTTTTACAAAGCAGACAGAATTTTTGTGTATAAACTGCTCTGTTTGAATGCCTCATTGATATACCATCGAAAAACTGAAGTGTTCAGCAAGATTAGCAAAGCCCCGAGCTATTGAGCTGGGGAAAACATGAGAACCAGTCCCTTCTGTACAGGAGGCAAAGGTGACGAAGGATGCCTTTGCTTTCGCAGTAGTAGCGAAAGCGGAGCTGGGGCCCGCACGGGTCCTCCTGGGCCTGGTTGCCTAGAAATTAAAGGAGTGTGAGGCGAGCGGCTCAGAAGTCACTGAGAAAGGGGTAAAGAGTGCAGGGGCCAGCGACTTCTTCCCTGGAAATCTCTCAGCAAATGCAAGGGCTCTCCAAATGCCAAATTTGCGTCCAGTTCCCACTTCAGCTAACCCCTTTTGCAACTTGCCTGAGGTATCTGCACACCATTGCTCAGTTGCTCATAGAGGCTAAATGATTTGCGTTCTTCTGGTCTACCTTGTCCAAAGGGCAGGAGGAGCTAAGCTAGGATGGGGGCGGGGCGGGGGGGCGGTCACTCCTGCCGCCTCCATCTTCTCTCTCCAAGGACTGGGATCTCATCCAAATGGCTCTCTTTTACAGGGAGGAGGGAAGATCACTTCATTTTACAATGGACAAAGAAGGTTCCTTTGTGGAATTTTGCATGGCATGGGGTCCCAAATATGCCACCGATAAAAAGACTTAACAGATGGACTCTGAGAATAGGAATACATTCAAGAAAAAAAAATTTTTTTTTTTTTTAAATCAGTGGAAGGGGGTTGTGAGTCTGGCCACTGTGGGAGCTGAGCATGGGAAGCCGCGCTGATTTGTACCTTAGACAGGGCAAGTGCTGCTGGTAGAGATGCATGGAAGCATCTGAAACACAGCCTGTGCTGGGCTTCTAGTTGGCAATGCTGTGGGGGAAAAAACATCCCAAGATGCATGGTGCCAAAAATTATACGTGCCTTCAAAGTGTAATTTTTTCCAACAAATTGATCACTTGTTTACTCAGTAGGAAAAAGGGGTGCCCTTTGTAGACCTGAGAATTTTGCCTCCATTCCACATGGAGGAAAAGGGAAAAGTTCAAGATGGACATGCGGTTGGGCCATCCTAATGGCAAAATGCTGAAATGGCAAGGGCTAGTCAAATCTCTCCTGAAGATCTACGCTATTAAAAACACTCTGAGTGAATCCATCAAAAACTCCACCAACGGTCAAGCACTGTTTAGGATTTTGGTTTTGCTCACTACCACCACTGTTGACCGCAGATGATGGCGTTGCCTAGGATGGGCACCCTTGCCTTCATCTGTGATCTGCACCAAGATGAGGGCAGACCGACTTTGGGGAAGAACTTGAATCTTTGTTCTTTGGGGGCCCTCTGTGTGGCCTGTGGGAAAGAGGACACCAAAGGACAGTTCTGCCTCACCCCTTGGCAAGATAAGTCTGTCCTTGGGGTTGATGGAGGGACTGGGGGAAGTGGGAGTTCCCACGATGAGCCTGGCCAACCACAGTAACCAAAAGAAAACACAGTGATGTTCTCCTGCCAGGGAGCCAACCTCTTGATGGTAGGGAAGGTCTGAAGATTGGCTCCTTTCGTTTTGACCTTGACACCTTAACAAATACACAAAATGCAGAGGGCCCGCTTTCGTTATTCGAAGGGTCCGTCTCAGTGAAGCCTTGTTTGGAACTTCCTTTCTTCTGCTTGCCCTTCCTGTTTGTTTTACTCCATTATTTTTCTTCCCTTCTTTTCTCTTTGATTTTCTTTGCTTCCTGCCTTCCCTCCTTTTCTCCCTCCCTCCTTCCTTTCCCCGCCTCCCTTTCTTCCTCTTCGTCTCTCTGTCTTCTCCTTTCTTCATCTTGAAGCTATTGGGGATGATAGAGTTTAGAAACATGATCCTTGCAAGGAAAGGGTGACCGTCCATGTTGGTGAACGTGGGCCAGCACAGAAAGCGTCTCGCGTAAGGATGGCCAGTCGAGCTCATTTGGCATTTTGGCCACTATCACTTATTAGCAGCTCCCTGGGGCCGCGTGCCGAGAGGATTCTGAGATCAGAACTGGGCTCAGAGGGAATGACTGTCCTGATCAACGAGATGTGACAGCAAAGGACATAAAGGGAGTGGAAAGAGGAGCACTCGTGGCAGAAGCTTGCCATCTTGGGTCTACATCAGGGTTCATCAACTGCGGCACTACTGACATTTGGACTAGATAATTCTTTGTTGTGGGGGCCATCCCGGGAGCTGTGGGAAGCTGAGCAGCATCCCTGTCTTCTATGAACCAGATGCCAGTAGCACACTCGCAGTTGTGACAACTGAAACTGTCTCGAGATATTGCCAAGTGTCCCCCAGGGGGTAAAATTGCCCCTGTTTTAAAACCATGGGTCTAACTAATTACCACCAGACTAAATACAGGGAAGCAAATGAGAAAGTTAAAGGGGCTGGAAGGATGCAGAGCTCTGGGGAGGAGGTGAGATCGTGTGGGAAACGTGGCACGTGTGTGATGGCAGAGAAGAACGTCTCGGTCACCCCTGTTGTCTGCTAGGCTGTGTGTTGTGTGCTGTATTTCCATAGTTCCAGGGTCCTGTGCATGGCCAGACCAGGACCCTGTGGGGTACAGCCTGAGATCCCAGCAGGAAGGACTGAAGTCTACTGTAGTTTATCGAGCCCAAGGCGGGGTGGACCTTTGGATCCCATTATTGCTGCAGGTGGAGTGTTCTGTGCTGGAGATTTCAATAAATGAAGACGGTGATGCTCCTTAGAGCTCACTAGAAGGTGGACTGGCTCACATGTGGGGGGACAGGACGTTCCCTGAGTGGCCATGAGAATCCCTGATGAGTAACGGGACCTGGGACCCTAGGAGATGAGGGCCACTAGGATCATAGCCATTATATATCTCCTTTATGGGAGGTTAATTCATCTTACATGTCCTGACTTGATCTGAGCATTGGTAAAGACTGAACAAATGCTAATGTATTGGATAAAGTAAACCGATGGCTTCAGGACACACTCAAAGTGCCCAGCTTAATTCCAGACCCTGTTTCAGTTTATGACACTGAAATAATTCAGCATGGCTCTTCTTGGTGCCATGGAAGGTCTGGGTTTGACTTCGAGCTCTGCCCATTGCTCAGAAGCTCGAGACAAGCTTGAGACCAGCAAGTCATCTCATCTCCTTGACCCTCAGACTGGTGTCTGTACGATGGGGATAGTATTTCTTGCCTAGCAAGGTTGTCACGAGAGGGTATCAATCAGAGGCTGTCTCAGGAATTGGCACAGATCAGGGGGTTAAAGAAAAGGCATTAGTTGCCTTCCTTCTTTATTTCTTTTTAAAAATTTAAAAATATATTTTATTTATTTGACAGAGAGAGCACAAGTGGGGGCAGCAGACGGAGGGAGAAGCAGGCTCCCCACTGAGCAAGGAGCCTGATGCCGGGCTCGATCCCAGGACCCTGGGACCATGACCTGAGCCAAAGGCAGACACTTAGCTGTCTGAGCCATCCGGGTACCCCTAGTTGCCTTCTGTCTTGCCCTTCTTCCTCTGAGTCTTGTTGTCCTTCTTCTCCTAAGTTAAGATTGTGGGAAAGGACAGGACTTCTGGTTTCTGATAAAGGTTTCCTTGAAGCTCCCTTGGATCCCACTCTATCCACTTCCGGGACACTGACAGCTAAGAAAACAAGCACAAGCCTCAGGTCGGACTGAAGGTTTGAGTGAGTGAGTGAGTGAGTGAGTGAGTATAAACCTGTCTAGTACGTCCCCTGGGCATCTCTTGTACCTGGGAGCATCCTTCGTCATCCCTTTCATGTGTCTATGCTGTGGGCAGGCATGATGGGGGACCGTTTCTCCAATCTGGTGAGTTTCTTCACAGTGAATAAAAAACAAAAGTCATCTCAAGGAACCCAAAGAGAGAAGGTACCTATCATCTCAGTTTCTTCCCAGAAGCTCATTGGATTGAACTGTGAAGACCTCATTATTTAGACGGGAAGGGACTTCGTGGAGGACATGAAGTCTAGCTCATTCTCTTCCCAGATGGGTTCCCCAGAGCCTGGGGCATGGGGGTTCCCCTGACTAACATGACTGTCTTGTTAGAAAGTCCTGAGACCAGAGCTGGGGTTTCTCTGGATCTGAGCATTCAGCCCGAGTCTCCCAGTACCAGCCTCTCTGCATTGACCTGCTTGGCTTCTTCTGCCCTGGACCAAATGACAGTTGTTAATGGGCCCTGCTTTATGGATTTATTCCTTTCTTTCTAAGCAGGCCAGGTTCACACATTTTTTTTTAACACCACTGCAGTCATTTGCAGGCGTCCATCTACTGTGTTCACGTCACAACCTTACCTCTCATCAGGTCTGAGGCACTGGGCAAGTTCCTTAACTATATGAGCTTTGCCTTAGTCAAGGTTGTTCATGGAAACAGACCAATAGGAAACTGTCTACCCAACCATCTACCATCTATTCGTCTTGCTCTCTGTGAAATACATACATATGTATATGTACACATATATAAGAATTGGAATTGGCTCATAAGTCCCCAAATCTGCGGTTGCCAAGCTGGAGACCCAGGAAGAACTGATGTTTTCATTTGCGTCTGAAGGTAGGAAAAAACCTGGTATTCCAGCTCAAAGGCAGTGAGGCTAGAGGATTCCACCTTCCTCGAGGGAGAGTCAGCATTTTTGTTCTGTAAGCACTTCAACTGATTTGATGAGACCCACCCCATTATTGAGGGGCATCTGTTCAGTCTACCAATCAAACATTCATCTCCTCCAGAAACACCCTCACAGACACCCTCAGCATAATGTTTAACCAAATATCTGGGGACCCTGTGGTCCAGTCAAGTGGACGTGTAAGATTAACCATCATAAGCTTCTATCTCCTTCCTCCTTTATAGAACGGGGGTAATAATAGCATGTATGGGGTTAATGAGAACCTTCTCTTGATCTTATGAGTTTATAAAAATAAAAGTTAGTGAATGCCTTTACAGTGTTTCAGTAAGTGCTATTGTTAATGTCATTGTTATGGGAAGCCCTTACAGATGGAGACTAAGTTCCAGAGAGACAGAGGTGCGGGTGCCTGGGAAGGCGGAGAGAGGCAGGGCTTCACGGCTCCGTGACCTGCATCGTCATACACACGGACCCACGCTTGGTTTAATGCGTCGTCATTGCTGTCTCAAAACGCTTAATAATTTTGAAGAAGGGGCCCTGCATTTTCGTTTTGCACTGGACCTTGCCAATCATGTAGCTGGTCCTGGAGTAAGGGATAGAAAATCTTTAAATAATGCCTAGTGAGGTGTTAGTGAGCGGTCTGGGCTTCGCCCCATTTCAGCTTCCCCTCCCTCCCCTGCTGAATTCTGCAGGCATGAAAGCTGCCACAAGACATTCATTTTTAATGACTTGTTATGGGCTTCTTAGCAATATATCTTTGGGTATTAAGGTGTGGAGTCAGAGACTTAAAATGATTGATGTCTTTGCTCCACACAAGGGGTCTCCCACACTTACCTAGTGCCAGATATCCACTGGGGAAATTTATGGGAGCTCTTGGCAGCCTAAGCGGCCATCAAATATTAATCAAAAATATGTAATAACTAATATATACTTAAAGAATTGAAGAAAATTAATATTCAAGGGAAGCATTCAGGGACCCATAAAAATAACAAATGCTAAAGAGACTCAGTCAAGGTTGGCAGGTTCAGAGCTCACCCTGTTCTCAGACTTGCTTGGAGACTCTGGGTTTACTGCCTGATCCTCAGATGCTGAGACGGCAAGAAAGGGGACTTAGTGCTTATTCCATTGGATCTGGACTCCTACCGATGAAAGGAGCGAACTCCTACTACAGGACACTGCATTTCTAGTCCCCAGCCCCCTTTCCTCTGTATTTCCCTCATGTGACACCAACATATCCGATCCACATTCTCTATGGAATTCTCTCCCGGCAGCGCCTTGGAGATAGACTGTGTCTCCTCTCCTTACACGTTTTCAACACCACCTAGAGCAGTGGCTTCCATAAACTATGAAGCTGAACCTTACACTATTTCTACTTGTGTGGGTCAAAAATGGGCAAATGACAATTTGACATGTCTTGATGTTAAAAATCCTCAACCTGGGGGCACCTGGGTAGCTCGGTCGGTTAGGTGTGTCCGACTTTTGGTTTTGGCACAGGTCATGGTCTCAGGGTTGTGAGATCGAGGCTCGCGTCAGGCTCTGTGCTCAGAGTGGAGTCTGCCTGTCCTACTCCCTCCCTCCCTGCACTTCCCCTGCTCCCTCTAGCTCCTACTCTCTCTTTTTCTCTAAATCAATAAACAGAATCCTAAAAAGTAAAATAACAATCCTCACACCGGACCTAGCCTTCCTAGGAGAACTTTTCATCAGAATGAATGGCCTCCTCAGAGCAGGCTGGGAGAACTCCCCTAATGCCCAGTTTCAGTGACTGAAACTTCTGATTATCCCATAGGCAACAGACAACTGTCTAGTCATTTACCGTGGAAGTCTCCTTTTGCCTTTCCTCGGCCAAAATAAAGGGGTCTGAAAGTGAATCTGCTGGGGCATGGGCAAAATAGTTCAGTTCTCCCCCATGGCTGCTTTTGATCGAGAACATCTATAGTCCTTTCTTCTCACCATGTGTTTTGTCTTCAGCTCCTTCTCCCTCTTATCCAGCAGCAGAGCTCAGATGAGCGGGACTGCTTGTGTGCATGGCTTTGCTGATATTGTCCCTGGAGAGGCAGGATGCCCGGCTTCACCAGGGACAAGGGAGACTCTTTAATCCCAGAGAGGAGGGGAGATCGGCAGATCGCCTCTGCTTAGAAGGGAGGGGCCGGTTCTGGTGTTGGACCACCATGGCAGTTGCTGGTCTCTTCTGTTATTATGGAAAATCAGGAGCGGAGCCTGTCACTTGTCATCTGTTCTTCGAGTGTAACCAACTTTTCTTCCGTGGGCCATTTGGTGTGACTGTGAATGATGGCTCTGGCTAAATGACACCATCCTGATGGTGGAGTAAACAGAAGTGATGTTGGAACAGGCGCTTTGGATCCAGCCTGTGTTGTTGGAGAGCCGTAGAGAGGGTCTGGGATGGAGAGGGAGGCGCGGCGTGCTTGGGGCTGAGGTCCTGCGTGTGCCTCCTTTCGTCTCCCTGAGCTAGTGGGGCTTTCAAGCTGGGCTATTGGAGAATGATCCCATATACATTCACTTGGAGTAGATTCCATGTAGAGATGGAGAATGCACATGACATTTCAGCATCATTTAGCCCATTCTCTCATTTCCTAAGCCAGGAGATGAAGGCTCAGGGAGGCCAAGCAGCTTGTCTTTGGTCATATGGCCAGTACTGGCAGAGCGGAGACGAGAGCAGGTTTCCTGCCTCCTGGTCACGGGCCCCTTCCCCTCCATCATGCCCGCAACCCCACACCATATCCTCTGTTCTTCGGTACCACTGTTTAAATAACAACTGCTTCTTTTTTGAGGATTAAAATAAAAACAACAACAAAACCCTCTGCTACCCCGTTAAATGTATGCACCAGTTGTAAAGCTTAATTTAAAAATATTGAACACTGCCTCAGAAACCAATGATGTACTCTATGTTGGCTAACTGAACACAATAATAATACTAATAAAAGAAATGTTAAAATGAAAAACAATGCATCGAGAGGTAGTATGGAGTGGTAAATAGAACAGTGAGTTTTGGATTTCAGAAATACTAGCCTCCTGTTCTAGCTCGGTCACTTACCTCTGATCTCGGGCTGGTTAATCTCCCCATCTCAGTTTTATCATCCTGGGGCTAAAAATAGTACCTACTTCCAAAGGTTGGTGTGATGTGTAGTTGAGATAATATACATAAAATGCTTGGTGCCTGGGGGGTGCAGTTGGTTAAGCGTCTGCTTTTAGCTCAGGTCATGATCCCAGGGTCCTGGGATCAAGTCCTGAGTCAAGCTCCTTGCTCAGCAGGAAGTCCGCTTCTCCCTCTGCCTGCTGTTCCCTCTGCTCATGTGCGCGCGTGCTCTCTCTCTGTCAAATAAATAAATAAATAAATAAATAAATAAATCTTTAAAAAAAATGTACTGAAAATGCTTGGCATTACACAGTCTGGTACATAGTTGGTGCACAATAAATTCAGACTCATTATTATTTGCACACGTTTGTGCGCATATTGTGCACACATGTTTGTGTGCATCTGCGCATGAAGGGAGTGGCAGAGGAGGCCCTCAGAGGTGGGAGCAAATGCAGTTTTGGAGATGGCTGCCTGGATCTGTTTCAGGGTGGCTGTGAAGGTATTTTTTGAGGCATGGCATATGGCCATAACCCTTGGTTTCCAAAGCCATTTACTGTTCCCGCTTCCTGCTCTAAGCAATGATGAAATCTTATCTGTTAACGAGATACACTGTTTCTCATATTTTATGTGTCCTTTCTAACATTCTCTCCCGGGAGTTAGTAAGGGTTCATGGAGATTATTCAGGCAACACACAACGAAGTAGCTTTTGTGTGCATAGATACTTGCTTTGCACATATCTGACACATAATAACTGCTCAGTAAACATCCAGGCTGTTGCTGTTGCCTACCGTGGAGTTGTAGAAGAGGGGAGAGAACAAAATAGAATTTCACAAGCAACTTTTGGTTCTTCTATCTGGACGGCATACAAATCTCCCAAGCGTCCTCGCCACCCATTTGGGAGGAATCGGATGTGTTCTTTCCATTGTACAGATGGAGTAACCGAGAGATTGAAAAGTGACATCACCAACAGGCGGTGACCTAAGGAGTCAGGGCCAGAACCAGGTCTGGAATACAGACTTCCTGGCTCCTGACCCAGGTTCCCTTCTGCCATGCAGGCTTCCCCGGGAGGCTGGAGGGACCAGGGAAGTATCTGTTTCAGGGCTCTCTCGATTGCCCTTGGAAGTTTATCATCTCTCAACTGAATGTTGACCAAAAACACACTAATTCCTGAGGAGACTTTACAGGATGTCCTGTGGAGACTCTTCCTCCTTTTTTTTTTTTTTTTTTTTTGTCAGTGCTTTGCTAGAGGATTAAAATTCAGTGGACCCCATTTATAGGAAGTCTGATAAAATATTCTCATCTCAATCGCAAACAATTTCTCCATCTGCCACTTGGCTGAGAGGATCAGACTCAAACACCCTCACGAGAGGGGAGAGTGATACCAGCAGAGAAGGGTACAGGAAACAGCGAGGTTTTCTGTCTGAACACGATTTCTACCTGGTCTGTCGTCTGATCGAGCTGATTCGTCAGCTGTTCTGCGGCTGGTTTCTCTTCACCAAATTGACCGAATCTGCCTAAAACTCCTTTTGCTTATTATTTAGTTTCTCATAGATGCAGCTCTGTCTAGGCCATGCATGGATGTTCAGAGAAATAACAAATTTGGGGCCGGGCTGTGGACATGGATGGGCTAGGGGAGAAAAAGACTGGAGGACATGTGAAGTGAGGTGAGCAACGCTGATCTGGGAAAATTGATGCAGTTTGCAAAAGCTATGGAAGGAAGTCAATGGAATCTACCCAAGAAGGCATTTATAAGACCTCATATTGGTGAAACAAAATATTTTGGGGTGAATAGGAAATGAAAATTTCCCTTGATTTGAATTGGTGAGGGAAGCATTTCTTCATTCAGCAGTCCTTAGCACACGCCAGGCACTTTGCTGGATCCTGGAGATGTACTGGTGGACAAGAAAGACAAGGAGCCTATCTCTTGGAACTTACTACGTCTTAGCAGGAGAAAGCAACAGGAAAACTGTGACCATGGTTTGTCATGAGTCTTTAGAAGAGAATAAGGAGGTTACGGTGTTGGAGGGAACCAAGGTAGGGAACATGGTACTGTTTCAGATCAAGGAAGCTCTAGAGAAGAGCATTATGGGCAAAGTCATTTCTTTTCTTTTTTATTTTTTTTAAAAATATTTTATTTATTTACTTGACAGAGAGAGATCACAAGTAGGCAGAGAGGCAGGCAGAGAGAGAGGAGGAAGCAGGCTCCCTGCTGAGCGGAGAGCCCGATGTGGGGCTCGATCCCAGGACTCTGGGATCATGACCTGAGCCGAAAGCAGAGGCTTTAACCCACTGAGCCACCCAGGCGCCCCATGGGCAAAGTCATTTCAACTGCAAAGATACGAGAAGAGAAATCTTGGCACATTGTAGAAACTACCCAAAAGACCACGTAGTGTGGAGAAAGATGACAAAACTAAAATGGGAATCTAGATGGGAAATGACAGTGGGCAGACTGGCATGTGACAGTAGGATGGAGACAGGTGGATTCATTCAAGATCTTTTGGGTGAAGGGTGGGAGCTGATAGGATTAATGGCCTAGACTGAAGGAGTGGATACGGGAGTCAAAAAAACCGCATGGGTTTCTGGTTTAAGAACTTGGCATGTGGTGGTGCTTCTCACCATGACAGGAAGCACAAAGAGGGAATATAATTGCAAGAAGTGGCATGAAGAATTCCATCTGGGGGCCGCATAATTTGAAGAGAATGTCCAAGTAGACATGCTAAGTATGTATGGATAGATATGTTGGGCTGGTGCTCAAGAAAAACTTTGGGTTGACGACATGCAAACTATTAATTTAGAAAGAAAGAAACAAGTGAACTGTTATATGTATTTAGAGAATGAAGCAATTAATTCAATGAGGGATATATAGATGTCGTTAGGGACATGCCAAGTTCTGCAAAGGCCGTAAGCAAAGGAACAGAGAGCGGATAGGAAAAAAATAGAGAAATGCTTTTCTTTGTATGAAGAAAAGACAAGGTTGATGATTAGTGATATCAGAAGGACTGTATTTCTAAATCCTTCTCCAGGGAAGTTAACTGGGAGAAGGTACCAGAGGAGATCTGCTCTTTCATTAATAACATGAATATTGGGGGCACCTGGATGGTTCAGTGGGTTAAACCTCTGCCTTCAGCTCAGGTCATGATGTCAGAGTCCTGGGATTGAGCCCCCCATCAGGATCTCTGCTCAGCGGGGAGCCTGCTTCCCCCTCTCTCTGCCTGCCTCTCTGCCTACTTGTGACCGCTTCCTCCCTCTCTCTCTCTCTCTCCCTCTGTCAAATAAATAAATAAAATCTAAAAAAAAAAAAGAAAAAAGACTTTGCAATATAAATGTGACAAGGATCTTAGAGTCATAATATATAAAGAACTTATAAAAATCAACAATAAGAAGACAAAAAGAATGGGCAAAAATCTTGAATAGACATTTCAAAGATCGTGTACAAATAGCAGGAAGGAGATGAAAAGCTGTTAATCATCAGGGAAATATAAATTAAAACCATAGGGAGCTAATATTTGACACACATGAAAATGGCTGAAACCAAACAAGACTGCCAATACCAAATGTGTGTACGTGGAGGAATCAGAACTTCCTTTGATACATTTGTTGGTAGGAATAAAAAATGACAACCACTTTGGAGAAGTATCTGGTAGTTTCTTTAAAAATTGAACATATATCCACTGTAGGACTCAGAAATACTACATTCTAAGTATTTACTCAAGAAAAGTGAAAACGTGAGTGCACAAAATGACTTGTACAAAAATGGTAGCAATCTTAGTCATAATGGCCAAAAGCTGGAAACAGCCCAAATTTCCATCGACAAGAAAATGGATAAACAAATAGCAGTTTTTCCAGACAATGGAATACTATTCAGCAAAACAAAGGAACAAACCACTGATTAATGCAACATCTCAAAAACACTGTTTGGGTGAAAAAAGCCAGACATTAAAAAAAGTACATGGCCTAGGATTCTATTTATATTGTTATAGAACAGAAAAAATTAATCTATAGTCACAGAAATCAGAAAGTGATTGCCTGGTAAGGGGCATAAGGAAATGTCCTGGGGTGATGGAAATGGTCTGTATCTTATTTAAGTGGTAGTTAAAAATTTAAAATTTAAGTTGTAGTTTTGAGTGTATACAACTGCAAAACTCATTGAACCAAATGTTCAAAAAAATTTTTTTTAAAGATTTTATTTATTTATTTGACAGAGAGAAATCACAAGTAGACGGAGAGGCAGGCAGAGAGAGAGAGAAAGAGAGGAAGAAGCAGGTTCCCTGCTGAGCAGAGAGCCCGATGCAGGTCTCAATCCCAGGACCCTGGGATCATGACCTGAGCTGAAGGCAGAGGCTTAACCCACTGAGCCACCCAGGTGCCCCCCCAAAATTTTAAAAACATTTATTTATTTTATTTGAAAGAAAGAAAGAGAGAATGAGTGGAAGTAGGGGGAGGGGCAGAGGAAGAGAGAGAAGGAGAGAATCTCAAAGAGGTTCCATGCTGAACACAGAGCCGGAGTTGGGACTCAATCTCATGACCCTGAGATCACAACCTGAGCCAAAATCAGGAGTCAGACTATTAACTGACTCAGCTGCCCATGTGCCCCCACATGTTCAAAATCTTAAGATCTTGCATTTTATTGCATATAACTCATACCTCCATTAAAAAAAATCCAGATAAGTCTAGCTTCAGAGCCTGCATTCCAGAAGTACTTCCCAATTTTAGGGGGAGAACAAGAAGAAACTACATGGGGGAAATTAATTGAAATGAAATGGGTGAATTTAAATTAGCACGGTCGAATGGTCTTGCTTTCTGAGTCATGATGCACATAGTCTCAGCCCACAGTTTCTCAGGTTGATCTGTATTTCTGTGGATATATTGATATTAGATGAATATCACATTGCTGAATTAGAAATGTGAAATTGTTTTTGTGGGTAAAGTTCAGTACAGCCTATATTTATGTGCCACTTACTGAATGCCAGGCCCTGGTTGTACGGTGTTTCCTAGAGTCACCTGTTGGCTGCCCAAGGGATAGGTGTTTTGGCTTCTATTTCCCTGGCTTCCTCCATGGTCTTTTTGCTCTTTTCTTGATTGCCCACAGAATGATGTCTGCACAGAGTGGGTGCTGAGTAAATATTTTGGGAATGAATGGATGAAGAAATGAATGGTGAATACCAAGTGTGTCATAATCTTTAGGCATGTAAGAAGTCAGTGTTTAATTTCTCTGTTTAAGTTAATGTCACTATAGGGGAGCCTGGGTGGTTCAGTTGGTTAAATGTCCAACTCTTGATTTCTGCTCAAGTCATGATCTTGGGGTCATGGGATCGAGCTCTGTGTCGGGCTCTGTGCTCAATGGGGAGTCTCCTTAAGATTCTCACTCTTGGGGTTCCCGAGTGGCTCAGTGGGTAAAGCTGCTGCCTTCAGCTTGAGTCATGATCCCGGAGTCCTGGAATCGAGACCCGCATCGGGTTCTTTGCTCAGTGGGGAGCCTGCTTCTCTCTCTGTCTCTCCCTACCACTCTGCCTACTTGTGCTCTCTCTCTGACAAATAAATAAATAAAGTCTTAAAAAAAAAAAAGATTCTCACTCTCCATCTCCTCACCCCTGCTCACGTGAGCACACACACACACACACACACACACACACTCTGTAAAAGATAAATAAATGGAAAAGAAATACAATAAATGTCACCACATATTCAACACCAAAAACAAAAACAAAACTCTCATCAGTTTCTTTCTACTCTCTGTGAATTGAGGTAGAACTAATGAAGAAAATACAGAAAATGAAATGGTCTCATTTTCTGTCCCCTTCGGGTACTAAAGGCCAAACCGGTGACAACTGATCTCGTGACTGGACTTTGGATTATTAAAAAATATTTTGCAAGAAATAAGCTTGGCTTATATGACGGCAATGAGATAACCTACTTTGGTAAGAATGACAGCAACAGTTGATATTTCTGAGTGAAAACACCACCAAAACAAGAATCACAAAAAATCCCTCCCAATTTCAAGAGGCAACGGGGTATAGAGGAGGTTGGATTGACCTGCAGATGCCAACAGAGAGAGCCTTTGAGAGATAGGCTTAGTGAGGATCTTTTATCAAAATTTACCAAGTGCCATTATTTTTTACATGGTGTATAAAGTGGCCAAATAAAGCACTTAATGATTTTAAATCTAGAATGTATTTATAGAAATAAAACAGAATTAACCTGAGTCAAATGCTTCATCCTTTGAATGCATCTCTTAATGCTGTGAATTAACTTAGTGATAAAAGAAAATAAGTTTAAATAAACCATTATGTTGAAAAATAGAATGTAATTGATAATTTATGAGTCAGCAAACCTTAACTTAGAAAAAAAATCTATTCTAATTATATACGTTTGATTTTAGATGGCAGAAGGAAGGTTGTTAAATATTTGGAAATTTTTATATGAAATTAAACTTTATATTCTGATTCTAAGATTTAAAATCCCAGGTAATACATGTTTATTGAATATTTTTGTAAAATTTTAAAATTCACTTAGTGCAAATTTAATGAAGAAATGGATGCATTCTATTTATCTCTGTTTTCCCATGAGATTTATGATTTCTTACAAGAGTAACCAGTCTACTATAAAATGGAGAACAAATATTGTCTTGAGGATATAAATAGGATACAGAGTAAGGGTGTGGTGAGAGGGAGAGTTTCAAAAGAGGGAGAATTTGTGGATGCATAGACCTTCACATCTTACACTGTCCAACTGCCATGGAGCCACAAATCTGGTTTTGAGTTTCCTGATGACCAAGTCAAAAAGGGAAACACCACTTAGTGACGAGCTGTATAACACAACTGATATTAACTATATTGACCTTGAGCAAAGACTATTCTTTGTCAAAAGATTTTATTTATTCATGAGAGACAGAGAGAAAGAGAGGCAGAGGAAGAGGGAGAAGCAGGCTCTCCACAAGCAGGGAGCCCGATGTGGGACTTGATCCCAGGACCCCAGGATCACCATCTGAGCCAAAGGCAGAGGCACCCTCAAAGAATATCTTAATTGGGAAAAAAGCCACAAATATTAGGGCTAAAAAAGAAGGATGTGTGTGTGTATGTGTGTGTGTGTGTGTTGATTTCAGGAGACTGAATAACAAAATTGACCATATTTTCAACACTCTCCCTTTATTAAGTGTAATAAAGAATTTTGTTCTGAAATGCCAACTTGGAGGAGGTAATGCTATGTCTGAGGAGGGTTAGGACCAATGCAGATGGTCTGGACTTCAAGCTATCTGTCAAGTCCGCCAAAACATGCTTCCCAGTTAAGTCGAGCTGCAAAGAATTGGGGTTTTCTGTGAGGGTATCAGGCAGTGATCAGTCAGCTTTAAACGCTGCCTCAGAGAAAGCATATTAGGAGACTTTAGTGAAAATGGAGAAGCCAGCCCAGGTGGGGCTGGGTAGGAAGTGGCTGATGACCGCAGTGAAGATGAAGTTCTTCCAGACCTGAAAGTCAAGTTGCAGAGGTGACATAGCATCTTGGGGCTTGGCAGTCCAAAGGCTTGACATCACCTTTTACTAGTTGGGTGACATAGTGAAATCTCTGAACCTCTCTTGGGGTCAGATTCCTCATCTCTGCAATGATCCTGGGGAGGGGAGGGTTTCCCTGCTCCTGATGTTTCTTTCCATGTAGGAGGCGTGGCATGCTGGACCCTGGCTGTCACTCACCTGATTGATACATTTAAGAAAAAGAAACCATCCATGTTTGACTCACCTCTCCCCCTCTCCTTCTTGGGAGCTCTCTGCCTGCCTGTCTGTAAGAAACAGGAGTTTTCTTCTCTCTCTACACTGCAGAGGCCATCTCTCCAGATCAACATGCCCTGTGCCTGCGAGGGCGATTCTGCGTAGTTCTGCGGTGCTCATGCTGAGCAGGGTCCTTCCACTCGGCCTTTACTGGAGGTGAAGATTTTATTTTGGCCTCCATCTGACACTCTTGTTTTAGTTATCAATTTGCTCAGATCTCAGGTAGAGAGAGGTGCTCTTTACTGGCCCCCTCCAGAGACCCCAGCATGGTTGACTAATATTTATTTTTTTTGAACATGTATATGTTAATATATAAATATAAAAATATAAAATATATAAAAATATAAAAAGTAAATTTATTTTATTTTTTAACATGTGTATGTTTTTAAAAATTAAAAAAATATATATATGAGGAGTGAGAGAGAGAACAAGCAGGGGAGGGGCAGAGAGAGAGGGAGAGAAGTGAGAGAGAGAGAGAGAGCGAAGCTTAAGCAGGCTCTATGCTCAGCATGGAGCCCGACACAGGGTTTAATCCCACGACCCTGAGATCATGAGCTGAGCTGAAGCCGAGAGTTGGATGCTTAACCAACAGAGCCACCCAGGTGTCCCAGGGTTGGTTCATTTTTAATCATACCCGTGTCATATTGAGTGTGAGGACTGAACGAGATAATGGCACAGCAGTGGTATGGCGTGCAGAGGCTGGGGTAGAGAGACACTGTTGGGTATTCCTATCTCGGCTGTTTTCCCCAGATCCCTTTAGTCTGGAGGTATCCTGAATAACACCAGTCGGCAGCACCCATCCGAAGACACTGCACGGGGAGCGATGGAGTCTTGGGCATTTTCCCACGAAATCCTTACATCCTGTTTTGAGGTGCCTGGAGACATCTGACAAGTGCTCTTCTTGAACAGCTGTCTTTCTGGGGCTGCCTACAGTGTCTCGCTCCTCGGGGTGACCCCATCTGTCTTAGCTGCAGATGTGGTTTCTTTCTCAAGGTCCTTTCCAACACCAACGTCAAGCCAAATCCTTATGAGGTGAAAAAGTCTCATTGGCCTCAGGGTGAAAAATATGGGGTCTCTAGAAGCAGGTGCCAAATTAATAAATACCAGGAGTGGCCAAGTGTTCAAGGTCCTATCGGACTCCTGTGTGGGGTATGGAGGACAGTGTAGAAGGCTCCCTTGGGCAGCTCTTGTTGTTGAAGAACAGCGCTGACACAAACACCATTTCTGGAACCGTGGTTTCCCAGTGTGGCTTCACATGCCTTCTCCATCTGCTCCAGAAGCATTACTCTGGGCATTGTGACAGGAGGCCTCCAGAAGAAAAGGGAGAACAAAAAAGTGCATTTTTTATCGTCTCCAAATACCGACAGCTCAGGGATATGAATGAAGAACACTTATCTTGTGACCTTTCAGGCCCCATTGTAGGAGAAGGACAGGAAAAACAAAACAAAACAAAACCAAAACCCAACTATTAAACCAAACACAAAAGGCACCATCTTGTTTCTTTTCTCTCCTTGTTGGCTCTTTATTTAAAAGGGAAGAAAAAAGAAATCTGGTATTTAAACCAACCTGTTGACAGACGGTTTGCTTTTATTTGATTTACACTTCATTTGCATGAATAAAAAGTACAGGGACAGTGTTGTGACTCAACAGTGCTATAGAAATGATCGAGAGGGGACTCGATCATTGGCTTCTTTGTCACAGGGCAATTAGATCTGCTTTCAGTCACCACATGTCATTTAAAACACAGCTATGGAGATTGATAGAAAATACAGATTCCTTCCCTTCAGGGCATGCTGAGTCAACTACAGACTGTAGGTAAAATTTACCAGATCCCAAAATGAAAAGGAAAGTGACTGCTAGATAATTAGTGTCTACTCAGTGAAGGACAAAGGGGGAGGGTGCCATTACTGTCTATCAACCAGAGGAAGAATAGTGCTTTCCTTCTCCCAAAGGAAGCTCGTCCTGTCTTGCCACTTTCCCATGGAAAGGACACGGGAACTTTGTGGAATTCACCTGATGATGCAAGTGATTCTTCCCCACAGCCTCTGCCTGGGTTCTGGTCGGGGTTCTGGCTCGAGGCCAGCCCCAAGTGTAACCGGGTTATTAAGATTTAACAGGCATTCGTGATTAGGGTTGCTTTTGGCAGTATTTGGTCTGCATCTGTCCTCTGGCCTGTGGGTTTCCAGTAGAGCCACATTTTCATTCTATGGGTATTTATATTTTAACAGGGATTGAAACCTTGGCTTTTTCTGAGAGTAAGCGTTCAGGAATCTCTAGGACTATGGGTGGAGAAAGGTTCGAGGCAGGGGAGACAGGTCTACTTAGAAGCTGCTGATGTCCCACGTCACTTAGATAATTTCCTAGCTTTCCAGAGACCAGAGATGTATGTTCCTGATGAGAAAAGTGGCTGGATTTCAAGTTGGATTAGTAATATTTGTTGGGGTAGGAATTTGGTTGCATGTAACAGAAACTCAAAATGATAATGCCTTCAACTGGGTGCACATCTTTCCCATGGAAGAATCTGGAAGAAGGTGCCCTATTGTTCATACGGCAGGCAGCTTTGCTCCTTGAGATTTTGCAGAGGCCAGGGCTCATGCTAACTTTTTGCTTTGTCTCCCTAGGGTATACCCCATCTCTTCTTGATCTAGGTCACTCACCACCATATTCTCTTCCTGCATTAGAAAAGTTGAGCTTCCTGAAGCCAGCAGCCCGCCGCCCCGTGGGAGCTAGGCTGTGCGCAGACACCTTAGCCCCGCCAGTCACATGCCCCCTCTCCCAGGCTCAGATTCTGGAAGGAAGGTGAAAAGACAGTGCGATACTCAAGCCCGTGGCATTGGAGGTGTGGATAGCAGTGTCCACTGTGACATGTGGCGCAGGCGTTCTCCCCACCTGGGTCTTCAAGCATGATTTTGCCCATGGTCCAGGCTGTCTGAGATGTTCTGGTCCTTACATATTTTCTTAGCTGATTCTTCAGGCATTCTGGTGAGTCGAGGAAATACTTTCAATAGATTCCTTCCCTGGGTGGCAATTTGCAGATGCTCTCCAGCCAGAGGTGGTGTCCTCCAGTGGCTATTTGATGTGGGAGGTAAAGCCACATACAAGGGAGCAAGAATATTTACCACTTGCCATGTGCAAAGGGAAAAGAAATAATAAAGCCAAGCATTACGGAGCACTTTATCTAGGTTATCTCCTAACTCCCCAGCCAAGCCTTGAGGACATACCATTAGAGCCATCCTCACTTTACACATGGAAAGCGGAGTTCTGAACCCGGGGAGTCTGTCTCTACGGACTATTTCCTAGACCGTCATGCCGAAAACCCAGTCTGAGTCCAAATCGGAGATTGCCTTCAAGGCCTGTATCAGCCATCAGCTCCCCTCCACAAAATGGCACCCTTCATCAACCTTGCCTTGGGTCCCTGATGGTCCTTCTGTGTTTTTTTTGAGTTTTACCCAATACCGTGTCTACTCCCTGGCCCACAGCATCAGGCATTTCTTTTTTAAAATTTAAAAAATTTTTTTTTTTTTTAAGATTTTATTTATTTGACAGACAGAGATCACAAGTAGGCAGAGAGGCAGGCAGAGAAAGGAGGAAGCAGGCTCCCTGCTGAGCAGAGAGCCCGATGCGGGACTCGATCCCAGGACCCCGGGATCATGACCTGAACCCAAGGCAGAGGCTTTAATCCACTGAGCCACCGAGGTGCCCCGCATCAGGCATTTCTTTTCACGTCATCCTAGAATGACTCTGTAGCTCTCTGTACCCCCCTTTACCTCTATCGTAAGCCGCTCGAGGATTCTCTTCCTGACTTTGCCACTCACTAGGAGACGGTCACAGGCTACATACTTGGAGAATGTCAGTATGACTGCGAAGTGTTGCTGTGGGCCGGGATGGTCTTCAAGATGCTGCCTTTGACAAGTGCTTCATCACGAGGGGGCTGACTAATCAGAACAACCAATGGCTATAAGTATCTGGGGTCCGTGTACCATGCAAACAACTGAACTTGAGCTCTGCTTGTAAAAAGAGTGACAGATGAACTTCCCTGTACATTGTACAGCATGACAAACATCCCAGGCATTTTTATTTTGTCCGCCATGTCTTGTTAGCTGCCACAAAGCCTAACCTAGCCTAGCCTAGCCTCTGTATTTGGTAGGTCCTTGATATGGCTCTGAATTAATGGCTGAATGATTGGTTTAATCACCGTGGACCCACTCCCCCGACCTCCCACAGGTAGAGTAGCAAAACCAGTAATTCCCTATTTTGGTTGAATAATGATACCAGAGATCATCTCTTTGATGACTGGGTAGGGAGGAGGTCATGAGCTTTTCAAACAGTTCTCCCCCTGGACTTCACTTTGATTCACTGATTCGAACAGAGAGTGATAACGGACCGTGCCGTGCCTTCAGAGCGGTGGAGATGGGGGCCTTGAAATCAAATGAGAGGAGCCTATGAGGCTAGTATAGTTTCGGCTTCCCGAGGTCACCTGGTTCAGGGGAGGAGGTCAGCACCCCGCCCTGCTGCAGGGCTGGTCCGGCGGGACTCTGGCTGTCAATTCTTCAGCGATGGCAGCCGCGCTCCCAGGATGGCCCAGTGGGTCGGCCTCGGTTGTCCCAGAGCCCACCCACCTGCCTGGCGCTCTGAGCCTGTTGCTGAACGTTCTTTTCTTCCTTCTGTTCCGTCTTCCGTGGCTCTCACGCCGACAGCTGCAGGAACACATGGAGACGGCTTGGCAGCTGCTAGGCACAGATGCTGGGCTCTGCAGTGCACTGTTCCCTCCTCTGCTGCCTGTTTCTGAGTGTTTCTCTGGGTGCCTGGATGTCTCCGCTCTGCGTGGGGGCACGGTGTGTTTCGAGGTGCTGGTGGGGTTTCAAACCTTGGGGGATTGGCTCTGCGGGCAGGATGGTTGGGTCCTGACGACTGTCTTTGCCTTTTTTGCACCCAGCATCAGTTCTCAAGTGTTCTCTATGCCTGAGAATGGTTTCAAGCTGGCCTGGGAGAAAATAACGTTGGGGTGGCTTTTTTCTCCCCACCCGCGGAACACCTGCTTCATCAAGGCCTTGATTATTTCCCGGTTGTTTTCCTGCAGGAGTCTCCTGGGCTAACTGGCTCCTTTGCCTCCGACTTGCCCCTTTTCTTCCTTCCTGGCTTTCCTTTCCACGGCGCTACAAGGGTGATGTCCCCATAACTAAATCTGATTGCATCTCTCTCTCTCTCTCTTTAAATCCTCATAGCTGGCAAGATAAAATATGAACTTAGTGTATCCAGAAGGCCCTTTGTGACTCATCTCTGCTGTAGCAGCATCTATTTTGACCAGAACAAATCAGCTGTTTTTTAAACTTGGTCTTGGCACTTGCAAGGTCCAGGCCTAGCAATTCCTTCCTTCTTCTTCTTATCTGTCCCCTCTGTCTGAGCCAGAGAGATTTCTAGGGTACTCTCTTCCAGGTGTAGCCTCTCCCTTGGCCTGATCCTTGGTGGGCCAGACTGGAGACGATTGCCACCTGAGCCATCTCCATTTGGAAACACTCATTCAGGCAAAGCTACTGATGAAGAATACTTCTTGCCACCAGATTCTGGGACCCAAATATGAATAGGAGAGACGGCACCAGCCCCCAAGGAGTTAGTCAACTATTGGACAGATGAATGAGAAAGCACACAATTAAACTATGGAATGAAACGGGCTTGATGATAGAGGTGAGTATAGGATGTTACAGGCATTAGATGCCTCCCCCCTTTGTGCCCCTGTACTGTTTCTTAACCGCCTTTACTAGCCCTACAACACAGTTGACCATTGAACAACATGGCGCCCGGTTAGGGGTGCCAACCTAACAGACACAAATCTGCATATAACTTTTGACTCTCCTCAAACTTAAGCACTAAGAGCCTGCTCTTGCCTGGAAGCCTTACTGATAACAAAAACAGGTGGTTAACAGAGCTTTTGTGTATGTTTTGTATCCTGCATTCTTGCAAAAAAAAGTAGACTAGAGAAAAGAAATTGTTATTAAGAAGATCACAAGGAAGAGAAAATACATTTATAGGACGGCACCGCGTTTATCCAAGAAAACCCACATTGCAAGCGTCCCTGTGAAGTTCAGACCAATGTTCTCCAAGGGTCACCTGTCCTGTAATCATGCACTTTCAGTTTGTCTCCCCAACAATCGGAGTTTCTTGAAGGCAGAGGCTGTTCTTCTTTAAATTACGCCCCTCACGGTCACCCAGTGCCCAGCACAGGACTCAAGAAATGCCTGTTGGACAGTGGCACATGCATATTTATGTCCACACACAGATGTTTCTGCAGGAGACCCTTTGTTTCAAGGCCACTGTGTGCCTGTCGGGGTCGGCAGCCGCCCCAAGGAAGTATCCTGGACTCCTTTTGGGTTGAAGGATCTGGGAAAGAAGACATGGGAAGTTAGAGGGCTTGAAGGTTCTGGAAATTCTCTACCTTGTTATGGAGAATGAAAATCTTCTCTTTCTATAAGGTCCTCGGTCCCGGGAATGCAGAGCTGGGGTCATTCTACTTGGTTCTCATCTTTGCCCTCTCCCTTGAGAATGCTTCTCCTTGGCTTTACTTTTCTTTTGCCTCTAGACAGAGAAAGCATTCATTAGAGAAAAATTGAATGTGGTTTACAAGTATTACTTATATACATTTGAAATGAATTAATGTTGAGAAACTGACAAGTGAGAAGGAAAAACAAAACCTTGAGCAATCCCACCATCCAGAGCTGCCCGATGCGTTACCGTTCGTGTGTTGGTGCACTTTCCCAGACTTTGGTCTACGTGTATGTGCAGACAAGTGTTTGGATAAAGACTCTGGATTTGGGCTGCCTGACTCGGAAGCCAGTCACTTTTTTAGACAATGTGTAACAGCTTGCGTTCTGGTCAAACCACCAAAGACATTAACTGGTTTTGTTATTACAAAGAGTATCATATTATATGGCCTACGGGATCTGCTTTTCTCATTTACAACATCCTGCTGTGTATTATAACATTTTTCTATGTCATGAAACCTTACATTATTCCTATAATAGCAATACAGTATTTCATTGAATGGATACCGCACTTTATTTAATAATCTCCCTGTGCTAGGTATTAGGTAGTTTCTATTCTTTTTTTTTTTTTTTTTTTTTGTATTTTAAAGACCAGCTTGATGAAAATCCCTATGTACATGTCTCTATGCACTTACCCGAGTATTCCATTAAGACAGACTTAGAAGTGGACTCACAGACTTTCAGAGTGGACTGTAGACCTGCCTCCTGTGAGGGTTATCCCACGTGCTGTGGGCGAGAGCCTTGCCTCCACACTCCCATCTGGACCAAGACTGAGCTTTTAAATTCTCTCGAAACTTTGCCCAGTAGGGCAAAACTGGCATCATGTCATTTCTATGTGCATTTCTTTAACTTCCAGTGACGCTGACTTTATGTATATACACTTTATGGGCTATTAGTTTTCTTCTTTCCTGAGTTGCCTTTTTGTGTCATCTAAAGCCTCCGCACTCTGACTTTGATGAGATGATTGTGAATGTTGCTAAAATTGGATCGCTTTTCTCCGTGGAAGACCTGGACCCACGGTAGCTCTGTAAGGTGATGGTTTCAAGGGCCACGTGCTCAACCTCCTCTGCCATGTCTTGGCATTTTCCACTAAAAACGTCTAACAAGTTATAAATTTTCTGCACTTTGCCAGGAACATGGTTTTAATACTAATGAACACTTTTTTGTACATCTCAGGGACAGCAACGGCCACTTTGGCAGACTGTGAAGTGCTAAGTGATATCTGGTTATGTGCATGGATACATGGCCTGGTGCGTTCCTGAGTTTTCCTCTGTGACAGGTGTTGGGATAGCTGAGTACACGTGTGTCTGTCTGCGTATGTCTGGGTCTTGAACTGAGGTCGGAAAACAGTTTATGCATTTTGGGGGTCTCTGTGAACTTGCCAGGTACCTTTGTGTGCTCACCACCTGAATCTATCTCCTAAGGGATCTTTAGTTCAAAATTTTCTTCTTTCAGGAAGACCGCCTTGATTAACCACCTGTCCTCGGGTTAGTTCTCTTTCAACTTCCTGAGCACATGCCTTTCACATCGAAACTTGCTAATGCATTGCTAAAAGTGTGCCCTCGAAGTAATTCATATGGATTAGTTCTCCCACGAGAACCTTTGCCTGTGACTGTGTTGAAGTGAGACTCCGGGCGTTACCACATCCCCTCAAGACAGACCCACCCCGCAGAGCATCAATGAGTAATAGAAAACCGGATGTGACTTATGGGGAGATGAAAGAGAATGCTACATGATACAACACCCAGCACTAGATGAAGACTGAGATTTTCATCTTCTCTTGGTAGCGTTCCTCTTTGGTCATGGACCTCTGCGTCTCCTTCCCCATTCTCTGAAACTCTCCCCGAAGTGACCACTGCCTATGTCCTCCTTTTCTTCTCAAGAGACATTCAGCTTTCTTCTGAGTTTCTTAGTCAAAGACATCAACGGATCCTTATCCTCAGGAAGGCCAGCATCTTCTCAACAAAAGTGAATCTCTTTCTGTGGGACAATGTGCTGCTAAAAAATAAAAAATAAAAAAAAAACAACAAGGTTTTCTCTAAGTTGTTTCACCAAATACATACCATAACGATTTGTTTTGTCCCTTCCACCATTTTGATGACCAGGAACATTGCCTTCCAACCAGTATGTGTCCTGTCTCAGCCTTCATTCAGTGCTTCCTCCAAGGCCTGTGTTGCCTGTGCTCTTCATAGATGGGTGCCCACCAGTAGGGAATATCTTGTCCATTTTCATTACTTGGCACAACACATGGAACTTAGAAGGGACACGAATATATGGGCGAGTGAACGGTGCAGGCTGGGTCTGTGTGCATAATGACGCAGTGAGGCAGTTGCTGTGACTCGCGGGCCCCCAGCTCCACTGGGGCACCCACTGCCATCCGGGCCTTGGGTGTCTGCTCTGCAAGGCTCAGCTGTTCGCTTCCTTCTACTTCTCCTTTTTCCTGTAGTGGGCTGGCATCATCTTCTTCTCTAATTCCTTTCGTGTCTTCCTTTACAAAGGGCTGGGCCAATGCATGAGGGGATTTCAGAGATCTGTTTCCCAGACTATGACTGTCATGGCAGCTCACCTCCTATCTCCACCGTCAGTAATATGGTCCCCCCAGCCTCTCCTACATGGGACAGGAATTACCTGGGGTCTGCTTCTGAGGCCCCTCCGGCTCCTCCCCATTTCTCCATAGGCCTCTTTCGACAACACTCAGGTCCAGAGGAGGAAGGCATCGGGAGACAAAAGTAGAGATGTGCTGATTACATAAAGGGCAGAAAGGTCCGGATAGGGATGTGGGAAGGAAAAGAGGATTCCCCGGGGAAGAAAGGTAGGTCTGTTATACCTGGAAATAAAGACAACCGGATGACGGGGTCAAATCAATCTCTTGGATTCTGTGCCATGGCATTTCCTCATAACTTCCCTGTTATTTTTTGGAGACACACAGAATGGAAAATGCCAAGCAAGGGTGACATGGTGGGAAGCAACTGGGAGTCAGAAAAGAATTTCAGGATTCTTTTTCTTCTACACCTAAGGGAGTCTAGAGATCCACCTAGAAGATGGGGCCCAGCCCCCAGATAAAAGACTCAATCTAAAACCCCTGCAGATAAAGAATATCTCTTGGCCACTTCTCACTCAGGAGACCCCGTGCTTTGCTTTTCTTCTACCTCTTCACCAATGGTGATGTCTCCTAGGGTTAGTGGTCATGCATGAATGCTAAATGAAGATTGAGTTTTTCTTTTACAACAGTTTTTAATGACTACAGATGTTTTTGTCATCTTCTTCGAGGGCCTCTGGCTGTAGGCATTGCAAGCCTAGCACATTTGCTCTTGCCTGAATCAAACACATCCTGTACCTCTTCACCCTAAACCCATGCTTTTTAAAAAAACATATTTGATTGAGGCAAGAACCCTTGACATGAGATCTACTCTCTTAGCAAATTTTTAAGTATTCAACACAGTATTGTTAACTACAGGTTTGATGTTGTACAGCAGAACTCTAGGGCTTGTTATTTTAACTGATACTTGATGCAGGCTTGTTGTAACCCTCTACTTCCCCCTAGCCTGGTGACCACCGTGCCACTCTTTGATTCTACGAATTGGCCCATCTTAGAGACCTCATATGTGAGAAACCATCATAAAAGATGAATCATCATTTGGCCTTCTATTCACTTAGCCAGTGTCTTCAAGGTTCTCAAATCCATGCCTGGGAGCCCGTGTCCTTTCTTTTGTGGCAGGATATAGGACAGAACTCAGACTCCTTGCCCACCTCTTCTTTGTTCATATTCTAGCCCCTTCCCGATAATTTGCTGACCTCCTAGACCCTGAAGCCCTATTCCCCGAACCCATGGTAATTCCCTAATCTTTTCCCTGTGGCCCGCCACCCCCGGCCCTACTTCCAGCCTGCCTGGCTCTCCGAACTGCACCTGCTCCTGGAAGCTTGCCTGCCTCCTCCCCGCCCAGCTCTCCTGCCTCTCCAGGCACCCAACCTACACCCCAGCTGCCCAGGCCTGCCCCGCTGAGGCCCCTGCCTGGCAGGATATGGTGCCTCTGAAGACTAAAAATAGGACTCGTATAAAAGAACGGTGGGACCCAAATAAAGTCCGAGGCAGGAAATATAATGATCCTCTGAAAATATGATTCTGGTGCTTCCACGGGAGCCCTGTTTCTGCTTCAAAGCATGTGAACTATCTTTATTTTGCATTCAAACTATCTTTCGGGGCCAGGTTTCCTTCATAACACAGCTTATTGCAAAACGGATCTGAAGCCCTAGGGAGTTTATCTCTAGTTAGGTGTTGTTGTTTTTTTTGTTTTTTTCTTTCCAGTAACTGTGGGTCGGAGGCATTCCAGCCATTATTAACTAAAGGACTACTCTGTTTTATGACATCTAATCAGGTGGATGTCCCACTGGGAGAACAGATTGTGTCCCTTTTTTCCCCCTCTGAACTGAGGAGATAAAGAGATAAAACTCGTAGTTGTTTTATTTATTTATTTTTAAAAAAATCAACAGCAGAGTCCCCCATGAGATCTTCGTGTGAGCCTGTCATGCATGCGAGCCTAGGTTTAACGGGGAAACCTAAGGGCTGGTAAGTGGGACATTTTGTCCTGCCGGTGGCTGTGCTTGGTCCCATCCCTTCTGGAAGCACCTCTGAAGACCACTCATGTCTTGAAGTAGGATTACCTTTTATTTGTCTTGAGACTTCCTCCTTCAAACCAGGAGATGTCTCGTGGTTTTAGAGCTTTGGGATTTGCCAACAAACCTGTTTTCACTCTGTTGGCACTTTTCACGATGGTGTAAGTTCTCCTCATTGTCCCTCGGGGGCTGCTTCTGTGGGCATCAGCAGGTCTCATTCCTTCAGGCTGGGCTTGCACAAAGGTCCCTCCATCCCCATGATCCTTTGAGGTCTATCGGAATGCCTTCTGTCTACTGGGATTTCCATATGTCCATCTGTGCCTGTCTTGTCTTCCTTCATTGCACATCCCTGGAGGCCAGGCAGCCCTTTCCTGGTGGTATCTATCTCAGCCTCATGGGGAATAGGGCTCCAGGGTCTAGGAGGCCAGCAAATTATCAGGAAGGGGCTAGAATATGAACAAAGAGGTGGGCCATTTGGTATCTCAGTCTGCCATGATGCCATGTCTCAATAAGCACTTTGAAATGGATTTTGGTGAGCAATTTATAGCTCGACTCCACGGCAAGTTAGTCAGTTTTAATAACTGGCTCTTCAGACCTCAGGGCTCAAGAAACTTCTAGGAAGAGACTCCAGCTCTATCCAAGCTCTGGTGGAAGAGTAGGAGAAAGACTTCTGAGTGAGATTTAAGAGGGTCAGGAAGGTACTCCATTCATAGCTCTTTGATTTAAGGTATATCCTTTGATAGAAGGCAGGCCCACCTGGTGTACTGGCTCTGGGGCTGGACCACCTGGCTAGAATCACGGGCTCTGCCATTTCCTAGAAGTGTGACTCGACCTCTCTGCGCTCAGTTTTCCTGCTTGTCAAATAGGGATTCCAAGAGCACCTGCCCTCACAGAGTTGTGAGGATGAACTGAATTACTCTTTCTAAAGTATGAGAGGATGCCTGGAAAGAGTCAGTGCCCAATAAACAGACAAGCGTCGTTCCTGGGGAAGACGCGGATAGATGTCACACTGAAACATACCAGCATGTGAATGAATGCCCACCTCCCCACCTTGTGCAGGAGACAGTTAGTAGACAGCGGGAGCTCCTGGTAGCTCAGAGAAATCAGAGACAGCCCCAGGGAGGGCTTTATCTCAGAAATAAATAATAAAAGTAACAAAGAATTCGATCATGTACTGAGCACCTACCTACTCCAGGCTGGAACGATCAGGGTCATTCAGTCTTACTGTTGTAAGACTGGTGGGAAAGACACCGTTTCCTCTTGTAGATAAAAAAGCAGAGACTTGGGGAGTCTGGTTAACTTGTCCAACAGCGCATGGTTGGTGAGGGATCACACCCCGAGTCAGAGCTGGTGCTCTCAGCCACGAGACCATCTCTGTTTTCACCTGGGTACCCATCCGTGTAAGCGCTGATTTAACTTTCTGTCTCAAGTGGGTGAGATCATCCCTAAGATGCTGGAGTTCATCTTATCGGTTAGTAATCTGGCTTATGGAAAGGGCGCTAAATTTGAAGTCAGGAGACCTGGTCTAACTCAGCCCCCTACTGTGCCTGCTGGGACCGGCTAGTTAGCTCTGCTGGGCTGCGAGCGTGGGAACTGATGATGCCCGCCCTGCCTGTCTCAGCAACTGTGATGAGCACAAAGGAGATCCTTCACATTCTAACTCATGAAGCAAGGAGCACTCACTGTGGGCCCGATCCTAGCAGCCTGCGCGGGTAACGTGGGTAACACGCATGTGTTACCCGTGCTAAATACCCAGGTTAAGTGAAAAACATGGTAAAGACCTCCTGTTTCTCATAATTGTAAGTTAACTCAGGAAACACTTCAAAGAGCAAGATAGCATCGTTCCTGTGAGTTAGGAAAACACGAGCCACTTTTTCTTAAGGGCTGATTGCCCCCCCCCAGCAGGCTAAACATTAAGGCTTGAGAGCTGGGAGACCAAGCCATCTATTGGAGAGAGCCAACCTCGCTCTCGAGACCTTCCGTGTCTTTCAGCCTGCCTCTTGCAACTATTGCATGAATGGTAAGCACACTGAGAGTTGCTCCAGAACAAGGGAGCCCGCAAAGTTGGGAGGCTGACCTGGGAAGACCACGAGGGGCTCTGTGAAGATGAGTTTCTCACGCGGCCCTGGGCACTTCTTTCCCCACGTCTGTCTGCTTGCGGTGGTGGGAGGCTGGGTCAGTTCTGTGCTTTGCTAAGAAGAAAGGTATCGAGGTGGAGAGGAAGGATTTGAGAGATGAAGCCACCGTAAAAAATGAAATCCTGGATCTGTTCTGACCGGTCAGTGCTCATGGCAGGTGGCTTGTTAAATATATCCACTCTCACCCCGGGATAAAGCTTGCCTCTGCTTGGTTTTGCAGAAGCTCTCATTGATTCTGTGCTCTGTCCGGGGCTAACTCTTTTCCCGTCGCCTCCGGGAAACATAGTGCAGCATCGTAAGTACCCTGTGGTCTCGGGGCTGACGTGCTGCAGCCGACTTCCAGGAGGACCTGAAGGAAGCTTTCCATTGAGCTGGCTCATCTCATCTCTGAGAACCAGACCTGGACCTTCTTTGATTCTTCAACAGTTCTGTGCCCTTGTGTTCAGAAGGTATTCAGTAGGCGCTCACTGCAGGAATGGACCCATCAGAAAGCATCCAGGGAGTGCCAGGTTAGCCCAGGTAGAGAGTGAAGCAAGAGGACGAGATCCCACCTGTTGGGGAATTTCAGCTTCGGGCAGATGATCCCACCCTGACATAGCAGAAGTAAAGGACACATGAATTTTTATTTGTGCAAACCATGAGATTCAATTTAAAAAAAGGAAAGGTTATCACGAAGCGAAATGCAAGAGCCAGGAGACGTGGAGGGTGCATAGAGATTTTTTGTGGATGTCAAGGCCCCAAGAGAAGCAAATTCCTTTGGAAACAGCCCAGTGAGTAGCATTTCCCATCGCTTCCGTTTTTGTAAAGGCTGGTTTTGTTGGGTTTTTAACCGAGAGCCTCAGGATAGAGGGAGAAGCTATCTTCTCAGCACAGAGTTTTCTTCCCCTTTTCCAGAGGGAAGGCAGATTTGGGAAACTGGCACTGCCCCTGCCCAGATGGCAGCCAGCAGCTGGCTCTGGCAAAGGGGAAATTCTCACTCTGGGCTGCTGGCTGCCTGGCCCCTCCCGTCTCCCCAGCATCCCGGGGCCGGGCCATTGGAAAGGCGAGAACGTGAGAGCTTGGCCATGCCAGCAGCTCCTGGCCACCCTGACCCAGCGATTCTGGCTCGGATACCCAGACCTGTGGCCGGGGAGCCGGGGGGAGTAGACCCAGAGGCACTAGGCCGCCGCCGCGGCCTCCTCTTCCTGCCTCAGCTGCGGTCGGGCCTGTGCCGAACCACACTGCGTCTCCTGAGAGAGGCTGGTGGTGATTTCCGAGAGAGTGGCCTGGCCTCAGGGCCACAGGCTGATTGGGGTCACAGGGCCCCAGATGACCCAGCTGGCCCATGGCTGCCCCTTCCCACAGCAGACACTGCCCCGTCTCCTAGCAGACCCTACGGGTCCTCGGTTCCCGGTTCCTCCGCCCCAGGCACCCATTTCCCTCTGCTCCCCCCTCCCCCCCCTTCCTTCTCTCCATCTATCTCTTCTCACAATGTCTTTCTCGCCCTTTCTTGCTTTCCTCCTCCTTTCTTTCATTCTTCGGCCCTGTATTGACGACACCTTCTGTGTCACTCTTCTGCTCAGTTCCAAGGGTGCGCAGATATAATAATAATACAATAATAGTTGGCCCTGCCCCCGAGGAGCTCACAACTCAGGACATTTGTGCATGAGATGGGATGAGTCCACGGCAATTAGCGACAATAGAGCGTGTTAAGTACGATAAAAGCACACAAATTACTAGGAAGGCCGAGGAAAGAGCCATTAATTTCTACCTGACCCATTTTGGGGAAAAGTTAGCTGAGGTGCTGTCATTTTTCAATTTAGTTGCTCACTCGGCTTCTCATGTCCTGGAGAAAAGGTTTTATGTCGCTTAGTCTCGTCGGAAAAAATGAAAGGTTTGCTTTTTGTTTCAATTCCTGCTTATGACTCAGGTCCTGAGGTTTTGAATTTTTATCAAGTCCAGTTTTTTTAATTTTTTTTCTTCTATGGATAACACTTTTGCGGCTGTTTTTGTTTATCCCAAATGTTGTAAAGATTTTCTCCATATAATTCTATAATTACATTTGCATTTAGGATCTATTTTTGTTAACCTTTATTTATTTATTTTTAAAGATTTATTTGTTTGTTTTTAAAGATTTGCTTATTATTATGGGCAAAGGGAGAGGGAGAGAACCTTAAGCAGACTCTTCACTGAGCACAGAGCCTGATATGGGACTCGATCTCACGACCCTGAGATCGTGACCTGAGCAGAAACCAACAGTTGGACACTTAACCGATTGCACCACCTCAGGTGCCCCTTCTTTTTTTAATATTTAAAAAAAAAATAGTATTTCTAATACCAGTTGTTCTAGTGCCACTTGTTTGAAAGACCATCGCTTCTCTATTGAATTATTTTTGCACTTTTGTCAAAAGTTATTTGACTATATTTGTGTGGGTGTATTGCTGGATTCTTCAAGAGAAGTGTTGTTTTTTTGAAGCTTTTATTTCTTTATGAGAGAGAAAGAGAGCAAGAGAGCGGAGGCAGGGTGGGGAAGAGAGGCAGAGGGCCAAGCAGACTCCACACTTGACTGTGGAACCTGACCGGGGCTCTGTCTCAGGACCCCGAGGTTATGACCTGAGTGGACACCAAGAGTTGGGCCCTTAAATAACTGAGCCGCCCAGGTGCCCCTTGGAGGGGCCTTTTTATGTCCAGTATATTACTTCATGCACTCTCTCTGTCTTTCTCAAAATAGCGGCATTCCTGCCATGCAGATAACACCCCATCTGAATTAGAGCCAGGACTTGAGTAGGCAGAAGAAAAGAAGTCTGGCCAACCAAGATTCGAATGAACTTTGCCACTGATGGCTGTGTGACTTTTGCATTTGGACTTTTTGATCTTGAAAAAACACAGGTGAGACTCAGTCAGCAGTCAGAAGTGTCATAGAGATTAATGAGGGCCCTGGCTCGGGGAAGAGCTGGGATGTGCCTCCTCAGTATCCACATATTTGTGTCATTCCTTCTGTCCTGTTTTACGGTGAAAATATTTGGGCGGTGGAGAGAGGCAGGGAAGCTGCGAAAATAAGCGTATTGTTAGATTACAAGCGCTTTAAAGGAAGGTCTGTCTTCTTCTGTAACAGGGAAGGTCTTCCTGTTGCCCCCTAAGGTAGGCAGCAAACAGACCTTCAGGGTCCCGTGTTTATTTTCTGCGGCACGAGGTCGAATACAAGAATTCCGCCGGGGAGCCTTATTCCCGTTACATTCCTTTGTTTCTCCTTCCCAATAGTATCATTCTTTTACAACTTTGGAATGAAGAGCATGCAAAATGGTGTCTTCGTATTGCTGAAATGCTTTCCACCCATGCCACTCATTTCTGATTTTTCATGGCCTTAAAACACCATCTGCTGGGAGGGCGGGAAGGACACTGTCAAGGTTGTCACGCCCCTCCCTCAGCCTCAGCCCGGGCTGCGCTTGGGCCCATCACAGAAAAAGCATTTTTTTTTTTTTTTTTTTTTTTTTGCTTTGTTTTGTTTTTGGCCTTTCTCCGAAGGGTTCTCAGAAACTTAGTTCCCACCTTTGGAAGTTTCCTCTTCTGGGCCATGCCCCATTCTCCCTCCAAGGACTGCATTCCTGATGGACAAGGAGACTTCACTCAGGACAAGCACTTGGGGAAGCTTGTACCATGATAATCATTTCGTGTCTTTGATTAACTTGGTTTTCTTTTCCTTCATAAATTGTTCAAACACTTTAAGTCCGAACACTAACACTGGGGACAGCTTGTGATTAACCTCTCTCCACTCCAAGAAGTAGCCAGCATCAGTGATTCTTCCTTCTAAAATAGCTTAACCAGTTTTTAATACACCAAAAAGACTTTTGCCCAGAGCCCTCTGGTCATCTATTTTCCTTAATAGCCTTTTATGAGGGACCTTATCAAAAGCTTGCAAGGAAATCCAAGTAAATTATGTTCCTTGGTTCACCTTTACCTACTATTTCATTAACTTTTTCAAAAACAATATGACATAGTTTTCAACATAATTAAAGGGGTTGGGAAAAAGGGAACTTTAACTACCGTTTGACAGTTTCCATAGTCGCTTAGGGGAGCTGGGTCACTGCTCACATTCTGTCTCTGCTTAAGGACACTAATTCATTTCCCAGGCTGTCTGGCGAGGTCAGCCACTAGTTCAAGGTGGAAATGACAAGTTTTTAGGCTTTCAAGTGTGCAGCTCTCAGCTCTCCAGAGAGCACGAAGGAAGGAAGCTGCAAGTTTATCCAGGTCTGGCCCAGAGAAAGAGGAAATGATGGGGAAAATCAAGACAAGGGCAGAGGGCGGTGTCTCAGTGGAGGGGAGAGCTGGCCTGGGAGAGTCTCCCATATTCCCAAACAACTCTTCATACTTTGCATGAGAAAGGGAGGGGCCGAGACCACAGAATTTGGGAAGATTCTCAGTGTTCCAGGGGGCGTATGGAAAGCCAGAATACAAGGGTATGTAGAGGTTGGTAGAAAGAGAAGGGAAGAATTAGATACGGAAGAACAAGTCGTAGCACTATTAAAAAAGATGTCTTTTACCATCTTAAGAATTACAGTTGTATTTGCTAAGTGTCTCCTCCGTGCAAGGCTGCTCTGGGCGGGTGCACGTGCCTATCTCGTGTAGCATCCGGTGGGGGGAGGGACGATAGCATTCCCTTCACTTATAAATGAGAAAAATAAGGCACAGAGAGTTCGAAGGACTTGAAGGTCACACAGTTACTAAATTATAGCATTTGGGAGGCAACCTCATCCTTCTAATTCAGAAGCACATGGACTTTCCATGATACCAGCTAGCTGGTTCTGAGTCCGTTTGCGGGCAAAATTCTCCCTTAAGTCAAATACTCTGGTTAACTTGATGTTCTAAGCTTTCTAATTATGAATCAGCCGTTTTCATGAAGTAAGTATCATTACTCAGTCGTTAAAAAAGGGCAGCCACAATTTAATTTGTATTGGTTCACAAAGGCATATAAGGGTACAGTCTCTCCAAACAGCTCTATGAATCTTCATTTTCACTGGTCTGGGAATTTGGAAGTATTCTTTTTCTTTTTTTTTTTTTTAAGATTTTATTTATTTATTTGACAGACAGAGATCACAAGTAGGCAGGGAGTCAGGCAGAGAGAGAGAGAGAGAGAGAGAGAGAGGAGGAAGCAGGCTCCCTGCCACAGAGAGAGCCCGATATGGGGCTCAATCCCAGGACTCTGAGACCATGACCTGAGCTGAAGGCAGAGGCTTTAACCCACTGAGCCACCCAGGCGCCCCTGAAAGTATTTGTTTACAAAGGACTCTGCTAGTAAAATGGAATAGTAAAGAAAAGCAGAAAAGCTTTCATTTCTTTCTGGCTTACTTCTCCGTTTCCCCTGGCTCCATGCCCATTTTTCCTTATGTCCTGAGGAATTGGCCATTTTTAGTCCTTTCCACAACTTCAGAAAGCCCACCATAATTGTCCTACCACATGGTTCAGACTCCAGAGGATGGGATGCCTGCATATTCCGAAGCAGTCGTCTAAGTGTCTTCTGGAGACCAGCAGGCTAATCTCAGATTCTTCTGGAGGCTGGTTTTCCAAGCGATCATGGCACCTTCCTTTCTGCCTCGTGCATGCTTCTTGTGGAATGTTCAGGACAGGCAAGGATCAGAAGGAACCTGAATGAGCCTGAGCAGCCCAGCCAATGAGGTCCCTACCCCTGCTGCTGATTTGTTAAGACCATGGTCCTGAAGACCAGGAGTCTGAGAAGCTGAGGAACCAGAAAAGCAACTTGGCCTTTTCTACAAAGAATTGAATGCACTGATCAGAGTGAATGCAAAGGTGGCAGCCAGAGAGAAAAAAGAATTCTTTCCATCTCCCGTCGAAATAAGGAGACTGAGGGAAAAAGAACAAGTCTCCTGATGTAGGGGGGGGGGAGATGGTATGGGCTGCTGGATCTTAGTAAGGTCAAATAAAATTGGAAGTTGGCAGTTTGGACGGGACATTTCAGTGTCCATCTCCAGATAGCAGGAGGCATCTCCTGGGGCATTCATCAGGGGTATAGCCATTAGGCAGGTCTCTGTATGAAAAGTTGGGCAGGGGTGCGATACCCTGGGCCATGCAGGGGAACAGAAAGAGTCCTACCAAGATCGTGTTGGTGCATTCCAATACAAGTTCTGGTACCTTCTAGCTTTGGTGACATTGGAAATGTAAATCTTGATTTATTAATCAGAGTTTCAGTTTCCTCATCTAGTACATGAGAATAATGCCTGGTTTACCTGGTAGTTCGAGGAATACCGAAGATAGTGTGTGCAAAGTCTCTGATGACATGTAGCAGATAATGTCTTTCCTAGGAATTTTTTTAAAAGATGTATTTATTTATTTATTTGAGAGAGAGAGAGTAAGTGAGAAGGTGGGGTAAGGGGCAGAGAGAGAGGAAGAGAAATGAAGCAGGGCTCGATCTCGTGACCTGGAGATCATGACCTGAGCCAAAACCAAGAGTCAGATGCTTAAGTAATGGAGCCACCCAGGTGCCCCTTGCCCATAAACTTCTGATGTATAATTTTTCTAAATGACAAATATAGATTCATAGCATAACTACATGTATGACTTTGTGTTTTTTATCACAGGTATATCTAGGGGATACTGTGGGCTCTGTTCTGGGCCATTGCAATAAAGCAAGTATTGCAATAAAGTGAGTCAAATAAATTTTTCGGTTTCCTAGTACTTATAAAAGTTGTATTTGTGCTATACTATAGTCTATTAAGTGTGCAATAGCATTATGTCTAAAAAACCAATATAAATACCTTGATTTAAAATTATTTTATTGTCTAAAAGACACAAACCTGAGCTTTCAGTGCCTCATAATAATTGCTGGAGAGGGTCTCGCCTCTATGTCGATGGCTGCTGACTCATCAGGGTGATGGTTGCTGGTGCCTGAGTGGCTGTTGCCATTTTGTAAAATAAGACAGCCTTGAAGTTAGCTGGAGCAAAGGACTCTTCTTCTCATGAATAATGTCTCTGTAGAATGTGATGCTACAGAGATAGCATTCTGTCCACAGGAGTACTTTTCTCAAGAGTGGAATCAGTCTTTTCCAACCCTGCTGCTTCTTTATCAACTAAGTTTGTAATATTCTCAACCCTTAGTTGTCATTTCAACAATATTCACAGCATCTTCACCAGGAGTGGATTCCATCTCAAGAAACCACTTTCCATTGCTCATCCTTAAGAAGCATGTTTCCTCCCGTAGAGTTTTATCATGAGATTGTAGCCATTTAGTCCTATCTTCAGGCTCTACTTCTGATTCTGGTTCTCTTGCTATTTCTACCATGTCCACGGTCACTTCCTCCCCTGAGGTCTTGAACTCCTTGGAGTCGTCCACAAGGGTGGGGAATCAACTTCTTCCAAACTCCTATTCGTGTTGATATTTGGGTCTCTTCCCATGGATCATGAATGTTCTTAATGGTATCCAGAATGGTAAATCCCTTCCAGAAGGTTTTTGACTTGCTTTGCCCAGATTCTTCAGAGGAGTCAGGATCTATGGCAGCTATAACCTTATGAAATGTATTTCTTAAATGATAATACCTGGAAGTCGAATTATTTGATCAGTGGTCATCTTGTTCCAACTTCAGCTCCCTGCATGTCCTCTAACCTCTGCAGAATGGATGTTGTGTGAACAGGCATGACAACAACATTCATCTCATTGTCCATCTCCAGCAGAGCTCTTGGGGGACCAGGTGCACTGGCAATGAGCAGTGATCTTTTTTTTTTTATTTAATTTTATTGTATTTTTTTCAGTGTTCCAAGATTCATTGTTTGTGCACCACACCCAGTGCTCCATACAATATGTGCCCTCCTTAGTACCCACCACCAGGCTCACCCAACCCTCCATTCCCCTCCCCTCCAAAACTCTCAGTTTGTTTCTCAGAGTCCACAGTCTCTCATGGTTTGTCTCCCCCTCCAATTTCCCCCAACTTTTCCTCTCCTTCTCTCAATGTCCTCCATGTCATTCCTTATGCTCCATAAGTGAAACCATATGATAATTGACTCTCTCTGCTTAACTCATGTCACTCAACATAATCTCCTCCAGTTCCATCCATGTTGATAAAAAAGTTGGGTATTCATCCTTTCAGATGGAGGTGTAATATTCCGTTGTGTATATGGACCACATCTTCCTTATCCATTCATCTGTTAAAGGGCATCTTGGCTCTTTCCACAGTTTGGCGACTGTGGCCATTGCGAGCAGTAATCTTTTGAAAGGAATCTTTCTGCCCGGCACTAGGTCTCAACAGTGGGCTTAAAATATTCAGTAAACGATTTGTAAACAGATGTGCTGTCATCCAGGCTTTGTTGTTCCATTTCTAGAGCACAAGCAGAGTAGATTTAGCATCATTCGTAAGGGCCTTGGATTTTCAGAACAGTGAGCAAGCATTGGCTTAAAGAGGAAGTCACCAGCTGCCTTAGTTTCTAACCAGAGTCAGCCTATGCTTTGAAGCTTTGAAGCCAGGCATTGATTTTTCTTTCTAGCTATGAACATTCTAGATAGCATCTTCTTCCAAGAGAAGGCTGTTCTGTCCACGTTGGAAATCTGTTGTTTAGCGTAACCCCCATCAGGAATCCTCTGAGCTAGACCTTCTGGGTGACTTGCTGCATCTTCTCCCTCAGCACCTGCTGCCTCACCTGGCACTTGTATGCTCTGGAGACGGCTGCTTGCCTTCAACCTCATAAACCAACCTCTGCTGGCTTCAGACTTTTCTCCTGCAGCTTCCTCCCCTCTCTCAGCCTGCATAGAACTGAAGAGAGCTGGGGTCTTGCTCTGGATCAGGGCTTTGGCTTCCAGGAATGTTGTGGCTGGTTTGATCTCCTATCCAGACCACTAACACTTTCTCCATATCAGCAATAAGGCCGTTTTGCTTTCTTATCATTTGTGTGTTCACTGGAGCAGCACTTTTAATTTCCTTCAAGAACTTCTCCTTTGCATTCACAAGCTGGCTAACCGTTCAGGGCAAGAGGCCTCACGTTCAGCCCATCTCAGCTTTCAACACGCCTTCCTCTCTAAGCTTCGTCATTTCTACCCTTGGATTTAAAGCGAGAGACCTGTGAATCTTCCTTTCACTTGGATACTTAGAGGCCATCACAGGGTTATTAACGGGCCTAATGTCAATGCTGTGGTGGCGCTGGAAACAAGGAGGCCTGAGGAGGAGAGATGGAGAAGGGCTGGCTGGTGGTGCAGTTGGAACACACGTATGGTTTGTCTGGTCGATTTTCTGTCTTAAATGGGCCGGGATCATGGCAACCAAAACAATGACAATAGTGACGTCAAAGATCACTGATCACAGATTGCCATAACAAAGATAACAATTATGAAAATTATGAAAAAGTTTGAAATTATGAAACCAAAATGTGACATGAAATGAGCGAATGCCATCGGAAGAATGGCACTGATGGACTTGCTCTTTATAGAATTGCCACAAACTCTGAATCTGTAAAGGATGAAATATTTGCAAAGTGCAATAAAGGGCACACCGGAGTGCCTCTGTTCTCTCCACCGACGGCAAAGAAATAACACTTTTAGGTGGAAATGTAATGACTGAGTTTTTTCCTTCCAATTGGACTTATGATGTAAACTCCCCAAATTTTATAATTTAATAATAGATGAGAAGCCTTTCAAAACTATACAATTTAGATGACATGATGTGTATTTCTAGTCACCTGCATTGTATCACTTAAAGCATGGGTAGGGCTTCTGGGCATTTTGACCAGCAACTTTGCATCATTAATAGAGTCAGGGTTAAAAATCACATGCACTACACTCAGTTGAGTTAAAAGCATAGAGCATGTAACTTCCTGATGTAAATTCTCATTTTGCTCTGATCCCTTTTTTACAGAGAAGTGGAGGTGCACAAGATGGGACTTCAACTTGACAACTAAAGGCAACCCTTTCTCACGTTGACAATAGCCTCTTTGGGGTCAATGTCAGTCTTTCGGGGCTTTTCTTCTCTCCCACCTACCAGCTATGGACAGCATTTGTGCTTGGGAGGAAGCTGTCCTGGTGGGTGGGGAGGGGTGCCTGAGTTGGCCTCTAAGTCCTTGCTGGTCTTTGTTGCAGGATAAGTCTGGTCTGTTCCCCGGATACCTTGGGCTGGTGGCCACGAAGGAGTAGTTCTTCCATCTGGTCTTTTGGGGTTTGTGTTTAATCCTGCCCGTGGTCCTGGTCATTTGCATCTAGTGGTGGTATCCTTACACTCTGTGGCCGTCTCGTTTCAACTCCAGATCCCTGCTTGTCTTCTGGCCTCTCAGTACCACTGTATCATTTCATAGAGCCTTTGGGAACTTCTGAATTCCATGTATACTGAGGACAAGCCTTGGGAAGCCAGAAGGTGTACTTCGTGGCACCTCAAGAACTCCCTCAGCCAGGTTAACCTACCATATTGCTGAGGTTTCAATACACATGCAGGCATTAGGGGGAGAGGATAGCAGGATTGAAATTTTCCTGGTGTGTTCACAGGAGGGCAAAGAACAAACCCCATTCCTCTGGGGAGCTCCTAGTGCAGATGGCACGAAAAGTCAGGGATATACATACCTGGCTAGTTTCCTTGGTTGGTTGTTTGTTTTTTTGTTTGTTTTGTTTTTGCTTTTTGTTTTTTGTTTTTGTTTTGCATTTTCCAATTCTTCCTCCTCCCTGGTCCAGAACAACTTTGAATTTTCTCCCCAAGCAGATAAGAATGTCCCTTATGTCATATTTTAAATTCTTTGCTCCTGTAAAATTCTATAATGCTACTCAAAGTATGACGTTGCTTACATACATGAAGGGAAGTTCTGAAATTTAGAAGTCCCTTTTTCTCAAAGCTTAGCTTTTAAAATGATCATTTTATTAAATTTTGGACAATGACTTCCTTTTTCTTCCTGGCATTTTGTCTATCACTTAAAAACTAAGAACCATAGATCTGGTGGAGGAAAACCATAAGGAATCATGATTTAGAGGAAGAGGGAAGTTATATTACTTCAACTTAAAAAAATGATTACCTGTTAGATATGAGTTGGAGATTCCCCACCCTGGTTGTTTTAAGCCATTCAGCTACTTAGGGGAACTTACGGGAAGCATTAAGGGAAGAAAGGTGCTTCGCTGAAGGACCCATCAAAGCTGTAAGCTTATCCCCAGTATATGCTGGGCCTGGATAAGTGGGCGCTTAGGCAATGACTGTTAAAACTTCCAAAGATGGGCTTCTTCTAGGCTGTTTCCCTTTCTGATCACTAGATATCATCATTCGAAGCATCTACTAATTTCCTTCCATAAGGATTCATATCCATTTCATTGTGAGAATTGATCTGCAGTCTTCTTCTTCTTCTTTTTTTTTTTTTTTAAATATTTATGTATTTATCAGAGAGAGAGAGAGAGAGCACAGGCAGACAGAATGGCAGGCAGAGGCAGAGGGAGAAGCAGGCTCCCTGCCGAGCAAGGAGCCTGATGTGGTATTCGATCCCAGGACGCTGGGATCATGACCTGAGCCGAAGGCAGCTGCTTAACCAACTGAGCCACCCAGGCAGTCTTCTTAATCTCTTTTTAAGGAGGAGAACTTCTACCCACCTCATCTGATTTGAAGACTACAAAAAGCTGCAGTTGTGCTGAGCAAAACTTGTTTCAGAACTTTATCAAACAAATTGACATTTAACCAATAGTCACTGGGCACCTGCTATGTGCTGACCCACGGTCCTAGGTACTAGCCGCTTGTCTGTTGTGGCATCATGTGTGGAGTGGAAGAAGAACATTTGAGGAAGGAAATAGACAAGGATTATTGCGTTGAAAAACACCAAATACACCGTAGCTTATCAAAATCACACAAAAGATAGACATTTTTAAATTTTCAAAACTCTGTTATAACTTTGTTATAAACTCTGTTACAACTGTGTCTATATATCACTGCCTTCTGGAAACACAACGATCCCTTTGGGACTGGGATTTTGCCCTTTTTCATTTAAAGATTAAGTATCATTTTACTCAGAATGAATGTGCTTTCTGGTGATAAAGTTCCCTTCTCTTTAGTTTCTCTTGACAGGTCTCCACAGTGTTCTCTTACCAAGCTTTACGCAGAAACATCTCCTTTTCCTCCGGCGTCCTCCACACTCATGGAGTCGCCTTCCTCACGGAGCCTGGCATGACTCGCTCAGCCAATTCTCACGTGAATTCCCTCTCGGAGTTGCTATCACACCTGTAGCTACCCCCATGTCGTTGACCTCAAAAATGGATTGAGGTCAGGGTCTGTCTTAAATTAAATTTCTTTGTATCTTCCATAATGCCTAGAAAAGTTATAGGCCTGTTGTAGGTAAAAATAAATAAAGAGGTAAGTGTAGACTTCTTTAGGACACTCAGGGCTGATATTAAAATTGTCAGTACCTGGTACAGCATGAACATTGACCAATTCGTGTGATCTGAGTATCAGCCATACTGTGTGTGTGTGTGTGTGTGTATGTATGTGTGTGTGTCTCAGATATTCACACTGTTATACAGGTTAGATATATTATCCTCCATTTCACAGATGAGGAATGAGGGAACTGAGTTTCAGAGACATTCAAATGACTTGCTCAGGACATACAACCAATGGAAGACCCTAGGTCTCTTTCACTCAAACCCTTGCTCTTTCCACTCTGCTGCTGCCCTGATGACCACTTGTTGGCAGATCAGGTCCTCTGTCCCTTTGGGTTGAGGTGTGCTTTTCAGTAGAGGGGAAGTGGGTGATTGGTGAGCCTGTAGCGTGTGTGGATAACCAGCTCACTTAACGCTAAGCCATCTCCACTGTGGGGACCTGCATGGTAATGACTAATTATCGTTATGGCCAGTTTACACAGTAATTGCTTGTGTTACACAGATTTGGCCGGAGAAGGTCATTTTTCAAAGCCAAAGTTCTAGCAGCCTGCTGGATGATTCACAGCGGGTCTCGTGACACCTCTGCACTGTTCTAACTTTATATTGTTTGTTAAGTGGGAAGAAAAATTATACTTGCCTTAAATTGTTCATAAGCAATTTTAAGTGTTTTGAACCTGCATTTTTAATGTAAAAATAAGATGTCTGTATTGTCTAATAATGGACATCTTGTTGGTGAAGAGAAAAGAAAATTCTTCTCAGTTTGGTCAGTCATCGATAAGGAGTCCATGAAACATTGTAAATAATGACACATTTTAATTCAGAAAGGAGAGCTGTAAGCACATCAATCCTATTTCCTATTCCTGAGCACATGGGAACATTCTAACTCCTCCTTGCTAGGTTGGGGTCATGTGACAGGGTTCTGGCCCAAAAAGTTAAGACAGAAGAATATAAGCCACTTCTAGTCCTGCCCCTTAAAAACATCTTAAACAGTATTACAGCTTCGCTTCCCTTCCACAGTGTTTAATTGCCGCTGGTGGTTTAAGATTCCAGCATCACGGAGTGGAAAGAGGGTATGTTCCTGAGTCACCACTTAGAGCTTCCAAGGAGAGCTACCAGGGTTGCACAGACAGTGGCAGGAGGGAGGAATGAACTTAAATGTGAGACCACTGAGATTGTTGTTATAGATTGTTGTTATAGTAACAGGTATTTATGGCTCTAGTACAGAAAGTGGTACCAGAAGTGGGGTGTTGACATAACCAAATTCATATTCCTTGACTGTTACACTATTTTAAATTTGTATCATTGGTTTAGAAGTTCAGCATCAGGCAGAAAAGCAGCTTAATCAGAAAATGGAAGATAGAAATTCAGGTTGTGCAGTGACAAATCATTTAGTATAACTAGTGCCTCCTATTAATTAGAAGATAGCCACGTGCACAGTTTATACCTTTAGGGGAAATGGTGAAAAACAGAATTTCAGCAGTGTTTATAGTATGACAAGAAAGATCTGTATTACAAGAGATGACTCAGGAAATCATTACAAGTTTGCAAGCAGAAATAGAATCCAGAATCCAGAAATCTGGGCTGTACGATTGGAAGAAATACATTTATTTTAGACTCACACAGTAAGACATGGTACCAAGAAGGGCTTTAAGTGACAAATCTAGTAAAAGTTCTCAATTGATTGGAATTACTTGAGACAAATCAAGTGAGTGGTCTCCCCATCTATTATTTTTGAGAGCCTTAATGCCTTTAGATAATTGTATTGAGAAAAGAAAAGGCATGAAGGAGAAGAGGCAAAGGAAAAAACCTAGATTTGGTAACGTTAGCAAATAACTGGGTGTGATTGCTGGCACATGGACCTGATCTATGCCTTCTAAGTTTTCCAGATTGTGTTACCAAAGAATCCAGGGGCCTAGACCTAAAAAGTCCTTCCTTGTTCAAGGCTTAAAATAATTCTTGAGTTCCGAACCCATTCCAGACTGAGCAGAAGTCAAGCTTTTAGAATGACACTGTTCCGAATGAAGGGTGTTTCCCCTAACTCACTTCACATGTGGCCAAGGAGAAGAACAAAGGAGGGAGTCTTTCTGGAGCGCACTCCATACACATCCACCATGTCTGGGGTGTGGACTGGACGGTGCTGACCCAGAAGGGTTTTAGCATGGTTGTGGACCATAATGCTGATTGTTGTGCATTATTACCCTTTTCAGATGGATTATTTGTTGTTCTTTGCCTACCATTTAAAAATGGGCTGTGATGGTGGAGAAGTTGAGGAGGAGATAATTTGTCTTTTTAATATGTGGGCTACCATACCTAGAAGTACTGTATCAGACTGATAGTGAAGACGGGCCATCACCCAAGTGTTCTGGACATTGATCTGAAGGTCGTGACTGGATAGGACCTTGACTTGTGAAGTGACCGGAAGAGTATAATGGATATTGGACGTCCAGGAGGGCAGAGTATGGCAAAAATCTTTCAGTGTTCACCATTTTGGGTTTTTCTTGGACACGAGGAAGGTGACATCTCCCAGGCTGCCTTGAAGGTAGATGGGCCATGTGACCCTGAGCTTTGCCCAGTGGAATCTGGGCACATGACTGTTACTTTGAGGCCACCTGTATTAAAACCTGGTATGCATTCTTTTTCTTTCATCTGAATAGTTGAAAGCAAAGGACTCAGGGATTGGAAAGCCACACAGTGGAAAGAGCCCAACCTACATCAGATGTTTGTAAGTAAGTAATAGCCTTGTACAGGGTTCCAGTATTCATATTGGGAAATTGTATTTTATAGCAGCCTGCATGGATTACCTTAACTTATACACTAGAGCTGGAAGAGCTCCTTATTGCTCTTGAAAGGGGTGACATCATCCTCCTTCCCCGTCATCATCGTCACCAAATTGTTCAAAAAATACTTTTTTGAGTATCTACAACTTCTCAAGCTCCATGACAGAGACTGGAAGGCAAAAAGCAATGAAACACTGCTCCTGGTCTTGTCTATACTCTGGTGGAGAAACAGATAGATAAACAGAGGACATCAAGAATTAGATCCTGAGCGTCACACCATTAACGTACGACGTAGTTCATTCTGGGGGTGGGGGCAGCGAGAGGTACAGATGTCACAGAGAGAGTCACATGTGTATCAGGTTCTAAGGAATGAAGAGGGATTTCCTGGGCAAATAGAGCAGGTGGCGGGCATTCTAAGTAGAAGTAACAATTAGTGTGAAGACATGCCGATCCGCAAGTTAGGAAAATGACCCTGATTTCTATACTTGGAGATGGAAAACGTATTTATTATTCTCATCCTTTCCCTCAAATGTATCATCCTACCATCAAAATTATTTATTGATTTCCATACAGAGTGACCACATGGATTTGATCCTGTTCTCCAGAGGATCTCAGCTCAAGGGAGTGTAGGTAGCAGATTACATACTGACCAGAAGAGTTGCCCATAGAATGCTCTATTATTTCCTTGCTCTGTAATGTGGGCCAAGTTCACCTGACTTGTCTTTTTCTTACTCGTACTGCTGTACCCAAGAGAAATCTCATATTTATCCTTTCTGACTTGAGAATTTGTTATGCAAATCTAGTAAATGAAATATGTGAAACCTGATCTGAAAAAAATACGCAAAGACCATATATATGTTTATATTTTACAAAGACAGTTAATAAAGGAGGGTTGCAGTGGCATAGGCCCTCGTCTGTAGCAGTTTCTAGCGTCATCCCATTAAAGGGCCCATTTTACTTCTTTCTGGTGGCAGGTGACTGGTATCCTCAGACAGATCCTACCTGTTAGTGGTACACCTGGAGGGAGAGCCTCTCTCAGAGGATGGGGACACGTGATGTAGAGAGGGCCGTGTGGCGGTCCAGACCAGGTGGAGATGTTTACTCAGCGCGCATGAAGACAGCGCCGTGAAAGCAGGAATAGCGATCAAAGTTTAAGAAGGAAATAAACATTTTAGTCAGAGGGTGGCTGGTTTAGGGGGTGAATGGGGAAGGCTCTCAAAAGGGAAACAAATCAGCAGATCTGGGCCCAGTCAGGATGTACCGTGTTTGCGAGTGGGGCTCAGTGGTTCCAAACTAAGGGTTCCAACAGTGAAGGCATCGGAGGACCATGAACCACGGGAATCCCGTCTCTGTGGCAGGACAGTGCATTTTCATTTATACATAGACATGTAGGACGTGGCAAAGAGTTCCGAACCTCTGTCCTTACCCTGAGAGCTCCGAGTGAGATAAATGCTAGGTCAGTGACTTCCTGCCATCAGCCTGACGCCCCATTTCTGCTTGTGGAACACACTCTACTGCTTCAGCATGTCAGGGACTCTCCATCTATCGGTGGCACTTAAGGAGGCTACAGGGCAGGCATGGGGATGCCATCGGCCTCTTGATTGACAAGTGCCTCAGATAGCCCATTTTCTCCTGGTGGCCTGTCACCCAGCTGTGAAGCATGCAGTTCTCTAAATACCCTCTTAAGCCTGGAGAGATTATTATAATCTATAACCTTGCAAGGACATGCGTCCCAAATTTGCGGCTACTTGAGAAAATAGTACTTCCATGTCCTTTCAGATCCTAAACCTGCCTCATTGACAAATGAATGCCTCTAGTATTTTTTTACATAATTACAATAGACATTTATTTAAAGTAATAGAGAGGTCCCCAGGTGGCTCAGTCAGTTAAGCATCTGCCTTTGGCTCAGGTCATGATCCCAGGGTCCTGAGATCGAGCCCCACGTTGGGCTCCCTGCTCAGTGGAGAGGCTGCTTCTCTCTCTGCCTCTCCTCCTTGCTCATGCTCTCTCTCTCTCAAATAAATAAATAAAATTGGAAAAAAAATATCTTTTAAAGTAACACATTGGCAGCTCAAATAGTTCTAAGTTGTACATTTCAGGTTTACCCAACTTCTTAGACATATTGGAAGGCAGCTGCAACCACAGATTTCTATTCCGTGATTCTTTCTTTGCCCATTCTTCTTTTTTCTTTCCTGAATGACTTCTTCCAGATACGGTTCAAGGTAAAATTTATCCTCCTCGTATTTTGTCCCCTCATGGTCAGGTCAGGTGCTCTCTCAACATAAAACATCCTGGTGTTATAAAGGTTCTCAGGAAGCCTTCGTGTGGCCCGTTTCACACTGTATCATCTCACATAACCTCAGTTCATGGACCCCCGCAGCGCAGCAGTAACATTTCCAGACACCCTCCAGCTACCGGCTTGATGCCGCCACAGCAGGCCTGCTCGCCATTTTGACCCAAGACCACAGCATTGGACGCTTCTAGTATTCTGAGACTGGATAAACCATTTCATGTTTATCCACTGAGTTCTTAAAGATCCTGGCTGAGGTCCCGAGCTTTATCTTAATAACCTAGGCCTATATGGGGTTCCCTAACCCAAAGTCACTAACGATGTCTCGGAGAAGTTCATGCCTAACAAAGCCCAGCCTAGGGATGTTGGGTGACCTCGCGGCCCATCCAAGCCTCTGATAAATCCTTGAAGCTTTAACCCTGCCCTCGTCCTCTCCCTACTTCACAGTGCGCTCTCTTTTACTTTGCGTTGGCATTAACGGTATAAAGAGCTACCTTCTCATCTGACTAATGCTAATTCACCTCCATCCCTGGTCATTTGCTACCTATTAGAAATATCCTAACAGCCTGCCTCTCATTACCATTGCACCAGGTCCAGCTCCCAAGAATAACCTTCTAAGGAGGATGAAATGTACGCCAATGGCATCTAATACCAGGGCATTCGCATTCATATTTTTAGCAGCACATATCAGTGAGCCCAACCTTTAGTGTACTCTATGTACTTTTAATAATCTCCATAAAAGCCTGATTTCCAATCCCTAGGCTCAAGCTGACAGTGTAAATAAAATCACCCAAATCCACAGGGTAAGAGAAATGAAAATGACAAGGATTAAAATTTGGTCAAACCTCTTTCTTTTTAAAAATTCTGCTTCCCTTCCAATTGGATCACGACCCTCTGTGTGCTCAGCTTAAGACCAGACGGTATGCTTTCACTTTTATTCCTCTCTGCAGCAGGCTTACAGTATTTAGTGAGAGTCTGTAAAGAATGTGTGCTGGGTAGAGAGTTAATACCATAATCCCCTCTCGTTGGGGTCAAATGCTGAATAGAGCAAAAGAATTAGAAAACATGTTACATACAATGGCAGGAAAAAATGCATCAGCACGCTGTTCTGTGAAGGCTAGCATCCATCACCCGCGAGGGAAGGCCGTGGGGTAGCAGAGCGCGTGAGAGGTGCGAATGGGAGTCCGCTTGCGCACAGAAGTCGGACGGAGACCTGAGCACAAGTCTTCACACCCATGTACTCTGGGAGGGGTTTGTCACCATGTTCAATTGCTTCTTTCCAACTACCTGCTCGGAGTTCCTTCCTAAGTAACACATTGAGCCACTAAATTGTTTCACGGAGCTGGACCTTCAGCTATCTCTTTTCACTCTCCAGCCGTGGGTGTGAATATTGTTCTCAAAGTGCTGTAATACATCTGTCTCTGGAGGGTTCTCCTAACGGACAAGGAGAAATGTGAGGCACCGCGGGCAAAAAGGGTTGAACAGCCACCTTCCATTGTACCTCGGGAAGGTCAACCAAACTCTCCTGGAGTAAGATTACAAGCAAATAAATAACTTTGTCTGAAAGTTCTACCCAGAGAAGTGTGTGTGTGTGTGTGTGTGTGTGTGTGTGTGTAAATGGTTTAACCAAAAAGTGACCAGTCGAATTTATTTTAAATAACACCCTTTGAAGTAGTAACTATTAGAGACCAGCATTTAAAAATTTTTTCTTTATTCTTACATTCACGTATAGTAAAATTCTTTGGGATATTGGGTTCTATAGTTTTAACAAGTGCAGAATTGTGGAAGCATTGTCACAATCAAAATACTGCAGACTCCATCACCCTCAAGGGGTGCTGTTTCTTTACAAAGTCAAACCTTTCACTTCCTCAACCCTACAAAACTTAAATTCTTATATATGACTTCACATATGTATAGCTTGTACAATGACCAGAATGATCACCAGAAATTGTATTTTTATATAATATTTGTGTACTAAAATAATCCAAAACAATGTTGTCTGCACATTTTAAACAAAGTCATATATATATATATGTGTGTGTGTGTATATAAAGTACACATATGTAAATAACTAGAGAGCCAATGTTCTCTGATCAAAAAAGGCTTCCTTATTGTGCAATAAGTTTGGTGGCTTTAGGGAGAATAACCTAACTGGCTCTTGTGTCAGCGTGAACAAAAATACCGATTAAATGTATATTGAACTGATTATTAAGCCATGGGTTGAGTAATGATTTTTACTTAAACTTTTAAAAGCTCATGAAACTGTAACTAGAAATGTGACATTCATAGTGTTGTTGTTGTACCTTAAAGACAGCTAGGAAGGGGGCACCTGGGTGGCTCAGTTGTTAAGCATCTGCCTTCAGCTCAGGTCAGGATTCCAGGGTCCCGGGATCAAGCCTTGCATCCCGGCTGCCCGCTCAGCAGGAGGCCTGCTTCTTCCTCTCCCACTCCCCCTACTTGTATTCCCTCTCTCACTCAAATAAATTAAAAAAAAAAAAAAAAAGACAGCTAGGAAGGAGACATGAGGTTTAAGGAAGGGGGAGAAAGATGTGTGCGTGTGTGTGTGTGTGAGTGTGTGTGCATGTAGGTGATATGATGTACGTTTGCTAGCTCACTAATGATAAAAATTGATTTGTTTTTGCACATAACCAATACTGTGTATGTATATGGGTCAGTGATTAAAAGCTAATGGCCTTAAGGAGAAAACTATTAGAAACATTAACTAGGGTTTTGAGCTATATTTGTGAGGATCATCTTTGTTTACTTAAATCAGACACCAAGATTTATATGAAAATACTGAGCAAGAGTGGATTCTAACCAGGAAGTAGAAGACATGTAATGAGTAACTCAGCATATCACCTCTTTCCTGCAGGGACACATTGATGATATTACTAAAGAAATCTTATTTCAAGCAAAGATGTCATTATTGTTTAAAACAGAAATATTAACGTGTCCTTAATTTTATGCATTATCCCATCTGCGTTTCTGGTAGCCCAAGGTCACCCTCCTAGTCTTCTCTACTGCCTCTTCCTCCTCTAGTTGATACTCCTTTTCTCACACTTCACTCGTTTTCATGGAGAAATCATTTATACCCAGAATTAGAGATTCTCAATCTTCACCTCTAACCCAGGTTTTCCTCACGAGTTTAAGATACATATTTCTAGCTTTCTTCTTGATATCTCTCCCTGGATATTCCACAAACCCAAACCTAATTTGGCCGAAATGGAGCTGACTCTCAGTCGAACCGAATGGTTTCCCCCCATAGAATTTTCCATATGCTTCCATTAGCTCTTATCTCACTTCCTGTTTCTTTCACTGGACTGAGCGCAACGAACGTGTCTTTTCCCTAGTGCCTGGCACGGTGCCTGGCATCTGGTAGGCATTTATAAATATTTGTGGAAGGAATGAGCTCACATGACACTCATATGCATATAAATAGGGATTTATTTCCACCCTAAACCCCAATGTTTATGAATGGTTTTTAAATGGATGAGTAGCTCTGATACGTATAGATATAAGCATTTGTTCTCACATCGACCACCGACTACCATATCTACATGAAGTCTGGAGATGAAATAACGTCTGTTTCATGCAGCAGGGAAAATAATTAGCTCATTTCAGGGCTCTTTTTTCCTATTTTTCTCATTGAAGTCATATTCTTTTTAAATTCAATACGCAACAGAAACATTTCCTATGTCTTAGAAAGTTCCAGATATTATTTTCACTGATCGAATAATAGTGCCTCAGAAAGAAGTTCTTCTTGCTTTCTCCAAAAGATGAGTTGGAAGCATCATGATGACCTCATGGAGTAGCTACTCCTGTTCGACAGTCCGTTTTCTCCACCAGTGATTCTCAAAGTGTGGTCCCTGAACCGGCAACATCAGCAACATGTAGGAACTTAGAGGATGAAAATTCTTGGGCTCCATCCCACACTTTCTGAATTAGAATTTCAGGCATGGAGCCCAACAATCTGTGCTTTAACAGGCTCCCCAGGCGATTTCAATGTACAAAATAGTTTGAAAACCCCTGTCCTATACTTGCCAGTGAAAGAATTCTCCTGGACTTTTTTCCCACCCATCTCCCCCCATTCAGTTAGGTGCCTCCTTAGTTTCATATCATGTTCGCACTGAAAAAAGACTTCTATGTTTGACAATGAGTCTTTAGAACAGGGCCTGGCTTCTTGTACCTAAACCATAAATATAAATGGGGTGTGAGGCAGTAGTTTTTTTGTTTTTTAATTTTATTTATTTATTTGACAGATAGAGGTCACAAGTAAGCAGAGAAGCAGGCAGAGAGAGAGAGAGAGAGAGAGAGAGAGAGGAGGAAGGAGCCTCCCTGCCAAGCAGAGAGCCCGATGCCGGAATCAATCCCAAGACTCTGGGATCATGACCCGAGCCAAAGGTAGAGGCTTTAAGCCACTGAGCCACCCAGATGCCCCTGTTTTTGCTTTTTAAAGTTAGTTTTAGCAAGAGAAATTTTCCTCAAGGGAAATGCTAGGCCCGTGTGCATGCATGCGCGTGTGTCGGATAAACAGGAATTACTGTGATTGAATGTGATTGAATGGGGTACGTCCATTCCACCAGGCTTCCTCCCACTCAACCCTTTCCTCCATGACCCCTCCAGGGACCAGAACTTGAAAACCACAGAGGAGGTGGAAAGGAAACTAGGTGTGGAGTCAGGGGACCTGGGCTCTAGTTTATTTCTTTGGGTAATTCCTTTAGTCTCTCGGAGCCACATTCGCATTGCCGGAACATGGTGGGTAATCTGTCATTCCTTGTCCAGTTGGAAGTTTCTTTGTTTGTTTGTTTTTTATTGCTTAGCTTGTGATAGAAAGAGATCTGGGCTGTCTCGAAAGTTCTCCCTTCCTTGGAGACTCAGGAATAAACGTTGGCTTTGCCATGTGCTCGTCTTCTGTCTTTTCCTTCAGTATTGACTTCCAGGCATTAATGAATAAACAGGGCCAGGCTGCCACCATTAGGAGTGCCAATAAAGAGAAGAAAATCTTCCACCAGAGTCACATTAACATGGAACAGATTTTCAACCTCCGCATTTGACTGGGAATGTGGGCTGATGATAAGGGCATATGTGAAGAATTTGGAGAATATAGCAAAACATAGTTGCGTTGGCCTTTTCCGCAGCCTGCCCTCCACCTTCTCTGTCTTTCCTCCCCCTCTCTTCTTGTTGCTGCGCCTCCTTCCTCTCTTCGTCCTCCTCTTCCTCAGAGAGCTGGCAAAGTACCGGCCCATAGTCACTCTCCCCGTGTGACATTAACCCGGCCCTGTTACTTCCAAGGCCAAAATCCACGATGGGTAAAAACGTGTGCAGGTGCCCCCAAGTATGGCCAGAGTTAGACTCCCTCTCCCTCTTGTAAGGATCTGTGTGTTTCCATCTTCTTTCTCCCTGACTTTCTCTTGCTTCCTCCCATGTCCTTCTCTTCTTTCTTTCAGATCCCCCTGACTGCCTGAGGCCGCTTCTGGGAGACCGCCCTGAGCTTCCCCATGGCTCTCAGGCTGAGGGTGGGAAGTGAGCCCAGAGCCCAGAGAAGCTCTCTCATTGCTATAAGACGAAATATTTGTGTCCCTCCAAAATTCCTATGTTGAAGTCTAATGCCCAGTGTGATGGCATTCAGAGCCAAGCATTTGGGAAGTGATCAGTCCGGAGGGCAGAGCCTTCCTGAGTGGGATTAGTGCCCTTCTCCCAGATCCCAGAGAGCGGCCCCCTCCCTTCTGCCATGGGAAGGTACAGTGAGAAGACAGACATCGGTGAACCAGTAAGTGGGCCCTCACCAGACACCGAATCTTCCACCGCCTTGGTCTTGGACTCCAGCCTCGAGAACTGTGAGAGACAAATTTCTGTCGCTTACAAGCCACCCTGTCTGTGGTATCGTGTCGCCAGCACAGACTAAGACAGCTGTCCTGATGTGAAGTAGGGTTTGCACGTGTGTGGGAGGGAGGCGGTGGTAGGAGAGCATCGGAGACCTGGGGAGCAGCGCGGTCTGGCCTGTAACTCTTGAAACTTTGCTCCCACAAGGTCTCCTGTGACACCTCTGGAAAGAAGGTCACTCTGGCCCCTGCTCAGCCAACAGCCAGGGGCTCATCTCTGAGATGCAGAGACCTCGCTCTATCTGTCATTCCCTGGGGTGTCCGAGGTCCTGACAGAAATACCAGACGCACTTTAATTAAATTTGTGGACCAGAAATGGCCTGACAGGGAAAGCATGTTGATAAGAATCTAGGTTTTAACTTACATTTTCACATTAGACTGTACTGTTCATGCACACACAATTATTATTATTTTTTAATAATTCTTATTTTTTATAAACATATATTTTTATCCCCAGAAGTACAGGTCTGTGAATCGCCAGGTTTACACACTTCACAGCACTCACCAAAGCACATACCCTCCCCAATGTCCATAACCCCACCCCCCTCCCCCCAGCAACCCTCAGTTTGTTTTGTGAGATAAAGAGTCACTTATGGTTTGTCTCTCTCCCAATCCCATCTTGTTTCATTTATTCTTCTTTTTTTTTTTAAATGGGATTTTAAAAATGGTATCTATATGTCGGTGCTTTTGTTTGCTTTTATCATATGGAAAACTGAAGTATAGATTGCTGCTTTGGCCATCTGGCAGCTTTATCCACCCCCTTTTCCTCTCTCTCCTGATTTTGAGGCCCCCCCCCAAGCTTTAGTCTCTATTTTTTTTTTTTCTGCATGTAAATGGGTACACATCTCACCTCACCTATCTTTTGCCCTTGTGCTTCTTGTGAATCCCTGGTCTACTTCATTTTCCTTCTCAGTCAAACTCTTTGAGCCAAGACTTAATACTTGGGGTCCCTGCTGTCTTCCTCACAAGCACCCACGAATCCCGGAGCTTCCCTTGCCCCCAACCCCGACTCTGCTGAAACAGCTTTTGCTCAGGTGCCCATCTCCAGGGCCCGGGCAGTGCAGCAGTCATTACGACATTCGGCCTCTCAGAAAAACTGATTATTTCCTTCCTGAGTCTCTTCCCTCCTTCAGAGTCCACAGCTGGGCCCTCTCCTGGTTCTTTCATTGTAGCACCTTCATTCACTCTCCCTAGCCTCGGTCGGTCCTTTAAATGTTAGGGCTCCTTGCAGTTCTGTCTTCTGCCCCCCATTTTTCTGTGCTACTCACTCACCCTGGACAAACCCTCCACACCCAGGGATTCAACGCTCACCTCCAAGCCTACACTTTCTAGACCTTCACCTGTACCCCAGGTCCACCTTTTTTGGGCTTCAGACGCATTTATTTTAGAGTGTCACCACTTAAGAGTTGGCTCAAACTTCATCCTGTGAACAAATCTTAACTTGTAAGCGCTGCTCCTTCTCTTTGCTGAAGACTACCGCCCACCATCCCAGTGAGAAGCTGAGACTCATCCTTGACTTGGCTATACCTAAGTTCCATCCGTCGGACCCTCCTTGGATTACCTTGGATGGTTTTCTCTGCTGTCCCGCCAGCTGCTATCACTAGCACCTAGGTTTTAGTTCAGGCTGGGTCCGCTTTTCATCTGGGCCAATGCCTTCTGGCCTCCCTGCCCTCAGCCGCACCCGCTTCCAAGTCACCTGCCACCTCTTCTCCAGACGATCCTTGTAAAACGGTATTATCCAAAAAGTAGCTTCGAGGCACATATAACTATTTAATTAAAATTAAGTAAAATTTAAAATTCAGTTCCTGGAGCCCCTGAGGCGTGCAGTTAAGTGTCCAACTCTTGGTTTTGGCTCAGGATGCCGTGTCAGGGTTCTGAGATCGAGCCCCGAGTTGGGCTCCGTGCTCAGTGGTTTGTCTGCTTAAGACTCTCTCTCCCTCTCCCTCTTCCTCCCCCGCCGCACATTCTCTCTTGCAATCTAAAAACAAACAAACCCTTTAAAAAATCAAATAAAATTCAGCTCCTCGGCCATGCTAGCCGCATTTTAAATACTGAATGATGAGCCTGAGTGGCTAACGGTTACCTCCTGCACAGTACAGATAGAGAGCTGTTCCATCAGTGCAGAAAGTTTACTTCGATAGTGCTGTCCTAGAATGTGATGTGATCATGTTTCATCGCTGCTTGCTTCCATCATGATTCCCTACGTGGAAGGAAAGCCCAAACTCATTCCCTTGGCAGGTAAGCTCCTGCCTTCAGTCCGCTCTCGCTCTCGTAGCCCCTCCCCTCGAGCCTTTGCTTCCCTTGTGTCAACCCACTGCTCCCATCCCCATGCCTCTGTGCTTTTGGTTACGCTGTCCCTGCCCCTTAGAAGGGCTGCCTTTCTCTGTCCCTTTAGAACTCCGGTATATTCTTCAAGCTCAGCTCAAGAGTCATTCTCTCTGTGAAGCTTTTCCTTGCTTTTCTGGACAGAGTTTAGACTCAGCTTTTTGTAACTTCCACTAGAAGCTTATATTGCTATGATAGTCATCATTTGAAAGAAAAAGCCCATTGAGCCACCATGAAAGTCCAAATAATGCTACCCACCCCCAATCCCCACCCAGAAGACAACCATGTCCTAGTCTCCCAAATATGGGAATATCTGGCCTGACGATAGGGACTTTGCAAGTGTGATTGAGTTAAGGACCTGGAGATGGGGGAGATGATCATGGATTGTCCAGGTGGGCCAATGATATAATCACAAAGGTCCTTGTAAGAGGGATATAGGGATGTCAAAGTCCAAGATATACAGAAAAGGATATGCGATGTTGGGAGCAGAGCTTGGAGTGATGTACTATGAAGATGGAGGAAGGGGTCACAAGCCAACACATGAAGGTAACCTTTGGAAGTGCCTAAGAGTCAAGGGTACAGATTCTTCCCTAGAGCCTCCAGAAGGAACACAGCCCTGCTGACCCATTTTTGGACTTCTGACTTCCAGAATATAACAGAATGACTTTGTGTTGTTTTCAACCACTAAGTTGGTGGTAATTTGTTATAGCAGCAAGAGAAAACCAATATATTTACTCTCTCATCTATCCATCAAACATCCATGCCACATATAAATTCATATGGATTTACTGAGCACCTGCTTTGTGCCAGATGCAGTATTGTATGCTAAGAGTACAATTATGAACAAGATCCAATTACTGTTGGGGGCCAAGGGAGAAGGCAGGAGTCCTGAAACTTGGAATTGTAAAGGGCTGCCGTCTAAAGTTGAGGCTATTTTCTGCAGATAATGCAGAGCCATTGAAGGACTCGGCCTTGTAAGTTCATGACCGAATCTTTGACTGCCCTAGTGTGGAAGTGGACTGATGCTCTAGCAGGAAGACACACCAGGCTGCTTGCCATATCAAGGTGAAAAATGATGAAGACCGGAACTGTGGGAAGGTGGTGAGGAAGGGCATCTGGTTGTATTTGGGTGGTATCTCAGAGGTAGAATTGATGGGATTTTGTGATCAATTCGATACTGTGCCTGAGAGGCAGAATCCAAGATGACTCTGCTCCAAGATGACTCTGAGAACGGGTGACTCTAAGCTCCGTGCCTGGCACACAGTGGATAAGAAACAATTGTCTTGAATTGAATTGTGTGGCAAGAAGACAATGGAGTAGATCATCACTGGGAGGGAAGGATGATGCCAATGAATCTGAATAGTGGAGGAAAATAAATAGAAGAATAAGTATGTGTGTGTGTGTGTGTGTGTGTGCGCGCGCAGGGTGCTGGGAAAAGGATGTGAAATGTGTGCCCTGTTAGCCTGTATGATTTTTACTGCTCAATTTAAGCTTTTGTTCTTTAAACTAGAACCGTGTTCAGAGAGAGAATTTAGAAAGCTGTATAACCACACTGAAGATGTCAGATTTCTCTCAATGGCAAGTTTAGCTGCTGTTTTTATCTGAAATGGTTTGGGGCAGGGAAAAGAGAATACACAGTTTGAATTGATTTTTGGTACATTTGCTATATTATTCTGGAGAGGGCAATGTCTCTGTTCTCTTCCTCTACTATGGGCAAGCCTCATGTCTACACCTAGGACTGGAATGTGCTCTGGTACTGTGTGGGGTTATTTGCACCCCCCACCCGCTTGCCCAAGACTCCTTGACATGACCACATGGTGGTGAATGTTCACTGTATTGAGAGGACACTTACAGTACCTGCTCATCAGAGCGGCATCCTGGTTCCATCACGCTGTGGGAAGGCCTATACAATTATTTCGCAAAGGCCCTGAAGTCCTTGTTTCCCACCAGCCTTGCTCTGTGGCATATAGACTGTGTTCCCAGTCAAGTAGGGCCCTTGGTGGTCGGACAAATCTCTTCTTAGATCTGTGTTCACATAGAATATTATTCTAAGAGATATTAATTGTGACTGTAGATTGAACAAAGGGGAAAACTCTTACGGTCTAATTAGTTTGGAAAATTCTGGGTTGAACAGATGTACTTAAGTCTGCAGGACTTCGCAGAAGCTTTACTTTACAAACAAAGACACTTTACAAACAAATACACTCTGTGAATGTCTGAGAGTGGGGTAAAGATTTTCCCAAATGTATATGACTCCAGAGCACTGGAAACATGAGTGGCAAAGTGTTCCATGCAACAGAAAGGGTTGTCCTACTGAGACAGTGGATGTCCAAGATGTTCTCATATGCCAGGCACACTCTGTGGGAGGCCACAGGGATGACATTTAGCCATTATCCACCTTCACAAAGCCTCCAGTGGGCATGAATCACTAAAGATAGACTGAAATGGTAATTGGACCAATCTTTTTGTTCTGACACTTTTAGTTTGGATTTGAACTCACTTGGCTGATGTGCCAGGATACAGTTATAATTCAGAGCTGCTAATATCATCATTCCATTTCTTTTTAATAAAAGGTTTACTTAGTTATTTGAGAGAGAGAGAGCACGGGGAAGGGCAGAGGGAGAGAGAGAGAGAATCCTCAAGCAAACTCCCCACTGAGTGCAGGGTCTGATGTGGGGCTCAATCCCCAGACCCTGAGTTCATGACCTGAGCTAAAACCAAGAGTCAGCTGCTTAACCTACTGAGCCACCCAGGTGCCCCTCATCATTTCAGATCTTATCACACTTCGCATTTCCTTCTCCTACCTTTCAAAGGTCTTCTTATAATAAAACAACCCATGCTGGTTTCCTTAAGAATTGTTTTAAAAATACTTTGCAGGGCGCCTGGGTAGCTCAGTCGGTTAAGTATCTGCCTTCAGCTCAGGTCATGATCTCAGGGTCCTGGGATCGAGCCCCTCGTTGGGCTTCCTATTCAGTGGAAAGTCTGTTTCTCCCTCTTCCTCTGGCCCTCCCACCGCTCCTGCTTTCTTTCTTGCTCAGGTGCTCACTCTCTCTCAAATAAATAAATAAGTAAAATATTTTAAAAAATACTTTGAAAACAGTAGTTAACTTTCTTTGAATATTAGAGCATAATACAACAGTATCTTGTTATTTATGTTCAGTTTTTCTTAATCCCATGTGACTACAAATGCACACTATTTTATAGTTTTCAGGGGTTTTTATCATCTAGAATTTCATTTGATCCTTAAAACAACTTTATAGGGAGGAGACAATGAAATCACTTTATCTTAATCTGTTTGGGTTGCTATAAGAAAACACCAAAGAATGGATAGCTTCTAAACAGCAGAAATGTATTGCTCACAGTTCTGGAAGCTAGAAGTCCAAGACTGGGGTATGGTGCCGCCATGGTGAAGGTTCTGGTGAGAGCCCTCTTCTGGACTGGAGACGGATGACTTCCTGCTTTGTCTTCACACAGTGGACTAGGTTAGGGAACTTTCTGGAGTCTCCTTGATAGGAGCACTAATTCCAGTTATGAGAGTTCTACTCTCCTGACCTAATCCCCTCCAAGAGCCCCCACCTTCTAACGCCATCACAGTGGGCATGAGGTTTCAATCTATGAAATTTGGGAGGACACAAACATTTCTATTTCATATAGAAAAAGTGTGGCACATACCATATTTGGATGCCTCGCTCCTACCAGGGATTGAGCTAAGTGTCTCACATGTATGACCTCGTTTAAAGCTCTTACCAGTTCTCCGTATTAGGACACGCTCTGCTCATGTTAGAAACGAAGAACTTGAGGCTGAGTGAAGTTCTCCAAGGTCACAGAACTCACACAAGGAGAGCTGGTGTTGGAGCACGTTTGTTTCGCCCTCAGATCCACTCTCCTTCCATGACGCCGTCTGGAAAGACGAGGCTGAGACCAAGGGCAGTGAAAGATGGCCCAAGTTCACACAGGGAGTTTGGGGAAAGTGCTAATTCACTTGACTTTTAGTCCAAGGGCTTCTCTTCTACATATTTTTGCCAGGTCACTGGAGGGCATTTTCAAGAATAAGTAATGACCTGTGAAATGTCGCTGACAGCAGCAACGATAACAAACTAAAAAGAGGAATGAGGAGGAGGAAGGATCTCCCACCCGCCCCTCCAAGGCCTCAGAGTCGCAACGGAGACTGAGAAAAATGCCACCCCAACTTTGTTCGCTTTTGCCACACAGGCGAGGGGCTGGGACGGCAGCGATAGAACGAGGAGGTTCAGCTCTTCTTGCCTCTTCTCGTCAGGACCAAAAAGAAAACGGAGCAAATTCTACCCCCTCCCCTGCCGGTCCCCCTCTAGGGTCACCCACTGTTTCCGCTAACCAGATGCACATGCTTCCATCACTGTCCTTGAGGCTCTCAGGGCGGGGGGGTGGTGTGAATCCCTGTGCCGGGGCCGTGGGGGCCACCGTGGAGGGAAGTGGGGCACGTTTTCTCAGAGCTTGCAGAATGACCAGAGAGGCTGACTGTGAAACCATGACTGGAAAGGTGCAAACTGCCAGGAAAGCGGGAGGTAAGGCACTTGGGGGATGAAGAGGGAGTCTTAGGCACATAGTGCGCACATAGTTCATGGTCATCACTGGGAACGACTGCTAAGGGCGTCCTGCTTGCATTCACCGTATCTTCCATTTGCCAGGGCCCTGGACTGCGTAGCCCCTGAAACACAACCAACCACCATGGGGGCACATTTTTGTTGCCACTTTCCCAAACCTATAGCCCTCTGGAAGCTGTCCTTGAAACCAGGTGGGAGCACAAAGGTAGTTGTGTTTCCATACCCTGGCTTCCCCCCTTAGAGCTCCTTGACCTGCACCCTGCAGGAGAGTGAATCGTGAGGCCAGAGAAGGTGGCCTGGTGTGTAGGATGATGCTGAGTTCCCGCCCTCCCTCCTGGGGGCTCGGAGTGTCTACGTTCATGTTCCGCCTCTGTTTCCCGACTGCCCCTTTCCTCCTAATGTAGTGACAGAGTCTAAGCTTGGGCCCTGTGCAGGGTCACTGCCGGTGATAATCCTGCGGGAAACCCTTCAGCTTCGGTCTTTGTTCATTCAGCCTCTACGGGCTGAGCAGAAATGGAGCGGTCCAAAGACAAAGTCTACTGGTTGGAGCAAAGGCCAGCAGGAGTCAATGGACCCGAATCTATCGCCGCCATTTTGGATTATTTTATTATTGGTGTATTCGCGTCTTTGTGATTGAAGATCTGCAGGTCAGGACTGACTTCCGAGATCAAGAAAAACTTTGAGGATGATGAGGGAAATACAGAAAAGGGTTCAGCCTTCTCAAAAAAAAGCACTTTATAAATCCAAGGCAGTTATGGTCTCTTGGGTGAAAAATTCCAATGGGCTCACTCGCCTTGGCCGCACTTAGATGAGCCAGTGCCCAGTGTTTTCCCCTCTTGCACACTTAGGCTTCCAGATCATTAGGCTGAGAGAAGCAAAAGTGCTTCCCCTGAGGAAACCCAGAGTCACCGCTCCGCTATTCTCCCGGGCTCGCCACTGATTCAGGGAATCTCTGAGAATCTCTGGAAGGGACTTCAGAAGTCATTTAGTCCAGCTGCCAGTGTATTCCCTCGATAAGCAGACCAGTGGGAATATAAAGTAAAAGTGCTGTTAATTCTCAATTATTTGGATATAGATTGTCCACAGGCATGGAGAGTGAAATTTGTGTCTTTGGAGATAGTGATCGGGTATCTTCTTCTCTGTTCCTTCTCCAAGCTAAACAATCACAGATCATGTTAGTGGTCCTTAGAGGACTGATTTCAGACTTTGGAAATCCCATAAATTGAAGCCATCTTCGCCTAACTAGGTTGATGCTGCCTTCATTTTCATTCCAGAAACTTTTGGCCATTCCCCGTTCAGAAGGGATTGACTGCATTTAAAATGGGATGACAGAGGAATTACTCTCGCTGAGATTACCCTTCGGCTCCATCCCAGAACCGAGAGACTCTGCGAACGGCTATTGTCATAATGACTAGCAATCACGGCACAATCACGGAAATGAATTAAATTATTAATTTCAATAGCACCCCGTGGTGCATTTATAAATTCCACCATCTGGGGAACATAAATATGGAGGTCCACATTCTAAACTTGGAGACATGGTACTCAGTGCCAAGGGCTGTATCTTTGAAGGCAGTAAAGATTTTTCAAGATACTATATGTGGAGCGGCAAGCTGTGCATTTGAGAGAAGGCTCTGTCCCTGGGTCTCTATTAGCTTTACCATTTATTTAAGGCTCTCTTCTCTCTTAATTTTTAACCAGTTCTTATCTTACAGACCCAGTGCGTCAAAATCCACAGGATGGAAAATATACTAAACCTCAGACTTGAACTAGTGCGCCCCTCACTCCCTTTTCTCTTCATTGAATTTCCTTTGTCCTCCCCCAAGTCTCTTACTGACGGGCTTCAAATATGTAAATCTCTGTGTTAATAAGTTCTTCGTACTGAGACCGCTATTCTTGGGTTTTGAATGTTTTCAAAATCCATTTAGAGCTTTAAGATAATTGTTTCTGAAGCACGGGGGGATGGGGGGCCAGGAGTGGTGTGTAACCTACTCTAATAAAAGAGATTTCACTTTTCTTCCTTATGTGGAACCATTTGGCCAGATGTTGGGGTTCAGCAAGCCTTCCCTGTTTGCCATCTGTGACATCCCCAAGGGCCCGTGAGAGAGGGGCACTTCTGAAGAGCGTATGTAAATGACTTCCACGGAGCCCTGCAGGGGCACGGTAGGCCATCTTCTTCCTACTACGGATTACCAACTCAAAGCCAAGAAACATTCCAGACCTCGGCCTCTCTACCACAGTTTCCTAATATCCACAACTTGGATTTCTAATCAACGAGTTTGCTTAAGAAGCAGCAGCAGAAGAATGCATACAGTCTTCCACAGGATAAATAATTCTGTGGCATTGGTGGTGGTGTGCAGCTCTTGATTTTTTCGCTCTCTGTACATCAGAGACTTTGAAGCAATTTGAGCATCTTGAACTAGAGGATGATGAACAGGGCTGTTGAACAGCAGAGCTCTTCATTTCAAAGCTTCTTCTTGGGCACATGTACCCGGACATAGCTCAGTCCATTCTGTAAATTAAGGTAGACGTGCAGGCCAGTGATTTCTAGTTGAGGCAGAGGGTCTGCTCTCAGGGTCCCCCCTTGGCCCCATGCTGCCCACACGGATGCTGATGTTCACCGGCTCTGGGATGTGAGCTTCAGGGAAAGTGCTTGAGGAAGGGACGCTTTCGCAGCTGTCTTGCAGGTGGGTTCCCTTGAATTCCATGTGGTGTCGACCATCAGGGGAGCTTGGGATGTGATGATCTGAAGCTTTGGGAATAGGTGGTTTTTGCCTAATTTGATTTTCGTTCCTTCGTTGTTTTAGATGCGATTCTCCTACCACAGCCAGATTAGCTTATCTTTAGCCATTTACAACAAGAGAATAAACAGAAGCAGTGATCACGGTAGATTTGCATAAAACTGCTGATCTTCATGGCAAGGTCCTAGCCAATAGCTTCCCTGTCTGTCCCTGGATTGTAGACATTCATGTTCGTCAACTTTGAGGAGCTGGATCTCTAGGGACACCCATGTCCTGAGTTTACTAATGATAATGAAGGGCCCCCAATCAGTGATTTCTGCAGTTGAGCCACAAGATCCCCCCACCCCTGTACGAGTCAGTAGACTGGAATAATTACAGACTAAGTAGTGATGATAAGGAGGAAATGTAGTGTCATTGGAGTTAGTGGCCTGAGAAAACCAACGTTTCCAGCTTCAGGAACATCTGTTTGCTGTTGTCAAGGGGGAAGGGTCGAAGCAAAGAGAACTTCCCCAGATCTGTATGAGTTCAGTAGCTGGGAAGAACTCTGCAAAGTTATCATTAATAACGAAATGAAACAAAACATCTCAGGACATAATAAACAACGAGATTCCAGCATCTTGCTCCCTGCTCCCAGCAGTGGGAAGACAAGCAGCTGGTACTGCTTCCGAGGTGGAAATCTTGAGCGGTACTGCTCTGCTATCAGCCAACGCGGGTGAGCCTGGAGGAGCCAGTGTGACTTTGCTGTGGAGGCTGAGTTTGCTTCTGACTCACACATCAGAGGAAACCTCTCTCACACAGTGTGGAGAAGCTCACTGTCTTAAGGTGAGCCGGTCACCCCTCTTGGTAACAGCAGCTCTTCTTTTCTCTCTGGGTGTCAGAGTAGCTCACCCTAAACCACCAGCCGCTTTACACTAATGAGCTGACCTCCTCTGAGACCCAGGTCAAGTGCCCTGCCCAAGGCCATGATGGAGGGCCCGTGGAGACAGCAGGCCTGGCGAGCATGGCATCCTGCCAGACAATGCCTCTCCCCTACAGTCTCCTTGACTCTCGCTACCCGGATAGACACACCATCTGACACTGCCCTGCAGTGAATAAAGGAAAAGAAGAAACCAGCATTTCTTTCTGAGATGAAAGCATATGATGCTATCAAGGTAGGGAGGTAGGGAGAGGAGGCCTGGGAAGATTCAAAAGTCTGTTGGTTATACCTGTAAGGACAAGCCATGTAAGCGAGAAGAAAAATGTTTTCTTGCTTCTTGGGCAATGTCTACACAGCCCTTCACCCCAGGAAGGGAGAATGCCTGCCCAAGTGAGGACCAGCTCTAAATGAGCTGGCACTTCTCGTTCAAGGGCAATTGCTTACCCAGCGGACAACTTCCAGGTGAATTTTTCTTTATAATAAGATTTGATGACCGGGCGCCTGGGGGGCTCAGTAGGTTAAGCCGCTGCCTTCGGCTCAGGTCATGATCTCGGGGTCCTGGGATCGAGTCCCGCATCGGGCTCTCTGCTCGGCCTGCTTCCTCCTCTCTCTCTCTCTCTGTCTGCCTCTCTGCCTACTTGTGATCTCTGTCTGTCAAATAAATAAATAAAATCTTAAAAAAAAAAAAAAAGATTTGATGGCCAATTTAATTGGTCATTCAGGCTAGGGGATAGAGAAGCCGTATAGCCCTATGAAGAATTTTTTAGGGAAATCTAAATAAAATTTAGATCCTTTCTAAGATGGCCGCTAGAAGGGAAGAGGAAGTTGACAGACATCAAAACAAGATCTTTGTAGGGCTCACCTGGCTTCACATGCCATTTTTCCATTCAGATGCTTCCTGAGTTTTTCGAATGATCAGATTTCTGATTTTTTTTTCAAATTACTAGATTTCAAGAAATCTGATAATTTCATGAATTATCAGACTTGGCTTCTTGCTGCTCTAGGGAGCCATTCTGCAGAGGTCTGGAAGAGATAGCCTTCATCAGAACAGGGACGGGGGTTGGGGGAGGGAACTTTGGTTTCCCCAGACCCTGCCCAGCCACCCTGCTGGCTAAGAGCATACCTGTAACCCATCCGTGGCACCTGGCTGTGTTGTGACACAACTTTGAGAAGTGCTGTTCTTCTCTGTTGGGATGCTCTGCAAAAGGAGAGTGGCTCTGCTGTACTCATACCTCCGAATGTCCAACTGCAAGCTTGTCCCAAAGCTCCAACTTTTTGGCTGCCTCCAAAGTTCCCAAGAAACTAATCACTGGAAACTTCTCCTTTAGGGACATTGATTTGGGTATGGATTTTTTGGGACTTGCCTGAGTCATTCTATGCCGTCACTGTTGGATATTACCGGATATCATTGGACAGGACTGGGAATCATTGGATAATCTATGTGATTATCATATGAATAGGTGAGGCCCACCCACAGCTCAAGGCCATCTCTGGCCCCAAGCAGGGGGTGTTGGGGGCTAATCTGCTTCTGAGGAAGAATGGCCCAATATGAAGCTGCCCACAACCAGGCCTACTTCCCATCCTCTCGTGGTCCAGGTGTTTTGTGTTTGCTTGGATCTCTGATGCTTGCTCCCTGATTCTTTCAGATGGGGTTCTCTAGGGCACAGACTCTCAGTCAGAGTTGTGTGTTTGTGTCTTACTGGGAAGAAGTCTGAGAAACAACATCCTGCAAGGGATTAAAGGAAGCAAGATCAGGTAGAGGGACAAGTGGACTGGTGATACAGTTATAGCAGGGGCTTGGCCAACTTCACAGGGAGCTCTAGGGCTGGGATGGCTTTTCAGAGTTGTCCCACATTGAGGCAGGTGTACCGGGAATTTTGTACTTCCGGATCCTGAGTGAGCGAAGGGAGTTCAGCGGAAGCTGGTCAGCATGGCAGCTCTTGGCAGTAGATGGCGGCTGCTCAGCTCCCTTTGGCTGAGGGAAATTCCCAGAGAGGAACTCAGTTGTGAACTCTCAGGAACCACCTCACAATTCCCAGCGGAATAAATGTCTTGGCTCTTTAAGAGAGAGAGAGAAGGACCACGTGTGTATATGTGTGAGTGGGGGGCTAGTGGCACTGTGTGTGTGTGGCTGCATGGAAAACCATGGCAAACACTAGAACCACCCCTGAGCCACTCAGATACCCTTCATTTGTCTAGTAAATTTGCCCAGTCTGGGAATAGTTTCTCTAGGACTTTGGATAACCTCTTTGAAAAAATTTATGTATGTATGTATGTATGTATGTATTTAAAGATCTTATTTATTTATTTGTTAGAGATAGAGAATGCACGAACAGGGAGAGCAGCAGGCAGAGGGAGAAGCAGGCTCCCTGCTGAGCAAAGAGCCCAGAGCTGGACTCAATCCCAATACTCCAAGATCATGAACTGAGCCGAAGGCAGATGCTTAACTGACTGAGCCACCCAGGCATCCCAACTCTTTGAGAAAATTTACAAAATTAAAAGGAATGGGACAAACTAGTTTTCACTATTATAGCTAGTCTTCAGGCCATAACTGGCACTCATCATCTTTGTCCTCTACTACTGATTTCCTGTTTTCCCTTAATATCTACATCTCTGCCCTCATTGGCACCTAAGTCTGGGTGGCTTACCTGACAGAATGACCGAGATTCTCATTCCTGAGGGGTGTGAGTCCTTAGTCACCATGTCTTCATCAGACCATGACTTGCTGGCCTTATCTACTTGCTGTTAAAATTAGGCAGCAGAGTACCAAAAAAGTTCTCCAGGCATATTTTTTTTTTCTGCCCCTATTATAAGAGTCCTACCTCCCCCTCATGATCAAGGTCAATTATCCCTACCAGTATAGTGACTCCTTTTCTTGCCTGCTTGTCTCTAGGCACAAGGATCCTGAAATGACCAAGTGGCAGTTGTAGCCTTAAGCCTTAAGGGTATTTTTATTGTGTCCTTAATAAAAACATCCCCACTCTGGGAACAAGGACCTCTAGACCCATAGAGCCTAAAGATCTGGGGATGGAAAACTCAGATTTCTCAAATGGGCCCCCAGGAGAGATGGTGAGCAGGGCTATTCCTACTTCCATTTCTTGGTGCCCGTTTCCATGAACTCTCCCTATCAGGGCCCAGCACCATATACAGTGATTTAGGATATCTATCTCCTCCTGAAGGATGGTGTCCCATTCTTGCAGGTATCATCATCAAGGGAGAACTTCTGCTGTGCCCTCAAAAAAAACATGTCATTGCTTTTCAGGTCTACAGATTCTGTGTGTTGTGATAGTTCATGGGACCACTGGATCCTTTGGTTGTACACCTGCCACACCTCCTTTTCTGTATAATGGGTCCTTTAGTCAGAGGTGACAGAGTGAAATATTAAGTAGGTAGTAAGTGACATAGTAAGTAACACGTTAAGTGTATGTCAGTAGATTAAACGTCTGTAGTCAAGCTGGCCAAATCCTTGCAAGCAATATGTATGTTGATTTCAGTAAGGAGAGTTGCCACCCCATCCAAGGTGTAAGGGATCCATTTTACCATCAAATGGATGGTTGGTGTTCATGAAGGATAATGCCATGTAAGGGGTTCAACACTGGTTTTTGTGAAAGTTGAGTTGGATGTTTGGTAGAGATAGATAAGTTGGCTTTGGTGAGTGGGAGCCCATACTTTAAGGTCTATGCGTACCTTCTATTCCTGTCACAGTGGCTGTCCCATCCGTGAACCCATCACACCAGGATCAGGGTGACAAATGATGGTGGATGGCTGACATTGACTGGCCTAGTTGTTACATTAGTTGATTATTTAATTGGCTATTTATTCCATGGTGGTTACTCTCTGATGGGTATTAACATACTATAAAAAGATTTTCATATTTTATTCCCACTACTATAGATGCATATTTCTCTGTTTTCTTGTCTCTAATCTTCTCAGCTTCTTCATTCTAGGTCCTTATCTAGCCAAGCCATTCACCACTACTCATGGGTCTGGGTATGTTCTAACTTTAGATGATTTTTCTTTTCATATGTACTTTATGATGTTATATACCACATAAAGCTTTTTCTTTTTGGAAGGATTTCTCCTCATTGCTGAAGACCACTGGTTAATGGAGCTGTATAATTCATTAAAGGTACATTTTCAGTTTGCATGTACATATGGAGCCATCGATAAACCAAGTTTGGCTTTTTCTCACCTCCATCAGGTGGTCCTAAGGTGCCTGCCATGTAGTCTTAGATGTGAGTTGAATACAAATGCCACAGTAGTGGATCACATGGGTTTCTAGGCCACCTGCTTTAGCGGTTCATACCATCTGACTCTGCTCATATCTGATTCTGGGTGTCCTACTTCCATCTTACAATTGGTGGCTTTTGTGGCTGATGGAACTTTTTTCATTTGGTGAGTCTGTTAAAACCTTCATGATGAGTAGCTCTGGCTGTATGGCCTCATGATGTCTTCTGGTCAATGCTCCATCTCTCCCAGGGCCCAATAGTATGCAAAGAACTCTTTTTTGAATGGTGTTTAGTTTTTTGGTATAGATGGCATACCCTTGCTTCAGAAACTTAGGGTTCTACATTTTGAGTCGTCTTCTAGATGCACAACATTGTTTGATATAAGATCTAACAGGTTGTATAGAACAAGTGACAGGCTGCTTGTCCCTCAGTCTGAACCTGCTGCACAGTCCTTTCCTTCTCTTTGCCCACTCAAAGCTGAGTGAATTATGCTGTGTCTTCTTTCTAATTTCTACATCAGCAAGTTTCAGCCACTCTGTTTGCCAAGTTTTGCCTCATTTTAGATGACCCACCTGCCTCAAATTATTAATTGATCAACACCCTTAGTCTCTCATCAGCTGGCCTCCTGCCGTCTAACATGACTGTCTCCACTTACTTAAAGGCCTTTGCTCATTGTATTTCCCTTGTCAGACTTACCCTTTCTTTAGCTTTATCCAGGTTCTTACCATTCTCCATGAAACCCTACCTTCACTAAGAAGACTTCTTGACTTTTTCTGGCAAGTAACGTCTCTCCTATCTGCAATCCTAGGTTTTATCTCAAGGCACATCAATGCAAGTTGACCCTAACACACCTTTACTGTGTAATGCTTGCCCCAAGCTTCATACCATTAACTTTTTACCCGAAAATTAAGAGCTCTTTAGGAAGGGATCCAAATCTTCCTACATTTTTGGTAGGCACGCAGCTAGGACTCTTGGTGAATGCTAGATGATAGAGCTAGTCTCTCCTTATCCCTTAGCCAAAACCATCCAGGCTAGTAGCACCACCCGACATATACCTTGAGGGCTGAGGATACACTGAAGTATCTTCTAACACTCCAATACAATAAGGTAGAGGCAGAAGATTCCTGAAACTACATTAATGCTGATGTTATGGAGATCTGGAGAGTGCTAGGGTCCAGTCCCAACCCTGAGAGGAAACAGAGGCATGAACCCAGTTACATAGTCCTTAGTGTAGCATAGTCCTTAGTGTAGTCCTTAGTGCCTTAGTGAAGACTCGGGTACCCAGGACTCTTGCCAGGACTTCAGATACCTGATCCCCACTGTCTGAGAAGCTGGGATGCTGAGATGCTGAAATACTTTCTTTTCTGGTAAGGCAGTTAGGATAGACCATGGAAAGAAACAACCCTAAACTCCATGGTTAAAATAACAAAGGTTGATTTCACCTGTCCTCAAGAGGTGGTGGCCTAGGGTTAGAAGCAGCTCTGCTCTATGTCTACATGGCTCAAGATCCCAGGCTGATGAGGAGCCATCATTCCTGGAGCTAACCTCTCATTTGAGTCTGCCACTGTAAAGTCTAGAGAATTCAATATAAAGCAATCAAATATTCTGGATTCTTCTGATTACATTTCATTGGCCTGAATGACTCACATGGGCATACTTCAAAGGGCAGGACTCTGTAATCTTTCTATACCTGAAAGTAGGGGAGAATGGACTATTGGAACACTAGCAATGCCTGTCGAATTGAATCCAAATCAACTCATAAACTGGACATTCCTATGACTGTGAGTTGTATGTATGTGTCTGGTGGAAGGCTGGGGGACACTTCCTTGTTGCCTCATACTGGGAAGAGTAGAATAGAGGGGAAGGACAGGTTAGCTGCATAAAATCCACAGGGTTAAAAATCCTCTATAAAGTAAAATATACTCTGAAATATAGGCACAGTTTGCAGTCTGGGACCATGATTCACCTTTGGTCAGGCCAGCTCTGCTTCTGGGCATGAATCTTCTCATTCATTCCGCTTAGTGTATAAGGACAATATAAACTAAACCCAGCCATCAACATTGGCTCTTATTCTCCAGAGGAGAAGATGTTTCTACAATGAACTGTTCATGTTCTATTTCTACTTATTCTCATTGTGTAAATCACATCATATGTGAGCTAGGTGTCCCTCCCTTGGGTGGTGGCCCATGGCTAGAGATGAGCCCATGACTGATCTGGGAACTGAGCCATCTTCTTTGGTTTTATTAGCACCATGCGTTGACTGACCAACACATTCATTGTATCCTGAGAACTTACTGAAATCACTTTAGCTTTTGGAAAGAAAAAAAAAAAAAGGAATACAATTAATTAGATACAATTCAACTAATTTTAAAAAATCTTTAAAAAGTATATACACACAGACTCATGCACAGAGAGACTCATTCTTACACAAATTTGCTACCCTTCAGAACAGGGAAGTTGTACTTCACAGTTTAAGAACCACTTTGAAGAACCTCTATACTACCAGAGAATCACAAGAGTCATTTCAATTGTAAAATCCATTGTGGAAATATCTCTGCCATAGGCCCCTCAGCAGACACTCAAAAGAAGTGTTCTGTTTGTAGGCAAAGCTTCAAGTGTCAGGACTAACAGTGTGGAAGGGTTTCAAAGAGGAGTTTAGGGATGGCAGATCACAAGTGCAGAAGATTCGAGTTGGATCTGACATGAGATTCTCTGTGAGAAGCACACTCCAGCTCTCTCTGCCAGATCTGTCCCAAGATGACATTCCCAATGCCTTTATCACCTTCCAGCCTGGAAACGACCCTGAGAGCAATTCTTGCTAGACACAGCCACGCAAGGGAGGAAGATTCTTAAAAATTGCTTGGGGATGTTCCTACTGTGTTTATTTGACTGGAGAAGCAGTCTCTTCTTAACAACCAGCAGTTGTGGGCTTTTCTTGGCTCCAGGTGAGAGGTGATTTCCGTCTTTGATTCGGTGTTCATAATTGGGCTGTCTGTTAGCAGAGCTGGTAAGAAAACAATGCTAATGAGGTCAAGGGTTCAGTGCCCACGTGGGTCAGTTAGCTTTCCTTTGTTTTTTGGCCAAAAGTCTGCACGGGCTTACCTCATTTTATTGAGATTCACTTCATCACACCTCACAGATACTGTCAGGTTTCTTTGGGGTATTTTGTTTTTGTCTTTGTTTTACAAATGAAAGCTTCCAGACTTCAGTGAAGGAAGTGACTGCAGAAGTGGTAGAAATAGCAAGAGAACTAGGACCGGAAGTGGAGCCGGAAGATGGGGCTGAACTGGTACCATCTCATGGTCAAACTTGAACGGATGAGGAGCTGCTTCTGACGAATGAGCAAAGAAAGCAGTTTGTGGAGTTGGAACTACTCCTGGTAAAGATTTTGTGAGGGTTGTTGAAACAACAACAGAGGATTTAGACTACCATAAAAAGTTAGTTGATAATGGAATCATTAGCAGTGTTGGTTGGAGAGGACTAAGTCCAATTTTGAAAGAAGTTCTACTGTGAGTAAAACGTTATCAAACAGCACTTCATGCTGCAGAGAAATCATTCATGAGAGGAGGAGTCAATGGATGCAGCAAACTTCAGTGCTGTCTTACTTTAAGAAATGGCCTCAACCACCCCAGCCTTCAGCAGCCACCACCGTGATCCGTCAGTAGCCGTTTCCCTCAAGGCAAGACCATTCACCTACAAAAAGATTATGACTTGCTGAAAGCTCGGATGATGGTTACCTTTTATTTATTTATTTTTTTAACAATACAGTATATTTTAATCACGGTACACATTTTTTAAGATATGATACTACTGTACACTTACTAGACGACAGGATAGTGTAAACATAACTTTATACACCCTGGGAAAGCAAAAAAGTCATTTGACTTGCTTTACTGTGTTATTCACATTATTGACATGGTGTGGAATCACTCTGCAGTATCTCTGAGGTTTGTCCAAGCTTCTGTGTCCAGCGACTATGAAGACGACAGTGATGGGGAGAGAGTAAGAGAAGGTAGATCACTCTCTAATCTTAGACTTACTGCACTGAAGAACAACTCCAAGTTCATATCCTTTTGCAGCAAAGTCACCTTCAGGGTTGGGAGGACTGCCCTTTAAGAAGCAGTAAGGAATAGGAAAGGAATAGGAAATGAAAGGAATAGTTCCCCACTGATGTTAGGGTCTCTGAAGCTACAGGATCCATGCCTACAGCTAGAGCATCAGCTTGGTCATTTATGTCAATAAAACGAAAGCAGCAACAGACCTATTATTATTTATAGCCAATTTTCCATTTATTAGCCAGAGTTTCAAAAATCTCTAGAATTTGTGTATGGAGTTAATACAGATTGGTGTGAGTTTCATGTCTTCTTTTTCTTTTTTCTTTTTTTCCCCCCTCAATCACTGTCAAATGGAGATTCTAATGAATGATCACATGCTCCTAGATAGCTGGAAAGAGAAGGCCTGAATATTCCCACGAGTCAGGCTCAGTCCTGGAGTGACTTAGACCTGGCTTTGTAATCACAATTCGTGATTCCCTCCTGCTATGCACCGTTTTCTCAGAATTACTGTATCTTCTGTAATGTTTTGTAGCAATGTTAATCAGAGGAGGCACTAACCAAGGCCTCTAAGTTGACCTTATGACTCCTTAGCTGTGTGCCTGTGTGTGCGTGCACGCACCTGCGTCTTTGGGAAAGCTAATTAATTGCTTTGAGCCTCAGTTTTCTTGCTTGTAAAATGGGGATATTAACGTTTATGTCCTGTTGGGCTGTTGGAAGAATTATATGGTAGAATATGAAGAAGTCTGGCTCATCCAATGTGGTACCTGTCTGACTGGAAGTGTTTTCCTTAAGGACAAGAGTTCTTATTATCAACATTGCATATATATACTTGAATTGTTTGGCAAATTTCCCCTGCTTTATTGCAAAACCGAATGTGCAGAGCATCCATTAGTAATCCCTCCTTAGCAAATGCTGCTGATTGCCTTTCCATATCTCTCAGCCCACCTGCCTTCACCACCAACCATGATAGACAGTCGACACCTTCTCACCTCAGGGATCTAGGTCTTTCCTCTGCTTTGCCTGAGGGCTTTCAAAGGCACTTACAAAACCTAGAAGCCTAAGAGTTTATGCTCCTAGGGGCAACCTTAATCGCAACCAAATGAAAGGTATCTGCCGTCGGAGTGATTCTGAGACATATTCCATATGGTTTCTCAGAAGATGCTCAGCAGGACTGACCTGAAGTTGTCCACAGTGTAAACCCTCTCATTAATGCACTTTTTTGGTTTTTACTTTTCTCCTTTCTCTGTCTCACTGTCCCCATTTCTTCACTTGTGATTCCTGGATTGACTTTGCAAATAAATTCCTAGCCCGCAGGTGCTTCTCTCAGGGTTTTCTTTTTTTGGAGAACCCGAACTAGAACACGTACCTCATGGGGTTTTTATTTTTATTCTTAAATTTATACGCAGTACACTTTATTTTTTTGGTGTGCAGTTCTTTGAGTTCTAACAATGTGTGTGTCTGTGTACGTACCACCACCATTAGGATACAGAACAGTGTCCTCATCCGAAAAATTCCCTCCTACTGCCCCTTTGAAGTGAAACCATCCCCCACCCCAACCCATGGCAACCATCCCGTATAGGTTTTCCTTTTCAGAATGTCATGTTGTGTGCCACCTTTTACAACTGGCTTCTTTCCTCAACATAATAATGGCTTTGAGATTCACCCATGATGTGTGTGTCTTCTAAAGTTATTCCTTTTTGTGGCTGAGTAGTATTCCATTGTATGGATGTAAGATAGCTTATCACTTCATTGGTTGGAGGACATTTGGGTTGTTTTCAATTTTCTAAGATTATGACTAATGGTGCTCTAAATATTCACGCAGGTTTTCATTTCTCTAGGGTGAATACCTAGGTGTCGATTTATTGAGTCACATGGGAAGCGTATGTTTCACTTTATAAGAAACTGCCAAATTTTTCCAGAATGTCTGTACAATCTTGTACTCCCACCAGCAATCTGTGAGAGAGTTCTAGTTACTCCACATTTTTGGTAGCACTTGGGTTAGTCGTTATTTTTATTATTTTAGCCATTTGCATAGAGATACCTTGAGATTTCATTGTGCTTTTAATTTGCCTTTCCCTAATGGGTAATGATGTTGAGCACTTTTTTTTCGTGTGCTTATTTGCCATAATTCTTCTTTGGTGAAGTGTCTGTTTAAATCTTTTGCTTACTTTTTTGAGTGATTTACTGTGTTGCTGTTGAGTTCTGAGAGTTCTTTATATATTCTGGATACAAGTTATGTATCACATATGTGATTTATAGATACTTTCTCACAGTCTATGCCTTGTTTTTTCATTCTCTTAATCAAAGGATTTTTATAAGGACTGAGTTTATACATGTAGCTTTTTGCAGGTGAAATGAACATGCTACATACATGTCAATTTGAGCATGAAATATGAAAAAGTTTGACTTTGCAGTCAGCCACACTGGGGTTTGAATCCTGGGTCAGTCGCCCACTAGCTGCTTTGCCATGAACTGTCCTGTGATTTTCCTCATCTCTAAGTGAAATAATGTATGTCAGGAGCTTAGCCCCAGACCAGAACATTACGGACATTCAATAATTGTAAAGATTCTATTCGTAGCACATCATTCCTTTTCCTCTCTTAACCTTTGCATAAACTTTTTTTTTTTCTAGTTAAGATGATGCCTCTTCCAAGGGTTTTGCTTGACACACCCAGTGGGGGGCCAGACACCCCTTCATGGTGCTCCCACCACACACCTTCAATCACTGTGTTTTAAGCACAATGAGATGTGAGCAACTCGAGGGCCAAGATAATGTCTTTCTCCTCAAAAAACAATTTCAGGTCAAGTTTGATGAATGAATGAATAAATGAACAAATTCATCTCATGCTTTGTCTGGGAATTCCCAGTAGAGGACTATCGTCCTCGGAGTATCGCCAAATTCATTCCCTTTAAGACAGCCTTAAATACCCCATGTGGCTGTCTGTGACTTACACCAGGACGCCGCACACGCTCCGCCAGACACTATATCTTTGACAAGTTGGATGCCGAATGGAGAAACTTGAATGCTCGCATCTATTTACTTTTACCACATGCCATAAAAATTAAAAATACATTGTACCACAAGTGCAGTATTTAGTGTTTCACTTTAATTACATTCAAGTGTGTTGCTAAATAGTCTTGAGAAAACCTTAATGACCAGCTGTTCTACCCTTTTCCCATATGTCAGAAATGGTTTCTGAAATCACATTCTGGGACAGTAAGGTTGTATAATTAGACAGTGTATAGTTAACACTTCTAGATTTTCCCCTTAAACTGTGGACCCTTTACGCTAACATATTGCATGATTCTGCGGGTTTGGCGCATTGCAATTAAATGACGTGCCAAACAGCGACGGAGATCTGCAAACTCCATCAGAACTGTTATCATGGCATCATTATTTCTTCATATCTTTTTCATCGTCAGGATGGCATGCTTTTGTGTGTGTGTGTGTGTGTGTTATGCAATATTCAGCATGTTTGGCTGACGAATAAACTTAGCAAAGAGGGCTCTAAATTTTTAATATTCCCTTCATAATGCCATTTATCTTACTAGAATTAGATGTAAGAGTGGCTTTTGCATTCTTTTGAACAAAGAGCTATGGCTCAAATACATAGCAACCATTTAAGGAAACAAAACAAAACTAAAATTCCCCCAGGTCATAAGAGAAGCCAGTATTTTCTGTCACTTCTGGTGGGGTAATGGGGATCTTATGTACCCCCAAACTGGAGTCGGAAGATAGAAGAGGTTGAATTTCGACAATTGGTTATTGTGAAAATAAGTCATTACTCACTTGTAGTGCTTGACTTGGAGCTTAATGAGTTGTTTTGAAACCGTAGTAATATTTGATTTGATTAAATTTGGCTAATTCTTTGATTTTTTGAGTTTGGACAGGAGACTGAACTAGAAATACAAAGCAAGGAAATGGAAAAATTCTATTGACTACAATATTCTTTGGCTCCCCTACTTCTCCCCTCACGAAAATTTTGGGACATCGTCCCAAATCACGAGTCAGAAGTAACTCTGATTTCTGATTGAGAATTACCCAGATAAATACATTAAGACCAAGTCATCGCTGGAGCTTTCTTGAGTTCCTAAGCATCACATCATTTTTTTAAAAAAAAGGTTAAGAGAGATCTTTGCTGTTCTACCACCGATTTCCAACATTTTTTTTTCCTTCTAAGCCTGAATTTCCAAAGACTTATTTAGATGTAAGCACTGACAGCCGTAATCGTTTTTAAATCTTGCTTTGTATCCTTAGTTATAATGTTGTTCAATTAATATTCAGAATAATGGAAGTGATGTGCTATTTTGAAAAAGACTTGAATACAGTCCAATGCTTTGGGAAACTGACTCTCAGGAGGATTAATCAGCATTTAAAACTTGCATTAATAAAAATCTGATCTCCCCCCACGGGGCACACATAATACTTTTCGTTTTTAAACATTTAGTTTAATAATATGGCATCCTTTGTCCTGATTTTTAAAGGGATTTTAAAATTGAGCTCCTTCACATCAATTCTGCCTTGACCCTTGTGCATAATTGGACACTTGCAATTTCAAAATATAAGGATGCTCTTTTGCATGGTGCACTAAACTGGATTTCCATTATTGAAGAGAAGGGCAAGAGCAGACGACAACTTTGTACTTAACATTGCAGTTTTTTCCCCTTTCTTTATATCCAAAGAGTTTTCAGTCTTTCTTTAAAGCTCAATTATCCAAACCCAGCCCTCAAGAGAAAATGAGCTAAAAACTCTCTTTAAATAATGAAAAACCAGCCCTCGTAATAGGATCTTTTGCTGGAAATGGTATACACCAAACAATATTGATAATTAGTGGTCTCTTTTTATTTGTTTTTAAATAAGCATAAATAATACCGAGTTATTTACATGTAAACAAGGATTTGGGTTCTAAATTTAAAATAAAATGACATGATGAAGAGTGAACTGGGACACAGCGGACTAAGGGCTCTGTTTGGCTTCTAGCTAAATGGGAATGAAATCAATTTTAGAAACAGAGAGGAAAGATGACTGTCAAAGCAGAATGGGGGGGGACCCCAAAAAGCACCAACTGCTGTTTTATCCTCATCGGGTGATTGGTTGCTTTATGACCATAAATCAAGTCAAGTGAGCACGTGTTTCTGCAGGTTTTCTCTCTCTCCTTAGACCAGCGGCTTGCTCTCCGGCCCAAGGCCAGCCGCTTTTCCTCTGCGGAGACCCTGTCTGACACCGCTGACCAGAGGCAGAGAGAAGGGTCCCCTTTCTGGTGCTAAAGGTGACCTGGAAGGATTTTATTCTTCCCCTTGCAGGGTTTTAGAAAAATCTCGAAGCTTCTATGATGAAGCGGGAGACACCGCAGAGCAAATTCTTATCACTGCTGGGCCATATTGGGTTTTTATAGCAGGCACAGCAAATGGTTAATAAATGCTTATTGAAAGAATCTCTTTAGAAGTCCTAATTAAGTGCCTGCTGGCCTGCTGCAGATGAACTAGCTTCCACTCCAGAGAGTTTTGCCCACCTGGCCACCTTTCCAACAGAGGGGGCACTGCTTTTCCTCCTTCGGTCTCCTTGAAGTCCCATAACTGCTCTGAGATGGGGAGTGGAGGTCGTGCAAAGAAGGCGGCAAGGCTGCAGGCAAGGCCAGAGTCACTGCCCCGGAAGGAGCACTCGGGAAGGCCAGAGTCACTGCCCCGGAAGGAGCACAGAGTTACTGCCCCGGAAGGAGCACTCGGGACGGTGGGGAAAGGCGTTCGAGGTAGGGATGGAGAGTCAGGAGAACAAAAGCATGTGATTAAGACAGGACTGGACAGCAAGTGTCTTCATCATAGATACACCTAAGGGGCATATTCCATTACTGAGGATGTTACAAACAGGAAGCTCAAAAAACAGGGAAGCCTGATGGAAGCCTTGGCGGCCAATGCATTTTACCCACAGACCAAGCACCTTTGTGCAGGTGATCTCGAGCTGGTTTGAATGGAGAGAGCAGGAGAGCCCCAGCTCTGTCTGGGCCAGTGAGTCAAGTCTCTTTCTCAGCCTGTTGAAAGGACTTTTGTTTGTTGGTTCGTTTGTTTTGCTTGCTCTATAGCACTTTTTTTCCTCCACCTGTAACTGTCGGTGTGTGGGGGAAGGTGACAAAGCCCCAGGGGGTACCCTGCCCCCTCCTAGAGGGAATGGAGCAAGGAGGGCCTGCTCCCTGAAGACACTTTCCCAGGATCCTGGCATTTGGGGAATCTGTTAGCTTCGGGATGGGGCTCAGAGCATGGTGGGCGGGGGGAGATTTTACTACCCCTCATTTTGTGGTCAGATTTTGAACATTTTAACAGGCTCAAGGGGGGCTCTGCTCTCGGCTCAGGATAATTTTTCTAAAATTCAGACAAGATTAGGTCAATTCCTTGCTTTAAAATGCAAACGACTTCTCTTAGCCTATTAAAAGAAAGCTCAAAGCTTTAGCATGACCGCTGGGGTATCTGACCCCAGACCTCCCCTCAGGCTGTTAGCTTTTCTTTAACTTCCACCTTGATTCCCTGGACATCTTGCCCTCAGGTCGGAGTAGCCTCGACTCCTTAAACCTTAGTGCTTTTCCTGACTCAGTGCGCTTGCTCAAATTATACTCCCTCCTTTGCACTTTGCCTGGAGAGCTCCTACTTACCCTTCAATGCCCTGCTCAAATACTGCCTCCTCCCAATGGCTTTTCCTGGACTCCCCGGAGGCTGTCCTCTGCCCCTGCCTTCTTCACCCTATTCTCCCCCCACACCCACCCCCAATCCCCTGCAAAGAGAATTAGTCACCGGGTTTCCCTGACTATAGCATTTATCACTTAGGCTATGAGTACTTTTTGTTATTGTTTCTCCCACAAAACTGGGTATTATGCAAGAGTTGGAATACTAGCTCCAAAGTTGTTATTTCTTAAGTGTTTGTTCAAGTGAGTTTGCCCTCAGTAAGCTGAAGTGTATTTCAAAATCTTAGAACTAAAAGAATATCAAATAGTTTATAGTTAAAAGTTGATTTGTTTTCCTTAAGTCTACCAAATATAATAATCACAAATTAAGAGCTTAGCCCTACCTTAAAATTTAAAAACTGTCTTTCGGGAGCTCTTTATTTCTTTTCTACACCAGATCCTAAGAAGGAGTGATACATCTAATAATCATAGAATTCTCCCTTTTTATTCCCCTGATCTCAGGAAAACTTAGATTTTTTTTTTAGATTTTTAAAAAAATTTATTTAGTTATTTGACGGATAGGGATTACAAGTAGGCAGAGAGGCAGGCAGAGAGAGAGGAGGAAGCAGGCTACCTGCTGAGCAGAGAGCCCCATCTGGGGCTTGATCCCAGGACCCCCAGCCATGACCTGAGCCAAAGGCAGAGGCTTTAACTCACTGAGCCACTCAGGTGTCCCAAAACTTAGATTTCTTGGTGTAGACTGTGTACACCAGACTGTAGAGTATAGAGTGTACAGTGTAGACTGTAGTAAAACTCCCTACCTCCAACAAGAAGGGTGCTTGGATATGGATCTCTGCAAAATATTTGATCAGATTCAACATAAACATTGTATGGTTTGCAACACAATGAGAGATAGCATTGAAGGAAGTTTTCTGCACTCTGATGTGGGTGGGAAGAGCAGTATTCCTTCTTTTTCTATCTGTGGTGGGGTCGGTCCCACACCCTCTGAAGTCGCATATTTTCTAGGCAAGTAGGTCTGAAGCTTAGTTGCCTGTAAGAATCATCTAGAACAGGTTGTGGAAAACTACAGCACACATGCTAAACACAGCATGTTTTTGCCGCAGACAAGTTCTGTGGGAACACAGCCACGCCCTCTGATTCTCCGGCTGTCTGTGCCTACTTTCACGCTAAAACCGCAGGGGTGGAGAGTTGCAACAAAACTGAACATATCTACTACGGGACTCTTTACAAAAAGATGTTGGCTGACCCCTTGACCTACAAGTTTCATTTTTGTTTTGTTTTTTTAAATAACACAGAATGCGGGAGCCGTGCTATAGATGGATTACCAATCGAAGAGATACATGCTGGTCATTTGAATTTTTAAGAAGCTCCATCCACATGGGATTCTGCTTACAGACTCCTAATTTTTATTTCTTACGAAGTTATCCATAAATCGTGCCAAGCAAATTCTCACAGCATAAGGAGTATCTAAGGTGAGCACAGTATTTTATCTATCTTTGCATCTGTAGTTCCTGACACAGCTCCCTCCGTAATTAGATTCTGGTAAGGCTTTCGCTAAGTGAATGAGGGAAAGGGAAGGAGAGTAGTCTTAGATGGTAGATGCAACTAGAACCCACTGAAAATCAGTCACTTGCAAGTCCCCTCTTAGGCCCTGGCTGTGTGCCCGATTCCTTTTTAGAGCGATTTCTTTCTTTCTTCCAACTCCAAGCTAACCTAGAAAGACACAAATGCTACTGATTCTCTGTGGATCTGAAATCTTAAAAAAAAAAAAAAAAAAAAAAAAAAAATTCCAAGAGTATCAAATGATGCTTGCCTTGGTCTGCGTAAACATGGTCATCTTCTCATTGCTTGGGACATTTCAGGGGAAAAAAACTGACTCATCATGAGAAATGCTGCAGATGGTATATTTGGCATCACCAGCCTGCATAGATCAGAGATGCATTTATTTACATGACTTTGTTTGTATTGTGACCGTTTATCTGGGCCCTTGCTCCCATTTAACCTTTCGAAGGGTTGGGAAGGAGTGAGCCATTTTGCCCTTGGGATTGGATGGAGCAAGTCCCTCATACAGACCATGTTTGCCTTTCCTCCTACCTGCAAAACACTCATTTCTTACAGCATCAGAAAACATTTGGTTATGTTATCTCATGGGTCCAGGAGGAGTGTGGAGTGTGCCAAATTTAAGAGCCTTTGCCAAATGCCATGGTTCGCATTATGTAGACAGCACGCCCGTGGCACTGGTGCTAACTAGTTGTAGATTCAAGCTCTGGCCTCAAAGGCAGAGGATCCCCGTTAGTCATTTCCAACTGGGATCATGGCCTTTGCCTTTGGTTATGAGACATCTTTGTGTCTGTGCACAAAGTGTGGCCTGTAGGCATGGCTGACAGACCACTGTGCCTGACCTCTTCTGGGTTGGGACGGTGAGCCCCCAAAGTGGTGCCCAAAGGGCCTCAGACCCCATGGGTAACTTGGAGATGCTGAAAAGTGGGATGGTGCCTTAGAAAGGGCCTTGGAGAACTTGGTGCTAGACCTGGGAATCCCACCTCCTGGGGCGAGTAACTGGAGTTCTCATCTGTAAAATGGGCACAAGTTGGGGACTCAAGTGTTGGTTTCCTCATCTTTCCACAGAGCTCATCAGAGTTGTTAATGACGGCTGAACTCCTGCATACGAGACACTGGGCTTCGGAGCTGGCACCAAGTAAACTCCCCATGGAAGTTTTTATTATTATTATTATTATCGTTATTATTGATATAAGCAGCTTGCTTACTGCACATCGTTGTGAAGAGGGAGCTGCTGATGTGCTCTGTGAATGGGCAGAGCTCAGCTGGCGTGAGGAACGATTGCTTCAGAGGAAAGGAAGGGTAAGTTCTCCTAAAGCCTATCTGTCAAAGCACATTTCAGCATGACTTCTTGGTCAAGTGTCCTGAAATTTTTTACCTTTTTTTTTTTAAAGACTTTATATATTTATTTGAGAGACAAAGAGTGCAGGTGAGAACACGAGTTGTGAGGGAGGGGGAGAGGCAGAGGGAGAGGCAGACTCCCCACTGAGCAGGGAGCCTGATGTGGGGCTCGAACCCAGGACCCGAGATCATGACCTGAACCAAAGGCAGAAACTTAACCCACTGAGCCACCCAGGCATCCCGTAAGTTTTTATTTTAATAAATTAGTTAGCATATGGTGTTCTATTAGTTTCAAGTGTACAATGGAGTGATTCGACAATTCCATATGTCACTGCTTAATCCCTGTCACCTATGCAACCCATCCCCCACCCACCTCCCCTCCCGTAACCAACAGGTTGTTCCTTTTTTTTGTAGTTAAGAGTCTGTTTCTTGATTTCTCTCCCCCTCTCTCTTTTCTCCCCTTTGCTCACTTGTTTTGTATCTTAAATTCCACCTATGAGTGAAATCATACGGTGTTTGTCTTTCTCTGACTGACTTATTTTGCTCAGCATAATACCCTCTAGCTCCATCCGTGCTGTTGCAAATGGCCCAATATTCTTGCCATAAGAAGCTACTGTTTATTTTTGTCGATTCTGGGGACTCTGTGCATGGGTGAGCCGTTGCTCGGATGTGCCGCGGGTGAGTGAGGAGGTAGCTGTAGTGCCGGTGGGAATGTTCTGGAGCAGAACCAGGGTGGGGCCTGCTGCCTGGGCTGCACTTCCGGCTGCGTGTGAGGTGGGCACAGGGGGACCACCTGAGAAGGCAAGCATGGGAGCCATCGACCTGGAGGAGTGTCAGGACAGAGAAACGGCTCCCTGGTTTGCTTAAATACGTGTTACTTCATTTTGCCTGTGAGCCTTGTGGTTCCATTCCACAGGCATCTACGGCTCCGTCACTCTGCCGAAGCCCCACACAGAAGGGGCTGTGCTTTGAGGAAGCTGAGTGAAGTTCTCTCTCTCCTGGCTGAAACATGAAAAGATGGAAGGAATCAAGGCTGCCCTTGAAAATGATGTGAAGATGTGGGTGTACTAGAGCCCGTTATTTTTCTATAAGCGCATTACAAGGTTGCTTCACGAGGGAAGATTATTACCTTGCAGTGTTGTCCACCAGGTTTCCATGAGGTGTCTTAAGTGCAACGGGAAGAGGTCCCGGATGCCCCCGATGACAGCTGCTGGTCGTGACCGTGGTGTCTCAGAAGCTCTGGCGCCACACGCCTCACGGTTCAGGTGCCCCCAGGTGCCCTACAAGGCCTTGTTGGCGCCACTCTGAAACACCCCCTGGGTCCAAACAACTCAGTAAGTCAGGCCAGTCAACACACACACATCTCACCTGCCTGGGGAAATTCTAGGCAGATAATGTGGGCACTCAAGAGAAACTTAAGACTAATATAATAATAATAATATTACACAGTATTTGTGAAAGACTTACTAGATGCCAGGCCTTTTCATACGTACATTACATGTGTCAATTAAGATTAGCCTCACAGCAGTCTAGTGAGATAGTTGGCATTATGATCACCATGTTCAGAGGTGGAGAAATGTAGCCTTTGAAAACTTAAGTAACTTGGTCAAGAGCATAGTCAGAAGGGGCAGGGCTGGGATTCAACCCAGGCTGATGGACTCTGAGCCCATTAAACCATATGTCAGTGGCCCTACAGACTTGATTTAGAAGTAACATGTAACACTTTCTTTTTCTTCTTCTTCTTTTTTTTTTTTTTATGATTTTAGTTATTTATTTGAGAGAGAGAGAGAGAGAGAGTATGGGCAGGGGGAGGGGCAGTAGGACAAGCAGACTCCTCACTGAGTGAGAAGCCTGACTTGGGACTCGATCCCAGGACCCTGAGGTCATGACCTGAGCCGAAGGCAGATGCTTCTTGGACCCAGGGACCCAGGGGCCCCCAAAAGTAACAGGCGGCTTACAAAAGAAACAAAGTGTTGAATTAGGGGAATATCTGCTTAAGGTGTTTCTTTAACTGACTGCATTTTAATTTTTGGCCTGACAGATTTTTTTGTTATGGGTATAGGTTTAGTGAAAACTTAGTAAAAACTATGCAAGACAACTCTTACAGCCGAGGCCATGGGAGGAAGGAGGGAGGGCCAGAGGCGGTTGGGGGAAAAGGAAGGAAGGAAGAGAGAGAGAAAGGAAGAAAGCAGGAAAGACAGGAGACTTACAGATGGTATAAATCAAACCTGTGCACGTCATTATAAGTTCTCCTATTTTCTTTCTTTATGCTTCCTGCTTCTTTATAGTGTGCTCTCCTCAGAGAAGTGAGAAATGGCTAACAGCAACCTAGCCCTGGGTCTAGTTCTGTGTCCTCCATGGTGGGGGGTGAGGGGGCTGCAAATCACAGTAAAGAAGGAATGAGGTCTGTCTTCTCCTGTGTGCAGCTCCACCCCAGGCACTGAGGGGAAAGCTCCGGTAGACATTCCCTTTGGCCTGGGAGCAGGAGCGAACCACAGCCAGCCTCTCTCCTCACCCAGTCCCATCTCAGGGGTTCTGATGTGCTCAGCTCTCTGCCCGTCCTCTGGCCTGGCAGACAGGAGGCCTGGGGAAGATGGGGGTTTTGCAGGCCTCAGGGGCACGGCCTGGATCCACACCGGCCACTGCCCCTCGTGGGAGCAGCGGATGTGGGAGATCACGCCACGATGGAGAACCCCTCCTGAACCCCCAGCCTCTCCCAGCTGCCCCTGCAGGGCAGACCTCTGGGAGCGAGCCGAGGCGGCCACAGGGCAGCAGAAGCTGGTGGCATATGTACAGACACAGAGCTGAGAGGCCGAGGGGCGGTGGTGGGGGTGAGGGTGGGGTGCTAGGGTAGCACTTTGCAGAGGGAGTGGAGAGTCTCCAACATCCTGAAGGGTTGCAAGTGAGAGGAAAGGAGAGAGGTCTGCCGGAGAGAAAGAAGCCTGGCGTGCACGGGTCCCTGCAGAAGGGAGAGCAAATGGGAGGCACCCAAGGACAGAGGCTTGTCTCCCGAAGGAGTGTTCAGCGGCTCCCGTGGAGTGGGACGTAGGCAGAAGGAGCACATCTCATCTATGTGAAAATGCCCGGGCAGTGACAGCTCTCGGGGCTGCAGAGTTAGAACTCTCTTAAAGTGCTTTGAAACACAAGAGAAAGTAGTATCCACCTTCTGAGTGGCGAGTGGCCGCCACGCAACCTGCAGCGTCGTTTTCACAGTTGATTGCTGCCTCTGGGTAATTGACTTAAGGAAATGGATAGCTTCTGTGTGCGTTTGTCCATTCTGACTTTGTAGTACGATTTTTTCAGGGGTGCTCTGGACTGCCTCTGTCCTCCTAAAATTCATGGGAAGCCCTAATCCCCAGTGTGACTGTACTTAAAGTAAAAGGAAGTAATTAAGGTTAAATAGGGTCCTTAGGGCTGCATCTTGCTCTGATAGGATTAATGACCTAATAAGAGATACCAGTGAGCGCCTGCCCCAGTCCGTCAGGTGAGACCACAGCTAGAAGGCTGCCGTCTGCTGCGGGAGAGAGCCCTCCCTAGGAACAGGATTAGCTGGTGCTTTGATCTTGGGTTCCCCACTCTCCAGAACCATAAGAAAATAAACTCCTATGTTTATGAGTGGTCTGCGGTATTTTGGTATGGCAGCCCAAGCCATCTAAGAAGGGAGGAAAAAAATGCTCCATATATCTGTAAACCCAATCTCCTATAGGCTGTGCTCAGAGAAGGTTGTGAGCTACTCTTTGTAAAACCTTGGGAGTATCCCCCAATAGTCCACCTGAGCCCCTAGGTTTGTATTTGGGAGGCCAACGTTTATTTTGGAAAGTCTGGATACATTTTGAAAATGGAAAGTGCTGTATGGAAAGTAGCAGTATTATAGAAGTGAGTGAATAGAAGAAGAGAGGAGAAACCTAAAAAAAAAAAAAAATCCTATGGAGAGGAGAATGCTTAGATCAACTTTAGTACTGAATATTTCCTTTTAAAAAAAATTCATGTGTCCTAAAACCAACTCCAAATGGAACCATATAAACCAAACACTAGAACCAGGGGAATTTTCCAGCGAGGGAGAACATTTTGATAATATTAGTAATTTAGTTTTCTCATAAGGAAATAAAAAGGAAATTAATTCAATGATTTGTTACGAATAGTTACAAAAATGTACAGTTTCAGAGATTAGTGGGGACTGCAGTTCCTGCCGGAGGCAGCAATTTTCTCTGCTCTGCTAGAGGGGATGAATTATAATATTTTATTTGTGTTCGAGGTGGAAGAGGGAAACGGGAGGCTCTCTGGCTCCTGTCCCCTTATCCTGGAAAAAGTACATACATATAGGGAATATATTTCCTGTTTTCTTGCCTTATTGCATTTGTTTTCTTCCCCTCCCCCTTATTAATATTTGCTTAAAATTTTCCCCATCTTTATTGAGATGTAACTAACATGTAATATTGTGTTCATTTAAGGTGTACTGCATGATAATTTGATACCTGTAGATATTGTAATGTGATTACAACAGTAAAGTTACTTAACACAGCCATCACCTTACATAGTCACTTCTTTGTGTATGTGTGGGAGGGTGTATGTGTGTGTGTATGTGGTGAGAAATTTTTAAGATCAGCTCTTTTAGCCACTTTCAAGTATATAGTATAAGATTGTTAACTATTGTCACCAGGTTGTACATTAGATCCCAGATATTGTTCATCTCAAAGCTGAAGGTTTGTATCCTCTGACCACCTTCACACATCCCAACCCCCTACAAACCGCCATCCTTAGCAACCACCAATCTATTGTTTCTATGAGTTCAGTTTTTTAGACTCTGCATATAAGTGAGATCATACAGTATTTCCTTTTCCCTGATTTATTTCATTTAGCATGACACCCTCAAGGTTCATCCATGTTGTTGCAAATGGTAGGATTTCCTTCTTTGGCTGAATAATATTCCACTATATGAATGGCATATATAGAGATACACATACAGAGAGCTCATATTTTCTTTTCATTCATCTGTTGATAGATACATTGTTGTTTTCATGTCTTGGCTATTGTAAATAAAGCTAAAATGAAGCTAGGGGCACAGAGAGCTCTTCAAGATTGTGATTTTATTTCCTTCTCTATATACTCAAAATAGAATTAATAAATCATATGGTAGTTTATTTTTATGGTTTGTTTGTTTGTTTGTTTGTTTTGAGGAACCTCTGTACTTTTTCCAGAATGGTCATTCCCATTTATATTTCCATCAACAGTGTACATATATTCTTTTTCCTTTATATCCTGGTTAGCACTTGTTACTTGTTTTCTTTTTGATAATAGCCATTCTAACCTATGTGAGGTGATGGCTTCTTGTGGTTTTGATTTGTATTTCTCTGATGATTAGTGATGTGATGAATGTGGTAGACCTTTCCATGGACCTGTTGGCCATTTGTAGATCTTCCTTGGGAAAATATCTTAGCCAGATCCCATTTTCAATTGGCTTATTGGGTTTTGTTTGTTTTTGGGAGTTTGTTATTGCGTTTGACTTCCTTATATATTTTGGACATTAACCTCTTATCAGGTACATGGTTTGCAAATATTTTCTTCCATTCAACAGATTGCCTTTTCATATTTTATTTCTTTCCCTGTACCAAAGCTTTTTGGATTAATAAAGTACCACTTGCTTATTTTTGCTTTTGTTTCATGTGCTTTTGGCGTGAAATCCAAGAAAACCATTGCTATAGCCCGTGTCAAGGAGCTTATCTCTCCCTGCCACCTCATTTTCTTCTAGAACTTTTATAGTTTCAGGTCTTACATTTAGGTCTTAATCCATTTTGAGTTACTTTTGTGAGCAGTGTAAGTTAAGGATCTAGTTCAATTTTTTTGCATGCAAATATCTAGGTTTCCCAGCACCATTTATTGAAGAGATTGTCTTTTCTCCATTGAGTAATATTAGCTCCTTTGTCAAATACTAGTTGATCATATATGCAAGGTTTTATTTCTGGGTTCTCAATTCTGTTCTAGTAACCTGTGTATCTATTCCCATGCCTATTTTTTTTTGATTCTCTAGCTTTTTGATGTAATTTGAAATCAGAAAGTGTGATACATTCAGTTTAGCTCTTCTTTCTCAAGATTGCCTTAGTTATTTAGGGTCTTTCATGTTTCCACATGAATTTTAGGATTTTTTTTTTCTATTTCCATAAAGAATACCATTCGAATCTTAATAGGGGTTGTACTGAATCTGTAGATCACTTTAACTAATATGGATATTTTTAACAATGTTAGTTCTTCTAATCCATGAACACAGAATATCTTTTCATTTATATGTGTTTTCTTTAGTTTCTTTCATCAGTTTTTATAGTTTGAAAGTATACTTCCTTGGTTAAATTTAGTCCCTTAGGTTTTTTTTTTTTTGTGAGGGGGGAGGCTATTCTAAATGCTGGGGTGGGGAGGTGTCTTTATTTCATTTTCAAATAGTTCCTAGTTAGTGTATATAAATGCGGTTGATTCTTGTGTGTTGATCTTGTTGTTTAGAAAAGGAAATGAGAGCTGCAGATAAGCAAATGAGAGATATCCAGAGAAAAAAAGAAAGAGAGAAACAGTCTGTGAAAGATGCTGCCAAGAAGGGCCAGAAGGATGTCTACATGGTTCCAGCTAATGAGATGATAGGTCAAGGAAGGTCATGAGCACTCTTTATGCATCCAAAGCTCACATGAACTCTGTGCTCATGGGGACAAAGAACCAGCTGGTGGTCTGAAAATGGCTGGTTCCTTCCCTGCAAAAGAACACAGAAGTGATGAAGGCCACTCAGAGTCTTGGAAAGACCCCATCAACCCAGGGCACCATATAGGAATTGTCCAAAGAGATTTCAAAGACTGAGATCATGGAAGAGGTGGTAGAGGATACTTTTGAAATCATAAATGTTCTGGAAGAAATGGAAGAAGGAGCAGAAGTGGAATTGATAAAGTTTTCTTTGAAATTACAGCAGGAGCCTTTGGCAAAGCACCTCACAATGAGCCTCGTATACTTCTAGAGACCAAATCTCCAGGAGGAGTAGCTGCCTTAGAAGATAAGGAGTAGGAAGAAGCTTTGGAGGCCATGCAATCCTAGCTGGCCATGCTCCACAGTGTGGGGCTACCTGCCTGAGCCATCAGGTTCTTCTGGCTCGGCCATCAGATCACCCGCACTCCTCTGACAGGAGGTACATTACACCTCTGTGATGCGGCATTACATTCTGGAGGAGGCTCTTTGTTAAAATCTCTTCACTCTCTGCAGAGGTTTGGAGATCTAAATGAGATTGTACTTCTAAGAGGTGGTTTAATAAATTCATCATTTTCAGGAGTATAAAAAGAAGTATTTTTTTTTAAGGAAGGGCAGAAAATCTGTCTTCTCTCAAAGCACTTCTGATGAGGACTGTACTTTTTTTGTTGTTTGGAAAACACTATATAAATAGATTTTAATAAATTTCTGCCTTAACACAGAAAACAAGTTTTTAGAGTTTTTTATATGTAAGATCATGTCATTTAAAGGGAGACAATTTTACTTCTTCCCTTTTGTTGGGTGCTTTTTATTTCTTTTTCTTGCCTGATTGCTCTGACGTTACCTTGATACCAAAGCCAGGTAAGTCCTCTGGCTGGGACTTCCAGTGCTGTGTTGAGTAGGAGTGGGCACCCTTGTTCTCTGCCTGATCTTAAAGGATCAACTCTCAACCTTTCACCATTGCATAGGTGGTTAGCGGTGAGCTTGTTGTATATGACCTTGATTATGTTGAGGTATGTTACTTCCATACCCAATTTAAGAGTTTTTATCATGAAAGAATGTGGAATTTTTAAAAACTCTCCACCCCATCTCTTGAGATGATTATGTTAATGTTATCTCTTATTCTATTAATGTAATATATATCACATTTATTGATTTGCATTCGTTGAACCATACTTGCATTCCAGGGATGAATCCCATTTGATCGTGGTGTGTGATCCTTTCAGTATGCTGTTGAAATCTGTTTCCTAGTATTTTGTTGAGAATCCTTGCATCTATAGTCACCGGGGTATTGGCCTGTAGTTTTTTCCCCTGTATTGTCCTTATCTGGCTGTGGTATCAAGGTAATATTGTAGAATTATGGCATGAATTTGGGAGAGTTCCTTCGTCTCCAGTTTTTTGGGATAGTTTGAGAAGGATTGGTGTTAATTCTTCTTTAAATGTTTGGGAGGATTCACTAGAGAAATAATCTGGTCCTAGTCTTTCCTTGAAGGTTTTCAATAACTGATTCAGTCTTTTCACTTATTATTGGGTGTAAAGATTTTCTGTTTCTTTATGATTCAGTCCTACCAGGTTGTGTATTTCTAATAATTTATCTATTTCTTATAGGTCATCCAGTTTGTGGCTTAAATTGTTCATAATAGTGTCCTATGATCTTTTGTATTTCTGTGGTATCAGTTATCATGTCTCCTCTGTCGGTTACAATTTTATTTGAATTCACCCTCTTTTTCTTGGTTAACTAAAAATTTGTCAACTTTATCTTTTCAAAGAACTATTAGTTTTTTTTTTAAAATCCATTCTATTTCCTATTCTCTATTTCATTTGTTTCTACTCTATCTTTATAATTTTCTTCCTTCTGCTTACTTTGGTCTTAGTTTTTTCTTCTTTTTCTAGTTCCCTGTAATGTTAAGGTCTTTTTTGAGATCTTTTTTCTTAATGTATGCATTTATAGCTATACATTATCCTCTTAGAACTGTTTTTTGTGCATCCTTTAAGTTTTAGTATATTGCTTTTCCATCTTTGTTCGACTCAAAATATATTTTGATTTCTCTTTTGATATTTTTCATTGACTCATTGGTTGCTGAAGAGTGTGTTGTTTAATCTCACTGAATTAAACATTCTTTCTCTGTGCCCATGAGATAAACAGATGGCAAATATCACTTATAGGACACTTGCTATATTTTATGTGTTTGCGCTGTATGTATGCATTTCTCTATGTGTGCTCCTTGGAGCAGAGAGTATGATTTTTAATTTTTATGTTGCCAATGGTTGCACGATGCTTAAAAATGAGTTCTGGATGGTCATATTGGTTTTTGGATTTAAAAATAAGGGGAAAACTGTAACAAGTTTATTACTACAGAGAGACAAATAGATTTGAAACCAAATATGTTCATTGAAGGCAGTGTAAGAGGGCTATGCAAGAATGCAAAAAAGAAAGGTGATCAGTTCTAAATGATGGGTGGTGGCACGGAAAAGATTCAAAGAGTAGGTGGTTTTGAAGATAATTTTAAAAACATAAATAGATGTCGGTTTGCTTGATAGGGATAGGGGAGGAGCGGTTAGATGCATTGCAGGTAGAAAAAAAAAGTTGAGCAGAGACATGGATCATGGTGGCCTGAAGCAGCATTATGAATGGCAGAGATGAGAGATGGGAGGAATTTGCTGTGATGAGAACAGAAGAGGTAGACCGAAGTATGGTAAGAGAAAATTCTAGAGAAGAGTATCTGTATGTCATGCTAAGGAATTTGAACTTTATCTCAAGGATAATGGAGGTCTGTTAGAGGTTTTAAATCACAAGTGATATAAGTAGAACTACTTTTTGTTTTTGTTGTTAAGGAAGATCTCAGTTGCTGATTGTGTTCAGGAGGGTTTTACAAGGTTAAGATCAGAGTGACAGGTGTTTTAGGAAGAGGGAATGGTGGGGAGCATGTGGGAAAGCTAGAGATCAGAAAAAGCTTGGTTCACCAAAACAAAACAAAACAGAACAAACCAACATTTAGAGCAGAGAGCCCATAGTAGGGGTACCAAAGAGGAAATGATAAGGATCACACTGCAGCAGGGGGCACAGAAGAAAGAAGAGTGACACTGGAGAAGGACAGTGTGGGACACTGGCTGGATATGCAGACAACGGATGGGGTTCAGGTGACTCCCCGTTTGGCTTGGTTGACTTGGGTGGACAATTTTGCTACTTACAACAATAAGAGAGCAGACCTGAGGAGGGGGATTTGATCAGTGGAATTGTGTACAGATTGTTTGGAGGTGCTTATGGGATACCAAGTTGAGATGGTTCAGCAGGCAGTATGTAATTTAGGAGGGGGGTTTGAAACAGAAATGACAACATTGGTGTCAGTAGTGTCTAGACCAGGAGAAGTTCAGGGAGTGAAAAAGTTATCTAGGGGAAATCTCATTCAATGTATTACAAAATACAAAGAGCACTAAAAATAAAATCCTGGGTAGAGAGAGGATATCAACATTTAAGAAAGGGGCAGGAGCCAGAGAAGAAACTGGTGGATTTCTACATTTCTGACTAAGAAGGAGAGAGAGAGAATAATAAGAAACCAGAGATTCAAAACCAAAATGAAGACCTGAAGGAGTTTAAAGTGTACAAATCAACAAAGGGGACAGGTGGCAAGTGCAGCAGAGGTAAACACTGTCTGGGAAGAGATGATGGAACTGGATGAAGAAGGGTAAAGGGGTAGATCTCATGCTGAAGGGCAGATCGAGGGACCCATGAAATGTGAGGAAAGGGAATAAATCGGAGAGAGGGTAGGGAGGGCACCAGAATTTGTTATAGATTAAAGGATGGGGACTCCTACCTGTTAACCCATACTTTCTCAGTAAAGTAAGAGTTAAGTTCTCTTGTTGAAAGAAGGAGGGGTGATGGTTGGAAAGAAATAAAGAAAATTGGAAAAGAGGAAGAATAGAAATTTTGGGAATCTGGAGAGGATCTGCTCGGGTATAAACGTAATCATGAATTGGGGGGTCCCATGGAGTCCCCGCATCTCCTCACTCCCCTGAAGTAAGACTCGTTTCTGACTGTCAGGCAAAGGATAGAAATTTCCAAAGCACATGAAATTGTCCAAATAACATGTGAAACAGAAACTATACCTTAATGAAGTGTGAAAATCCACAAAGTTTTTCTATCAAAATGAAAAATACAAGCCAAGCCAAGTAACATGGGCTATGCTGAGACTGGGGTCACAAATGCCCAAAGATCAAAGACGAGGGAAACAACTAGCCTTGACTGTGGATAAAAATCATTGTTATGATGCCTTCCATCCTAACTAACAGACAAACAAATAAAAACACTCCAAGCCTAAGAGTAGATCGATTACACTGCTATGCTGGTAGCTAGTTAGGTTTGCAGGCTATAACTTTGGGGTGACACAAATTTAAACAGTTTTGAGTGCTTAGCAACTCAGCCATAAGAGCAGAGTCAGATGGTAGATGGCCAGTTTGACCCAATGCTGAGAGTTTTTGTATGCTATGTAGCAGAAGGACAGAGCAGAGGGTCCTTCCCTGGAGAAGCAGCTGAGTCCTAAGTGGAAGGCCAGTGCCCAATTAAAAAGAGCATTGGATCAAAAGCTTTAGCTTCCTTGTCGCAGTGAAACAGACAGTGTTCTGGTTAGCCTAACCACGGCAAAAAGATATACATTAAACATTAATCATCAATTTAAAAAGCTGTTCATAATCTAGTAATAGAAATGTACTATCTTGATATAATTTAAAATGTGTCTCTGAGACAAACAGCCAATATGATAAAAGCAAAATAGCGGAACATTTTTTTTTTCTTTTTTTCGAGCAGTCTTATTAAAGGTAACAGCAAGATAAAAGATGACATCATAGTTATTCACTTTACACTATTCTGAAGTTACAGCCAGTGAAAAAGAGCAGAAAACAGAAATATAATTATTGGAGAAGAAAGAAAAATTAGTATTTACAGACAATCTGATTATCTATCTAGACAACCCATGAGGCTGAATTGAAAAATTATTTGAACTAGTTAGGAGTTTAGAAATATGGTCAGTTATAAAATTAATATATAAAAAGTTTACTACATGCCAGAATTTTACCAATTAAAAAACATAATAAATAATTCCTGCTCACTGGAGTACACAATCTTAAATATCCAGGATTAAATTTAATAAAAGTTCTGCAGAAGCTACATGGAAAACAATTGGAAAATTTTGCTGAGGGACATTAAAAAAAACAACAACCCTGAAATAAGGTGACACTGCTGTTGTATTCATTAATGGTAGAATATGGCAGTATAAAAATACTGTTAGTCCCCAAACAGATGTGTTAATTTAATGTGATTTACATACAAATCCCCAACTGTTTTGTGAAACTACTTAAACAATTATTATGACTTTACCTACACATGTGAGCTTATTCTCATAAAAGCTAAGAAAAAAACTGGAAAAAATAATGAAAGGAAATTTGTACCACCAGGGAGCCAAAAATTATTTTAACTGTACATTTGTACATCATATAGACCAATATAGAGCCCAAAATGAACCCTAGGGTAATGAAGAACTTAGACTATGTTAATGTTGACATTAAAATTGGTGAAAAAAGGATTGATGGATTGATTGCCCATTATGTGGAGCTAGAGTAAATGGTTAGCTATTGAACTCACATCCGCCACTCCACCCATGTAAGCACCTGTCTGGATTTGCCAGGCTCCACCAGCTTCTGTCACTCCTGTCTGCCACACAGGACATACAGCAGTTCCAGGACCCAAGTCGGAACTGAGTCTATGGCGTAAAGCATCCCAGAAGTGCAAACCTTGACCGTTAAAGAAAGGAGATAGTAAATCTCTCTCTCTCTCCTCATCCTCCCTGCTCCATTGGACTCAGGCATCAGCTCTGTGTGTTTCCCTGGGAAGCCATGACCAAGGCTTTGCACCACGTTTGATTTTCTTTCTGCCCACCCTTCCTCATTTTTCCTTTCTTCCCACTCTTGACTTGCTGACATTCCTCTCCTGCAAAACTTTTAACATATAAGCTTTTCCTGCTTTGCAAGGAACTGGGGCTAAGACCCAGTCTTTCTTTGCACTATGTACTAAAGTACATCACAGATCTATGAGAACATTACAATGTAAAAACTACATAAAAGATGAAAAAGAAAATTTTAGTTTGTCTATAAATGTGTATGTTATTGAGGTGTTAAAAATCTTTTTAATGCAAGAATTTGATAGGTATAGCTTTCCAAATTTTAAACTTCTGCAGATTAGAAATACAAACAAAGCTAAATAACAACAAACAAAAAATATTTGGAATGCCTTTGGCCAAAACAGATTAATATATTAAGTACTGGTGTAGGTTTATATGTAAAGAGTTTTCACAAATAAATAAAAACATGTCTCATTAGAAAAATAGACCAAAGCTTGAACAAGTAATCCACAAAAAAGAAACACAAATGATCCAAAAACATGAAAAAAATATTTGGGCTTACTGAAACCAAGGAAATACAAATGAAAACAACCATGATTTATTGTTTTCTCTGAGAATATTTGCTAAGATTTAAACCAAAGGCAGTGTCACAGATCTGAGAAGGTGCATCTGTACTTTTTCAAACTACTGGAAGGTCTGTAAATTGTTACTTTTTTCTGGCAATATGTATCAAAAGGTTTAAAAATGTTCTTATCCATTAGACCAATAAATCCAGGTATAAAAATTTATGCTAAGGAAATAACCAGAGGTCAAAGACTTACATGGGAGTACATCCACAGCCACATTTATAATAAACAATTGGAAACAATATAGATATCAAAGAAAGGAACTGTCTAAATACATTTTTATATATTAATAAGATGGGATTCTCTGCACCCACTTCAAATTATGGTTTTGAAAATATGGGAGGCTCTGAAAAGTGTTCTCAATATAGGCTCGAATAATAAAAAATGCATATAATAATATAATGCAAAATAAACTTCTAATTAAAAAAGAAAAAACAGGGCTTATGCAATATGTGCAACTCTTTTTTCTCCTTTCACATCTTCTCCAAGACTAAACTAAACTAAACTCGACGAGAATTAGAAGCACAAACATTAAAAAATTAATGGTGAGTCACTCAGTGGCTTTTTTAAAGAGTAATTTTTGCTCTCATAATCATAAGATGTTATTTTTTAAATGATTTTGGACCCTAGGCCTAAATGTGAAAGATGAAACTATAAAAATTCTAGAATAAAACATAAATTCAAATCTTTGGGACGTTGAAGCAGGCAAAGATTCTTTAGAACATAAAAAGCTCAAACCATCAAGAAAAAAAGGTGACAATTGGATTTTATCAAAACTTAAAGTTTTGTTTTCGAAAGATACTATTAAGAAATGAAAAGGCAGGCCAGTTGAAAGAAAAACATTTTCAACACATGTATTTAACAAAGATAAAGAGAAATTTAACAAAGATACAAAGAAATTGTGTCTAGATTCTATGAAGAACTCTTATAACTCAAGAAGAAGAAAACCTGATTTTGAAAATCTTTGACAAAAGATTTGAATACACGCTTTACAAAACAAGATCTGCAAATGGCTAAGAAGCACATGAAAAGATGGTCAAAATAATTTAGTTATTAAGGAAGTACAAATTAAAACCACAAAGAGACATCACTACATAGCTACAATTTAAATGGCTCAGTTGGTTAAGCAACTGCCTTGGGCTCAGGTCATGATTCTGGAATCCCAGGACTGAGTCCCTCATGGGGCTTCCTGCTCTGTGGGGAGTCTGCTTCTCCCTCTGACCCTCTCCCCACATGCTTTCTCTCTCATTCTCTCTCTCTCAAATAATAAATAAATAAAATCTTTAAAAAAATAAATAAATGTTAATCATACTGAATGCTGACAAGGATGTGAAACAAAAGTCTCACATATTGCTGTGGAGATAGAAAATGGTGCCACTACTTTGGAAAACAATTTCTTTAAAAGTTAAATTTGTTCCCACCATACCACCAACTGTTCTATACCTAGGTATTTACCCCAAAGAAATAAAAACATATGCCCAGATGAAACATGGTGCACAATGTTCATGACCATGTATTGAAATAACCTCAAACAGGAAATAATCCTTGTCCATCAACAGGTGAATAAATAAACAAAGAGTGGTACATTTCTACCATTGATTATTACTCAGCAATTAAAAAAAAAAAACAGGTGAATTGCTGATATATACACCACTATGGATGAATCAAAGTAGTTTTACTGAGTGAAAAAAGCCAAGTGTGAAGGACCACCTACTGTGTGATTATATTTATATAATATGCTGGGGGATGAAACTGATCTAAAGTGGCAGGAAACATCAGGAGCTGCCTATGGCCAGGAGAAGAGGGAAGGATGGAGGGTTAAGGGACACAAGGTAATTGTGGGGGATTATGAAAATGTTCTATATGTTGACTGTGGTGGCAGTTCAATGGATACATCCAGTTGTCAAACTCAGTGAATTGCACACTTTAAATTGATATAGTTAATATATAAATTGTGTATAAAGAGAGTTGATTTTTAAAAATTTCCTTCTGGGTTCCTTGCTGGATGAAATCTATCCAATCTTGATTACTCCTTTGCTTTTTGTTTTTTCTTCCATTTGATATTTTATTATTATTATAGATTTAGAGACACAATTATAACAGTTTCTGTGTGTGTGTGTGTGTGTGTGAGAGAGAGAGAGAGAGAGAGAGAGATAGATAGATAGATGGGGGTAGAACTGAGGAGAAAGAGACTGTAGATTCCAAAATGCTAGAGTATTTTTGGTAGTGAGGAAATTCCAGAGACGTGGAATCCCGAATCCAGATGGAGGCATGGGACTTGGAGTAAGCTGGAACACTGGGGAATTTGAGGTGGACACATGAGAGTCTGAAGTAGCCATGTCTGATGACCTCAAATGTTCTACATCATGGAGTCACATGAGGATCCTGGATGGGCAGGTAGTTGAGGAGAGTAGAGTGTATAATACAAGTCATGGAGAGATAACTAAAGAATGCAGTTGAAACAGGAGAGGGTCAAGGGATGAGCAGAAAATTCCAGACCTCGAGGAACCCTCTCCATCCTCTCAGTAGGTGTTCTTCTAAGATATGCTTGAAGGACAGCGTGTTGCTGACCACTGATTACCATCCCCACTTCTCAGTTGCTCACCCAAATCTCATAAACATTTGGCAAATGTCTAGACTTTCACTGTGGAGAAAATGGAGCTGCTTCTGTCCTGATTACTGATAGATCTTTGTCTGACTTTCTCAAGCATCACTGATGGGACCATGATACTCGTCATGGAGATCCATTTCCAGCAAGCAACATCCCTTATTAAAGGATTATGTTATTTTGCATATCATATGTCCACTAAAGAGCCTTTGTTTTTTTGCTGGCATGGTCTCTGTACTTCTCTACTAAGAGACTCCTTTGTGCCTACCAAGTAGATTGTGAAGTTGGAACAGCGGCTGGGAAGAGCCGTGCCAAATAAATTTTATTCTAATGACTTCGGTGTGTATCATCAGTCTTAGATAATTGTACTGTAGCAGGTGTGACTTTCTTCCGGGGGCAGGCTGTTAGAATACATGACATAATAATGCCACGATCAGTCTGATGTAGCCCTCACCAGGGGTAAAGACGTCGAGGGTCCCAGGCTCCTATCACTACTGTAGAATGACACATCAACAGAGCATTTGGAGGTGAGCCATCAATCCCAAAATACATTGTTAAACAATGTATTTAACAAAATACATTGTTAAAAATAACACCCAATGAAAAGAACATTTGGATCTTTGGGACCCTATGAAGAAGGCAATGAACAGATTATAAATGGCATCAGCTTCTGATGTTTTAATCTGGGTCCTCAGAATTTGACCTTAGGTAGCTGAATCATCATTGCATCATTACTGGGAGTATAGCAAGTTTCCCCTTCCACCTTGCCCTTACTTCTGTTCTTCTAAAACTAGGTAGAGAATGTATACATAGTATTGCTGAATGATACTTTCCAAATATTAGTATCTGATCTCTCTGTGATTAATTGTGCACTTGATTAACCTTAATTGCCAAGATAGCAAAAAAGAACACTCTTAATGATTTTTTGATGTTTTGTGTTTGATCATGGTTGTGGAAGAACTAAAAAATATTGGTTTCAGGAGAGAATAATTAGCCAATTAATTAATTGAGGTCTGTTTATATTTTTAATTTTCAAGGCATTTGTTGGTCTTGATTAAAATATTTTATTTTCACTCCAGTCATTAGAGCTCCTAAAGGGGCAGTGGGGATATTAAGTTGAGTGTGTAGCTGGGAGTCCTGCCGAGCTGGCTGTGCTCTATCCATCCACCCTTTTTTTAAAGTTAAGAATGAGGTTGAAAATTCCAAAATACTAAGAAAATATCCCAAGGGCCTCTAGAGGCATAGGATCTGGGATACACCACAAAGAACTGGACCTGAAAAGCTCTGTTCTGAGCGGTTTTATAAGCATTACACTTAATCTTCACAGCGCCTTGCGGTAGGTTTTCTTATTGTCCCTATTTTTCAGATTAGAAAACTGAGGCATAGTAAGATTAAGTAATAAATGCGCATATTCACAGAGCTAGTAAGCAGGTGAAAAAGGATTTTTATCCCTATTAGGTAGGCTGAAATTCTTATGGGTGTATTATAATTAGTCTAGCAAAATTAGCTAGTATGACGTCTTTCTGACAATAAATGCTTAATAGGTGCCAAAATACATTTGGTAGTATTAATTTATTCGGGTTTCATAGTAAGACAAAATCAACTGATGTTTACAGATTTCAAGGTCTCAAGCCAATAGGAAATGATAACCCTTAAATCCGGTACAGGGAGGAAACTGAGAAACATGCCCTTTGTCCTTCCATGCTGATGTCAGTGTGGTTGACAGAGGACCCGTACTCTGTCACCAGAGTTGCACTGGTGTGTGTGGTGGTGAGGTAGAGAGGAGGTTAGACTGCTCCCGTCGGTCACCTAGAGATTCCCATCTCGGTTCTTTGGTTTGTCCTGGCAATTTTAAAACAGCCAGTGAAACCAATCACATTGGAGAAGAAGTGGGTGTCAGGCAACACAGAGAAAAAGCAACCAAATCTCTAGGCTGATTGCCTCGACCGATGCTCACAAAATTAAGAAAGCAACTTGAACTGGCTACTTGTTTTCTTTCAGACCCTAAACTCCCAGCTATTTTGTTGAAGGACAAACACTAAAGCTTGGCCCATGAATTTTCCTGTGTTACTGGGGAGAGTGGGGTGGTGGAGTGGGTAAGGTGAACGACTGACTTGGTACTTCTTGCTTTTTTCAAGGTTCATCTCACTGAACTCTCTTCTAAAGAACCATCTTTAGTGGTGTATTTGCTAAAAACTCTAGCAGATTTACAGCCTCCCTTAACATAATAATGAAAGATTTTTGGTCATTCTCTTAATGAATTTGGTAGCTTCTGTACCATCATTACATACATGAAGTCTGTGATATTTAAGCAGATTTTTGTTTAAATTTTGTTCTGCTTTTTAGCGATTTTTGCCTCTTGCTTATAACTTTGAGAGGACTGTATCAGGGCTTACACAGTTAATAAAAGCAAACTAAAGCAAATAATCACCTTCTAATACTTCTTTCAGCATATTCTAATTTTTTAATGGAGAAAATGCATTCTTAAATTAAATATGCATAATAAGGAATACTAATAATAAGAATAAAGTGGAATATGTGAGAATGAATCTAGTGTTGTAAGCAAATGCATTTGATTTGCTAAGGATAAAAGCTGGCTCGAATCAGTAAGAATCAGTGCAAAAAAGAAAAGCCCTCATAATGTTCATAAATTGTCCATAATTGTATGGATTTTAAATATAAAAGTTGGCAGTGGCAAAAGCTAAAAGCCATTAGGAAGTATACCATTGTGCGGTACACTAGGAGCAGTAAGTCACAATCGTATGAAAAAAAAAATCCCCAGCTAGAGTTTTCTAAAATTTTGATAACCATACTTGAGACTTATCTTGATGTTTACTACAATGCATGCATTGTTCAGCATGGCATGGTCTAATGCATACATGAATCATATTTGAAAAGAGCTACTAATTAACATGAATAGTCTTCTTCTGTGAAGGTCGTTTATTGCAAAGTTCTATTTCTTTCTTTTCTTTCTTTCTTTTTTTTTTTTTTCCTAGCTGAATATTGCTAAAGGAGCCCTCAACAACAGCCATTAGTTTAAGAGACTAGTCTGTTTTCTGCCTGGCATTGGGTTAGAGTTTTAAAGAGTCTTTTTCTCCTGCGAAGAAGCCATAAAAATAATATTTAAAAGTAAGGGGGAGGGGAAAAAAAGAGGGGGAGAACAGGGGAGAGGAGTAGAGAGACCTTTCTCTTCTTGAGCAGTACATCCATTCATTAAGTTTTATTCTGTCACCAGCTGTATTCTCCCATGAACTTCTTGTTATAGTATCGAAGAATTGTTGGCTAAATTGTTAGACTTTACTTCAAAAGGGATTGATCAGGAGTTTTTGTTTGAAAACTGGGTTGGCCAGCACTTTCCTCAGAGTCACTGGGAAGGTCCTTGAAAATTTTTCCGTGGAAGTAAAAACACTTTGGGACCAGGTTCTACTACTTTGCACTGAAGGAACTTCTAGAACCTTCTACCATTTCTGTTTGGGATGCGTAGGTTTTTATTTTTTGGCTTAGATGTTTCAAGGAACTTAGCCAAGATGAAGGATTTCTCAGGACCATTGGGAAACAATAACTCTGTGCTAAAAATCTCTCTTAGCTAAAGACCATCAGTCAGAATTTTGCCTCCATTTGTCATAGTTAATTTTGTGTGTCAAATTGGCTGAGTTACAGTGTCCAATTGTTCAGTTAAACTAAACAGACTGGGCCAGCATAAATGTTGCTGTGAAGATGTTTTTTAGATATGATTAGCATTTAAATCAGCAGACTCTGAGTCAAGAAGATTACCCTCAACAATGTGGGTGGGCCTCATCTAATCAGTTGAAAGCCTGCAGCGCAAAGACAGATTTCCCAAAGAAAAAGAAATTCTGCCTTGGAACTGCAGGGTGGAAACCCTGCCTGTGTTTGAGCACAGATTTTGGACTGCAGATTTTGGACTCAAGACTACAATGCCAAGTCTATCCTGAATTTCCCACCTGTTAGCCTGCTCTATAGACTTACCAGGCCCCACATCCTGTGAGCTAATTCCTTAAAATAATCTTTTAATCTCTTTATCTATCTATTTATCTATCATCTATCTACCTATCATCATCATCTCTATCCTATTGGTTCTCTTTCTCTGGAGAACCCTGACTAATCCAATAAACCATGTAAGTGAAACTGGCAGTAAATTTATAGCACAAAACATGTTCTTGACCACTCAGAAGGGAACTGGGTTTGGGGCTGGTTTGTTTGAGACAACAAAGGAACAAAAGAGTCGATCACTTTGTGATTTTGCCTACACGATACCAGAGACAAATACATATATTATTGACAAATAATATGTATTGACAAATACATATATTATTTGTACTGATCAATCTGGTTAAAATAAGTCCTTGAAAATTTGTCAATTAAGTGCATTTTTTGCTGTCTGAAGACTGGGGAAGTGTCTAGTGGCTATTATTGGAATTGCCTGAATCACCCCAGCAAGGCTTGGCTCTTGGAAATATCAAACAGCAGTTCTCACACTGACTTTGTAATGTACACCTCCTTATTTTAAGTTTTGAACCGTGTAAGTGTTCTGAGAGACAACATGAAATAAAAAACATCTAAGAGGTCCTTTCATTTGTACCCACTTGCCCCGAGGGTCTCACACCACTAGTTACCTAGTGAAAGGGGCACAAATATGGTGGGAGGGGGGACTAAACCCCTCAGATATCACCTTGCGCATCTTCCTGATACCCCCTTCATGAAGTCAGTGTACCAAAGTCAGGGTTTACTGATGGTTGATCATGTGCAGGTGCCTTACTCAGCTCTGCCCCTGCCATTTAAGGCTTAAACAACAGTTTCTTATTTTTTGGAAGTCCAAGGTCAAGGTCCAGTAGAGTTCAGTTTCTTTTGATGGCGTTCTTCCCGGTTTAGAGAGAACCACCTATTTTGCTGTGTCCTCACAGAGCCTTTCTTCAGTGCGTGACTGTGGAGAGAGAAGACTCTATCCTTATGATCTCATTTAACCTTAATTACCTCCGAAAAGCCCTGTCTCCAAATGCAATCCCTATTGCAGTTAGGGCTTTAACACATGAATTCGTGGGGGCAGGGACACAATTCAGTCCAGAACAATGCGGTACTCTGTTTTATACTCGAGATATGTTTTTATTTGAGAACTCTCCTGGAGACTGCAATGGTGTGGGGGGTACCAGGCAAGTGTACCAATGTCTATACCATGAAGCAGATTGTGATAAATGCTAAAAGTCAGGGTCTACAGGACCGTAAGGGTTGGAGTAGCTGCACACAGCTGGGTGATCAGGAGACGCTCCCGAAAAAGGAGTCCTTGCATTAGACACTGAAAGGGGGAAGGACTTTGGCCAGTGACAAGATGAGATAATCTGCTGGGTAAAGATGGGCAAAGAACAAGCAGCGGGAGAAGAACGCAGGATGGAAATGGTCAGAGAAGACAGGCTGGTCCGGATTGTCTGGCGTTCACTCCAGTGTAGCAGGGACTGTGGTAAGAAGGTAGACTGAGGTCAGAGAACAAAGGACTGACATTCCAAGGGACTTGTTGGGAAGGTATTGGTGAGTCACCAAAAACTTTTGCCTAGGGACATACTGGTTATTTTATAAACTTCCCTTTACTGCTACTGAACACACTGCCTCAAACATCTTTACCGGAAAAGTCTGATTTTACCATTAAGAAATTGATTTGTCCAAAACCGGGCTGTTCCCCCTCCAGATGGAATCTTGCCCTCTCACAGAAACATGTCTGTGGGGGTAACCTGACAGGGGCTGGGCAGACCGTCAGGGAAAGGAAGCGGCGAGGCTCCGAAGGAAGTTTTCTCAAATGAATAGCAGAAAGGATGTTGCAGTGTGTTTTCCTGTTTGGGAAGTTTAATTCTTCACGGTTTGCTTGGCTGTCAGAACGCTTCACATTTTTATTTGTGAACATACATGGTGATCATCTTTAAGACAAAAAAAATCTGATGGCAGGTCCCTTGATGCCCTTGTTCAGAGCAGATGTTGCAATCAGAGCAGGGCTTTCAATTCTCACCTCTGAGATGTTGTCAATTGCATTAAGAAGCATCTCTCCTCGTCTTCATGTTTTACATACAACTTATTAAGGTCATGTTGGGGAAAGAAGTTGAAAGAGACAAACTTAACAGATTTGTGGATTGCTAAGACAGAGCCGTCATCTGCACTGATGTAATTACTCACAGCTCATGTGACAATCAAAATATATAAACTCAACAGGGAAGAAACAAGAAAGATGCACACACTCGGTTCATCAATATAGAACAGTTTTGCAGACCCAGAAGGTTCAGGAAAATTTCACCAGTACTCCGTGTGTGTGTGTGGTGGGGAGGGCAGTGAGGGGGAAGTAGAAGCAGAGAGGGATGTCCCGAAGAGTGTCTTCTCTTAGGAAATGGCAGGGCTCAAAGGATTATGGATCCCAAATTGAGGAACAGAAGTTTTTGTCATGGCGGGAAATGAAGCTCTCTTGTCCCACTTCTCTCCGCAGTGAGCCTTGTCTCCAGCATCCCTGACGTGGGGCCGTCTCACCTCCCCTTGAACCCTCGCGCAGGCTGAAGTTCGAACATTCCAACTGGTTGTTTGGACTCTGCTGGACACAACCTAAGTCTGCATGGCAGGGTGAAAATTGGATAAACAGCCACGCTGACTCCAGGGAGAATTTTTTTTACGCAAACATCTGTTTCTTGAATTTGGCCAGGGTAAGGCCTAAGGGAAGGCGGAATTTCAATTGATGAAATAAGATCAAGAAGATGTTGCCTCATTTCCCCCCCCACTGTTTTGGGGGAGTATAAACCCTGGGTCCCTCTAGCATCACAGAGGGAGGAAACCCTATCCAAGTTTCCCCTGATACTAGATTTATGTCCAATTTCAGTTTAGATGAGATCATGTGGATGCTTTTTCTGGTACTTCGCGGGACTACAGATGTAACCTGCTTTGAAAGAAATCCCATGCACGCATATAAAAATATGGATTTAAAGTGAAGATGAACAGAGCAATCTGAAAATATCTACGAAGCACTTCCTGTGTGCCTAGCACTGGGCAAGACACTAAAATGTATTAAAAGAGTGGAGGGGTGAGTCTTTGCATGGAGGCAACCTAAAGTTTGAAGAGGGAATTGAGGTGATAAAGAACATTAAAATACGACCCATGATTTGGTACTAAATCGTGAGGGATTGATATTAGTAGCTGTAGTTATTTGCATTAGGAGAAGGCAGGGGGAGCCCCCAAAGCTGGAGAAGTCTTTAAAAGGGAAGCTTGAATTATGCAGGATCTACGGGGTTGAGAAGTTCTGAAGGTGGAGCCCAGGAGAGGAGCATTTCCAGTGGAGGAAATCGCAGGAGCTGGCGAACACAAAGATCAAGTCAATCGATTGTCCCTTGGCCAAGAGCTAATGGGTGGGCCAGTGTCAACCCCATTTACCAAGGGTTGGATGAAACTTGGTAACCGGTTACAACAAGAGCTAACACTCATTTAGCACCTACTATGTTCCAGAACTGTTCTAGCCCCTTTGTGTTTTTTAAATTATGTATGGCTCCTCACAAACCTGAAGTTGTCTGCTCTCAGGTGGTCAGGCCAGTATGGGTCCAAGTGGCTAGCACTGGTGGCCATGGCTTTGTAGAGGGATGGCCAGAGGTGCGATCGCAGAGACCTCTCCCACAGGCTCCCAGCTCTCGCTGGGCTAGCTGGCTAGCCAGAGGGTCCTGGGTGAATACTATTGTTACACCCTCTTTAGGCATGAAGAAACTGAAACAGAGAAATTAAGAGACTGACCCAAGGTCACACAGGCCCTAAGTGGCTAAGCTGGAGTGAAACCCACGTTTCTCCAGTTCAAAGCCCACAGTCTAAGATGCTAAATGAATGAGGAGAACAGAAGTGTGGTGAGCAATGTCATATTGACCTTGCCAGGGTGAGGGAAGGTTGCATAGGAGAGAGAAAGAAGAGGTGGACAGGCATTGCTTCATTCTTGAACAATTCTTTGTGTGAACTTTTAGGAGCCCAGAGTGAACTTAAAGGTGAATCTGAACACCAAGATTTAAGCTTTGCAAACCATTTCAAGGCACCAGAGTTAGCCAATGTATGCCTCAAGCCCTTCCAGTAAAGGAGAAAGCTTACCAAAACGTTGGTCTCAAGGTTCTCCACCCGTTCAGCCTTCAGGGCCAGGCCTGCTGGAGAAGACAGACGGGAGAGAAAATCCGTGGCCCCCCACTTCACCCGTTATTCATTTTAAAACATTCCAGAGGTCCCTATATTTAACCTTCTACACGGACTTTGATCCCTGGAATTCAGCGAACCCTTGGGATCATGTAGGCCTAATTTGAATCTCATGATAGAAAAAGCAACCAACCAATCTAATTCAGGAAAAAGAAAATCGATGATGTGGGGTTGGTACTCAGAACCAGCCAACAGGCTAAATGGGGTGAGAGAGAAAGTGATGTAATCAGAGGGGATCCAGGCCAGTTTTTCCTTATCCAAATGCCCTTCCTTTCATAGACACCATATTGCTAAAATTCCCTTAACAATGATTCATTTCTTGGGGCCTCTTTCCGTAATAAAGCCACAAAATATGGAATGGAAAATGGATGGAAAAAATTGCTAACCCACTAGTTTGAAACAGCTTCTTAAACAGAACAACTTATTTTTCTTAAATGAATTCTTTTTTTTTTTTTTTTTTTTAAAGATTTTATTTATTTATTTGACAGGGAGAGCATGCGCACAAGGAGGGCCGCGCACAGCGAGAGGGAGGCGCGGACTTCCTGCGCCAAACGTCCGACTAACCAGCGCCTGAACCAAATCAGGTTTCATTTTTTTCTCATAAAAATAAGTCTGAAGGGAGTGAGCTCCCCGTGTTGGTTCAGTGGTTCAGGGACCTCAAGAGCAAATGTCTTTGTGATTTTCTTGTGGGTTTTTTGTTCGTGTTTTTTGTTTTGTTTTGCTGTTGTTTTTGGTTTGGTTTGGTTTTGCCTCATTCTAAAGACATGGAGGCGACTTCGGCCCCAACCATCACATTTTTGCTCAGGGCAGGAAGAAGAGGGCAGGGCAGTGCCAGACGTATCTGTTTCTTAAACTCAAGAAACTAAAGGCTTTCCTGAAAACTTCTCAGTACACCTCTGCTTAGGTATTTTTGGCCTGAAATAGGTCACGTGGTCTCTGTAAGATGCAAGAGATTCTGGGGGAAAGAAATATTTCGTTAGTCCTCCTGCCCCTCCCAAGAATACTGCGGTTCCGGCGTCCAGGAAGAGCCCAGGTGTGGCTGTGCGAGCTGTAGCTCACTCTTTCTCTTTATGGACTTCTCAGGGAAAACCCTACAGCTGAAAGTTTTTGTTATGGAAATTGCCTAACTAAAGAACTTACAGTGGGAAACAATTGACTTCTCTCTCTCTCTCTCTCTTTTTTTTTTTTTTTTAAGAAAAAGGTTTATTTATTTATTTGACACAGAGAGAGAGATCACAAGCAGGCAGAGAGAGAGGAGGAAGCAGGCTCCTGCTGAGCAGAGAGCCCGATGCGGGACTCAGACCCAGGACGCTGAGATCAGGACCTGAGCCGAAGGCAGAGGCTTTAACCCACTGAGCCACCCAGGTGCCCTCGACTTCCCTTTTATTGGGAGCAAGTAAGCTGAGGTTCCTATAGGTTGTTGATGGAGCAAGGGTGCTAAAAAGGGACAGAGGGATACAGAAAATGAGAGAGAAGCACTGAAGATAAATGCCTGGCGACATGTAAGGTACTTGAGGCAATTTTGACTGAATGTCCATAATTTGTCTAGTAGGCTGTCACATATTCTGGAAGAATGAGCCTTGTAAGATGCTGTAGCTTCTTCAAAAGCAGAGTATTGTTGTTTCAAGCGGAGGCAGGGTTGGCTTATTCAACCCAATATATTCACCGAATTATCCAGAAAATGCTTTGTGGAAGTACAATCGAACTTATTTGTATATGATAGAATAGAGGTAAACGTCAGTAAAACAGTTTTCAGAATGTGCGCGCGCACACTCACCCGGCAATAAAGATAAAAACCGATCTAGGGTGCCTGCTTTATCAGTGCCTTTCTGCCGAAAAGTGAATTTTGCTCCCGTGTCTCTCCCTTCCTGCTAAACAGATGATCAGGGGCCGTTTATCATATCTGTTTCGGGGTAGAGTTATGAAACATTTTCAGTGGAGAGCATGAATGAGCAGGGACTTGTCCCGAAAAACAGAACAAAAAGAAATTATTAATCATGTTTCCCTTTGTATATTTACTGTTTTGCTTCTGAAGGGAGTATTAGTCCACTAAGAGATGCATCATTAGGAGATATGCCAGATGGGTAATCAATGTGATTTTAAATTTTAATAGAGCGAGAACAGAGCTGAAGCTTAGATTTTTTTTTTTTTTTTTTAAAAGAAGGTACTTTAGCTCTGCGCATTTGAAAACAAACATCTTGCATTAGGTTCCTGTCTTCCATGCCATGACTTTGAATATGTTCTTAAATCCTTTTATTTTTTAAAAACTGGCCTGATGGAATGGAAGGGCGGACTGGCCCACCCAATGGACGAGGAAAGCTAACATGCAGAGATGGGAACTGGGGTCCCCTGCAAGAAACGGCTGAAAGCTTTATTTCATCGTAATCATGATGATAGCAAACAAACAAATGAACAAACCATAAATTTCACTTCCCTTTCCTGGCTTCACAGTCGGTGGAGATTCCCTTGTTCTCGAAATTCTCAGGCTCGAAGGAAATCTAAAGGAAGCACTTTCGGAATCTCGTGTTTAAGCAAAGCCAGCAAGGTCTGCAGTGAGAGGGGCCGTGGCTGCTTGGCCAAGGAGATGGGCTTGGGAATGAGATCATCTTATGGGACCGGGCAGCAGAGCCAATGTCCCAAAGGCAGTGTTTTTAAAACTGTGGGTTCTGATACATTAGGGAACCGTGAAATCAGTTAAGAGGGTTCTGACTAGGTATTATTTTTGAGCCCAATATAGTTGTACAGAATAAAACAACATTGAATAAAAAGTAAAAATGGGAGCCATATGTAAGGGTATGTATTATCTATGAAATTTTTGTTCCAATAATAAAGGTGCGTCCTCATCTAAATCATATTTCTTTACATGGGTCACCGTCAAAGAAGTTTGAAAAATACTGCGGCAGGGCGAAGTCTATGAAGACAGTTGCCCGTTGGCTGACGGCGTTAGCTGGAAGGGACGAAGGCAATGGAGTGTCCGGGCTCCTCACATCCCCGCGAACACAAGCCAGGGCTGGTAACACAGTTAGCTGTGGGTGTGTGCTTCTTCAGGATTCTCATACAAACATTCTTCCACACGAACTGGAGAAACTTTTTGCCAAGTTACCCATCCAAGATCCCCGTTTGGAATTTGACTGGGATTACATTACATTTATAACCATTTGGGGGGAAATTGACGTCTTGACTCCGTTGAATCTGCCAACCCAGGTGTACAGGGCATGTCTGACCTTCTAGTCTTTTCCTATATCCGTTCGTTCTGTTTATGTTATTATTATTATTTTTTCTTACAAATGCTTTTCATTTTTTATTTCTTGTTGACTCCAATGTATTTGGCACATGTCTGTATTTTTTCTGTCTTGATACCATTTTCTTTTCTTTTTTCAAATGGATGGACCTCTCTAGCTCACTGAACTTGCAGACGTCTTCTGTGCATTCCTGCTTCTGCTCATGCTGTTCCGCTGTGCAGAAAGCCTTTCCTTGCACTGCCTGAGCATGGTCCGCACCCTCAGGTGGAGCTGTCTCTTGGGGGGACTGCGGCAATAACCCACTGAGGAGCCCCTCAGTTTCCCTTCTTACCCGTCTGCCGTTCCCCACGTAGGCATTGGGGGTGGTCTTTAAAACCATAAATCAAGATCTTGTCACTTTCCTCCCTAGGACATCTGCTGGCTTTTATTGCCATTGCAAACATCCACATGTTTCCATCGAGGCTTCCCATGATGCGTCTCCTGCCTACTTCTCTGACCGCCTGTCCTGGACTTTTCCTCATCATTCGTGATGCCTCGGCCACTCTGGCTTTCCTTTAGGTCCCCCTCAACATTCCAAGCCTGTGCCTCCTTTGGCATGTTGGCCATTCCTGTGACGCCAGGATGTTCCTGCTCCTGATGCTCTTGTGGTTAGATCCTTCTGGACGTGGGGGACACCCCACACACTTCTAAATTTTAATCTTGAAAGGCCCTTCCTGAACCCCAGTATGAGGTGGCACTTTTCACCACCTGCTCTCTATGCATTGTCGTCTTCTTTTTTTTTTTTTAAGACTCTGTAGTATCTGCAGTTTTCTTATTTGCTTTCTTGATTATCTGTTTCCCACTGTCCCACATCCCCACTGCCCACGAGAATGCAAACTCCACGTGCTGGAATCTTGTCAGTGATGGCTCTCTCCCCAGCCACACAAAGGCACCAATATTTGTGGAATTAATGGATAGTCCTGTAAAGTAGGCACCATACCAACTACAGAGCACAGATGATATTTGGTCCTTATCTTTAAAAGTCTGTACTCAGAAGGCAGTGACCCTGTGGGGATTTGCCTTTCACTCTTCTGGAGTCGTCTTACTGTGGATGTGTGTTTCTATACGTGTTTCACGTAGCAGGGCTACGTGAAAGGGAGCCCCTCAGAAATGAACTATTAAGAAGAGATTTTCACTAGGAAGTAGATGTTGATTTTCGAGGATCTATTTACATTTGATTTTACAAAGCTTTGAAGACTTTCCTGGAGGTAGACCTGGAACTCTGGGGAAATACCCAGGTAAATAAACCAACCTCTGTCCTTAAAGGAGAATGCTTTTAGTGAGATGAAGAAACTTGTAAAAACACAATTAAGGCAGTGACCTTGAACATCAGTGGGAGCGCTGCTCTTGCCTCTCTAGGACATCAGGGCTATCTCAGACTGTCCCAGTATGGCGGCGAACATCCTTGACTTTGGCATAGGGAACCGTTACCAACTAAGCACACTTTAATTTATATAAACTCCTCTTGGATGAATTTAACATTCTCCCCATAAAGAAGGAATGGTGATTGGGTCTCAACTTTGGAGGCAAATCCAGAAAATGAATGAGCCTTTCTAAGGACAGTCCTTGGGTATGTTCTAAAAATCAATATAATGTGAAAGCTTAAAAAGCTTTCCATGCCCACGTAGCCGACTGTCCTGACCCTCACACCTCCAGGGGCTAAGGCAGACTTAGAGCCTGGGGCCAGCGTGCTGCCCGTGTATGGCCTCCTATGGTTTGAGTCCACCTGTCTGCAGAATCCTTTAGCTCTGGAACTGGATATTTCTGTGTAGAGTAGGGCCGGGGTGTGGAAGGGCCAGGTGGATCCTCACCTTGGATCCCAAGTTGTTTTCCACACTTCTATTTGTATTAATCCGATGCTGATAAAGGTCACAGACTCACCTCTGAAATAGAGCCAGCCTACATTGAATGAGAGTAAAAATCTCAGAGCCAAGAGGCGGAGGACAGAGAGTAGAAGAGACATAAAGAGAAGCCCTTTCAGACAGCACAGAGGGGCCATTACCTCAGAGCGTCTTCGGTGAGTGAGGGCTACTAGGAGACTTGTAAATGTTAGCCTAACGAATGAATGAGTCTGGATTTGAGTAGGAATATCTGAAATGATATTCGGTTTCCTAGGAGGGACAATGAAGGTATGACACCTGGCTTACTGGATCTTGTATGAGAACCCGGTGCTCTGGGTTATCAATGGGCTGTAGCTCTCCAGCCCCGCCCCCCGGTATCATTTCTTGAGGTTCATTTCAAGATTATTACCATGAATATGTGACTATATAAGGAGTGTCTTGAGTTGCTAGTCAGGCATGGAGTATTTAGTGGGGGGTCGGAGGACCACGTGTCTCTATCACAGAGGGAAAAAAGAAACATGGCCATGACGATTTCCCACTCTGTGGTTCTGTGAATCTCACACACAGCTCCAAGCTGTGTCATCTGGCCCCTTCTCTTTTCCTCAGCCATCCCTGAAGCTTGGCCGGAGAAAGCTCTTCCCTGCCCTTCGCCCCCTCCCCAGTTCTAATACTTTCCATTGCCATTCTGTCAAGCAGTAGCCAAGTTAGGACTTCACAGAAAAGGGAAGTCTGTGAGAAAGCCTGAGTTCATGGTGGTCTGTACCTTGTCACGGCAGGCAGCTCTCTGGGCATAATTTTCCACTAGGCTGAGTCTCTTCCTTCATAAACTGAACTCCAAAAGCATCACTAGAAAAGTCACTTTAATGCAAATAAGAATAACCTGGGACCCTTGATCCTTTTCTGGGGAGGGTTTTTCAAGTGTTCCCTTTGTGTGGTGGTGCCAGTATGCCCCAGGAATTTTTTGATCCATGATTACCATGGAGCCTTCACTATATACTAGCCACACTGTGTCAAGATGGCTCAGAAAATTCATCCCTCTGCAGTACACTGCTTTAAAAGACAGGCACTCTGCTATATGAGAAAGAGCAGACCTTCATGAAAATTATGATGTAGGAGCATCTTTGCGGAGTGTCCGCCATTTTGGAATCACTTCCTCTTTGGCTCTCTGCCCTCACCCCATGGCCATAGGTCTTCCATGGTGATACACCAGTTAAATTTGTCCTATGATAGAGACCTTTACACTCACTGCCTACTTGCCTCTCACAGTATCCTGTGCTATCATAGTGGATTATCAAAATAGCTAATACAGTAAACAACTCACACGAAGGTATAAGTACATGTCTAGTTATAAATTTATGTGGTATCCAGGGTGATGTAAGGAAGCATTGAATCACTGTGTTTGACACCTGAAATTAATATAACACCATATGCTAACTAACTAGAATTAAAATAAAAACTAAAAATAAATAAATAAAAACAGCAGAAATAATAAATAAATAAATAAATAAATAATAAGTAAATAAAGTTATGTGCTATCTATCCCATATGGCATACCTGATTTTGTTTTATGGGATTTTATGAAGCCCTCCAAATGTTCATGAAGGAGTGCTGAATGGTGGGAATTTTAGCTGCTAAGAAGGGGCCACTGTAGGTGTCTTCCGGATCTCACTGTTTTGGGCACTGCTCACCTGCCGTGTGTATCCACAGACGTTATCACTTTTACTTGTAAGCTCTCCAAATCCTTGTTTAAAAAAAGGGTTAGAACTGAACTGCATAGGGTTTTCATGACCTGTCTTTGGCAAAGCTTCTAAGTGGCGATTACAGAAATTTTTGTGCAAAGTCACTGAGACTAGACTTCGAATTCGCTAATGCGATAGATCCACGTCTAGCTGTATGTGGCTGTACGTATCACCTCACATGCCTGAGCCATCCTCATGAGGCACCAAGATAGAGAAGGATTATGATTCTTATTGGCTTTCGACACGTGAAGGCAGACAACTCTGCAACAGGGGGTTTATATTTATGAGCAATGAAGCGAATAAAGACGGTCTCTCTGTCTGCGATATTACACTAATGGTGTGACTTTTGTTCATTCCAGTCTGTACTTTCTCTCTAGGCATTTTGAGTTTGACCTTCTATAGTATCTGAGGAAACGGGGGAAATCCACAAGGGTTAGTTTCGTGGGCAAGTTTTCAAGTAATTCAATTAACACCCTCTTCTTCCGCTCCTCAGCAAACAGCGTTCTGTTAACTTGGGCCATAAGAAACTGCTCTTTTTTTTAGGTCAAAAACAGTCAACTATCAGTAATTTCATAAGGTTAACCTAAAGTGTTGGTGCAGATCCTAAGAATAACATAAAGCATCCGCCAGCTAGGAAGCCTGTGGAGCCAAGAGACGTTATGCAGTTGCAATTCATGCCACAAATCCTCTACGGAATAGAATCATGATAAAGAAATGAATCATCTTCTAGATGTTGCTTCTTAATAAATGTCTCTAATGAAATGAGTTTCTAAGTCAATATTTAAACCACAGCTGAAGTTTTTTATTTAGTCTTTCCCTTTTATACAGGCATACCTCTCTTTTAGTGTTCTTCCCTTTATTGTGTTTCCCAGGTACTACTTTTTTTTTTTTTTTTTTTAAATGCGTTGAAGGTTTCTGGCAAACTTGCATTGAACAAGGCTCTCAGCACCAGTTTTCCAAAAGCATTCTCTTGTTTCATGTCTCTGTATCACATTTTGATCATTCTTGCAGTATTTCAGACTTTTTCATTATTACTATCTTTGTTTCGGTGACCTGTGATCACTGGTCTTAGACGTTACTATTGTAATTATTTGGGGATGCCATGAGCCATGCCTACAGAACGCAATCAGTAAATGTTGTGACTGTTCCACTGACTGGCCGATCCGCCTCTCCCTGCCCCTCCCCAGAGCTTCCTGGTCTCTGAGACACAACAATATTGAAATTAGGCCAGTTAGTAACCCTGCAATGGCCTCTAAGTGCCCAAGCGAAAGGAAGAGCTGCACGTCTCTCACTTTAAATGGAAAACTAGAAATGATGAAACCAGTGAGGAAGGCGTGTTGAAAGCTGAGATGGGCTGAACACAGGGCCTCTTGTGCCATACGGTTAGCCAGATTGTGAATGCAAGAGACAAGTTCTTGAAGGAAATTAAAAGTGCTGCTCCAGTGAACACATGAATGAGAAGAAAGGGCAGCAGCCTTATTGCTGATATGGAGAAAGTTCTAGTGGTCTGGAATGAAGATCAAACCAGCCACAACATTCCATGAAGCCAAAGCCTGATCCAGAGCAAGACCCCAGCTCTCTTCAGTTCTGTGCAGGCTGAGAGAGGGGAGGAAGCTGCAGGAGAAAAGTCTGAAGCCAGCAGAGGTTGGTTCATGAGGTTGAAGGCAAGAAGTTGTCTCCAGAGCATACAAGTACCAGGTGAGGCAGCAGGTGCTGAGGAAGAAGATGCAGCAAGTCACCCAGAAGGTCTCGCTCAGAGGATTCGAAAGGTCGGGCACACTAAGTAACAGAAGTTCAATGCAGGTGAAACAGCCTCCTCTTGGAAGAAGATGCCCTCTTGGACTTTCAGACCTGAGAAGTCAGTGCCTGGTTTCAAAGCTTCAAAGGACAGGCTGACTCTCTTGTCAGGGGCTCATGCAACTGGTGATGTTCCCTTAAAGCCAACACTCACTCACTCTTCTGAGAATGAGAGGGTGCTTCAGAGTGATGCTAAATGTACTCTTCCTGTGCGCTACCAGCAAAACAACGAAGTCTGTATGGGCAGCACTTCTGTTTGCAACATGGTTTATTGAATATTTTAAGCCCACTATTGAGACATACCACTCAAAAAAAAAAAAAAAAAAAAAGAAAGAAAGAAAGAAAGAAAGAAGATTCCTTCCGAAATGTTACTGCCCATCCATCGTGCATCTGTTTACCCAAGAGCTCTGATGGAGATATATAACAAGATCAAGGTTGCTTTCGTGCCTGCTCACACATTGTCCACGCTGCAGCCCATGGGTCTAGCAGTCATTTGGACTTTCAAGTCTTACTATTTAAGAAACTGATTTTGAAAGCTGTAGCTGCCATAGATAGTGATTTCTTTGATGGATATGGGCAGGACAGATTGAAAACGTTCCAGAAGGGAACTCACCATTCTAGAAGGGACTTCTAGAAGGGACTTACCATTCTAGATGCCATTGAGAATATTCATGATTCATGGGAAGAAGTCGAAATATGAACATGATATTCCAAAGGAGTTGGGAAGAAGTGGATTCCAACAGTCACAGATGCCCTTGATGGGCTCAAGGCTTCAGTGAAGGAAGTAAGAGCAGATGTGGTGGAAGTAACAAGGGAATTCGAATTAGACGTGGAGCCTGGAGATGTGCGTGAATTGCTACCATCTTGTGATAAAACCTGAATGGATGAGGCGTTTCTTCCTATGGATGAGCCAAGAAAGTGGTTTCTTGAGATGGAAGGTACTCCTGGTGAAGGTACTGTCCAGATTGTTGAAAGGACAACCCAGAGTTTAGAATATTACACCAACTTAGCTGGATAAGCAGTTGTAGACTTTGTGAGGATAGATCCCAATTCTGAACGAAATTCTCCTGTGGATAAAATCCCGTCAAATGGCACCGCAGGCTACAAATGCTTCATGGAAGGAGGAGCCAATAGGCACAGCGAACTTTACTGTTGTCTCCTTTTAAGAAATGGCCTCAGCCACCCCTGCCTTCAGCAACCTCCTCCACCAGATCCGTCAGCAGCCATCGACCTGGAGGCGAGACTCTCACCCAGCAAAAAGATTATGACTCTGGAAGCTCAGATGATAGTTAGCATTTTTTAGCAATAAAGTATTTTTAAATTAAGTTTTGTGCATTTTTTTTAGACATAATGCTATTACACACTTAACAGACTGTAGTGTAGTGTAAACATAACCTTTATATATTTTTTTGAAATGCAAAAATTCATTTGACTCTCTTTGTTGCGACAGTCACTTTATTGCAGGGGTCTAGAACCAAATCCACAATATCTCAAAGTCAGAGTCACTGTTACAGTGTGCTGGTGGCCATCTAGAACATGAGGAAAGGAGCATCAGGTGGGGAACTTCCTGGTCTGGGGGAAATATGCTACCCAGGTGGGTACAAAGAGGACAGTTTAGTGGTCCAGGAACATTGACTGAGTATAGGAGCCTCAGTCCTAATTCTGAATATTGTTGGCCCCAAGGTCAACTTGGAGTGTAACACCGAGGTATTAAGGTGTGGGTCAAATCCTGTAAGTTAAGCTAGATTTCAGTTTCCTCCAGGAATCTTTTCAAGGGTGACTAATGTCTGTGGTTAAATCTAGGGGTTGAGGGGAAGGATATGAGTCCAGCAAAGAGATAGGTAAGAACTCGGTGGGGTCCTTTGCTTTTATGTTAGTGGGTTGGGTTGAGGGTGCGGGTTCTGGTCCTAGACAGGAGTGCTCAGAGGGCAAGCAAATAGAATTAAGGATTCTTCCTTGAGGTGCTGCTTAGGCAGATACCTAATCCCAGAATGAAGCCAACATACTAGGCGGGTTCAGCTAGAACTTTGGAGCTATTCAAGAACCAGAATCTTCCTCAGCAGATTTGGGACCCATATAATTTTTGGCTGATAAAGATACCTTCAAGTGAGACCAGAGATGTGGGTCGGGGTCACCGGACTCAGAGATTAGGAGTAGGTCAAGTTCAAATTCTCTGGATACAGACTATTGCTTCTGGCCATTCAGGGACAGACAGGCTGGAACCTGTGCGTGGAGACCATCAATAGATCCGGTTGTGAGGAGCTGGGGATGAAAGATAAGGAGGAGGGGCACCTGGGTGGCTCAGTGGGTTAAGTGTCTGCCTTCGGCTCAGGTCATGATCCCAGGGTCCTGGGATGGAGCCCCACATCAGGCTCTCTGCTCAGGAACCTGCTTCTCCCTGCTTCTCCCCCTACTTGTGCTCTCTCTCTGTCAAATAAATAAATAAAATCTTTTTTTTTTTTTTTTTTAAAGTAAGATATGGAGGAACAAAATAGGAGTTGACACTCTTGGCTCATAGTCACATAAGACTAATTTTTGAGCTGCACTCTGTCAACTTTTTATTGAGTATCTGCTATCTTCCACATATCAGATCAGGTTCTTTAATTCCCTTAATTCTCATAATAACTTCGTGGGGATAGTTTATGATTTCAATCTGAGAAGACTGAGAGTATAATAATTTATCCAAAATTATGGCAATAATAATTATTGGAACACAAATCCAAATGTTTATGTTTCCACAGGGAAGGTGTATTTTGTTTCCTATTGCTGCTATAACAAATTATCACAAATTTAGTGGCTTAAAATGGCACACATTTATTCCCTTACGATTCTGGAGGTCAGAAGTCTAAAATCAAGGTATTGGCAGGGTTGGTTCCTCTTGGAGACTAAAGGGCAGAAATCATTGCCTGGTTTTTTTTTTTTTTTTTTTTTTTTTTTTTGACTTCCAGAGGCCACTTGCATCCCTTGGCTTGTGACCTCTCCTGCATCACTCCAAACTCTTGCTTCTGTCTTCACATCTCCTGCATTGGTTCTAATCTCCTGCTTCCCTCTTATAAGGACTTTTGTATTAGACAGCCCCCCCCAATATTAGATGGGCTCCCCCATCTCAAGATCCTTAACTTGTCTCATGTGCAGATTCCCTTTGACTGTGTAAGGTAACATGTTTGCAGGTTCTGGGAACTAGGAAGTAGACTTTGGTCGGTGGAAGCGGAACATTATTCTGCCTATGGCAAGGGGGAGCGGAGGGAGGGGTTTTGAGCTGGGGAGGCAAAGGTGACCATACAGAAGGGAAACCATGATAGTCCTCTGCGGCTGATGTGGGACAGGGAGAGGGGGTGGGGACAGGCGTCCCTCCACATGCTGAGACTTCAGTGGAGGATGCCTGAGGAGAGCAGTTCTCAATAGGAAGGTCCATCACTAGAGGGGTCTTGGGGTTGCCCGGAAGCTGTAGGGTCTAGAGACAGATAGCCAGACCAGTTCTCTGCAACAGCATCTCGTACCTAAAGAAGAAGCCATAAAGGTGACGGGCATCCTGTAGACATGCCCACCTACTCCCCTCGGCTTTCTGGAAACATATCAGCCAGGATTCTTGTGTGACCTCATAGAGTAGGGGAAGGGGTCCCCCCAACAGATGGAGATTGAACATCGGGTTGAGCTAACCAGGGGGGATTGAAACAAGATGAGATAGCATCATGTTTAGGAATTTTAAAAGGAATATGGCATCGGACCTCAGTATCGTGGTTTTAGAGTCCTACTCTTGGAGTTGCAAACTTCGGCCAGGGCCACGGGAGGTGGAGGGGCCGCGGAGGGCAGAGAACAACGTGTCTTCAGCCGGTGTGCTCCTAGCTACCTCCACCACCAGGACTGAAGTTGAAGAACATCCATCCCACTTCCAAATGCTCCTTCGCTCAGCAGCCAAACCGAAACCCAACAACCTGCTAGCGAGTCAGGCTCCTTCGATAGTGCCTGAATGACAATAACCGCATTAATAAGTATATCCAGCAGGGGGGCAAAAAGGTGGTAGGGTATTCCCGAGAGGAAAATTAATTTCTTTTTATAATCCGCCGTAGTTTATTTCACATATTCATGACCCGCCCAGTATGTTTTTTCTTTATGACGAGCCATAAAAATGACAAAATACATTAGCCAAGTTCTTCGTTTCTGCTAAAATGACCATATTCAAAAATAATAACAGAGACTTGTATCAGCGATGCAAAAGATGCATGAAGTAATTGGGGCTTAATTTGTACACAAACTGTCAAGGCAGTTTTCCTCACGGCCTGCATCTTCTGAATTCATTAGTCTCTAATTACGGCCAGTGGGGACCAGTAGTTAGAAGGTTAAAGAGGTTCTGACAGGCCTAATCATTGCTCAGGAAGCTGAAAATGTATGCAAAGTCTCAGCAGATGGGGTGAGAGCAGCTTCTGCCAAGTGATAACTGTTATTCCTTTGCACCTCCAAAGCTGTCATCCTAATAGGCACATTTTAAATTTATTAATGCTCTAGTTACAATGCATACACAGTCTCTAATGGTATGTCATTCTGAGTATATAAACTGAGCAATTAACACATATTACCTGGTAATGGTAAAATTATTTGTTGCCTGTTTGATTTTTTTCTTTTTTTTCTTTTCTTTTTTTTTTTTTTTTGGTTGTCTCCTGTTACAATAAGAATTGTCCCAGGAAATCTTCCCTTTGTTAAAATGGACGCAAAGCTACACCGAAGATGGGTTTCTCTTTCTAGCTGGGTATCGCCATTGATCTGAATGCCTTCGTCCAGCCTTTCTGTGCTCTGATCTGTCGCGTCCGTCACGGACTTCTGACCTCCAGTGTCAGGATCCAAGAGTGAAAAACCACTTGAGTTGAGATGCTTCGTCGGACTTTTGGAAAGAGGCAGAGAACTCCAAGTTGGGATGAAATGCCCCTTCAAAGTGAGAAAAGACCGAAGGTCATAGTTCTTGTTCGTGACTTTACCCTAAGTCCTAAAAGGAGAGGTGATGTGTACGTTGCAATTTCTGATTCGACAGTCATCAATATCTTACACTTCTGTGGTGGCCTCCCTGACTTCAATCTTGATTGCTTTAAGGCTAACTAATCACCAGCAAGCAGGGTATGTGTGTGCGTGTGTGTGTGTGCATGTTTAACAAACGAGGTCTCTTGTCTTTCCTGTGACTATAGCCATGACATGGGAAGAGCCTTTAATTAAATGCAGCACTTAGCGCAACAATTGTTTGCATGTAGGAGGCCACAGAAATGGAGACAGCTGGAATGGATAGTCCCTAAATTGTAGGCTTTGTCAGGACTACAAGATTCATAAGCGGTCCTAATAGCATGATAAGGTGTTAATCTCAGCAACAGAGCAATTATCTGTCCAGTGACTGACCGCCACTCTCTGTAGCCACTAGCCCGTGGCAGTTAATTGATTTACACTGTATAGAAGTCATATAACAACAACAACAAAAAAATGTCACAGAGACTTTATGTTAATTAAAAACTGAGATTACATTTCCCTATGAGGTGATGTGTTTGAGATTTTCATACCACCCAGAAAAGATAGCCAACTATTTGGTAATAAGTTTTCTTTGCCTGAGACCCAATAACCCCTCATCCATCGTGGTTCCTTCGGTGGCTGGAAGAGCTGCCCCGGCTGGATAACACACTCGAGTTGTGTGACCTCGGACAAGTGTCCTCATTGCTCTGAGCCTCCGTGGCTTCATCTCCAAGGTGAGGAGTGAATTCTAGCCCATCTCTGACCTCCAAGATCTTTCTTGGTTCTGAGAGTCCGGGCTTCTCAGAGTCCATGGGCTGTGTAGTGAGGAAAGATGACACCACTGAGCGGGAGTCATAGTTCGGAGCAACTCAGCTCTTTCATCTTCTACTTCTCATTTCCAACTTGGAAGTTTAATCTGCTTTCTGACCATCCTGTTTATTTATAACTTTTTTTTTATATGTGCACAGTGGATTTTTTCCGGCCCCTTTGCTGTATTTTTGCTATACGATAAAGCTATTCATTTCCAGAGATTTAAAAAACCGTCTCAGCATCTCTTTAATGGGAAATCCAATGAAGAGAGTCTAGACAGGCCCTGCGGCGTCCGCTTACTTGGTGTGATGTGGCACTGTAGGGAGAAGGGGCCTCCTGGGGCCTCTGTGGATGGTGGATATGGGGGGTCTGCTCGTGTGGCCTCACCTATGCCTGTGAGAGTGGACCCCAGTTTGTGTCCCTGGTTTCCCAGTCTATGGAGCGGATGCACTGGGTGGACTGTTCCCTCACGTCTCTTTCAGCAGCAGCTTTTGATGACTCTCATTCATTCTGAGGAAAAGGAATTTTCTTGAAATTACAGCCTTTGAAGGTGTATGAGTTTAGAGAGAGAAAGAGAGGCCCCGGAAGCCGTTTATAGGAGCAGAGTCTGGCTGGGAAAGCCTAGCATTTTGTGGATGGCAAGTCATGGTGTAGGGCCATGAGTTACTCTTCAGTGAAAAGAAAAATAGTGGTCAAGATTAGTAGGCAAAGAAAGCAAAACGGTCGATTCCATTCTCTTGGTCTTGGAATCTACCATCCACTTGCCTGTCTTGGGGCTGCCTTTCCCCGACGTAAGCTCTCTTGGAAGTCGCCTCTGCTTGTAAGGTGAAGGGAGTGTGGCCACAAGGGACTGCTTTTACCCAGAGTCTTAGTTGTTACGCGTCAGCAGGCTTCCAGTGGAAGGTCTCAGGAACACGCAGGGGTCTGGGGAAACTGTTCCCAGCATCCTGCACTTACATTGACTTTGCCCAGTGACACACACGCCAAAGACCCCCGTCATGGAAGGTCCCTGTAACTGTGACCACTTCAGAGTCACATAGGCTCAGCTCACTGTTAATCTTAGCAGAGAAGAAAATTAAGAGTGTGCAGTAGCAATCTATCCACATAATTTCCAGACTCGGTTCTGGAGGCTGGTTCCTAGAAGCAGCGTAGAACCTGGATCCAGCCTGCCTCAGTGCCGGTCCTGGCTCTACCTCGTGTCCACACATTCATGGGCAGGATCCTTTGCTTTTCCATGCCTCAGTTTCTCTCTTCTAGGGAGAATAATGACACTTTTCCCCTAAAGCTGTTCTGAGGATTTAAGGAGTTAATGGATGGAAAGTTCTCAGGAAGTCCTGGTTGAAAATTTTGCTGTGGTCAATTCTGGACCATCTATGAGCAGGCTACGTATGGGTATGTTGTACAGCAGCAGAAGGCCCCGTACATGTTGAACTCCAGTGCTGTTAGCCCGAGAATGAAGCTCAAGATAACTTGAACAAAGAGCCCTCCCTTTTCATTTTGTACTGGATTCCCCAAATTCTGTAGCTACTTCTGTCCACAAGACTGTGGTGCTAAAATCTGAACTCTGTATACTGTTGACCCCAAGATGGCCAACCTTTGCATTACCTTGTTGAGAAAGGTCAGATTTTCCCTTAAAAGAATTTGGCTCAGACTTGAGCTAAAGTATATATTTTATGCACATTTGTGTGGGGTCAGTGATTACTGGTCTTTAGTGATATAATTTGTTCATTTCTATTTATGCTTCAAAGGTAGGATTGAACTTCTACCTTGCTCAACCTTCAAGTGAAGTGAGATCTTAAACTTTAAAAATTAAAGTATGATTCTGGGGCACCTGCGTGGCTCAGTCAGTTAAGCATCTGACCCTTGATTTTGGCTCAGGTCATGATCTCAGGGTTGTGAGATCCAGCCCTGCCTCTAGCTCTATGCTCAGTGGGGAGTCTGCTTGGGATTCTCTCTCTGCCTCAGAACAATCAATCTTTTAAAAAATAAAAGAAAAAATAAATTAAAGTGTGATTCTGAATTTCTTGTATTGGAGTGGCTGGGTGGCTCAGTCATTAAGCATCTGCCTTTGGCTCAGGTCATGATCCCCAGGGTCCTGGGATTGAGCCCTACATTGGGCTCCTTGCTCTGCAAGAAGCCCGCTCCTCTGTCTCCCACTCCCCCTGCTTGTGTTCTTTCTCTGGTTGTCTCTCTCTCTGTCAAATAAATAAAATCTTCAATCAATCAATCAATCAATCAGTCAATCAATCTATTTCTTGTATTAATTTCTCGTTGTTTTTTATAGATTCATCATTTTTTACCCTAAAGATGGAGATAATATAAGTTCTCTGCATTCTCTAAAGTGCCCTTGATAGTCTTGGCAACTAGTGATTAGTTAGGAAATAATTTTAAAGTTACCCAATAAGATGATCGCTCACCTTGTGAGGGATGGTGAACGTCTCTGGAAAACAGTGAGGTGGATATACAATCAGCCCCTCCTCCCATCACATATGTTGACTGAGCTCAGTTCATGAGCTTTGATTAAAATTTAAAAGCCAGGTTGGGGGTTGAGGGGTGCTGCGGTGAGTTTTTGTGGAAATTTCCAGCAACCATTCCATAAAGAAAAAGGGCTCTTCCTCATAACATTCTACCATTGGCCCTTATTAAATCCCAGCCTAGGAGAGCTGGAATGTGGAACTTGAGAAATCATTTTCTCGCCACCTCATTTGCATTTGAAGAGAATGATTCCACAAAGGTAGAGTTATCTGAAAGTCACACAGTTCGTTGGTGTTTAACAAGGGTTCACGGTGTCCTGGGTCATGGGATGGCGGGTGGTCCATGTGGTGGGCAGAGTCGCAGGGCACAGACGGGCTACCTCGGGCAACCCAGTGTTGATGGGCCAGGAGTAGTATGCAGAATGCGCATTAACTATTTCACAGAACAATGACAAGAACATCTCAGTCCCAAATGAGTTTCCATCTCATACACTAGGAGATGGAAACTCATTTGGGAGAGGAGAGGCTTGAGATTCCTTCAGCTCGTGTTTCTCCCTCCCAGCTCTCATCTTCATTTCAGCCGCACGTTTTGTGGGAGACTGCGCTCTAAGTGTGCCTTCAGATCTTTCTGTATTAACATTTAGACCAGCAGCCTTCGCACATGATATCGGAGTATCGGCAGTCTTTGCTTCCAGCGCTGTGAAAGGTAAGTCCTGTCTAGCTGTGAGGAGGGGACCTGGGGGTGATCCCCGGAAGCATTTGATGATTCCAAAGGAAGGGTGGCATGGAAGTCAAGCATATTATTGATGCTTCAGAGCCTTGACTAGAACCCAGGAGTCTGACTTCCCCAGATGCCTGGCAACTCCTTTTGAAATTGGTTCCATTTATCTTTTTACTTTTTCTCTTACTTGGAGAGACATCCCCCCCAACCCCCTTCCCTTACTCCTTCTCTGGTCGGGCACTGCCTGGAGGGGGCAGAGGCCTGTTGGGAGCAGGGCCCCAGTGTCTCCTGTCCGTTCTCCCCTTGAGAAAGGCAGCAGGCCCCAGGCAGCCTGTTTGTACCACTACCAACAGAGCAGGATGCGGGCAACAAAACACATGGGGGAGGGATTCCTCATTTCTTGGCAGAGTAGATGCTGTGATTTTTTTTTTTTTTTCCAGAAGGCACATATCTTTAGGTGCCACCTGTCAGGTGAGGGGGTTAAGAACCTGGGCGTCTGGACTCCATTTACCAGATGGAGCTGAGCTAACAAGTGAGGTGAGGGCGGGGGGTGGGGTGGGTGGGTAAGTTAGTGGCTGTATAAATTCGGTTGCTCACTTGAGGGTGTGAGGCAGACACAGCCCTACAACTGGGCTGGGAGAGAGGGCCTGCCATGAGGGAGGCAAAGGGCTCTCACAGCATCAGTGAGGGAACAGAGCCTTATGGCATGACCTGATGACAGTTTTTCGTGCAATCGTATTCCATTAGTAGGCGTGGGGATCCAAGAACTTTCTCACTGCCACCTTGGATGTCCCTAATGTTTGTTGACTTTGTGCTTATGGTGTTCTTCAGAGCTTTGAGCAATCCAAGCTAAATCTTGATAGGAGTGAGGTGCCCCCTCACCTCAAGCTCAAAGCTGACGTTGGGAGGGTAGTGGCTCCTGAGGTCCTTTTCCAAAACTAAAATCTCAGAGATATCTGGCCCTTCCTCTAACCAGCTGTGTAAACTTTGAAGCTACTTTAGTCCCTTTTGTACCTCAGTTTCCTCAACTGAATGTGAGGAATGTGATGTGAAATTCATACCTGCCTCACAGAGCTGTTAAGTCATCTAGACATAAGGTAAGAAATGTGAAAGAGCTTAGAATAGTGCTTGGTGCTTTGTAAGATATTAAAGAAAGACTGTGATTGTTTTTACCATTATTGTCGTGTGTGCGTGTGTGTGTGTGTGTGTGTGTGTGTGTGCGTGTGTGTGTAATAACCAGCACCAGAGATGCCATAGTTCCTGCATGAAAAACAAAGTCTTAATGCTTTGGATAGACAGAATGGAAGGAGAGAAATTGGCCCCTTGCTCTGGAATTCTCCACCCTGATAGGAAAGGTTATCCTACTTAAGGAAAATTCCTAAAATGACAGTCATTCAGAGGCACACTCCTTTAGTCCCATATCATTCTTACACTGCTGGCCCAGTTGGTCAGTCACCAAGTGTCCTTTGGGCTCTCAGAGGGTATAGAGCTAAGGGTCTTGTGCATTCATTTACCAGTTCATTCATTCATTTAACGAGTATTTATTGAGTGTCTATTATGTGCCAGGCACTGCAATAGAGCACTGAGCTAGACGACAAAAATCCTTGCCCTCAGAGAATTTAGATTCTAGTTGAAAGACAGACAGTAAACACACATGCAATTATATAATATAGTATCATGTGGCGAGTATATGATGTAAAGCAGGGTGAAGGGATAAGTATTACCTGAGAATGGGATGGGCTGGGAAAGCCCTTCCAGAAGGGGCAATATCTGAACAGACCTGGGGATGAGCAGAGCAAGAGTGTTAGAGCAGAGGCAATGGGACTTACGAAGGCCATGGGGTACCTTGGAGTGAAAAAGGCAAAGGAGATGAAGGTCGAGCCAGGCAGGGGCCAGAAAACAGGGCGAGGAGTTTAGATTTTGTTCCGGGTGTGACGGGAAGACACTGGAGGACTTGGAGAGGAGACGGTGGCATGATATGACCCATGGTTTGGAAAGATCACAGTGACTTCAGTCCAGAGACTAGATGACAGGATTATAGGGGGTCCCAGAGGCAGAGCAGGAGTGAGGATGTATGCCATTGCATTAAATTAATCTAGGTGACAGCCCCAGGAGGTCCTAGTGGGATGTGAGAAGAGAGGTAGCGCTAATGGACTGTCTTCTGCAGCACGAGAGAGAGAGAGAGAGAGAGAGCAGACTTTGAGAGTCTTGATCCAAACAATTGGAAGAATGAAATTGTCCTGAGCAGAGACAGGGAAGACGGGAAAGGAGCCCACGTGGCAAGGAAGGCAAATCCCTGCTCTGAATCCCTCGTGTTCAAAATGCTGACTAGACATGGAGGTGGAGGTGTCCGGTAGGAGCCAGATAAGTAAGTCTGGAGCTCGAGGAGGTCAGGAAGTGGAGGCACAGATCTGGGAGTTAGCAAGGACGTAGCATTGGGCACGACCATTGAGACAGCCATTTCATAGGTGAAAAGACTGAATATCACATTTCTTATGATTCCACCTGATCTTTAAATCCATCAGTGAGAGAGATCGAGGAATAGAGAAGAGGTCCAAAGGACAAAGCCCCGAGTTACTCCATCTATTAGGAGTCAGGAAGAGAAGGAAGACCCAGCCAAGGAGTGTCCTATAGCAAACCAGGAGCTTGTGGCCCCTGGAAACCAAATAGAGAATGGGCTTCAAGGTTAGTTAGAGTATATATTGTATTTCAGGCCCACCATCTTCATCCCTAGCCTTCCTCTCTGGCCCAAGCACCTGCGAATCCCCCATAGGCAGAAGGGGCACCACAATGGGGAAAAGTCTGCAGAAACAGGGAACGCAGGTCAATCTCGCTCTCACTTTTTCCTCCAGAATGCTCCCCCTTCGATTTTCCCTTCGTAGTCAGCTGTCCTTCTTGAGCTCCATTTGTCTCCGTCACCTGCTCCCCAGGACTTTATCCCTCTCTGGGTCCCTTGCCGACCGGCTCAGTGCTGGGCACACACTGGGCTCCATCCATCCAGCCCTCCTTCACCCTATGGAAGCCCAGAGAGAAACAGACACTGCAGAGAAAACATTGTTAATCTTTTACCCAAAGCCCACCCCGCAGTAACATTCCTTATTTGTGCTAACTGTGGGCAGTCAGTGTGATAAAATCACATACTTGCCCGGAAATATGCTGTTATGTAAAAACGTTCGAGACTAGCTCTAGGTTCCAGTCTTTATTTTCTCTCCCTCTTCCTTGTATCCATCTCTGGAATCTCCTTCCCTCACATACCCAAGCAACCTAGCCAACCACCGGCGCCTTGCTACCCCGTGAAGACATCTTGTCCTTCCCGCTTCTCGCTCCTGGTCCCCAGACACTCCTTCCTCACAGTTCTTGGGGCCACTCAGACCTCATTGTCTTTATCATTCATCCCCCAGAAGGTGAAGTGACCAAGAATAGGAAATGCACACCTGCTACTGCTGGAGGTCGAGTGGCTTCCTAGGAGACCAGCATGGGAGGGAATGGAGGTAAGCCACTGCTCTCAAAGTAAGGAGCTGGAGAGAGATGGCCCTCCACGGAGAGTTCTGTTCATGTTAACACTGTCATTTGGGAAAAATAGGACAATAGCACTCGGTGTCTCTTGAGGACAGCCTCTTCATGATAGGCTTGGGCCAGAGAGGAAGGCTAGGGATGAAGATGGTGGGCCTGAAATACTTGCTGCAGGGCAGGGGGCTTGGGAGGTGGAGTTTTCAAAGTCTGTCAGTTCCCACTAGGCAGGTAGCTGACAACACAACTTCAGTAGAAGGCGGCTCTCTGAACTAGTTTGCTCTCACCCCAAAACACATTGAGGGATTCAGGTTTCCCAAGGAAGGGCCAGCATGACTCCTCTCCCCTCGGCCTTGAGGGACCTTTGCTCCCGTGCTACTGTGTGTGGAAATGCTAGAGTTCCGCTCTCAGAGCACATTCCCCAAGACGCCAAGTGCACCTGAGAATGCCTATGGGCTTCTGCCAGTCAGAGATTTGGTTTCATGTGTCTCATTGGCCACAGCCATGTGTGGGAGGGAGGTGACCTAGGCAAAGCGACAGACTTCATGGAGGTTATCCGATGAAGGCTGGGCCCCCAACTATAGGCACATAAGCTATGTTAACCTTGATGGCACAGTCATGCGTACTCCACTGGGAGCCTCTGCCAAATTCTAGAAGGGAAGAGAGAGAGGGAGAGAATGAGAGAGAAAGAGAATAGAGAGGTCCACTGCCGCTCCTCTGAAGGGTCTCTACTTTGTGCCATTTGTTTCTCTTCTGAGATTGCTCTCCTTTTCCCCCAGGGAGACCGGGAACTGTCCTAAGGCAGACTTTTTCCAGGAAGAGGCCAGAGTCCCCCTCCACCCAGCCAGGGCGTCTGTTGGAGGCCTGCTCAGGTTCAGATACACTTACGTATGGAAAGGCAGGGAGGATGGAGGAGTCCAGACATCGCTGGGCATCGCTGTGCGGGGGTCGAACCATCCTTGCCTACATCAGTGCTATCTGCTGATGCTTTTCTTGTACAGACCACATCAACTTCAAGCCAGTCGTCCAGGACCCCCTTGGCATATCGACCAACTGCCTGCCTTCCCTACCGTTAATCAGTGTCTGCTAATTAGGGAACAAACAGTTGCTTATCTACCAACACCCGACCCCACAGCAGCTAAATGAATCACTCTGATGAAAAAACTAATTGTTTATCAAATCCTATTTGCGTCTCTTTTATATCCCCATTTCCTCTAGATGTGATGACTGCAAGTGGTACGGTAGAGAGTATAGGAACTTTCACCTTGAAGAGCACAGGGCTTGGTTCTATTTCTGGACTGAGACAACAGCAGCACAGATGCTAATAATTCCTCAGCTCAAGGAGCATTTTCTACTTGCCAGGCTCCTTGCTCGGGACCTCACATTCATTATCTCATTGAATTCTCACAAAAATCCCTTGAAAGTAAATATTCTTTTCTTCATTTATATTTAAGGAAACGAACAGTCAAGAAAGTTTAAGTCAGTCCACTGAGATCACACAGGTGGTGTATGAGTCCTGGGTCCTCTTAGTCCAGAGGTTCTCACAGTGTGGCCTCTGAACCACTGACATTCAAAGAACCTGGGCACTTTTTCACCTTCAGATCCCAGGACCCCCTCTTAGGCCCAGGGAATGGGAATCTTGAAATCTGCATTTGAAAACGCATTCCCCAGGAGACTCATCTAGACACCAAATTTTGAGAATCACGATCTCTGGCCTTTGTTTTAAACACACTCTCTGATGGCAGTGGCCAAGGAGTCAGATGTAGGGGAGGGAGTGTGTGGCTAACCCTAGCAGCAGACCTGGCCTCAGCCAGCCAAGGGGAAAACTGGAGGCAGACTTGTGTTGTATTTTTCATTGAGCTTATGTTCTTTATTTAAACTCTCTTGACTTCTGTTTCCTCATTTGTCAACCAGGAGTGATACTCTTCTAGGCATATGTGAGGATCGAAGTAGACGATGTACAGAAAGTAGAAGAAAATGGTAGACGTCGAAAGCTCCCTACAAATGCCTGGGATGTTACTTGTGGGCTTGCGTGGAGCCTGGGGAGGCAACCAGGGTGCGGGCACATTGCTGGGTGCTTTGTGTGGAGACGGTGTAGGGAAAGAACAAAGAACTCTCTAGGAGTTGGTAATCTTGGAGATCGGTCCCACCTCCAATCCTTCAAAAGAAATCACTCCTTTTTGGCCAAGGAGGCACACTTTCTATCTGGTACTGGCCCCCACTTACCAAGCTGTTTCGCATGGGACCTAAGTGTGCTTTCTGCCTCAGTTTCCCCATCTGTTCAGGGGAGACAAAAGCGCCCGCTCCTCCATGGCCACGCTTGCTGTTGAGCCATAATAATTCCACGTTTCCTGTGTGCCAGGATCATCGTCATTCGTTTAATGCTCCCAAGAGCAATAGGAAGTCCGTACCTCAGACCCATTTTAGAGCCGAGGGGACAGACTCAGGGAGCTCGAGTCATCTGCCCCAGAGAGTAAGTGGCAGAACTCCAGGACTCGCACCAACCACACTCCCAGGAGAGGCGCTAGGAAAGGGTTGGGAGTACTTTGAGCTGTACTGAGGCCTCTGAAGAAACATCTGTGTTTGAAGCAAACTCCTTTCCCCTGGCCCTCTCCAACGCGGCCTAAGTTATTCAATTAGGGAGCGGAGTAATTGGCGGTGGAGAATGCCTCTAGCAGTGGTAATTACCTCCAGCGCCTTGTTGGAATAGTCAAGCTACATTTCAGTTTCTGCTGTAAAACCTTAATTATAATATAAACAGCTGCCCTTCAGCCCTCTGGGGCAGCCTCCCCCCCTCCCCATACGTCCCTTCTCTGGCCTCGGAATGGTGCCTTTCTCAGGAGTGGTCAGGGAAGGCCAGGAGTGGGAAGGGGCCTTCGGGAGGAGGGAAGCTAACACCTGTGTGTGTGTGACGGGGTTTGAAGGACTAAGCCACGGCGGGTCCCTGTGGGAGCTTCATGTTCACATGTGGAAGCCGAAGACACATCCCCATCTCTGCGCCCCTCACTGAGACTCTCTTCTGGACATGGGTCTCCAGAAGTGTGCAGAGGGCCTAGCACCATTTGGCTTGGATGGGGTTTAGCAGGACATAGTGGAGTTTTGAGGTGGTATTTCTTTCTGTTACTCTCCTATAAGGGAAAGCAGTTATTCCCTTCTAGCTTCTGACTGCACGGCCATGGACAGAGCCATAGCAAGTGCCCAGAGTTCTCTAGGTACTGTGCAGCTTGGCACGGTCAAAAGTGATTCCCTATTTAAACTTCACAGGGGGATTAACATCCCTATGTGGCTGTGGAGGAAAATGAACCTTTGAAAATTTAATCAGAGATAATTCTGGAAATGCAAATAACCCTGTGAAATACTTACATCCAGGTAGACTGCTGGAAATGAGTGAGATCTTTTTGCTCAGGAAGGGAGAGGCAGAGGGAGGGGGTGGTCACCACAGGGCATCTGAGGGGTCCCAGGACCAGGGGGTTGCTGAGGGGAGGAGGGCACGGGAACAAGAGAGGCTGAAGATGCTGCTTTGCTGGGCTCACAGGTTTGCCAAGGACGGTCCTGGTGTCCCGCAGGGGGATGACTGGCATTAGGGCCCACCCTGACAGGCCTAGGACGGCTTGACAAGGTAAGGAGTCAATGAGGTGAGGCAGGGTCATCTGATGGGCCCTAAAGGCTCTTCAGTTTTTGTGGGCCAGATGGAACCATGTGAGTCCTAAATGGCCCTCCAAGTGCAGTCAACAAGACAATCCCCTGAAGAGCAGGGAAAATTATTTAAACTTCTGTTTTCTGTCATTCCTTCTTTGACATTTCTGGTTTCCACATGTTTTATAGCGGGCATAGATACAATAGGACATTTATCCCAGTTATGTACAACCCGGTGTGTGTGTATACCTAAGGACATATACTACCGTGCTCAAAAAGGTTTTACAACTTGAGGTGTATGGTCCAAAAGTTTGAAATCTACTGGGCTGGGTGCTAACATGGTCCCCTGGATTTCTAGCTCTAGGAAAACCCATGTTCGAGGGGGTAATGGCTTCCTGGCTATGTCGATGGCTTGAAGCAGCGATAATGATTAGTCACGGAGTACCTCCTATTTAATCCTGCGGGAGCAAGGCTGTGTGTCCAGAGCATGAGGCAGGACTACCTGGGTTCAAGTCCCTGCTCAGTCATCTGCTGTGTGACTTGGGTAGTTACTCAGCCTTTCTGTACTTCCGTGTCTTCACAGCATAGGGTAGCTGTGAGTTTGACATGAGGGAGCCCTCGGAAAGAGCTTCTAACCGTGCTTGACCCTGAGTAGTCATCCTGTAAGACTTTGTGAAGCAGGGGAAGGAAGGATAAGGAAGTGGAGAGTCAGGGAGGTGAGTGCAGGAGCGGACACCCTAGCTCCCTGTGGCTGATCCCAAAGCCCTTGTATGGGGACCCACAGTGGAAACTATTCTAAGATTTTACCAACAACCGGAGGGACCTGGGAAGATGTATTTGCTTCTGCTTCTGTGAATGTCTGACTCTGAGCCTCCTAGCTGCGCACGCCTGTTCCATTCCCCCAGCCAGTGCAGAGGAAGGTTGATGGCACCTTTGGGTGCTGTCCTCTTGGGGGGAAGGTGTCCCTCAACTGGCCCTCGCTGCCATCAACCCCCATGGGTGTGCTGCTGCATCTATCCATGCTCCTTTCCCCAATCCCTGCAGTGCCTTTACTCCGAGAGGAGGATTCTAGAGCCTTCTGGAATGGCAGGCCAGTAGGAGTGTTACAGAAAGGAAAGCGCTACAAAGGAGTCAGCAAAGAGTGTGCACCTGGGGGACGCTGGCCGGGTGGAGGGCCTGGTCTGGAACTCACAGCAGTGCCTCTTCCTTCCGCCGTTCCTTCCTAGTCCTTGGTATCATGGCCACACGGTCTATTTCTGTATAAAATCCAGGAGCAGGATATCTTTGCTCTAAAGACCTTGAACAATCTGGAGAGGTTTTAGCCATTTACTGGGCATCTCAGGTTGCTCTGACCCTGGCCTCTTGCCCCGACGGCAGCTTCTGGGTGAGTCTGAGCCTCATTCAATCTGTAAATGGCTTCAGATCAGCGCTTGGAGGAGGGGAGAGGAAGAAACCGCGATGAGGCGGGGCACCTTTGCCACGGACACCTAGAAACAAACTTGCTGGGTGCAGGTCGCTTGGGGACTGGCAGTCCAACTATCACTCTATCTCCTGTAAACACAAGAGAACAGATTCCCTGCCTCCCTCCCCCTGAAGAGCACAGCCTCCAGGGGGCTTTCTGAGGGTGTTTGGTGGAAGCAGCCATCAGAAAATAGCAGTAAGCGCAGTTTGCAGAAACAAAAGGAAACTTTTAATGTTTCAAGACCCCGAAACGATGCACTTGAAACTGAAGTCTCGCATTAGGACTTAGATTCAATTCCTGGAGTGGCTTTTTGTAGTTTTTAGTTTGTGTTCTGACTGCAACTTTATCTTCTCCATCCACTTCTGGAAGGGCTTTTGTGCAGAGGAGAAGGAGGCAGTCCCTGCTTGCTGGGCGTGGGGCGGGCTCGCCAGCTTCATCCTGTCGGTTCTCTCCGGCGGCTGATGGGACGGACGAGAGAGCCCTCTCAGGAGACGATGAAAATGGTGTTTTAAGAAATCCTCTGCCAATAAAAAGTTACTCACAGACTTATAAAGCCTCTCTCCGTGTCAGTTTTCTTAACCTCCTGATCTCAACTGTCCAATTATAGGTTTACAAACCCTCAGGGACTCCCGTCTTAAGTAAATAGAAGAGGAATGGTCACATTCGGTGTGAGCTAAAATCCCCAAGGCTAGTAGTAGGAAAAGGAGCTAGCTGTTAGGTCTTTCATAAAACCAGTCCCCAAAGTATAAAGGAGAGTTCCCTCAAGACTTGCCCTATGGACTCCCTTTCATGGGCTGGTTCATATTTATAAGCCAATTTGTCTGGAAATAAATCTCTTTAACACACTCAACTAACTCCAAGAGGTGTGTCCCAGGAGGACCCATCTTCCTCAATGAACTGTCTCAGGGAGGCTTATAGCAGGCTTATAGCAGACTGCATTGTCAGTCCTGGAACTTCCAACTTCAGGGAGAAAAAAAAAAAAAAAAAAAAAAAAATATATATATATATATATATATATACACATACACACACAATTACTGTATATATATTGTTATATAATATAATATAATATAATATAATATAATATAATATATATTATAATATATTATATTGCCACCCCAGCTGGTACTAATTTCTTTGCTTTGTCTTACCCATCTATCTATCTATCTATCTATATGAAATTTATCTATTTATGTTTGTATGTCTATCTACCAACCATAGCCTGCTTGGAGACGGGGACCACATGGACTTCAAGGAACTGCCACATTGAACGCCGACACCTAAAACAGAAGTCTTCATAGATCTGGTTAAGGAGATGGCAAGAAATCGATTTTTGTCACACAAGCCTGAAGCTCCGTAAAGGACCATCTGACCTGAGATTAATTCGGACGCAAGTTGGACTGTTTGGCCACCATGGCGTCCTCCACGCGGCCACAAAAGATGGTGTGAAGATAGGAGGTTTTCTCCCTTCCTCCTCTCTTTCCCTTCTCTTCTCCTCTCTCCCAGCTTCCCTCGCTCCACGAGTGTGTGCACAGCTCTCTCCCTCTACCTCTCGAGAGTTAAAAAAGCGCATCCCCCCAAAGTTAAAATGGAGCTTTGGGAGAACATTGTCTTTTGGTGCTGGTTGGTTGTGTGGAATTTTGGAGCTTGTACAACCGCATCCCGAAACTGGAGGCATTTTTATTACCTATTTTTATTGAGATATAATTAACATAAAATAAAACTCTCTGCAGAGTTGTTTCCAGTCATAACTTTAAAGAACACATGAAAGTGCCTTTGTGCCAGGCTCAGCGTTGATTGGATTATAGATACGCCATAACCACTGAAGCCACTTTTTTATTTAAAAACTTCAGTAAGGGCACCTGGGTGGCTCAGTCAGTTAAGTGTCTGCCTTTGGCTTAGGTCATGATCTCAGGGTCCTGGGATCAAATCCCATGTTGGGCTCTCTGCCCAGTGGGGAGCCTGCTTCTCCCTCTCCCTGCCATTCCCCCTGCTTGTGCTTTCTCTCCCTATTAAATACATACATACATACATACATACATACATACATAAAATTGAAAAAAAAATCTCTCAATAGCTCCTCATTTCCTACAAAACATCCTAAAATCTAAAGCTCAGAAATTTATACCTCCTAACAACTCAGTCCCCCTCTTCTCTCTAGTCTTATCTGCAGCTACCATTTCGGACATATATCACTCATCAGATAAAACTGATCACTAGGAACTTCCCTGTCTCTTAAATTTTCTCAGGCAGGTCCATTCTGGCCTATCAATGCACTGGCCATTCCTGGAAGTCAGAAACCAGTTCTTCCACGGGGCCCTCCAGGTGCCCTCCCGACCACCCCAGCTGGTATTAATTTCTTTCCTTTGTTTTATTTCCTTATACTGTGTTGCTTCTAAGGTAGTTACCATATTCTATTTTATATTAACTACTTAGGACTAGCTCCCTTCATTTGCATAATTTTGATAAAGAGTTATTATTGAGCTTCTATAATTTGTGGGCAGCAAGTTAGTCATGGGGAGGAGCTGGGCAGAGGTACAGAGATAAGGGAAACCGTGTTTTCTCTGGAAGAGCAAATGGCTTGGTGGGATCCTTGAGATTGGAAGCCTCGCTGTGCTCAGTTCTGTGGTTTATCTCCAGTGTCTAAAATGTCCCATGCACCCAATGTTTATAGCAGCAATGTCACAATAGCCAAACTATGGGACGAGCCTAGATATCTATCAACAGATGAATGAATAAGGAAGATGTGGTGTATATAGACAATGGAATACTATGCAGCCATCAAAAAGATGAAATCTTGCCATTTGCAATGACATGGATGGAACTAGAGAATATTATGCTGAGAAAATAAGTCAATCAGAGAAAGACAATATCATATGATCTCACTGATATGAAGAATTTGAGAAACAAAACAGAGAATCATAGGCAAAGGAAGGGAAAAATGAAACAAGATGAAACCAGAGAGGGAGACAAACTATTAGAGACTCTTAATCTCAGAAAACAAACTGAGGGCTGCTGGAGGGGAGGAGGGTGGAAGGAATAGGGTGGCTGGGTGATGGTCATTGGGTACGTGCTATGGTGAGAAAAAAATTAATTAATAAAAAAATTAAAAAAAAAAATGTTCCGTGCATACCAGATATAGTTGCTAGTAGAATCAAAGAGTGTTAAAGGTAAAAAATGATCAGAGTGTTAAATGTAATTTCCTCATTTAGCTAAAGAGAAAATTAAGACTTGAGCAGGTTAAAAAACATCCAAAATTGCCAGTGACCTCAAAATTATGAGTAGAGTGCTCTAACTGGGCACAACCAAACCAGAGTGAGTCCGGATGGGAAGATCAGGCATGTAGACTGGTGGTAGCATTTCCCTAAAATTCAGAAGAAATCTCTTGATCGTAAGGCGTCCATTTTTGCCCATGGAAATAAACATCATCTCCCATGAGGTGTCACTTTTGGCCAATACTCTCATGTTAGTACTCATAAAGCAGCCATATTCTAGACAAACTAGTAGCTGAAATTTCTTTTTTTTTCTCTCTCTTATAATGTATTGTCTGAGTCCCAACAAGGAACTCCATCCCAGGACCCTGGGATCATGACCTGAGCAGAAGGCAGACGCTCAACCGGCTGAGCCACCCAGGTGCCCCCAGCAGCTGAAATCTCAAAACTACTTTCCCTCTACTTTTATCAAGGGAGATAAAACAAACAAGGAGCTCTACTGATAATGAGAATTAGTTACAAAAAATTATTTTCAAGAGAATGTGTCAGGGAGAAAGCAGATTCATATCCGGCTTGTTTATGCTCCCTGTGGACAGCCTCACTGCGTCCTGGTCTCTGGGGTACAGACTGCTGCTTTAGGGAAAGATTGCTCAGGTGCCTCCCAAATCATCAAAAAACCACAAAAGATTATACCGTGATGAGTATACTTTTGATATTGAAAATATTGTCCTTATCTCTAGTTTCTTGACAATCAGTTATTGGTGAAGACACATGGTCACTTTAGCCAACTAGAATATTCAGTTGAGGGGTGCCTGGGTGACTCAGTGGTTTAAGCCTCTGCCTTCGGCTCAGGTCATGATCCCGGGGTCCTGGGATGGAGCCCCACATCAGGCTCAGCGGGGAGCCTGCCTCTCCCTCTCTCTCTGCCTGCCTCTGCCTACTTGTGATTTCTGACTGTCCAATAAATAAATAAAACTAAAAAAAAAATTCAGTTGATCTTCTTTCATAATTCGAAGCTGTAAGAGTTTGTTGAACTCTTCTATTTCAAGTCAGCTCTTTTGTTAGACACTCTGAGTAGCAATTCTTAGCCTCTGTCTGTGGAGTCCTGAGAGGTTTACGAAAAAGCTTCGGAAGCATGTGAACCCGCTGAGTTCGTGTGCAAAATTCAGTTATCTGTTCATTTATGTTCATTTTTCTAAGAGTGAGTCCATGGCTTCCAGCAGCACTGTGGTGAGATATAAGTAGACCTTATGTCAGGACCCTGGACGAAGAGATGTGTTCACCTTTACACACCTGTCACAGACTCTACACATGTTACCAGACGTTAGTCAATTTCTCCCAGAATGTTGTTAGTGTTAGTCCAATGGTGGATTTCTGGCTCCAAAAAAGTCCCTCCAGATGCAATTCTGTTCTTTGTGTTGTTGTTTCATTTTATTTTGTGTGGGGAGAAAGCTCCCTCAGACCCTGGACCGGCAGAGCATCCACATTCTCCCCCTCCCCCAAGATGCAAATCCCTTCTCTCATTTCTTTCCTCCACCACCTTAATTTTTCCTTCCTGCTCTTTGACTCTTGTGCTCCAGATTCTCCCTGTCTCTTCCTCCCTCTGCTTCTCTCGTTCCCTCTCAGCTCCTTCCCCCTGCCCTTGGCTGCCAGCCTGCTCTGTCATTCACAAGAGAGCAGCTGGCATTGGCTGGGAGAACCGGGCTCCTTGGATTTAGATGGCCCCGGAACAAGGCAAGGACTTTGGTCTCTGGGCTCCCCAATAGACTGAACAACAAAGCCATGGTGAAAGAAGGTGTCTTCTAAGAAGTTCACATTACGGCCCGTAGTGAAAGAGAATGGTGATGTTGTTACAGCCGCCGGTTTCTTCCCATTGTCTTCCTTGTCAAAAACATGCCCCCTCCAAAGGGAAGGGATGCGTTTCAGTACAATTTGAGAATGTTCAGTAACCCAATATTATCTTCATTTCCCTCCTTGTTTCATGTTACTTTCTGATCCTTGAGTTCTCCCAAGTTCACAGCGGTCCATGACATTACGGTGACTCGCTAACTCTCCCATTATACTTACAGTCAATGGGAGAACAATAGATTGTGTTATTCTGTATTTCGCCTCCCTGTCACTCAGTGTTTTATCTCCGTTGATACCCCGGGACCAGACACAGAAACCAAAGTAGGTTGTCTTGTCTTCAGCGAATCTTGAATGCCTTTTGTTTGGAGAAGCGTTTTGTATTCATCAGTCAACCGAGGACTCATCCTGAGGAAGCCCTCAGTCAGCACACGGCCCCACGTGAAAAAAGGGATACTCGGGTTGTAAAATATTCATAGCAAAAGGTACCTCAATCATGTTCACCTTTTGGCCCCCCGAGCCCCGACGGATCGCCAACTGTAACCTGCAAATCTTGCGGACGTGAACATTTCCTGGATGAAAGGAGCTGCCATGTCTCCGATCCACGTTTGATATTAAACCTATTCACACGGGCCCATTTATCTTCCCACTCGATCTGCCGACAGGCTGTGTCAAACAGTTTTAATAAAAGTCCAAAGGTGAAATGATAGTGATCAAAGTTTAACCCGATTTCTTCCCCCTCACCTTCCAGAGAGGTAATAGATAGCCTTTCTCCCCCTCCCGGACTGCCTCTTTCCCTGCCTCTCTCCCAGAACTTAGAGACAGCGCCGAGGCTGAGTTAAACGGCATGTTGTTTATGTTTCTGAACAGTAAAATCTTAACAAATCAATAAACTCATGTCCAAACAGAAAGTAACTGGAGAATATAATGGCTGTTAATTGGATGCAATCACTTGATGACTGTTAGGTGTTAAATTCAACCAGAAAATAGTCAGAAGAATCTGTAGTGATGCAGAGAGACAGAGGGAAGAGAGGAACGAGGGGGTCAAAGGGGGGAAGCGGCACTTAAAATACCACTTCCAGTAAAATCTGCTTTCTCGGGGATCCTGGTAAAATAAGAGCTAAAATAGTCAAGATTCCGGGGAAGCTCGGTTTTCAAGCAGATCTGGATTTCAGTGGCGAGGAGGACCTACCTCCATGATAAAGAATGTGGATGGGCTACAAGGAGAAAAAAAAAAAAAAAAGAAATTCAGTATCCCATGCTCATCACAGCTAGTTTATACCCTTTTCTGAGTACCTGTTGTGTGTCAGATGCTGCGTGGTGCACGGAACAGGCAAACCCAAGAGGGTCAAAACAAGGTCCAATGCACAGACTGAACTTTACCGCGCCCTTAGTCAAGGACTGGTCTCTGGGGTATGAATATGAATTCGGCCAAGTCTTCCCGCACAGGAGAAGACTTTAAGAAACAGTTTGTTCCAACTTCCCAGTGCTTTGGAAATGAGAAGGATTTAGGTGAAGAATGGCAAAGAGAATTCAACTCAAACAACGTCTGGGATAGACCCCAGGGGCTGCCTTCAGCACCGTAGTAGGAAGGATTTTGAGACTGTGTCTAGACTCAGAAGGAAAAAACAAAACAAAGCAAAACAAAACGAATCTATACTGAAGTCGCAACCTTTGCCAGTGCACAGGTGGAAAAGGACAGTCTTTGTCGTTCTGAGCTTAGACCCGGGGGTTCTTGGTTTCTGAATCTGTTTAAACCCCAGAACACAAGAAAAGCCTAAAAAAGGATTACAAATCCATTGACTTTGTTAGGAAATGTGGATGCTGGCTTCATATTCGGCTCCTAGAGATCTCTAGAGAGAAGGCTTCCTCCAATCTAATGAATAAATAAATACAAATAAAGCTTCACCTATGTTCAAGTCCTTGTGCCCAGGGAGACAGTCTCTTGGAAGGTAGTGATGAGGATGGCAGGAACTCGGCGCCGGACCCATCGGGGAGAGGTGGGTGCGTTGGTGCCCGGTGCCCAGCGCCTATCTGCAGCAAATCTGGCCCCAGAGAAGCAATAATTAAGCAGGTCATTAGTAAGCCTATAAAAGTACGGATGTGCAGCCACGCCCTGCCGTTAACTTCAAAAGGTGATCAAAAGGCAGAGATTCTTTGTAGCAAAGGAAAAAGCAATGGAAAAAATGAAGTCTCGTGACACCCAAGAGCTACCCGGGTCAGGAATTATTCAACAAAAGTCTACTCCAACCCAAGCAGACCAAGGGGTTTCCTTATTTGTTAGGTCTGTGTTCTTGGAATCTTTCCTGGCTTCGGCTGGCACTAAGGTCTGCTCTGCCCCCTAACTAGAGCAGGGCCAGGAGGCGAACAGGGTGCCCCCTAGGAGGCCAGCCGACCTGAGTGTCTCAGAGCTTGCCCTTTGGCCTTGGCCAAACCAAAGCTGTGAAGTGGCCTCTTTCATTTCCTTCCTTCGGGGCCCTTCCCACTCCCATGCCCAGTGACCGCAAAATGCCTGGTGTCTCCTTTGGGCAGGGAAGGAGAATCAATTAAATTCACTCACACGCAAATGTAGATGACCCAAATAGCCTCTTTAGGTTTATTCGACAGTTCGACAGTTCTCCAGAAAGAGGACAATCTTTAATGTTGGCATTGAAGACTGTGTGGCCCTTATGTGGGGACAATGTTTTAGGTTCTTAGAAAGTCTATTTTTTCTCGTCCCCCCCAAACCCTATTTCTCATTCAAATCAAGGTAAAGCTGCTCTTATCTGCGCTGGTGTAATGCAGACCTACAGCCCCAGGCCAGTGCCTGATTCTTCCAACTTCTATGTTCTAGGTCTAAAGTGGACTAGAATGGTTAGGCTAGAGCACGTTGGTCCCAGGACAACCTCCAGATCCTACCATTCTTATCTTGCCCCAAATGGTTTGGAGATGGCAAAAAAAAAAAAAAAAAAAAAAAAAAGGAAAAGAAATTTGAAATATCAGTAATTCAGAATGAGTTTGGCCAGGCTAAGACTACTCTAAGTGTTCATTTGGGAAAGTAGTCAGGATATTTTCATTAATTCTTTCTTCCCTCTGTCCGCCCTCCTGCCATCAACTGGAAATAACATTTCATTGGGTACAGTTTTTCATTTTTAGAAGACCTGAGTTCCTTCACTCCATTTATTTATCCAGTGGAGCCCTGATGTGATATAATTTTGAGGAAGGACAACACTGAGTTGGTGTAATTATTTCTTAATATTTAAAAGCTCCCTTGGTTAATGTGTTTTCGGGAACAAGCTGTTAAATCATTAGGGATGGTGTTTTGTGGCCTTTTTCTAAGCAGCGGCTAATGCTGGCTGGATCTGCCAGGCTTCCAGACCACCCCAGCCTGAGCTCCCCATTAGCACGTCGGTAATGGGTTGGTCACCCCCTAACAGGTCTGATTACTACGACTGTCTTTGATGGATGTGATCATAATTGAAAAATTTTATTTGAAAAAAAAAAAAAAAAAGAAAGAAAGAAAACCAAGGGAAGTTTCCCTGTCAGATTTTATGGTATGCTCTAGGAGCTGAGGGAAAGAGAAGAAACTTCTAGAAGCCAGATTCCATAGATGACCTTTCAGATGTGCTTGTTGGTTGCAAAGAAATAAATGGTGGCACGAGAGCAGTTTGAGAAGGAAGAACAGGATGAAAATCATTCTATTGTGGCTCCAGAGAAGAGAACCAGGAGGAAGTTCTGATGGACATGGTGAGAGGAACTTCCACTGGATTAAGAATACTTTCCCTTCTTTCCTTCCTTCCTTTCCTTTGTTCCTTCCTTTCAGAGAGAAAGAGAGAGCACACGAGCACATGAGAAGGGGAGAGGAGCAGAGGAAGAGGGAGAGGGAGAGAATCTTAAGCAGGCTCCTCATCCGGTGCACAGCCTGTCAGGGAAATTGATCTCATAACCCTGAGATTCATGACCTAAGCTGAAATCAAAAGTGGGATGCTTAACTGTCTGAGCCACCCAGGCACCCATCAGGATACCTTTTCTAACGGACAGGACTACCAAAGGACAGGAGGGGTCCTACAACAAGGAATTCCATATCATCAGTCCAGAAGAGTCAGGAAGAGCACTGCTCTCATGGAAGAAATTCCCATATCAATTAGGAAGTGGGAGTGGCTTACCTGTAAGTTTTTTCCTCACCTAATGGCCCCCTGAGTATTTTGTGATTCAATATGGAACTGGGAAAAAAAAAATAGGAGCCAAGCATTCAGGTTGAGTTACTGGTGGAGGGAGGGCTCACTTTCATGGATGATGGACAAACCTGTCGGTAGGAAAGGGGATCACAGTCTCCCTGCGCTGTCCTTGTGTGGGTCGTCTGGGTCCTGTGAGCAAAGAACAGTTCTCCTGGTGGGCTAGCATGGCTGAAGAAGGCAGGAACCACAAGCCTGGAAAGAACACTAGCCTGACCATAAGTGTCACCAGTTTTTCTGAACAGACACTAAAGCATTTCACAGTCTTCGTTCTTTTTTCTTTTAGTCTGGGAGCAGTAAATCTCCTTCAAAGATTCAGCCCCTGTGATGGTGGGAGGTGGCTTCAACTTTCATTAAAGTTTTCCTCGTTAACCATCGCATTTTGATCAGAATGGGGCTAAGGTCCTTCCACACCAATGACGGGACATGGTGGTTTCGTGACACTCGCAGTGAATCTCAGCCTGGCTATTGCTTCTTGGGGCTCTTTTTTCTCTCCTGGGTTTGGTGTTCTGGCAACTTCTGTCTCCACTCCCTCGATCTGAAGAGCTAAAGGGGAGTGCAGGCACTTCTGCTGAATCGGATCTCTCTTCATCCCCACCTGGTTCCTCTCTTGAAATGGCTGTCATTTTGTCATCTTTGTGACATCTTAATGTAGCCCCATCTGCATGGACTGATGACAATGATGTGCTTATGATATGCTTCCAAGAGGTCAAATCATATCCAAGGGACAAGGAAGGCAGCCTTAGTTTTAAAGAAATGTACACATCCTCGGCCTAAGAAGCAAGTTTTTAAAATTTCAGTTTCTTTTCCTTTTACCTTTTTTCCAAGACATGATTACAATTCTGTCTCCTCTTCCCTGTAATGTTTTAAATGAAGTCTTGATTATATTTATGATTATATATATATCCTAATACATGCATAATACATACACATTACAAATGAAAGATATGTAAAGACATAAGAAGAAAGAAAACAGCAAGGAAGAAACGCACCAGAAATCACCCGCTTTGTTAAGCAGAAGCAAATGACACAGGCATGCTGGTTAATGCTATGTGCCTGGGATTTTTGGAGCCCATCCTGTTATGGGATGGCCTTCTCTGAGCTGGGCCTGTAGGAAGACAATGGAATAAATTGGAGAGGGGAAAAGGCTTTTAGTTAAAGGCCACATGGTTAAGGTGTCTTGTGTAAGGAAGTGTGTCCTGAAGACAACTGTCCAATGGATTACTTACCCTAAATTCAGTTTTCAGACAAGATAGGTGACATGAACGAGAACGCTGCATGTGTTCAATGTCTTTTGTGATGTTGGCAATCACAGTTATTTTGTCAGAGGACACCAAGCTTCAAACTGGGAATTTGAATACAGAATAAATAGAGATGCTGCTTCCCCCACAATCATTCTTAACCTATAAAGCAAGACCTGTTGTACCCCTGCAATATATTCTAAGAAGCACAAATAAGCTAATGAGTGAGAGAGATGAGCTGTGCACCGACTGTAGTGGGAATAGCCCTAATGGAGCTAACACCGTGGGCAAGGGGCAAGGAACCACCAAATGAATTTAACTCCGTTTAACTGCTGCCACTCTTTACATAGTTTTAAATCATCTCCTACTGGAAAAAGCAAACCCTATGCACTTAGAAAAGAAGGGCGAAGAAATCCAATCTGCTGTTGCTGAGTTGTGAAGCCAAACAAGGGATTTTTAAAAATTTTTTAAATTTTTATTTATTTATTTGACAGAGAGAGAGAGAGAGAGAGACAGCGAGAGAGGGAACACAAACAGGGGGAGTAGGAGAGGGGGAAGCAGGCTTCCTGCTGAGCACGGAGCCCAATGCCAGCTTGATCCTGGGACCCCAGTGGCATGACCTGAGCCGAAGGCAGACGCTTAATGACTGAGCCACCCAGGCGCCCCCATAAATGATTTTTAAACTAACTTTTGGAAATGCCCTGTGCCAGGAAGCCCTCCAGTGGTACTGGTAAGACAAAGTGGACTTGACCTTCTCGGTAGCGATACACCTTTCTCTACTGGGAAAAATGTGAGCACTCACCTCTCTGGCTGGCAGATCTGTATCTCCTTTACACAGCATAGATTTTTGTGTTCAGAGAGCATTCTTTGACATTTGTTAGGTGCACATCTTTATCACGATTATCTAGGAAGTCTTCATAACAATGTGATACTCACCCTCAAAAGATCTCAAAAAGATTTTGTTGATTATTACGACACTTCTACTTAAAAAACAGGATTTAGGGGCACCTGGGTGGTTCTGTCGTTAAGTGTCTGCCTCAGGCTCAGGTCATGATTCCAGTGCTCTGGGATCGAGCCCGGCATCGGGCTACCCACTCAGCGAGGAGCCTGCTTCTCCCTCTCCCTCTGCTTGCTGCTCCCCCTACTTGTACTTGCTTTCTCTCTGTCAAATAAGTAAATAAAATCTTAAAGACAAGAAGAAACCAGCATGTTGGCAACCTCCCCCACACCCTGGATCTGTTTCTTTTGACGCTTGGGGTACTGGGGGAAGATGACCCAACCTCTGGTCTGCCGTTTACAGGTAGTATCTATGTCGGAAAGAGGTAGAGCTGGTTAGTTTGGGGGAAAATAGGATTCCAGAGAGACATGGTAACCATCTCCACCTATGAGAAGAGGGAAGTCAAGGGAGTTCACGTTTTCTGAGTAACTGCACCTGACAGGCGCTCTGTCAGGCATTTTGCCACATTTTTTTAACGTTCTCACAACAGCCTTCAGAGGCAGATCATTTAGGTAAGGAAACTAAAAACCAGACCTTGGTAATTGCCCAGCTAGTAACTAAGGGGCAAAGCCGGGCTTGATTCTCTAGAACTAAAACTCCTGAAGTCCTTCTAGGAGCCATGATTATTCTGTACCACGTTACGGATAAAACTGGGATCGGTCGATGGAAACTGCAAGGCAGTGCATTTTATCCCATTCAGTATAAAGATGCAATTCTGAATTCTGGAGTGGTCCAGAAATGGTAGTGGCCAGGATGATTGAGCAAAGGGCTGTCTTTCTAGAAGCCATGCTAGATACCAACTCAGTGTGGGTCATCATTTCCCAGTGTATGCTCTACAGAATATTCTGTCTGAGGAATGCCAAAGGGATGGAGAAAGAATGGGCGTGGAAAGAAGCAAGGGGCTGTGCGGTTGAATAAATGCTAAGTTAAAACCTGCCATTTCCCGGAGAATTTCTCGGAGAATCTACCAAATGAGATCTACAAAATGTAGAACTTATTTCACCTTGGAACTTGATTCTCCTGGAAAATCTTCGGGGACTCCGGTTCCAAAGATGGCAATCAGAAAATGCCATTGTGGAGTGTACCAGAGCACCGCATGAGAGTGGGGTCAGAGGACCTTCCAGCTTTTGCCATTTCTTCCATTCATTCATTCATTCATTCACTCACTCATTCATTCATTCATTCATTCTTTCATTCGCAGACCAGGAATCACTGAATATTTCCTGGGGGCCAGCCCCTACGCCAGGCACTGGGGATACAAAGGTAAGATCTCATCTTCAGTGTCTTCTATCTCCCGACCCTGGGGACTTCCCTCCTCTCCCCCAAGCCATCACTTCACCCCAGCCACTGCACCCCCTTCCTATTTATATAGATAATATAGACATAAATTTCTAAGGGTTAAACATTATTTTGATATTGAGTATATGTACCATGATATATATATGTCTGTATACATGAATCTATATCTTGGACTACTTGGAACATTATCTAAATTTTTGAAATTGTTTTGATGTGTATATACATACATATGTGACTTGGATATCAAAATAATTTCAAAAATTTAGACAATGATCCAAGTAATAAATTTTTAAAAAAATTAAAAATAGGTGCTAAGGACCACTTGGCTACTGTAGGGGCATTCCTGAACTTTAAATGGGATGCTCCTTTATGCCCAAACCTTGCTGACATCGTCAACAGAGTCTGGAAGATCCAAGTCTTTTCTAGAAGTGCATTTATCACCTATTTATATTTTAATATTTGGGAGGCCAAAATCAGGTGACAGTGAGTTGAGTTCTAAGCATTTCAAGATGCTACTTACTCAAAGGCTTCAATTAAATATGTGCAAGTTTGCTATGACTCGACTACCATTTATATGCCTTTATATATGAACATGGACAATTTAGAAACTTCTAGAATCATTCTCCCGGCGAAAACAATCACATGCCACCTTCGAGGTTCTGAAAGGATCCTAAAAGGCTGCCATCAGAGGAAATTAGACTTTACCCTGCCTTTTTGCCAACAGAGCCACCTGCTTATACATTTCAGAAATCCACCATGGTCATCCGACAAGCAAAAAAGGGGGTTGGGCGGATTTTAAAATGGAAGTTTTGCTTAGACCACAGTAAAATTCTATTTTCTTTCTCTTTTAAGGAGGAGTAAAGCTGTGACTTGTGTTGCAAAATTGCTATCAAACCTTGAACCAGTCCCTGCTGAATGCGGACGGCCACCCAAACCCCTTCTGCTCGGGCTTCCTGATTCCTGTCCTTCTAATGATGGCTCCCAGCGTCCGAGAAGAGAAAGGGCAGAGAGGTGAAGGTCTCCTTGCAGATATGGGGGAACGTCATGCATCGTGAGAAACAACACTCGCATTATTATTTTTACCTTCATATTTATGGAACGCTTGTATTTTGTTTTACGTATTCACGGCAATTAAAAAAAATGCTAAGGAACAGGCGTTAAGCGAATTAGAATACTTAATAGGGGTTTTGAACTTCTGCCAGGGGTAGACTCCAAAGCCAGTTTCCCTATTTACATTGTTGCATTCATCCATTTCCAAACATTAGAAGATCCATCTATCAGATTCTGTGTAAATCCAGCACACAGATAATTTGTAAAAAAGCTTTCTTTCAAAATGTTCTGTGGTTTTTCTCATCTCGTCGCTTTTCTAATTTTCTGATCACATAACCTTGAAGTCGAAAGACACAGCCTGTGATAATCTGTGTACACTGTCTTCATTATTATCACAGACATTTCTGGGGGAAAAAAAAAAGAAAACACACACACACAAAACACACACACACACAAACCCTTTCCGCCCCCCACACATTCAAAGCCGCCTTTAAAGTCCCACTTTGGTCACAGTTCAATCAGATCCACATTAGTCCTACTCATCAGACAGAAAAGTGTTCATGAGCATAAGGGGGATATTGACTTTAAAAATTTACTGGCGAGGCGTTCAGAGCCTGCAGGAATGTCAAAACTCCAACCTGCATTTTGATGTTTTTGCCTCCGGTTACTCTTGACTGACATGCTTGGAGCACTTTGGTCTGTGCTCTGGCATCCATTAACTGTCCTTGACTCAATGTTACACAGGCCGTTATGGGCAGCTCGGTGCCTAATGGTTTCAGTGGATTAGACGCCCCAAGGTGTAAGGAAAACTCACGCCCCGTTTTAAGGGATCACATTGGCTATTCTTGGCTTCATTAGGGGGGCATTGTTTGATCCTAAATAATGAGAGCCTGTTAATTATTATTCTGATAATTGGGCCTCATGTGGGAGCATGGCAGAGCGCGAGGTGTTTTACAAGGAAGCAAGTTTGGAAAAGGGAGAAAGAAATGTCAAGGTTGAGGTGTCTTTGAGAGGAGTTTGTTTATATGCAAAGTGTTTTCACCTAGGTGGGGACACTGCCGCTTGGGATGGAGGAGAGAGAAGGAGGCTAGAGCCAGCTCAGGTCTATACTTACTTCAGCTACGGCAGATTACAAAATTACTACCTTGGGCGAGCCATTCAGAAAGGCCCACCAGTCCCATGACCGAACCTGTAATTCCGCGCAAAGAGACGGGGAATTGGTTTCTCTCGGAGGAGAGAGGTATCGGGAGAAGCGGAGTCCTAGCTGAATCCCGTCTGCTCTCTGGGGGAACCGGTGAGCCTGGTTTCTTGATGTGCAGCAGGTCTTGCTTTTTTCCTCATCTGTGAAACGACAACCAAGTGCATGAAGGGTATCACACAGTAAGACTGCTGCCTCGTCGGACAGAAGGGGCGGCTGTCTGTCCAGGACGCACCAACACGAACAGTGCCTGGGGTGGTGGGGAGCAGATGACTTCTGTTCCCAAGGAGGCGGCGGTGAGGGTGGGCAGGCCGGTAGGGGTGGGGTGGGGGTGGGGTGGGGATTTTCCTGGGTTAAGTTAGTCTCAAATGAACCTCTGAGATGCTGTAAACATTTTGGTTTTTCAGACAGACCCATAAGTCAAAAGGAATGCTTTGCAGTAGTAAATCTGGATTGATCTCTCTTTCCTTGGTGCGTGCTGTGTTACAGTAATCACATTCATTTTTAATTACATTTACGCCACTCATGCGATTGTGGGAGAGAAAAATCCAGAATCTGTGAATCCACACAACACTGTCCCTTTCCTGGAATCCAGATCAGAGACCGCATGGTTTCTATCCCCTTGAAGGAGGGGTGGGGTTTCAGCCGGCGTCTCAATTTAAAAGGAGGCGAGAGGGTTTGGGGGAAGGTAAACTTGCATTTGAAGCTTTAACCTGGGTTTTTGTCAGACTTACACATACTTCAGGTTGAGCCGGCCAGCTGAGATGAGAGCTGGCCTGCCTGTCGACCAGGTGACAGTGACCGACAGGAAGAGAAGAAATAGAGAGAAGGACCATACTCATTTCGAGTACCAGTGCTATGTTCACATGACTTCGCTTGGTTCTAAATCCCACTCTTCCAATTAAACTGGAGAGACTATCAGAAGTACGTGTTCAAAACAGTTACATAGCCTGGAGCTTTGGACTTGCCGGAGCCTTCTTCATACGGCTCTGTGATTCTCTTTTGTACGTGTGAATGTTCTTTGAGATGCACCATGGGAGTTAGAGCAGGAGGAAAGGGTGGGAGGGCCAGGGCCAGTGTTGGGGAATTGAAGAGTTAGTGGCCAAAACAGGTGATCCTGTCTGTGATCTCTCAGCTGTTCCTAACAGCTTCAATGCACCTCATAGGTTCATCAAAATGACACTGCACTTCACTAGAACATGGCCTCCTAAGTGCACAGTTATTAGAAAGCAGAGCCATCTTGGATCCTGTACACAGGGAAGAATTAAAGTCAAACGTGGCCAATAGAGAGGTAGGCAGGTAGCGCCAACAGGCAAGGGGAGACCTAGCTCTCACTTGACCGCTTGTTCATTAGGTGACCTTGAACTTCACTAACAGGCTTGGTCTGATCCGTCATCTGTGAAATGAGGTTATTATATATGTCAGTCCAGGGATGTTACAAAGCCAGAATAAAGTTGTAATCACAAAGCCATTTGTAAAACCGAAATACTATGTACACATAAGGTACAACTTCCAGGTAAGTTACGACAGTAGGAAGCCCGAACACTATCCCTTCCTTCCCTCTTTGCCTCTCATCTTACTGCCTTTTTTTTTTTTTTTTTTCCCTTAAAGAAGCTCTACACCCATCATGGCGCTCGTACTCAAGACGGGAAGACCCAGATTGCATGCTGTGCCCACGGAGCCACCAGGTGCCCGCCATCTTGCACTTTGCAGCCTCAGCTTTTCATTGCCGAGAGGGTCAGCCCCCTATTGAAATTTGCATGAGAAGGTCAGAGATCCCTTCCACTGGAACAGACTAATGACACTTTAGAAATAGTACCTATTATAGTGGCCTCATACACATATAGGTTAGATTTAATGTAAATCATTGAAACTAATGTTTAGTTGGAGTCTGAACACAGGGAGTCCGGCAGCAAAGAATACGTCACTTTTCCACCCCAGATTTACCGTTCCAGGTGAAGAACATAAGGCTGACTACGACAACTTTCCTTTAAACAGGGTTCTATGAGAGTTATTAAAGCTCTTTTTCCATCCTTTTTAGATTTTCATCCCATATCATTTCTTGGAATTTCAAATTCTGTTTTTTATTTAGCCATTTTCTTTGTTTAAAGATTGCATTTCTTTATTTGAGAGAGAGAGAGAGAGAGAGAGACAGAAAGAGCATGTGCATGAGCAGAGAGAGAAGCAGAGGCAGAGGGAGAAGCAGACTCCCCACTGAACAGGCAGTCCAACGTAGGGCTCGATCCCAGGACCCTGAGATCATGACCTGAGCCAAAGGCAGACGCTTAACCAACTGAGCCACCCGGATGCCCCTAGCCATTTTCTTATTATCTGTTCTGGAAAAGTTGCTTGCTGTTTCCATGAGGGACAATGAACCGTGTCTTCCTGAGATTGTTGCATTGGTATGACATTATCCTATCCAAATCTTTACATTTTATAGACTTACTGCCGTGGTTCTGCAAGGCCTTGCCTTTCACATCTGAGGGCTCTTAAGCTTTTTGGTTTGATTTCCCGCAGAAGCTTCTCTCTCTTCTTTGCCTGAAGTTCCAATTGCCAATTTTATGAGATGTTTTACTACCTTACGATTATTACAGAAACCACAGTCTCTCTCCAGAGAGCTCACAGTTTGCTGAATTAGATGAGTGATATATCATCAAGGGCCATGGGTCAGAGACACTCCTGGATGAAAACGCTATTTTAAAAAAGGAAGAAAGCTTGGTTTATCCCCAGAACTTTTCTATTCCAAATAGGAAATCTTCCTCGGGTTTACCAGTTTGCAGTGATGTCATCTTCTGTCTTGACATTCACTAGGGCAGATGATTGCCAAGGTCTTTGGTGCCTTTGAACTTGTACAAATAGTTCCACTTCAGTGACTGTGACTCAGAAGGCAATCTCACAGCTGCTGCTCTGTCCTCTGGATGGCAGGGTATTTGTGTTTTGTGGATGAACCCTACATAGTGGATGTTATGACAAAACATATATACATATTCTCTCTCGCTTGCTTGCTTCCAAAATAGTTATAGAATACTTCCTCTACTTTTTAGCTGAGGTTACACTGGCAACTCTTCTAAACTTAGCATTTCCCTTCGCACAGAAAATATCTGTAGTTCAAAATAGCATGCTCTTTTCCGGCGGCGTGTTCCCTAAGAAAAGGACTTTGTCTTATCTGTGGGGCCTCTTCTCCAGCTCCCTAGGTCTTGCTTACTAATGATGGCGGAGAGAAAGTCCTAAATATCGTAGGTGACACAGATGGGTCAAGGTGAAGATCCCTTTACTAATCAGCCATGACCATGGATGGGGTGGATTAAAGCCCAAGGAAATATTCAGAATTGGGCATTTGAGTTGAATAGGAATCCAGGGTAAGCCAAGGTGGAATGTGGTTTGAAACCACACCTAACCTCACCTCGCCCCTCCCATCATGCATTTATGGGCTCACTGTTATGTAAATTATCTGCGGTGATTTGGGAATGCTGGGCCAGTTCCTCCTTCCTAGAAACCCTCCTCCTCCCCTCTGCTTTGTATCCTGAGGAAAAGGGGTTAAAGAATGAAGAACGCAGGTTATTGCGCTTTGGATTATTCATGGCATCCAGTTAATGGAAAGTTGTTAATTTAGGAGAAAATCATTTTTTTTTTCCTGACCCGGAACAAAGACACGTCCATTTGATAATCACAAACAACAAAAGCCTCTCTAGCTCAACTTGTCCAAAAACTTCCGGTAGGGAACGGGCGTGGGAGGCTGATCTGGGGAGGGCATTAGGCACATCTGTGCAGACATTATCATGAATTCATTTCTCATTTTTCTTGTCCTTGTTCTGGTAGATGTAAGACCTTAAGCAAATTGGTCACCCAGCACTATCAAATACACTTGACAGAAGACCTTATTGTTTCAGAGGAAGTATTTCGATCCCATCCTGTCGGTCAGGCTGGTTTTCTAGAGCCTCTATGACTTGTGAACAAATTTGCCGTGATTGGGAAGGGCTAACCAGGCACAGCAGGCTACGTGTGCTCCCTGTGACATGGACTAGCCAAGTTATGGCCTGAGTTATGGCCGTTCATCCCAGGTATAGCCCTTTGGTTCAATTTGAGTTACCCTGACAGTTCATGGAATAGCACAGGCTTCCTTCTCCAGAATTCTCTAATCCTCCACTCTTTCAGAGCCTGTCCCTCAACCACAAACATTTTCATTAGTTCAACTAATATCTCACATCTCAGTAGAATATGCCAGGCACTATTCTAGAGGCAGGAGGTGGCTCGCTGAACCACAGAGCCAAAATTCTTGCTCTTTTTGGCTTCTATAGTTTAGAAGGGACAAAAGACATAATTAATAATGTACAGCAGAAGGCAAAAATATGCAATTGCTATTGACTAAACTCAAACCTTATCTCAGGTAAGCTAGATCAGCGGAACATACTGCTTTTTTCTCTGTCATGCTTTACCCCGACCCCCATGGCTTCTTTTTCACTGGGTAAAGGCCAAGTGACTGTCCCAAAGGAAAATGGTCAAGTCTTGGGCTTTCTACAGAGATGTGCTGTCAGTCGCTGCTACTTTCTTCCTCTCTACCTCCAAAAACTTATTTGAGACAGAAAAGTTTTTTTTGTTTTTAATTTTATTTATTTATTCGACAGACAGAGATCACAAGTAGGCAGAGAGAGAGGAGGAAGAAGCAGGCTCTCTGCTGAGCAGAGAGCCCGATGCGGGGCTCAGTCCCAGGACCCTGGGATCATGACCTGAGCTAAAGGCAGAGGCCTTACCCCCCTGAGCCACGCAGGTGCCCCGACAGAAAAGGTTTTAACATTTGTCCCCTAAAAAGGAAATTTCTGTGTGTGTCTTTATGTCCATACATGGGGAATGGAAATCTTAGAGATTATCCCTATGACTCTATTTTACAAATTCATGCAACTCAGTGGTCCAGCTGAGACCAAGTTACCTGCATCCCCAAACTGAGACATTTCCTTAGCAGACTGGTTAGGGGTTCAGACCCAGGAATAGGAGAGAGAATATGTAGCTTGGGCCATCTGTGTGGTATCAGATGAGTGGCAAGAATGGACCTCTTTGGAGAACTTGTTGCCATTTTGCATGATTAACTCTAAGTGTCCTGTAGTTCTCATTTCCAGCCCAATTGCTATGCAGCTCTGGTAAGTGTGTGCACAGGGGTGTGGGAAGGGAATCCAGGGAGGAATGGAATTTTTGTGGCTTTAGTGTTGGTTTGCTTTGTGATTTTTAAACTCAGTAGAAGTGTACAACAGGAAATATGTCAAATTTGGGTGCACCTTGGTGGCTCGGTTGCTTAAGCGTTCGACTCTTGGTTTCAGCTTTGGTCATGATCTCAGGGTTTTGAGACTGAACCCTGTGTTGGCCTCTGTGCTGTGCATGGAGCCTGTTGAGATTCTCTGTCTCCCACTCCCTCTGCCCCTTACCTGCCCCCCCTACCCCCACATACAAAGAAATAGGTCAAGATTAGCAGAATTTTGTAGTAGATATAGAAGATTTTGATATACATCTAAGTGGATGGCAAACAATAGCTTCTATCATTGCTAGTTTGACGTACCTAGTCAGTAAATAAAATCTTTGATGTAGATTTACTGTGCTGCAGAAGAACAGAAACTATTTGTCTTTTGGTAACACGCATTTTGCCCTGATTTAGAGCCAGCATGTTCCCTAGCCTGCATCTGCAGTGTCATCGAGTGAAGGAAAGGTGGGTGGTCACTACACGTCATTTCCATAGCTTGAGCCAAACCAATGGCTCTGTGATTCATAATGTGCTAAGTCATTCAATTCGAGAAGGAAATAAAGACGTTTTTGCAGAATGGATCATTTGATCTGGTAGTCCTCTATACATGGTCCCTCTGTTTTCCTCATGCCACATAAGGCAGATTGAATGTGAAATTATGAAGCAATCAAACCATGTCTCCAGTCTCCTCTTGCTTCTCCCTCCTAAATTTAATTCCCTTCCACTTGTGTCCTGGCCTCCACTCTGTCATCATTGTCTAGTTTCTCGGCTCTACAAGGACCTCCCTGTTCCACAACTTGATTTGACATTTCTTTTCATTGTTCCATACAAGTACAATTTATTGAGTACTTGCTTCATACCAGATTCTCCATCAGACCCTTGGGATGTTTCTCTCAAACACCAATAGGTAGGTGCTGTGATGAGCTCCACTTGTTAGATTTTCTAAATATTGCAAAAATTTTATATGGTATTATGTCTAAAGAAGAACTCTTCCCCCCGCCCCCAATCCCAGTTCCCTCATTCACCTTGTTTTCAAATCAGCCCCCCAGAGCCACTTTTGATTCCTTTCATTTTCTCATCCCCATATCTAGTCCAGCAAGAAGTACTGTCAACTCCTTATTAATACTGATCTCAAATGTGACCATTTCTTAGAAGCTTTATTGTTATCCCCCAAATTAAAAGAAGACTTTGCATTGATAGTTCTTCTCCCTTGAATATTCCTTCTTCATACTTTCCCTCTGGCTCACACTATCTTTTCATTAAGATAAAATGTCACCAGTTAAGTAAAAAATGTCACCTTCTCAAGGAGATTTCCTTGCCTATCTTCACATTCTCTTGGATTTAGTTATTTTTATGTTAGCTTTCACTACTTCTTCCTACTACTTATTCTATTGTTTCTCTGTTTCTATTGTCTTCCCTGATAAAATGTAAACTTCATAAGGATAAAAAATTCGTCTCTCTTAACTACCTATAACAAGGCCTGACACAGAATAAATATGCAATAATACTAATTAGTGAGTAAACAGATGAGAAAACACAAGCCAACAGAAATTAAGTAAACTGGGTGCCTGGGTGTCTCACTTGGTTAAGCGACTGCCTTTGGCTCAGGTCATGATCCTGGAGTCCCGGGACTGAGTCCTGCATCAGGCTCCCAGCTCCACGGGGAGTCGGCTTCTCCTCCTGACCTTCTCCCCTCTCATGCTCTCTCTCTCTCTCTTAAATAAAGAAAATCTTAAAAAAAAAAAAAAAAGAAATTAAGTTAACCTGCCCAAGGTCACACAGCTGGTAAGTGTATAAGCCTCTATCAGCCTGTCTTTTAATTTATGATGCTAAGTTACACCCTCTTTTCCTCCCCATCAATTCACCCCCACATCCCAGCCTCTTCATTCTAGTTTCTTAAGAAATCCAGAGTCTAGTCTAATTCTCGCCATGTAAGCATGCTCCTTCTCATAGAAAAGTAGACTTCTTGGGGCCTGGGTGGCTCAGTAGGTTAAGCCTCTGTCTTTGGCTCAGGTCATGATCTCAGGGTCCTGGGATCGAGCCCCACATCGGGCTCTCTGCTCAGCGGGGAGCCTGCTTTCTCCCCTCTCTCTCTCTGCCTGCCTCTCTGCCTACTTGTGATCTCTGTCTGTCAAATAAATAAATAAAATCTTTTTTTTTTTAAGTAGACTTCTTTAAAAAGATGCTTAAGGATGGTAATTTGTTTATGTGAATGAATGAACTCTGCTTCCAATTAAAATTCCAATCCCTAAGGAAGAAGAATTGGAAGAATTGGGAGACATTTTAGCAGGCTGTGTGTTTTTTGGTGGGTGGGGAGGAACTTCGAGGTGATGAAGCATGTCCTTGCCTCAAACCACACCAAGAAGTTGGGTCCATCTATGCAAAGACTACACTAGGATCATCTTCACACACTCAGACTTCACACACACAACAAATACATATCAAATAGCATTGGAAAGCTGTTTCATTCATATTCTCTGCTTGCCACCTTCCAAATGAGCAGGTGAGGTTCCTTATTCTCATCTTACAAAAGAAGGAGCAGAGTCTCTGCTGGCTAGCTACCTCCGTCCACAGACGCCAGGCCAGGAGAGCAGAGCACGAGGTGACGGTTGTATCTTCTGAGTCCTCTCAAAAGGTTTCTGTTCACTGTTCCATAACACGATTTCCTTTCCATGTGGTCCCTTTAACAGCATGGAGTATGGAGGTAAGAAACTATGTATTAACAGAGGGGAACAGCTATAAAGTGTGGTTAGTGGGGGGGGGTGGTCATCTTTTTATCCAAAATAGAACAATTTTATTATAAACTTGAAAGTGGATGCTATGGTGTGAAAAAGTGTATGTGTGTGTGTGGTGGGGGGGACTTTTTCTGCTTCAGAATTTCTGATCCTTTGTCCCCACCAACTCCCTGCTCTCTCTGTCCATCCTCGACTCCGCTGTTGAATCTTCCTTTCCTCCCTCCCTCTGCACTCCTCGTCTCCTTTCTTCCTTCTTCCGTTCCTTCCTTTTCCCCCTCCGTCTTTCCTTTTCTCATTTAATTGTTGGACAAAGTGGAATAAAGGGTAGAAATACTTTCTTGACCCAAAGTTCTTTGTCTTATCCCTTATAGAAAAATCCCAATTCTGGTATTTATTCACAGAGACTCAGCCGCAGGCTGGGAGGTTTGTTCCCTCCGTCACTGTCACCCTCACCGTCGTCATCATCATCGTCATCATTGTTGCTGTTTCCGTTTTATTAAGCACCTGCTATAGGGCATGCAGTGTGATGACGGCGTTACGTTTATTGTATCATTCTAATGTTGAAAAGCAGAATGAGGTACTACACCCATTTTACAGATAAGAAAACTAAATCTGAGTCATGTGTCCAGGTAAACACTGCTCGTAAGTGTAGAACAAGGTTCTAAAATCACAGATGATTTAGAAACTTGTTTTAATCACTCCATCAGGTCTTAACATCCCATCTGTATATGCATATCCCCATCCCTTCCAGATACCACGGATCATTCATGGTAGTTTTATTACTGGGCCCAGAGTCTTTCTTAATTCAGCCCTTCAGGCTACTGCTAGCACTTGTTTAGGGTTGGCATGGAGATAAAATTATTCTCATCGCTGGTTTTATTGCAACAAAACAGCTCTCATCTGCAGGGCTAGAGATCATGATTTTGTTCTGGGTTTATTTTCTTGTCTTATAAAGTCGTCATAGTCCCAGTATTTCCAGAGTAGACCTCTTGACAGCTCCAAACATGCTCTCCCTCATTTTTGGACTTAACCCCCCCTTTCTATTTCAAAAACCTATGAGGCTTCCAGGAGTCCTTCCCTTTCTCCAGTTGTAAGCAGATCGCTTAGGATCATGGATCAAAACCCCAACCTACTTGGTAATCATCCACAGCCAAGTTGATGTAGCTACTTTTATAAAAAGAGGTTCAAGGCATAGGCTGTTTGATGCTGCCCTTGACAATGTAAGTAATGAAGTAGCAGGCACAGGCTACTAGATCGTTAAAGAGAAACAGATGGTCAAATGTATCCGACTGGTTTCAAGGAGGTGGCATTGCGCATCACACACAAGTGAAATGTTTTGCCCCGACCACGTCTGAATGTACAGCTTCACCTTTTTCGTATCATTGACTTCCATGAAGTATGTCAGGGATTAGCAATTATTTCCTCCACACCAGTATCTTGAGGCCCTGAGGGGATACGGGAGAGGGAGGATGAGAGAAACCCACTACTACATGCTATCGGGAAGTTTCTGTAGGAAGTTCGGCGCAGACTCGGGTATTCGGGTAGGAGAGCGGCCCAGAGGAAGGCCGGTGAGGCCAGCAGCAGGAATCTGCTGGATCGTGACTTGCATCTTTGGAAGCCAGAGCTCACTTCTCCCTGCCGAGAAGCCCCATCCACTCTTCACTCTCCAGCTTTTCCATCTGCGGGTCTGCCCCAGAGGGCTGAGCACGGCCCGGGGCTCCCGCCACTGGGTCTCAGTCCAGCTGTGCCACATACTTGCTGTGTCACCTTTGACGAGTGGCGGAGAAGTCCTCCAAAGCTCAGCAGCCTCATTACTTGGAGGGCTGATTCTCAACCCTCTTCGGGAATCAGAATCATCCAGAGAACTTTTAAAAATACAAGTGTCCGTAGCCTGGTCTCTGCCTATTGGCTTCAGAGGCTGTGGGAAGGAGGTCGGGAGATCTTTACGAAGGTCCTTGGGAGCGTCAAAACCACTGGACTGTGTGATCTGAAGGTCCCTTGTGGTTCTGGCCAAGTTCACGTCTCCGAGTTTCCAAGCAGATAGCAGGGTTAATCAGTTGAGTTTGCTCGGGTGGACCCAGCTTTAAGCCATCCACTTAGGGGCCCGTGCGGGTCCTCAGGGTTTGGTTGGAAAGCTCAGAGCTGCCAGTCCTTGGGAAAGAGCAGAACATGAGACGACCTCATCCTTGGTAAGAGTTGGCGATGTTTATCCGGCTGTCGGCATCAAGTGGGTGCTCCAAGTATTAGAAAGTCAGTGAAAGTGAGCTGGTAATTAGCTGAGCGGCTGCGCTGAGAGAGGTCACCTCAACCCCTCCGTGACGGGAGAGCTTCCCCTTCTCTGCAGAGGAGCGAAACCTTGCAAGCGGCCGAGCTTTTTCCCTTCCCACTGGCCCTCCAAACAAAAAGGAACTTCTCCAGGAAACTCTCCCCCGGAATTCAAAAGGAACAATAGACTCGGATTTGATTTAATTCTGAAATCAAGGTCACCAGAAAGTACTAGAGCTCTTATTTGTGTGGTTTGGGTGGGTTTTTTGTTTTGTTGTGTTTTTGTTATTTTGGGAGGGTTTTGTTTTTTGTTTTTTGGTTGTGGTTTTTTTTTTTTTTTTTTTTTTTTTTACATCTTTCTTTTCATTTGCTGGTCCTGTCATCTCCGGAGCTGTGTATGTTACTGATCCTGCCTGTATTCAAAGCTGTTATTAAGTGGAGTCTTTTAGATTTTAGAGAAATGATAATGGTTCCAAAGATGACAGAAAGTGGCAGCTGGTGACAAAAAAAACCCTTGATAAGACGACAACAGTAAATCAAACTACCGCCACTTTTTCGTTTCATGTTTGTTAATACCACCTCGCCTTTTGAAGTTTAAAGCAAGGTTCAAAAAAGCCAGGTGCTGAATCATAATATTAAAGCAAGTAAGGAGCTCCATGAAAGCGAGGAGATCTGAGGGGGGAAGCAACAAACACAGCTTTCAACTGCCTTTTGTCGGCCTTTCTGCAGATGTCACCAGTGGTTATCCCAGCAGAGGGTTCGGCTTGTAGCAGCGCCGCTGGCTGATTCCCGCTCTGCGTTTCAAGTGTCAATCAAAAAGGAAGGACGCAGCTTAGGTCCTGGTCATTGTCCTGTGAAAAGAGCCAAGCATTTAACATTGATTTAGCTCCCTCAATATACAAAGATAGAGCCAGCTTTGTGCATCGAAAAGGGCCTTTGGCAAGGTTGCTTGTAGAGCAATTCCGTCGCATCTGATGCGCCTTGGTTTAGCTGTCACACCGCGGTGTCTGGAGCCCTCTGAAAAGTTATTCAGGACTGAGTGAGCAAATTAAAAAGAAATCACACATTCCCCCCGCAAGAGCGGTGCCGGTTGGGGAGAAGGCCCATCGGTGTCTCCTGGTCTTGAGAACCTTTTAAATGAGAACAATACGTGCCCCGCGCTTCTGAGATGGGGACTCGGAGCGAGCCGGGAAGGAAGCCGGCCGAGACCCGAGCTCGCAGGTGCACCCTCCGAGGGGGAGGCTGCGTCCACCACGTCTGTTCCTCCAACTTCATTCTAGTCTGTTCTTCCGGGCTGAAAGTTCAGACGGGCTCCTGTTGCGCCTTACCTTTCTTTATGTATCCATTTCCCGGGAGCAGACTCCAGACCCGCCCACACGGGGCGTGGGCGGGGTGGGGGAGGGGACGCCGGGGATGGGGGCGGGGCGTGACTACAACAACCTCTGAGTTTTACCAAAGGACCTTGTGGTTGCTGTAGCTCTTTTTCTTCTTTTCTGTTTTTTAAAAATTAATTAGTTGAGCGATTATTTTCTGCAGTAGAGTGGACGCACGCTGCTGCGTTAGTTTCAGGTGTACAGCGTAGGGCCCGGTCCGGTCTCTATGGGAGGCTGTGCTCACCGCAGGTGCAGCCCCCAGCTGTCCAACCCCAATACCAATACAATGCCAATACCGTTGACCACATTCCTCTAATCTCTGTATTCGTTTTTCTCCTCCTCTTCTTCATTCTTCTTGCCTTTGCTTTCCCACGCAGTATACAATTACAGAATTAGAGTTCGGCCTGGGTTTTTACTTTTTGACTGCTTGGTCGGGGGCCATGCGGACCCAGTCAGGCCCGCGCATGGTTGCGCTTCTCATCTTCCACATCTTTTCCTCCTCATCAGGTGAGAGTCAAGCTCCCTGAAACTTAACTAAGCGCAGGACTTGGGATCCCTGGTGCTTGAGACAGTGTAACACCTGGGACCGGGGCTTCCTGAGCGACCCGGTGGGCTCCTGTATTTCCCAGCTTCTCTGCAGCTGGTTTGGAGAGCTGGGATGAGTCTGAGCTCATGGGAACCTGAACACAGTGTGGTATCCCTTCTGCTTTGAGATACTAGTCATCAGTATGCCTTGTCTATCCTTTCTCTTTTAAAAAAGATTTATTTATTTTAGAGAAAGAGAGAGAGAGAGAGGAAAAAGTGGGGAGAGAGGCAGAAGGAGAGAGATTATCCCAAGCAGACTCTCCACTGAGCTCCCAGCCTGATGGGGGGCTTTGTCTCCTGACCCTGAGATCACGACCTGATCCAAAATCCGGAGTCAGATGCTTAACCCCCTGAGCCACCCAGGTGATCCTCAGCTATCCTTTCTGCCCCTTTAAAGGCTGTGTGTTGAGATGGCAGAGCCTGAAAATAGAAGCAACTGTTATCCCTGAGTAAAGGCAAGGTACCCCGGAGAGTCACCTGCCCGCAGTGGATTTCGTGTGAGCAAGAAGAAATAAAGCTTTTTTGGGTTAAACCATGAAGTGGAGTCTTACCTATTATGTTCTGATATGCCCCGTTTAGCTAGAAATAGCCTGATTAGGCACTCCTCAAAAAGGGGTGGTTCTGAAATTTTGGCTAGACATGGAGCTTTTTCCAGCTGCTGATCTAACCTGTGCAAATACAGCGAGATGGTAAATGGAAACACAACAATACAAAAATGGTTTATTTTCCATTTAGCCAAAGTTCTGAGTCCTCAGCAATGAATAGTCTGTCATACTGAGAAATCACCTCTCCGTTTATGCCCACTCATACCCTCAATTCCTTTGCCAAATTGTCCTTTAGCTGCATCTGCCTGTCAGTAGCTTGACTAAGAATAAACCAAAGCATCTGCCTTTTTCACTCTTGAGCCCTGTGTGACTTACAGGAAACGAACCAGCCATGTTGACGAGTGTCACCGCTGATTTTCGGTCTCCACTCTCAGCCGCCCCTCGAAATGCCAATTGGCGGGTTTCATCACTTGCCCTTAGTTTGGTCCTCTTCGCAGATTATATTACTTTGGATTTCACAGCTAAACAACAAGGGTAATTGACAAGGCTTCCCTAAAATTTTTATCCGCACCTCACAAGCTTTTCTGTTCTTTCCTCCACTGTCTCAAAGGATTCCTCCTTTCAGCCAAGGATGAGCCACACAGCTGTCTCCTGGAACTCATCTCCTAGGACTTTGCTTTATGAATTACTACCTCTTTTATTACTGGAATTTCCAACTCCAATATGCCCATCTTCCCAGCACAGAAACCAAGCCCACTACATAGGTTTTTGGGTTGAATGACCTTCACGGATAGTCTCCTATTTCTCATTCCCCAGCTACTCCCAGACCCACAACAATCTGCTTTCTGTCTTCTCCGTTTAAGCCAACAACCTCCATGTTCCTGCCCAGGAACATTTAGATGGTTTTCTTATCTACACCTATTGGTTCCATGTAGACCTTTGCCCCACTGCTTTCTCACCACTTTCTCCAGCCTTTGCTTCCATCATATGATTTCCTCCCAGCTTGCCATCCTCGTCTCTGGCTTCTCTTTCCCACTTTCTTTACTAGATTCCTGTCCCCTTGAACACCAGCCCTCCCTGAGTGTCGTCTCTTGAGCTCTGACGGTGGCCCTTTTTCTTTTCCAATTTCATGATTTTTGAGAGAGCCTTCATCGTGCAGGCTGTATTCTGGGAAAGGACTAGGTTAAAAAACTCAAAATAATCAAATTATTAACAGAGAAGTCTTCTTGGCCCAGATTATAGCTCTGTAATATACTACTAATTCCCCCAATTGGGTTGTAGCTTTGTGAATAGATACGAGTCAGATTGCACCAATGACTGGCCTCCCCCTATTTGTAGGGTGCTAGAGCTCTGCGCAGAGCTTCTGCAGGTGAAGTTCCTTAGTTTTTGTTTTTGGTTTATTTTTTTTTTAAGGTTTTATTTATTTATTTGACAGACAGAGATCACAAGTAGGCAGAGAGGCAGGCAAAGAGAGAAGGGGAAGCGGGTCCCCCACTGAGCAGAGAGCCCAGGACCCTGGGATCATGACCCCAGCTGAAGGCAGAGGCTTTAACCCACTGAGCCCCAGAGTTTCTTAGGTTTGGGACATCCCTTGTGCTATCTAGTGCTGATAGAGGACAGTTTGTCAACAGGTTACTGCTTCTTGCCCCAATGCTTTGGAAAATACACCTATTCACCTGTGAACTTCTGAACTCAAGTACCTACTTAAGGATCAAGCTCAAAGCAAGTCTATGAGAAAGAAAATGATACACCTTTCTTTTGCTCTGTTCTAGAGATATATCTGTAAAGACAATCTTGCTTGACTCTTCATTCTGCTTTACATCTTTTCAATAGAGAAATCCTTCACTGCTGTCTATCTATGGAAAGTAGGCTCTGCACCCGATGTGGGCCTTGAACTCATGACCCTGGGATCGAGAGTCTCATTTTCTACCAACTGAGCCAGCTGGGCACCTCCAAAATTCTTTATTGCTTTTTAATGTTTACTAACATTACTCAGTAATTTTATATGTGACTGTTTAGCTTCAATTTGACTTTAAACTCCGTGAACCAGAGAGTGTGTTCTCTGTTCCTTATGGCCTTATACCCCATTCCTAGACACCCTCATGAACACATACCCACACTCACACTGACTAAGACCTCATACTAGGAACATAGGGACGGTCTCCTCCTCCTTCTTACTGTGGACACAAAATGCCTCTTTACTATAAGGATAATCTGACACCTTTCTTTCTTTCTTTCTAGAGAGAGCACGGGCGAGCTGGGGTTATTAGGGGTGAAGGGCAGGGAGGTAGGAAGAGAGGGAATCTTAAGCAGGCTCCGCACCCAGTGTGGAGTCTCATGTGTGGCTTGATCCCACGATCCCGAGATCATGACCTGAGCTGAAATCAAGAGTCAGACGCTTCACCGAGTGAGACACCTGGTGCCCTTGATGCCTTTATTCTTGAAAAAAAATAAGCATGTTCGCCCTTTCAGAAGCTGAAGTTCTCTGGGCATCCCATGAAGCCACGCGTCCAACCCTTTTGACTGAAACTGTTAGTCTGGTGCGGCAAGTCATCAACTTGAAGTGATTTGGTTCTCACGGGTTACACAACAATACACACTGATTTTGTGACTTCCTCCCAAGCTTCCTAGCCATCGTGACAACTCAGCTTTCAGTCTTGTGCTGCGATTCATTGTCAAGCTTTTACTAAGTTGTTAAACCACCACAGGCAGCAAAGGCAGCAAGTCTGCAGTCCGAAAAAGGTGAAGTCACAGGACCTTAAAAGGCAAAGAAGGAAAAATACTATGACTCCTCAGACAAGCCAAGGCAGATGTCATATAACAGGTGACTTTGTTGACCCTGCCTGGGTGTATCAGCTCTGAGCACTGATGGCCAGACTGACAGAGGAGGAGGGAGACTTGCTCGAGATAGGAATCATCTACACATGGAGTTTATTAAGGGCTTAAGGGCCCCTTTGGGACTTTCCACCCAAAGACTATTGTCTCCCTCCAGCCTCTCAGTTGCTGTGCCTCCTTAGGGCACTCGGGGCCACAGTGGAATGGGAATCTGATTTCACCACACCTCTGCCTCTGGTGACAACTTCTCACCCTGCACTGTGCTCCTGAAAGGGGAAATACTTCTTGCAATTTTGGGCAGCAATTGAGACATATCCTGACTGGTTCTCCACACTCGTTCTTCAGGTGTACAGGATGAGAACTCTGAGTTTCTAAGGACTGGTAGATCAAGAAGAAAATGGAGACCACCACTCTCTTGACCCCTCTGAACACCCAAACCAAACACTGGAATGCTAAGGAAAGTGCCCGGAGTGTCCAGAAAACTCGATAGGGTGTTGTAACTCACGTGGAGTGAGTAGGGGCAACCCCACGTGAGTGGTTTCGATATGGGTTTCTCAGCGACTAGAGACTGAATCTGACCATGGCGTCCTTCCCTCAGGACAATGATCCCTTTGCTCAGAAGACACCAAGCCACAGCCAAGGGGTCAGGGACACTGCTCGCCCTTCTCATCCTGCACCCTCCCCTCAGTCTGCTTCTGCCTGAGCCATACTTCATGGATCTCTGCTGCTGGGAGACCTCAGCTCATTCTGCGTCTCCAGCGTGCACAGGTCTGGTGCCCCTTTGACTCATGGGAAGCCAAGAATTTTGTGTTCACCTCCTATCACCTAAGCAACCAAAAGAAAGTGCAGAAAAAGAGACAGAAAGAGCAAGGTGGGGGGAAAACAAAACAAAAAACAAAGAAAGACTAAGATCACATAGTTGAAGACATGTAAATTAAAAAAAAAATCTTTGTCTAGCATTCTGACTGATCCCATCTTTAGTGCCCTCAGAAAGGCAATTTGACGTGGGGCTGGAGAAGCAGGGTGTGGAAAGGAGGGGAGAAGGCTGCATTTCAGTACAAGCCCACGCGAGTTGTGATTTGTACGAAGACCTGGCCTTGCTGTTATTTGATTTATTGCAATTCACCAGAGCAGTCAAAACTGGTATGAAATCCTGCATTCCACCTGATCTGGAATAAACTAGTCACCAGGGAAGTGGGCAGATCAAATACTTCCATTCTGCTTCCATTTGGCCTTTGCTGTGTCGACAGCAGACACAGATCCGTCACTGGGGCAGTTTGCTTCATAATTCATGGGTAGCTTCTTCTATACCCCACTTCTGAGAAGCAAGTGAAATGAAGACTCTGGAGCCACCAGCCTGGTCTTTTCAGGGGGGTGGGGTGTGCAGCAGTGGCACAGGGTTCCAGATGGGACTGTGGTCTCCATGGCCCAGGGGCAGCCCTGATTCCAGGATCTGCTACCTGAGTGGTCCAGGGCAATCTTCTCCTTGCACACCTCAGTGACCTCAGCTGTAAAAGGACAATGGCGGTGATGACGGTACCTGCCCCATGTGCTGTTGCACGGATTAAGTCAGATGACGTGCAGAAAACACTGGAAACTATACCTGGCACATATCGGCTGGTCATCTGATACAGTATAGCCATTACCATTAGTTTACAGCAACTTATAGTAAATATCCTTCATCGTCAGTAGACAACTATTTCATGTGGGAGATTAAGAAGGCAATTAGTATATGATAAATAATGTCAAGCAGATTTGCTATATAAAATGGGGGAGATGGAGATCAGAGAAGAAAATTCCATGATTAAATTAATCTATTATTTCATTGCTCGGAGATAACTCATGTTAATATTTGGATGGGTACTATCATACACACACACGTGTCTATGTATATACGTTATATTTATATAGACTATGTAAATATTTACATTTATATTTATAAATACTTCTATTGTGTACACACACACAAACACACATACATATGTATTTTATTTCATAGGGACTATACAATATGTATTATTTATGTGGACCTGCCCTAGAGATTTAAGGAAAGAGGGTGCACCGTGAACACTGTTGGGGCCCCCAATTTTTCTCAACTCCCTTCTCTCAGGTCTTTGCTTAGATGGTCTGTGTGAATACGTCCTCTCTGGGTCCCCTAAATAAAACAGTACCTCTCAGAACCTTCTGTCCCCTGGCCCCGCTTTATTTTCTAGGAGGCAACTCTTGGTTCGTCATCTTTCTTTGCCGCAAGGGCATGAGCTTTGGCCACTATGGCCCAGCCGCTCTTCGTCCAGCACTGGGTCATGGTCCTGGCTCCCTGGGTGTTGTGGACAGAATGCAAATTCAACTCCAACTTTTCCCTCCACTGCTTACACTTGCCCAGCAACTTTGGGCCAGGTTTCTTCAGTCATCAACTCCTACGCTCCGAGAAGATGCAAACTAATGTTCATCCTTTTCCGAACAAGGCATAGAGAGGGTAATTCTGCTAGCGAAGGCACACACAGCAGAGTTCACAGTGAAGTACAAATGATTCTTTAGCGCCCGCCATTTGGGAGTTCATCGTGGAAGGTCTATGAACTCCGTCACCTGTGGAAAGGTAAACACTTGGTTTATAATTCTGGTTCACCACCTGCTTGTGTCTCCCCTGCGTGTCTGGTGTTCTGTTTACCTGCCCAGTTTACCATTGGAATGCCAGTCCTTAGCTGGCCCCAGAGCTCTTTCTGGGCCTTTCCCCAGCATCTAGTAGACAGCCTTGTTTTGGGAAAGAGCTGAGCAGAAGGGTGCATGGATGAGGGAACCAAGTCAGCTCTTCCTTTTTTTATTCTGAAAGCATGCTAAATCAGTCCTCTGATTGTACCAAGGAGGACTGGAAACGAATGGAAAGTTGACATTTGGGAGTCAGGATTGATTGATTTTTAAAGATTTTATTTATTTGAGAGAGAAAGCATGAGCAGGGGGGACAGGCAGAGGGAGAGGGAGAAGCAGGCTCCCTGCTTAGCAGAGAACCCGATGCGGGGCTCGATCCCAGGACCCCGAGATCATGACCTGAGCCAAAAGGCAGAGGCTTAACCCACTGAGCCACCCAGGCGTCCCAGGAGTCAGGATTTAATTCCCTGACAAGTGACATCTGTCTCACCTCTAACCCCAAACCCTCTTCTCTCCAAGTAGAAGAAGAGCTACCCTGTAACCGATTTACTGTAGCCAAGCTGTCAATATTCATTATGGTTTTTACTCTGATAACTTGCTGAAAGGACAGTGAATGTTCCTGGGAGATGAGATCCTGACATCACCTCCACAGGGCACAGTCGGCGGGGAGCGGTTCCAAAGCCAAGATGTGGGCGTCTGGAGGAAGAGCTGTGCAAATAGAGAAAATACAGAGTGAGAGAAAAGAGAGAAAGCAGGAGTGAGCCGCCGCTCAGAAAGTTTCATCCAAGAGGCGGGCTCAGGGAATCACCCATGGAAGGGCAGTGTGACGGTTTGGCTTTATGTCAGTTTGGAGAAGCTGCCGTCCCCAGTTCGTTAATCAAATGTCAACACGGGTATGGCTGCAGAGGTATTTTTAAAATGTGATTAACATCTACAATCAGCTGTCTTTAAGTGAAGGAAATTATCTTCAGTCCAGTGGGTGGCCCTTACCCAAGTCAGCTGAAGGCTTTAAGATCAATAACTAAGATTTCTCAAGAGAGAAGGATTTCTTTTTTTAAAAGATTTTGTTTATTTATTTGACAGACGGAGATCACAGGTAGACGGAGAGGCAGGCAGAGAGAGAGGAGGAAGCAGGCTCCCTGCTGAGCAGAAAGCCTGATGCAGGGCTTGATCCCAGGAACCTGAGCCGAAGGCAGAGGCTTTAACCCCCTGAGGAGCCCCGGAAGAAGAATTTCTACCTCTTGACTGCAGCATCAGCTCCTGCCTGAGTCTCCAGCCCTCCAGCTTGCCTTGTGGATTTTGGACTTGCCAGCCCCCTCAATCATGTGAGCCAACTCCCTAAAATAAATTCTGTTATTCTGTCTCTCTGGAGAACCATGACTGATACACTCGGGAGGCAGGGGCTACTCAGAGGAGGGAGAGAGTTACACGGGGACCAAGGAAGAAGGAAGGAGCTCAGAGATATTCCTGTTGCTACTGTCAGAAAGGAAGGATGTGCCACGTGAAGGAGTATTTGAGACATGAAATGGGCCTGGGACACAGTGTGAATAAAGAATAGTGCCCTTGCCTTGGGCCAGGGTGGCTGACAGGAATCACTTGGACTTCAGTGGGTGTCAGGGCACGTGTCGTGGTCACCAGCATAGGCTTTACACTTTCCCAGAGCTCTCGTCACGCTTCCTCATTGGGTTCTCATCCCAACCCCGCAAGCTGGCAAGGGCAAGGATTCACATGCCCATTTCACAGATCAGAAAGTAAAGAGCCACTGGGTATCCCAAGGCTGGGGACTCGTGCACACAACAGGGGAGATTTACCTTGAAGAGACAGAATGGTGCTTCGAGTCTGAGATGAGTCAAGAGGCTGGGGTCAAGCCCTTCCGCATCCACCTTGGCACCAATAAAGGGCATCTGAGAAATTATCTGCTTGAGAATGGTCTTGAAGGCCTTCCCCGTTGATGAGGAGACATTTCACAGGAGAACTGAAGCGGAAAGGCTTTGGAGGACAGTGTCTTTTCAAGGGGACGTTGAGTGGTGGGAACAAAAGTTACCCATCGGCAAAAACAGCTGGGGAGCCATCTGTCTGGGAGAAGCCTCCGGCCGGTTTCATTACTCCTTTTCCTGCATTTGTGAGAGGCCTGGCCGCCAAGGGGAGGCGGTTTATAGCAGAGGGAACAGAAGGAAACCAGTTGGCCCTTGTATAACCTTGGCCTCATTAGCATCGAACCAAAGCCCACTGTGCTATTGAGTTCTACTAAATCTCCACCCATCAGGATTTCCCCAAGCCCTGCTTCAAGGGTGTTCAGACCCCAGACAGGGCCTTCCTGCTCCCCCCATCCCCAGCTTTGTGATTCGGGAGTGGCTCCTCCCCACCCATCACAATCCAGTGCTCCCAAACCACTCCATCTTGCGGGAGCGAAAGTGGGGGAGGGGGAAGGAAACCTTCCGGGTCCCCTCTCTGAAACTCTCCCCTCTCTCACTCCAAAGGGCCAAACAAATCAGCCCTGGAAAGGCAGTTCAGCAAATGAAGTGTCCACAATTACATTTCCAACTGTTTTGCAAACTTTTATTTCTGTACAGCAAATGACACATTATCTTTCCGGAGGTCAGGGAATAATGCAGTCAGATCCTTGCAACATCGTGAGAGTTAATGTTTCTCTTTGCCATTGTGTCCTGTGCAAAGAAAGGCGGCCGGTCACCTAGGGTTACCACAACACAGCACGGAGATGGTCGAATCCAGAAGAAGTGCTTTGATAATGTTGGACACCATTGTGCACACAGGCTCCTTCCTGGCCCAACGCTGCATAATGGACCTCGGAGCGCTAAGGAGATAAACGATCCTATCCTTGGAGTGTCAGAGGTAGAGCTCTCCAGAAGCTGCATTCATAATTTCCTCGAACTTAAGGACTTCGATTTTTTAATAGTAATTGAAACATATAATTCAATAGAAGTGTCACTCTAATGTAATAATTGCCAAGGAAATTGAACCACAAAGAAGTGCTATAAATTGCAATTTACCTTTATTAGAGGACTTGGAGCTGGTAATGTTTTCTCATCAAGAAAGCGCCCCCCCATCAGATGTCTTCCCCTTCCATCTTTTGAATGTTCGCCCTCATTCACGCTGCCCTCTTCAGCAATGCCTTCGCTTCTTCTGAGATTTCCAGCCGGTGGATTTGGCCCCTCTTACAATGCTTATCATCGCAGAGTGTTTATATTAATTGCTCCGGTGAAAGCTTTATAATAGAAACTTCAGCGAAACTCTATTGTCAAATGTGAGCTCCCTCACACTCTACCCAGAACGTTTTCTTTGCTTTTGTGGCTATAAGTGATATAATGGTGCTTTGTGTATTTAAAGGACCGTGTGAGTAGCAGTTGGTGTTATTATGATTCTGCACATCTTTTTTAAAAAATGAAACAATCTTCTCTTGGGTTCGAACCCCACTGAACTGAATCCAGGACTTCACACAGAAACAAGAAGCCCATGCCCCCTCCTCAGGAGGTGTTGCTTGGAGCCGTCTGAATTAGTATCATCATTATTCTTCCCGATTGTGGATAGGCAGCGAAGCATTTTGTCTCCTAGCGCTGTGGGAATGCGGACCCGGCCCACTTCCTATCCCGCGCCCCCGCCCCCGCAACCCCCCAGCCACCCTGTCCCCCTCCTGCACCTGCCGGCTTGGGATGCACCCATCGTTGGAACTCCCTCTCCCCTTCTTACACTCACTTTACTTCTAGGAAACATCTGGCCTGAGACAGGATCCTATCTGGAACTCCTGGAAAAGAAAGCAGGTGTCAGAACTCAGTCAGAGCCCGGTCGGGACTCAGAAGTGCCTTCATTCCCATGACTCCCAGGAAGCTGTGGCAAGCTCTAGGTTCGAGGAGAGGAGAAAAACATGCACGGGAGAGGGACTAAGGGACAGAGGAAGAATGGGGTGAGGGCAGCGAATAAAAGAAAGGGAGGAAAAAGAAGCATTAGGGAGGAAGACAGGCTAAGCACACACCTCCTGGAGAAAGTCTGTGACACGGAGTTAAGTGGGAGGCGGGCAGGATGAGATATAAAGTATGTGCCATTACGACTCTAACTATTAAAATCTGTATTTATGAGAATAGAGAACGGGAATACAATTTGCCAAAATGGATATATATATATATATATATATATATATATATATATACATATATATACGTATATATGTATGTGTGTGTGTATAGACACACACACATACACACTTGGAGCTGGCCATGTGTGTGCCTATGTATAGGTGGTCAGGATCAGAAGAGTTATTTCTCCAGTTTCTGGACTTTCTACTAGGCACCATCTTTATAACAGGAAACCAGACGCAAATGTGGTGTTAGGGAGGCAAGTGTAGGGCCCAGCCGCCGCCCTTCCAGGCCCTTCCGACCCCAGCCCCTCGCCTGTGTTGTGTTGAAGTCCATGGGCCAGGAGAGGGAGGGGAAGTCTGGAGCTTTTACCACCCCGTGGGGTGTCTCCTGCTGTCTCTGCTCGGAGCCCACCAGTCTTGAAGGAAGAGCTGACGAAAAGTGTTAAGTCTGTGCCTTATGCCGGGATGTGCTCCTCCCAAAGGATCGCTTTAGAATTCTTTCTAAGGCAGGAGCAATGTATAGCAAGTAAATGACTCTTTCTAGATGTTTGAATTCAGCTTTTCTTTAACTGCAATATTTTCTTACTTTTTTCTCTTACCTTCCTCCCTCCCAGCTTTCTCTCTCTTTTTCTCCCTTCCTTTCTTCCTTCCTTCCTCTCTCTCTTTCTTTCTTTCCTCCTTTCTTCTCTTTTTCTCTCTCTTTCCCTTCCCTTCTCCTTTCCTTCCTTCCTTCCATGTACAGCCATCCCCCGTGGCAGTGCGTGTACTGGAACTGGTACCAGAGGAAGTGAGTCTTCCTGCAAAAGGACAGCATGAAAATCCACAAGGGTCCCCTTGTAAGTAAGTACAAACCCTTTGGGTTCTCAAGCCACCCACACTGGGGTTGTGACCCTCATTTTTCAATACAGTTAACCGTGCGGGGCTTCCGTCGTCTCCTGGCTAAATGAGGGTCATTTCTCCTGCGTCACCAGGTTGCTGTAAGAAGGTCTAGAGGGTATAGAATATGAAGCCTACTTGGAGCATGGAAGTAGTCGGCAGGCGGGGTTCCCACTTCCTTCAAACCCAAGGATTCCTGACTGTTCCTTGCATTGCACTAGATCTACTTCAAAAGAACTTTGAAGAACCCTCTGGGAGGACCCTACTCATTTCAAGTGCATTTAGACATGCTACTGATTAAATCATGATCCCTAAAATGTTCCAACCAGATAGAACAACACACAAGTAAACACACTCGCTTGACAAGTCCCCGTGTCTAAAGGGTGTGGCTAGGTGCTCTGGAGAAATGCTCAGTGGACTAGGAACAAGGAGTTCCAGGCCAGGCTCCAAATCGCCACAAACACGTGGAGTGACTTTGGGCAAGACACTGCTTCTCAGACTCTCAGTTTCCTCATCTGTAGAATGAGGGGAAGACTCTCAGTTTCCTCATCTGTAGAATGAGGGGAAATGTAGTATTTATCTTTAAAGAATATTTTAGAAAAAGAAAGAGCATGAGTAGGGCTAGGGGCGGAGGAAGAGGGAGAAACAGAATCCTCAAGCTGACTCCTTGCCCAGTGCAGAGGCGCGGGCTCCATCTCACAACCCTGAGACCATGACCTGAGCCGAAATCAAAAGTTGGGCACTCAACGGACTGAGACACCCAAGAGCCCCCAAAATCAGAAATTTAAAAATCCTCTTTAGCAGTACTTTTCTGCCCAAATTCAATCTTAGCCAAAACAAAGATACTCTGGCTGTGGCAGGGGACAATGCCTGGTGGCAACCCATGGGCCCCGGCCCCAACAAGTTGGTAGCCCTCACTCGCTCAAGGTTGACCTTGAGCCCTCTGCTTCAGGGTCACAGAGCAGAGGTGCAAACCACAGATTTTCACATTCACTTGAACTACCTAGCAATCTGCCCCATCCATAATTTCACATATTTTTTTATTCTGCTTTATTAATACCTAATCACAATAAGACACGACTACTTATTTTTTAAAATACTGTCACTATATACCAAGGTCTATTATCACATTGCTTTGTTCACTTCCATTTCCAGACACTTCGAGAATATTCAGCTCACGCTTTTGCTTTCCTGCGTGCCTGTCATTTTCTTCCTCTTCCTCTTCTGTTTTTTTTTTTTTTCCCCTTTCATTGTTTTCCCTTTTTTCCCTTCCTGTCTGCTTCCAGAAGGAATTGTCTTTCTTGCTGATACTCTCCTGAATCCCTCAGCCGACTCCCTTCCCGCGATGGCCTCATACACTGGAGAGTGAGGAGAGATGGGCAGGAAAGTTAGCTGCTGGACACCCGTCGTCTGGACACCTCTTTCCCAGGTGGTGTTTCTCTTTCATATTTCAGTTCCAAACCTTTCCCATCTTCCTTCAGATATCTCCTGAACCGGCCCACGGACCATTGGCAGCAGAGGCATTATCTCAAAGGCTCTTCAAAAACCCCAGATTCTCGGCTCTCACCCTGTATCTCCGAGGCATGAGTGGAGGAAAGTAGATGATCAACTTAGCTCTCGAAGTGATTTTTTTCACATCCTTACAATTTAAAAATGAACTAGCTTTCACGTCGCTGTCCCCGTGTCCCCCCATCTCCCCATCTCTTGCTTGCTCCTCGGCTTCTTTCCCCTCTGTTTTCATCCTAATTACCAGCTAACTGGTGGATGTCACTGCTGCTTCAATGCGCTCCCACTCTGGATCCCTAATCATACCCATTGTGCTCCTCAAAGCTAAGTCAAGAATTGCTGCCTTTTTATTTCGCTCCCTCTCTATATTGTAGAAGGAAGCAGGTCCCTGCCGGCTTTTGTTGTCCCTACTTCTGGGCTGAGCTCCATTTGCTGGTGAACGGGGCTTATCTTCACTCCCCCCTCTAAATACTGTAACATTCAGCATCCTTTCATGTCTGTGCTTTTAAAGTAAATCTTTGGACAATTAAAGATATGAAATGGCTAAATAGAGTTTCTGCACGCGTTGTTCTCTGCTTTTTAAAGGTTTAATCACACTTAATGGCTCTCTTCAAAACTTGAATTTTCCATTTTGGTGTTTTGACTCCATTGAAAGAGTTTACTAATATTCTTTCAAAAGTATTCTCTGCTCAAATGAGCTATTCAATAAAGTTTTATGCCATGCTATAGGATTTATGCTAAATGGAAAATAATTTAAAGGGAAGTCAGAGTTGGGGGGGTGCCATTCCTCTCGACGGGTTTTGTTAGCTAAACTGTAATCATCAGTACAGAGTCCACTAAAAGTTGGTGTGAAGGAACTAGAATGATCGTTTAGCTATGAGGGAGGCTATTTCAAAGGCCATCTTAATGCCCCCTTTCTTGAAGAGAGTGTATTGCTCAGCCTTTTGATTCTATAAATAGGAACTTGTGATGATTCTTCCTCTCTGTTTGTTTCCTCCTGAGCAGTAGTGAACGAAGGGTTGGGGAAAAGCAAAGGAATCTGTTTTATGACCAATCTTCTATTACAGACTGTTTTAAGCGAAATGTCTTGACTCCTCCCAGTCTTGGTCTTGCCAGGCTATGGTGTGTTCTTACTTGTCACCGTCAAGAGTAGGAAGCCGGCTGGACACGGAGTCCCCTCGGGGTCATAGTCGCAGTTCAAGTGACAGAGTTTGCCACTTGCAAGGGAAATGTAGTACAAAATAGAAGCCAGTACTCCCTGACAGCATCTTTATTAACCCTGAGACTCTCTGGTGGGCTAAGAAATATGGATATGCGTACGACTCTAATGAGGTACATTGACTCAGAGAAGGAAAATGAGTGTTATGGGTCCGGGAGCTTTAGGGACAATACCACTTCCCCCTGATGCTCTCTTGCGTGCCCACTCTCTGCTTTCCTTAATTCTTTCTTCCTACAGGTAAGCAGTGAGCGCTTGAAAAATGCCCAGTACTTAGCATGCGAAGTACGAGGACAAGTTTGAGAAAACTGTGACCTGACCTTGAGATGCTTAACAGTGGGCTAAAGAAACAAGAAGTAATGTAGGTAATGGAAAGAAAAATAAGTCATGGTCTAGATCCTTTGATGTCCGAGAAGGCCTGTAACTTCTCTCTGCAATTTGGTGTTTCTCTTTCATAATGGGGGATCTGAAGTCAAGTAATATTCATTGCTGTCTGAAAGTATCTCATTATTTGTTGTTGTTGGGGTATTTTTTTGTTTTTGTTTTTATTTTCGTCTCCTCCCCTCCCCAGCGTAAGCTCCATGAGAACAGAGACCCGTGTTGATGATTCCTCTCTGTATCCCAGTACCTAGAACAGAGGCCGGGGTCAAGACATACACATCTCAGAGATGCTCCGGGTTTGGTCCCAGACCCATGCCACACAGCAAAGAGCATGAGACAGTGAGTCTACTGAATGTTTTGGTTTCCCAGTCCCTACAAAGTTATGCTTACTCTATACCGTAGTTTATTAAATGAATAATAACATTATGTCTATGAAATGTACATACCTTAATTTTAAAACACTTCATTGCTGAAAAAGGCTAACCATCATCTGAGCTTTAAGTCAGATGCAATCTTGCTAGTGGAATGTTTTGCTTCGATGTTGATGACTGCTGAGTGATCAGATGGGGATGGCTGCTGAAGGCTGCTGTGGCTGTGGCAATTTCTTAAAATAAGACAACAGGGAAGTTTGCTGCACCCATTGGCTCTTGCTTTCATGAGTGATTTTTCTGCAGCATTCTTCTCCCTCATCTGTTCGAGTTTTACCACGAGATTGCATCCATTCACTCAAAATCCTCAGGCTCCACTTCTGATTCCCGTTCTCTGGCTATTTCCACCATATCTGCTCTTACTTCCTCTATTGGAGTCTTGAACCCCTCGAAGTCATTCATGAAGGTTGGCATCACTTCTTCCAAACTCCCACTAATGCTGATATTTGGACCACTTCCCATGAATCACAAATGTTCTTAATGGCCTCTAAAATGGTGAATCCTCTCCAGAAAGTTTTCATTTTACTTTGCCCAGATCCACCAGAGGAAGCAGTATCTGCAGCAGCTCAAGCCTTACAAAATGTATTTCTTAAATAATAAGACTTGAAAGTCAAAATGACTCCTTGATCCATGGGCTGCCGAGTAAATGTTGTGTTAGCAGGCATGTGGACAGTCATATCATTGTACATCCCCACTGGAGCTCCTGGGTGAGCAGGTACATTGCCAATAAGCAATAATCTTTTGATAGGAATCTTTTTTCCTGAGCAGTAGGTCTCAACAGTGGGCTCAAAATATTCAGTAAACAATGTTGTAAACAGATGTGCTGTCATCCAGGCTTTGTTTTTCCATTTCTAGAGCACAGAGTTAGTATCAGGATTCTCAGAAAGGTGAATGAGCATGGGCTTTAAGATAAAGCCACCAGCTGCATTAGCCCCTAAGAAAAGTGTCTACCTGTCCTTTCAAGCTTTGAAGCCAAGTATTAACGTCTCTCTCAAGCTACGAAAATTCTAGATGGCGTCTTCCCCACCCCCTCAAAAGGGCTGTTTCATCTACATTGAAAATTTGTTGTTGAATATACCACTTTTTAAAAAAGATTTTCTTTATTTATTTGACACAGAAAGTTAGAGAGAGAGCACAAGCAGGGGGGGTGGCAGAAGGAGAGAGAGAAGCAGGTTCCCCACTGAGCAGGGAGCCTGATGTGGGTGGGACTCAACCCCAGGACGCTGAGATCATGACCTGAACCAAAGGCAGCTGCTTAACCAACTGAGCCACCCAGCTCCCCTGAGTGTAGCCCGCATCAGGAATCCTCTGAGCTAGACCTTCTGGGTGACTTGCTGCAGCTTCTCCCTCGGCACCTGCTGCCTCATCTAGCACTTGTATGCTCTAGAGACAGCTTCTTGCCTTCAACCTCATGAACCAACCTCTGCTGGCTTCAGACTTTTCTCCTGCAGCTTCCTCCCCTCTCTCAGTCTGCACAGAACTACAAAGAGTTAGGTCCTTGCTCTGGAGTGGACTTCAGCTTAAGGGAATGTTGTGACTGGTTAGATCTTCATTCCAGACCACTCAAACTTTCTTCATATCAGCAATAAGGCCGTTTCACTTTCTTATCATCTGTGTGTTCACTGGAGCAAGACTTTTAATTTCCTCCAAGAACTTGTCCTTTGCATTCACAGCTTGGCTAACTGGCACAGGAGGCCTCGCTTTCAGCCTGTCTTGGCTTTCGATATGCCTTCCTCACTAAGGTTAATCATTTCTAGCTTTTGATTTAAAGTGAGAGATGTGTGACTCTTCCTTTTACTCACGCACTTAGAGGCCATTGTAGGGTTACTAACTGGCCTAATTTGAATATTGTTGTGTCTCAGGGAATAGGGAGGCTCGGGGAGAGGGAGAGAGATGGAGGAATAGTCAGTGGAGCTGTCAGAACACACACATTGATCCGTTAAGTCTGCTGTCCTATACGGGTGCTGTTTGTGGTGTCTCAAAACAACATCAGAGGTCACTGATCACAGATCACCATAACAAATATAATAATAAAGAAAATCCTGAATATTAAGAGAATTTCCAAAATAGGATACAGAGACACTAAGTGAGCAAGTGTTGTTGGAAAAATGGCTTTTTGAGGACCAACCTACGAAATTCCAAGCACATAGACTTGGTAAGATTTGTTTCAGACAGAAGACAGGAGGAATGTTTTTGAAAGATAATAACAGAAGGAGCAAAGCGATGTAAAGCAAGTTCTGTTTGAAAGAAACAGAGGAGGGGTGCCTGGGTGGCTCAGTCTGTTAGGCATTGGACTCTTGATTTGCGCTCAGATCATGATGTGAGGGTTGATCTCAGGGTCCTCAGATCGAGCGCCACAGGCTCCACGCTGGGCATGGGATCTGTTTAAGATTCTCTCCCCCTCTTCTCCCCACTGCTTGTGTTCTTTCTCACTCAGTCTCTCTCTCTCTGTGTCTGTGTAGAAAAGAAGAAGGAGGAGAAGGCGGGGAGGAGGAGGAAGGGGAGGAAAGGGGGGAGGGGATGATCTGAAGAGTCCAGTTTGCCCTCAAGGTAACAGAATTGCTCTGGGAAAAGTCGATCTGTGCCAGCTTTTGGAAAGTCTTAAGTGCCAGGGTTAGCCGGTGAGGAGATCGGGAAGGGTTTTGATCAGCAGTGTTACTTGCAGAGAGTAATGTTTTAGGGAGATTAATCAGAGAGCGATGTAGGAGACCGAAGGTGGCACAGAGATAACTCAAGAGGAGAGTGACTGAAGCATTAGGTGACAAGGCCTGACTTAGAATCACTGAGTGGGAAAGGAGAATTAGGAGCCTTGACAAAGCAAGAGCCCATGGAACTGGGTCGCTGAGGAGCTAGGAAGAGATGAAGCAAAAGAAAGCATTTAACGTGTATTAAGACCCGAATTCTGGTAAAACCAACAGAAATTGGGAAATGGGGAGGGAGGCCATTTTTGAGAGAAATAAAGTGAACTGGTTTTCAGTTATTTTGAGGTGTTGGTGGAACACCCAGGTGGAAATGTCCAACAGGCAGTGGAAAACATGGGGCTGGAAAAAAGAACATGGATGAGAGCCAGAGATAACACGTGTAGAAGTCATCTCCTTGGAGGTAACAGAAAATCATGGGAAGAGATGGCTTTTTTTTTTTTTTTAAGATTTTATTTGTTTATTTGACAGACAGAGATCACAAGTAGGCAGAGAGGCAGGCAGCAGAGAGAGGAAGGGAAGCAGGCTCCCCGCGGATGTGGGGATCGATCCCAGGACCCTGAGATTATGACCTGAGCCAAAGGCAGAGGCTTTAATCCACTGAGCCACCCAGGTGCCTGGAGATGGCGTCTTTGAAGAAGAGAAGGAAGAGCAGAGACTTAAAGGCAGAGCCATGAGGGAATGAGTCAGTTGGTGGTGTGAAGAGAAGGTGAGGGCTAGGAACAGGAGTACTCGGGAAGGGGCAGGACCCAGAACCAAGACAAGGGAAGGAAGACTCCAGTCATTACAGGCAAATGAGGTTAAGATGTTTGAAATGCCTAGCGCCATGCCTAGGGCACGATACATAATGAGCACAGCGATCATGACAACGAAAATCCTTATTAAGCATGAGGGCATGGCCACTCATATCAGGTGCTACAGAGGAGAGGTCAAGCAAAATGAAAAATTGGAAAGGCCTTTAGATCTGCCCATTAGTAGGTCACTAAGGAGTACAGGAGGGAGACTGAAAGGTTGTCCTCCACGGGAACTTCCTTCCCAAGGTAATTTTATATGTTTTCAACTTTTTCTGTAAGAGCACATGCTGGAAAATCCCATGTTCCCTTATCATCTCCAATCCACACGGAATGTCACATGGGGAAAGTCTTTATAAGTTTGTGCTCTTGACTATGAGCAGGTCAACCCTTACTGATTAATTTTACCCAATAGAAGAGGAGTGACTGATTTCCTGTCCCTGACACCTGACATCAACATGTCTTTGTTTTGGTATCTTCTGGAACCAAGCTCTCACAAAGATCTCATGTTTGAGACTCAGGGTGGGGATAGAAAGTAGTAGAATATTTCAACAAGGCTTGGTCAAGTCTCAGGCTTTTACAAATTCAGTCCCATTCCAGAAGGATACATAGGGAGACTGGACTTCATTAGCTTTGTTGCTGATCTGACACTTAAATGTGTGAGGCTGCTGGCTGGCCGTTTGCTAACACTTTGGGTTGCGTTTTAAAATACCCCCATCTCCAAGATACTTTTCCCAATCTGTCCAATTTAGACATTAGGATTCTTTAAAAGGGGACAAAGCCATGAATCCGCAGGGAGAGGTCAAGCTTAATTGAAGTGATACTGTGTCCCCACCCCTAGCCCCACTTGGTTTCTATTCACCCTAATGATCAAATGACTTACAACAAAGAATTTTAAAAGCACCATATCACTTTATAAGATTTATCATAGTGTCCCTAAAAGCTGGTAATAGGGAATGGTTTCAAGTTTCTTAGGGCAGCTGACTTGGCTTACCTGTTCTGATAAAGGTCAAGGCTGGGCTTGGGGGAGGTGATTGGGCGTAGGTGCCCGAGGTTCATGCACTTGTTTAGTTAGGAAAGTTTCTTCAGTTCAGCAAACAGCAAGAGTCTAGGACAGGCTGTACTGGGGGCTGGGGACGCAGTGGTGAAAGCAGCAGCTCTGTCCTTAAAAGACTCTAATCCCTGGTCTGGACAGACTGGGGCAGATCATTACCAATCAGAGGGAAGTGCGGGGGCAGAGAATGTGAGCAGGAGCAGCGCCCTCACATCAGAGGAATTCCTAGCCCTGACCTCACAAAGTCTTTCTGAGGTGAGTTAAAGGGACCTTAGAAATGCAATTTCTCTTTCATCCTGAAGAGGGATTTGAGCAGAGAGGCCTTGTCAGGGTCACTGCAGGAATGTTCTATCTTGGTCTCTCGTGCTCCCATTCTCTCCTCTCTCCGGGGAAGTGGAGAAAATCCAGTTGTTACCAGAGAAGCCTAACGAAGGTTCCCAGCGCTTGTTAATACTTTCAGGCCAGCTCCCCCATCTCAACTGAGCAGAGGACAGAGTAAGACCTTCCAGGGGTTGGAATCTAGGCAGCTTCTCGGTAGGAGCCTGGTGCATTGGAATGACATCTCCAGTGGGGCGGCAGTGGAGGAGGGCGTCCAGGGGCCGGTGGCTTCATGCTTGCCAAGGAGGCCTCGGGGCTTGCTGGAACAGAGCAGAGGGAAAGCAATGGAGAGCAGGGGCAAGCAGGACCCACTCCAGAGGGAACTTTCATGGAAGCAAACGACCTACTGCTGACTGATCTTTTGAGGAAAACAAGAAAGAGGTGGGGAGGGACAGACGGGACTTGACCAAGGCTGGCAGAAAGGCACTCAACCCTGCTGTGATTTTGCACAGCCTTATTGGAGAGGCAAGCTTTTCAACTTCGGGCTTGACTTGGGTCCGACTTCCACTCTCCTACTCTGGCATGTGACCTTGGGAGGAACCAACACACTCTAACGTGCATCTGGGGTTGCAGTTTGTAAGGCTTTACTTCTGACTGCCTCAAACCCAGCCCCCCCGAGAGTGTTCACTGCCAACGCTGTCAGAGAGACAGACGCCGGGGTCCAGGAACCAGAACTTGTGCATTTGCTGGGGCTCAGGAGACACTGGGAGAAAACAGTGTTGGTCATTGAGCTCTTTGTGACATGATCACCCTTTCACTTTATGTTCCTCGCTCTGATAGTAGAAACTTGCTAATAAGAGGGCTTGGCAGGACAGCAAGCCGGCTGATTCTGGACTCTTGCATTTTAGGGAAGGAAGCACCCCAGAATGGGAGGCAGCAGGACAGGCGAGGGAGGAGCGCTGGAAATAAACCTCGCTAGCCACACTGTGGTTTTTCCAGGTTAGCCCTTCTTGGTTCTGGGAGATTTGGAGTCGAAGACAGACTCACCCCCCACCCCCACCCCCTGCCTCCAAAGTTTCCATTTCCAGGAGAAATAGCTTCTCTCTCTGCACGTTTCCCTCAGCTCTCAGCAAGACCTGGACAAGCGCATGAAGGTTGTAAACCTGCTACTTCACTGGGGCTGTTTATTTCCAGTTGACAAATATTGTGCCAATGTTCACTTCAATTAGGAGACACATTTGACAATTTGACTACTCCATCTGATGCCTCAAGGGCAAATTTCAGCTCTTTCAGGAAGGGATGGGCCAATAACGGATCCATATGAATAAAATATACAGACAAGGAATGTCTGCAGCAGTTTAGGGAACCACCTTCCGCAGCAAGGAGAGTAAAATGTCTACATGAAAAAAAAAAATTCCC